>NC_060126.1:229563985-230763985 GCF_021461395.2 Schistocerca americana
GCGACTGATGCCAGTGATACACGCTTTGTGTATAACTGTGCACCAGGCACAGGGCGAGCTTGAAATCAATCAAGTGTCGCTGAAAATACGTGGGTTTAGTAACATTGAGAAGCTGTACAAATAACGTCAGCACAAATAAAGCGTTGATACAAAACTTTCACATTTGTCTGCGACGTATGAGCTTCCTATCACTTACATAGTCTGATGAGTAATCGCTCAGCTGAGGAAATCCGCATGGTGTCATTCCGGGTTCGCCTTCCATAAACTAGTAGTATTACCCTCATTAACAATTTCTGCTGTAATCGTTCTCTTTCGTATGATCACTCGTCTAAGCTAAAAGGAAGTGCGATATTTACAGTAGTCTCGTTGAGTAAACCAGACATGCTCCACTAAGCAAACGCATGATGTTTTCCAACGTTGCAGCGCTTGTTAACTAGTTTTCACCACAATTCAAACGTTATACACCGAAGCACCAAGGCAGGCATATTCAAAAACAGAGATATTTAAACAGGCAGAATACAGCACTGCGGCCGGTAACGCCTGTATAAGACAACAAGTGTCTGACGTAGTTGTTAGATCGGCTACTGCTGTTACAATGGCAGAATATCAAGATTTAGGTGAGTGATGTTATAGTCGACGCACGAGCGATGGGACACAGCATGTCCGAGGCAGCGATGAAGTGGGGATTTTCCCGTACGACCATTTTTTGCGAGTGTACCGTGAATATCACGAATCCGATAAAACATCAAGTCTCCGATATCGCTAAGGCCGGAAAAAGATCTTGCAAGAACGGGACCGGCGGCGACTGAAGAGAATCGTTCATCGTGACAGAAGTGCAGCCCTTTCGCAAATTGCTGAAGATTTCAGTGTCGGGCCATCAACAAGTGTCAGCGTGAGAACCGTTCAAAGCAACACCATCGATATGGGCTTTTGGAGCCGAGAGCCCATTCGTGTATCCTTGATCACTGCAGGACATAAAGCTTTACATCTCTCCGGGGTCCGTTAACATCGAGGTGGCGCAGTGGTTAGCACACTGGATTCGCATTCGGGAGGACGACGGTTCAATCCCGCGTCCGGCCATCCTGATTTAGCTTTTCCGTGATTTACCCAAATCACTTCAGGCTAATGCTGGACTCGTTCCTTTGACAGGACACGGGCGACTTCTTTCTCCATACTTCCCTCATCCGATGCGACCAATGATCTGTTTGGTCTCTTCCTCCATAGTATTATGATTATTACGGTGTAAAATGTTAGCCTATAGTAATCATCTTCCCACAACGTCACTGACTACACGTACATGGAAAGCATTCAGTTTGGTCCAACTGTCTGCTTACTGTCTCAAAAGACAGATTTCACCTCATTAGGGTACGACGTAGTAAGTTATAATGGGACCATTCCAACCTTTATTTCCATTAACTTTACTGTCGAAACTTCACTTCGAAAGGGATCAGACTATAGAGCACTATAACATGTTTGTATTTTGAATTAATGTTCACAATACGTACAAAAAAAAAAGAAAAACCTTCGTGTTGTACAAACTGAGAACAGCCCACTCAGCATCTCATGAATAGCACATATCGTATTTTCAAGTTTATTTTTCCAGGTGTTAGTCCACGATATGAAGCACTGTGGTGGATTTAGTATTTAACTTCTTCGTCCGCAGTATATTTCAAAGTTCTCGCTTCCCACGCTCGGGTTCCCGGGTTCGATTCCCGGCGGGGTCAGGGATTTTCTCTGCCTCGTGATGGCTGGGTGTTGTGTGCTGTCCTTAGGTTAGTTAGGTTTAAGTAGTTCTAAGTTCTAGGGGACTGATGACCATAGATGTTAAGTCCCATAGTGCTCAGAGCCATTTTTTATATTTCAAAGGTTATTCGCATCATCCCAAAACAACAGTCCCATAACTGCGACCACGAACACAAAATTCCCGCGTTCGTGCACGACACTACTATCAGTTTCTCCATTCTTTTCACACGCCTTTGTTGTCGTTCTACCTTTCGACTTGTCGATACATCTTTAAAGCTCGACTTTTCTCTTGCAGAATATTTCACGTACTACAATGTTTTACACTTTAACACAAACGCACAATTTTACATTTACATGCAACTTTATGTATATAGAAATATTTTAAACGCATAACAGAAGAGAATGACATCTCCTGTCCTTAGTTAAAATACATCAATTGAAGTCGTGAAGGCTGTAAACGAGTCCGCAATTATGTTATGGCACCTTATTTATAAAGGCGCACCTCAATCACATAAATTATATATTTCATAATTACGGTTTGGGCCATTGCCACTTGCACACCGTTACACATAGAAAAGCAGTGAAATAACAAACTAAGTACAATTAGCTAGAGCAACAAGCCCAGTGACACATAAAAATTACGAGGGCTATTCGGAAAGTACGGTTCGATCGGTAGCGAAGTGGCAATCGCTGTGAAAATCAGAATTGTTTTATTTGAAATAGTTAGCTACTCCTTTCAGCCACTTCTCTACATAATCGGCGCCCCGACTTAGATATTTGTCATAGTCATGTGCCAACTTCACAGTACCCTCGTCATAGAAGACAGCCACCTGTGATTTCTGCCAATTCTCTACGCTGGGCGACAGCTCATTGCCTTTGCCATGACCTGTACAGTTTATCTCATCTTCCATATCGACAGCTAACGTCTCGGTGTTCCATTTCGAAAAGCATTGTTCCTTAATTTTGCAGTCATGTACATGATTACAGTTTTAGTGTTGACCATCGCCTGAAAGTGCTGTTCGCGACACGTGTGGGGTAGTACAAATAAAAAGAGGTACTGTCACCTTAATGGTGAAAAAAAAACATGTGGAGGGCATCGCAGCATGTGGAAACGCTGCCAAATAAATGTATGGAGGTGATGACCTCTACATTTAATCCCATGCTTCACAGCGACAAGTATCAGATATCTGGTGTTCCGCCAAGGCTCGCTCCATTTCAAACAAATGGTGTCAGTCAATCATTATGCAGTAATCATCGGCATACCTAGTGGACGGTAGGGATTGGGAAGGGCACCATTATATGGAACGATGTACTGTAGTACACACTGCAGTTGACAGTGAGATCAATTTTGCCCAGAAGTTGGAGAGAGCTTATCTGCCGGCCGAAGTGGCTGAGCGGTTCTAGGCTCTGCAGTCTGGAACCTCGCGGTTCTAGGCACTACAGTCTTGAACCTCGCGACCGCTATGGTCGCAGGTTCGAATCCTGCGTCGGGCATGGATGAGTGTGATGTCCTTAGGTTAGTTAGATTTAAGTAGTTCTAGGGGACTGATGACCTCAGATGTTGAGTTCCGTAGTGCTCAGAGCCATTTGAACCATAGTGAAGAGCTATATCTACCACAATTTACAGCGGAGGCGTGAGGGGAGGTGAGAGGACCTCCGTTTTCGGCAGTTTGCGATTGTACATCGAGCAGAATGCTTATTTAAATACCGCCCCCTTTTCAGTCTTTTAGGAGGACGATTTTCCACAGTACATGTGTTGCATTATGAACCATCCATTACGAGTGCGTTTCTTTCGCGACTATTTCGAAGTGTAGTTAGAACAGTGACACGTTTTTTCCATCATTTCTGATAACGTGTATTGGCATCGGTTACCTGGGCTGTAGGGTGGTTTTTGAGTGTGTGTCTGTAGCGAACTCTGACACCAAACAACGCTAGATACTGTATGCTTACAAGTAATATATTTTTTAAACTCTTCTTTGTCCAACACCAACAACTAGTGAGCTGAACATATTTCCAACCAAAAAGGATGACGATAGTACCTTACATCCCAGCCTTTTTCCCGCCAGTTCGTAGGTGTAGGGTAAAGTTTGAGTGTGTCTGTCGCTAGTTTCGAGTGGTACTGCGGAATGTTTTCCCTGTGGGACAACACTGGTTGTATGATATCGTCAGTTTTTGAGCTGTATTGCGGTTTTAGGCCGTCCTTGTATAGCGCTATACACATAGTTGTGGATTTAAGCCCAATATTTTTGATTAATTACGTAATTAGGATCGATGTTTGCGTCAGTTTTCCGACCAAAATAAATAAAGTACACTAACCTAACCTTCGTATCCTGCACCTGTACAGTTTCCATGTGTTGAGGAGTGAATTTGGGCTTTCCACCCAGTAGAACCAGGATTTGAGTCGCGGAAAGGGCACCACCAGTTTCAGTTTTCCGTCAATTCCAAACGCCTCTGATGGTATAACTGTGTCAGGGTGGCGGACTTGGGCTTTCTATCCAGGAGGACCAGGGTTCGGGTCTCAGAAAGGGTACCGCCAATTTAAGTTTTCCGCCATTTCCTAGGGGAGAGGTGGGGTGGGATGTAAGCACAACCCTGGGACAAAGAATATTCCGCCAAAATTCGAAATTCCCGCCAAATGGGTAGGCTGTGGGAGGGGGAGGGGGAGAGGGTGCTGAGGCCCACGTGCAGGCTGAGAAAGCATGTGAAATCATCTGGGGTTGGGCTGGGCGTAGTTGGGAGCGGGGGTGGGCGTAGTAGAGGGTGGGAGTGGTCGGGGGCAGGGGTGATTAATTGATCAATTTAATTAATTTGCATATCAATATGATATCAAATGTAGAGTCGTGCCTACTAATGTACAGACGTTAAAGTCTATACGCCTAGCTTCATAGTTAATGCTGGTGAAGGCTAGGATACGTCCAGTACTGATAGGAGTAACTGAGACCAGTAGAAGGCACTAATGCTAGGGTGCACGGGTGATCAGTATCGTAAATTCAATAGTAAAAGTGCAGTATGCATAGTTACTTATTAGAACTAGTTCAAACGGCAAAATGAACATCTGACAAAAAACATCGACTCACATAAAATATGTGGTAATAATACCCATACTTAAAATGCACATAAAACATGCAAAGAGTAATGATAGAAAGCTACTAGCCTGGCAAATTAAATAACACGCAACTGTGCAAAGGCTGTAATAAATAGTTAAAAGTAACATCACTTTCACAAATCGAAATCTTTCTACGTGACAAACAATTAAACGTAACCATAAGTGAACAATAATGAACAAGACTGTGACTCTTAGTTAAAATCTCGATAATCCCCGACACATTCGGAGTGAATTCGTTAGTAGCTATTAGTCGAAATGTTACAGCTATAATGGTTAGGTGACAATTCACTATCTATGGATTGATTTCAGGGCATAGTGTGTGTTCATCACATTGGCTGAACACCTCTAGATAGCAGAGATTGCGTGGGGGTGGGGGGGTGGGGGGGCAGCTTACACACCGAACTGATAAGACCAGAGCTTCGACATAAATGGAGCTTATGATGTGAGGAGGTCCCAGTTGTTCAATCGCATAGGGATTGAACGGGATAAAGGAGAAAACGCTACCTGGGTCAGTCTATACCCTTGGTTTGCCCATCTGCTGTTTCTGGCCTGGAACTCTGTAAATACTTGGCGGTTCTGAGGCAATCTTTCATTAATACTTGTGAAACTATCCAAAGCGAACAAAAACTTGTCGTCCCTAGCAGTGATGATACCATTATCGTGGAATATCGCGGATAGCCTTCAAAATGGCATCAGTTCAGCAAGGTAGAGAGTCAGCAATTTCTGCGGGCATACTGTACCCTGCTGGAAACTTCCACTGATGATTAGGTCACCATAGAGCTACCAGATTTCGTGGATGTTGATTGCTATGTTTCATCCGCAGTTCCAGATATCCATATTTTCTATAGGACTAAAATTGGGTCAGTTATCGGGCCAGTCGAGGTGCAAGAAAGTGCCGAAGAGTTCGCCAAACTGGGAACGCAAGCGTGATGACGACTGGTAGCTTGAAAGATGGTGCCCACAGAATGTTCATTAAGAAGGTATTGAAGAAACAGCAACGCTTGGTCACAGAGAATGTCTAGATAAACATCCTACTACATGTCCCCGGGTGGTCTTGGCAATATGGTGGAAGGTACAATGGACCATGCTTAATTCGAAGAGAACCAGCGTGAGGTCAGCATACTATCCTAGCCACCAGCTTCACCGGATTCGTCCGCTTGCTTAGCTGAGTGATAACGTGTTTGCCTACCATACAGTGGTCCCGAGTTCGATTATCGGCCAGGTAGGAGATTTCCTCCGCTCGTGGACTGGGTGTTGCGTTGTCCTCATCATCGTTTCATCAACACCAACAAATAAGTCACCCAAACTGGTGTCACCTGAAATAAGACTTGCAACTGGGCGGCCGAACTTCCCTCGAGGGGGCCTCCCGGCCATTAATGCCACATTTCATTTTCACCGGATTTAAACCCAATTGAGATTCTATTGAACCACCTAGAACGGGCTGTTTTCACCATAAATCATCACCCAAGAAACCTAACGCAGCTGGCCGCTGCAATGGAGTCAGCATGGCTCCACAGCCCTGTCGGCACTTTCCAGACGTCAGTGACTCTCTCCCTGCTTGTCTGCGCTGCAAAGGTGTTCACTCAGGCTTTTGAGAGGTGGCCACATTAAGTGACTGGACCGTGTATATTCACCACGAGCATCTCTTCCCGTCAGGTCTGAAACCGGTTGTCATTGAAAAGGTGCGACACTCGAGTCTGGCCTCCGTCGCTTAGGATCTCTTTACGAACAGTTATTACGCTGTGTTACATTGGCGCGAGTCGAACAGCGTTCCTAGTAGACCCGCTGCAAACAATGCGTTGATATACCAACTTCGTCCACGGTGTGGCCATGGCCACGTCCAAACAGGATAGCGCCCTTCAGGCACTCCGTCACGTCTCCACATAGACACATCTTATTGCAACTGGTTCTTACACACCACTTGACTGTCAGAATTACGACAGCGACAAATGGCTCTGAGCACTATGGGACTTAACGTCTGAGGTCATCAGTCCCCTAGAACTTACAACTACTTAAACCGAACTAACCTAAGGACATCAAACACATCCATACCCGAGGCAGGATTCGAACCTGCAAACGTAGCGGTCGCGCTATTCCAGACTGAAGCGCCTAGAACCGATAGCCCACACCGGCCGACCGACAGCGACAAATGTGCTCTTTCAACGGGGTGACTAACATGTTATCCGGTCAGCTTATAATCTCTTGCGATGTTGTGAAAACTCGAGTATATCTTTCTCTGTTTGTATTGAGTCATATAAACACCCACAAATGTTACTCCAGTAATCATCTGTCTCTCGAAACTGTTCTCTATAGCTGCGTGTGACTAGGCACCCATGATGTTCAGTTTCTTCCAGATTTAGAGACCGCTGTTTTCTTCTGGAATAAGGCGTTTTTCTACTTTCGGCGTCGGCGTTCAAGGATCGCCTTCAGCATCACATGACTTAATTCGACTACATTCCATTATCCTTGTTTTGCTTTTGTTGATGTTCATCTTACATCCTCCTTTCAAGACACTGTCCATTCCGCTCAACTGCTCTTCCCTTTGCTGTCTCTGACAGAATTACAATGTCATCGGCGAACCTCAAAGTTTTTATTTCTTTCCTTCACTGCTTGCTCAATATAGAGATTGAATAACATCGGGGAGAGGCTACAACCCTGTCTCACTCCCTTCCCAACCACTGCTTCCCTTTCATACCACTCGACTCTTATAACTGCCATCTGGTTTCTGTACAAATTGTAAATAGCTTTTCGCTCCCTGTATTTTACCCCTGCCACCTGCAGAATTTGAAAGAGAGTATTCCAGTCAACATTGTCAAAAGCTTTCTCTAAGTCTACAAATGCTAGAAAAGTAGGTTTTCCCTTCCTTAATCCAGCTTCTAAGATAAGTCGTAGGGTCAGAATGGCTTCACGTGTTCCAACATTTCTACGGAATCCAAACTGATCTTCCCCGAGGTCGGCTTCTACTAGTTTTTCCATTCGTCTGTAAAGAATTCGCGTAAGTATTTTGCAGCCGTGACTTATTAAACTGACAGTTCGGTAATTTTCACTTCTGTCAACACCTGCTTTCCTTGGGATTGGAATTATTATATTCTTCTTGAAGTCTGAGGGTATTTCGCCTGTCTCATACATCTTGCTCACCAGATGGTAGAGTTTTGTCAGGACTGGCTCTCCCAAGGCCATCAGTAGTTCTAATGGAATGTTGTCTACTCTCGGGGCCTTGTTTTGACTTAGGTCTTTCAGCGCTCTATCAAACTCTTCACGCAGTATCATATCTCCCATTTCATCTTCATCTACATCCTCTTCCATTTCCATAATATTGTCCTCAAGTACATCGCCCTTGTATAGACCCTCTATATACTCCTTCCACCTTTCTGCTTTCCCTTCTTTGCTTAGAACTGGGTTTCCATCTGAGCTCTTGATATTCATACAAGTGGTTCTCTTTTCTCCAAAGGTCTCATTAATTTTCCTGTAGGCAGTATCTATCCTACCTCTAGTGAGATAAGCCTCTACATCCTTACATTTGTCCTCTAGCCATGCCTGCTTAACCATTTTGGACTTCCTGTCGATCTCATTTTTGAGACGTTTGTATTCCTTTTTGCTTGCTTCACTTACTGCATTTTTATATTTTCTCCTTTCATCAATTAAATTCAATATCTCTTCTGTTACCCAAGGATTTCTACTAGCCCTCGTATTTTTACCTACTTGATCCTCTGCTGCCTTCACTACTTCATCCCTCAAAGCTACCCATTCTTCTTCTACTGTATTTCTTTCCCCCATTCTTGTCAATTGTTCCCTTATGCTCTCCCTGAAACTCTGTCCAACCTCTGGTTTAGTCAGTTTATCCAGGTCCCATCTCTTTACATTCCCACCTTTTTGCAGTTTCTTCAGTTTTAATCTACAGTTCATAACCAATAGATCGTGGTCAGAGTCCACATCTGCCCCTGGAAATGTCTTACAATTTAAAACGTGGTTCCTAAATCTCTGTCTTACCATTATATAATCTATATGAAACCTGTCAGTATCTCCAGGCTTCTTCCATGTATACAATCTTTTATGATTCTTGAACCAAGTGTTAGCTGTGATTAAGTTGTGCTCTGTGCAAAATTCTACCAGGCGGCTTCCTCTTTCGTTTCTTACCCCCAATCCATATTCACCTACTACGTTTCCTTCTCTCCCTTTTCCAACTGACGAATTCCAGTCACCCATGACTATTAAATTTTCGTCTCCCTTCACTACCTGAATAATTTCTTTTATTTAATCATACATTTCTTCATTTCTTCGTCATCTGCAGAGCTAGTAGGCGAATAAAATTGTACTACTGTGGTAGGCGTGGGCTTCGTATCTATCTCGGCCACAATAATGCGTTTACTATGCTGTTTGTAGTAGGTTACCCGCATTCCCATTTTCCTATTCATTATTAAACCTACTCCTGCATTACCCCTATTTGATTTTGTGTTTATAACCCTGTATTCACCTGACCGAAAGTCTTGTTCCTCCTGCCACCGAACTTCACTAGTTCCCACTATATTTAACTTTAACCTATCCATTTCCATTTTTAAATTTTCTAACCTACCTGCCCGATTAAGGGATCTGACATTCTACGCTCCGATCCGTAGAACGCCAATTTTCTTTCTCCTGATAACGACGTCCTCCTGAGTAGATCCCGCCCGGAGATCCGAATGGGGGACTATTTTACCTCCGGAATGTTTTACCCTAGAGGGCGCCATCATCTTTTAACCATACAGTAAAGCTGCATGCCCTCGGGAAAAATTGCGGCCGTAGTTTCCCCTTGCTTTCAGCCGTTCGCAGTACCAGCACAGCAAGGCCGTTTTGGTTAGTGTTACAAGGCCAGATCAGTCAATCATCCAGACTGTTGCCCCTGCAACTACTGAAAAGGCTGCTGCCCCTCATCAGGAACCACACGTTTGTCTGGCCTCTCAACAGATACCCCTCCGTCGTGGTTGCACCTACGGTACGGCTATCTGTATCGCTGAGGCACGCAAGCCTCCCCACCAGCGGCAAGGTCCATGGTTCATGGGGGGAAGGGCAACAGAGTATATTTCTAAAAAAAATGTCGACGGATGTAGTCTCCTAGATCAAATCCCAAATACTGACATAATGAAAAACAAAATCTGAGGCCAGTGTCAAAGCATATTTTGCAAGTTAACTCACGTTGACCACAACTTTTACAGAGAAAGAAAAAAATTTGGAAATTTGTGGTAAGGTCTCATGGGACCAAACTGCTGAGGTCATCGGTCCCTAAGCTTACACACTACTTAATCTAACTTAAACTAACTTACTCTAAGGACAACATACACACCCGTGCCCGAGGGAGGACTCGAATCTCCGACGGGGGGAGCATCGCGGGCCGTGACAAGGCGCCTGAGACCGCTCGGCTACCCCGCGCGGCTACAAAGAAAGAAAGATCACCTAAAGTAATAATAATAACACACTGACTCATAGGGACGACGGTAGCGTTTGAATTGCTCATCACATAGTAAAAGTTAGCATATATTATTGGCGATAGAAGAAAGTGATGATTTTCACAGTTTTTAGCACTTGGTAAATAGTCTGTTAAAAACACAATCGTCTACAAATTGTTGAGTTTGTCGTCAGTAATCAGCATCCGACACTAAAAGTGACATCCCTCAACAATTTCAAGGCGAAAATGTCAATAAGATGAAGACTGTGCCAGTACACTGAATATATGTTGAAATGCAGCAACAAGGAAAAAGTCAGTTACAAATGACCTCTTGGTATTGATAAGACAGCAGAAGCTGGCACTTGCTGGAAGAAAGCCATGTTAGCGGATCTTATTTCGGTAAATAAAAAAACATAATCCGGTATTTTCTGGTTTGTTATCTGTTTATTACCTAACCGGATAAGCGTCATAGCTGTTGCACGTTGAACAGGTGATATAGACCAGCACCGAGCTACACATCTGATGGTTATTTCTTAAGGATGTCGTTATTTTAAATATTCAATGTTAACCAACGATGCGAGTCAGTGAATCAATTATTGCAGACGTAATAAGGCGTGACGCTGTGTTCCACAAGCTAGATTTCTGAAGGCTGAAAAGAGACATATATAAAGTCTGGGTTCACTTGCACAGTTGCCACAAGCCTGGAAGGTTATTGGATGGAAGACAGGCAGCAGACAGGCTTGAAATCATAAAGCTTTGCAGACGAATGATAAGGTCGACCTGCAGAGCGCGAGGAGCGATGAAGGCTAAAATCATTACGTCCATATTCGTAAAACAACAGTTTAAGCTCTCAGTCCTTGAATTTATGCGGACAATAACGTGGCTACATGTTTTAAAAAAATAATATCGGTGTAGAAGTCTCACCAATTGAGTAACAACTAAAACGTGAACATATAGAGATACACTTGCCACGTTAGAAATAGGTCAGAACAATATAAAGATTGTTCTTGGTGTGGTGGTGTTTTCACTGTGGCGGCTGTAAGGGCACTTTGTATCTGTGGCGAAACGTTACCCAGTTGGTTCCGTTACACTCCAAGACAATGTACTTCCTGCAGTGGAGGGCCCGCTGTTGCCATTACTGTCGAATTCCTTAATGGAGAATTTTGAGGCACAAGCTCACAGCTCCTCACCGCTTACTTCGTCTTGATTTTTCCGCCATGTGGACGATACTTCGTAGCGACACACCCTCAAGAAGTGGAAACAAAACTGTATGTGAACTTAGATTAAAGAAAATGAAGCACTTGAAACTTAAAAGCAATTCAGAAACTTCGATAATTACTGAGTATCCAAATTTGTTTATAGTTAGTTAGTTGGTTGCGTGTTCCATTGATCAATCGCACGGTACGGTAGCCGTTATGATGTGGAACGTGTCAAGTGCACAAGAAATGCACATATCAAACCAGATTTTTTAATATATATTACAATACAGAGTTAAAGAATAGTATTTCTATTGTTTACCCCATTCCTTTAAATGGCACAAAATGCATATAATATATTTATAGATTCATTTATTCGTATTCAAGAATTCATCTATGGAATAGAAGGAGTTGTCAAGGAGATATGATTTCAATTTATTTTTGAAGCTATTACTGCTGTCTGTCAGACATTTTATTTCATCTGGTAATTTGTCGAAAATTTTGATAGCAACATATTTTACACCTCTCTGTGCCAAAGATAGGTCGAGTAAAGGATAGGGTAAGTCTTTCTTTTTTCTGGTATTATAATCATGAATGTCAGTGTTGTTTTTAAAGTGGTCCATGTTCTCGAGAACAAATTTCATTAGTGAGTAAATGTACCGTGAGGCTGTTGTAAGAATTCCCAATCTTTTAAAAAGATGCCTAGAGGATATGCGACTATGAACCCCACACTTTATGCTGACCACTTTCTTTTGAGCAGTGAATACTTTTTGTCTAAATGTTGAGTTACCCCAAAATATTATACTGAATGACATCAGAGAATGAAAGTATGCAAAGTATGTTAGCTTACTAATTTCTATATCCTCAAAATTGGCAATTATTGTGATTGCAAAAGTATCTGCACCTAGTCGCTTTAGAAGATCCAAAATATGAATTTTCCAATTAAGATTCTCATCTATATGTACACCCACAAACTTGTATGCTCTGCCCTGTCTACTGAATTCTGTTGATGTATTATATTTATTGAAAGAACTGTACTTTTTGCAGCAGAAAATTGGATGTACTGTGTTTTTTCAAAGTTTAGAGCAAGCCCATTTGTAGAAAACCAATTAATGACTTCTCCAAAGATCTTATTTGTATCATTTTCAATTGGGGTTTCTTTTACTGGATTAATAATGATGCTTGTAACATCAGCAAACAGTGACAGTTCAGCTTCCTGTTTCAGATAGGAAGGGAAGTTGTTCACAGGTATCAAGAACAGAAGGGGACCCATGATTAAACCCTGTGGAACACCTAATGTAATTTCACCCCAGTTAGATGAAATGGCAAACTTATTTAAATCACTTGACCCATATAAGGAAACTTTTTGCTTCCTGTTCTGTAGGTATGACTTAAATCAATCATATGCTATTCAATTTATACCATAGAACTGTAATTTCTGTAACATAATGTCGTGGTTCACACAATCAAATGCTTTGGACAAGTCACATTTTGCTATTCAAAGACTCTATTATGTGGACAGTGAAATTGTTTATTGCTGTCTCAATGGAACAGCATTTTTGAAATCCGAACTGTGATTTACTAAGTATCCCATTACTGTTGAGATGGCAAACCACTCTTGAGTACATTACTTTCTCGAAGATTTTTGAAAGTGCTGTAAGCAAGGATACTGGCCGATAATTATTGACATCTGTGGTGTCCCCCTTTTTGTAGAGCGGCCTGACAATAGCATATTTTAAACTGTCTGGGGAAATACCTTGAGTTAGTGATGCGTTTTTATGTGTGATGTCAGGATGGCTGAGAGATGAGAAGTAAATAACGTAAACATATAACGCTGATACGTAGGTAAGGGATTATTTTTCCCTAATTTGTATGAGTCATTACCTAGTTGCATTAAAAGGTTAGTAATAATCGCCAAGATGGCGTTTTCCATTAAAAACAAAGTCTTATTAAGAAATGGAACGATTTCATGCGCAGGGATACCCCTGCCAAATAAAGATGGATGCTACCAGACGCCACTACCTGATAGCCTGAGGCCACAGAGAAGTCCTTCCCAAACCGCATCAAAAGAAAAAGCTAGGATGGGCATAAAAAGTAGTGCCACTTTGTCGTGCTGACTTTTTTCTTTGGAAGCTAGAACCCAAAGTGAACAGTTACACTCTCTTTTTGGCCAACACGCTTTTCTGTGATAGGTTCTTTCAGTATCCACACCACGTGGATCAATAGGTTTGATGCCATGTTATTGCAGTGCTTCTGACCAGGAGAGACCACGACGTTGGGATCACAGATCTATTTTAAACTTTGTACACCTGTAGTTGGCCATCATAACAACATAATACGCAAGTAGTAGGGTGCATTCCTCTTGCAATTCCTAAAAAATCTCAAGAGAAATTTAACGCGTCTATTATGTAACTGATGTATCTGTTTGTAGGTGCCGACCGTAAGCGATATTGGTGGTCAAGTGGTTGTAGCTACCATCTGTAATAAAAAGCTGAGTGAACGGATCAACGATGAACGCCCCGAACAAATGCAACGAACAGTAATGAACGAAAAGACATAAGATAGTGGTTAGCGTTCGAGCTGTGTGAGGTGAACGTGTATGAAGCGACGGTTCGACTCCCGTTCTAACTTAATTTTTAATCTGTATTATTATCTTAGCTGGAGTTTTTCTTTTGTCATCAGTCTTCTGACTGGTTTGATGAGCCCGCCACGAATTCCTTTGTTGTGCTAACCTCTTCATCTCAGAGTAGCATTTACAACATCCGTCCTCAATTATTTGCTGGACGTATTCCAATCTCTGTCTCCCTCTACAGTTTTTACCCTCTACAGCTACCTCTAGTACCATGGAACTCATTTCCTCATGTCTTAACAGATGTCCTATCATTGTGTCCCTCCTCCTTATCCGTGTTTTCCACACATTCCTCTTCCATTCTGCGCAGAACCTCCTCATTCCTCATTCCTTATCAGTCGACTGAATTTCCAATATTCTTCTGTAACACCACATCTCAAATGCTTCGATTCTTTTCTGTTCCGGTTTTCCCACAGTCCATGTTTCACCTTCAGTCCTGATGTTAAGTTTCTTGCTGTTTTTGTTTCCACTGATTCTCATTACCTTCGTCATTCTTCGATTTACTCTCAATCCATATCCTGTACTCAATAGACTGTTCATTCCGTTCAGAAGTTCAAGTAATTCTTCTTCACTTTCACTCAGGATAGCGATGTCATCAGCGAATGGTATCATTGATACCATTGATATCCTTTCACCTTGAATTTTAATTCCACTCCTGAACATTTTTTTTATTTCCATCATTGCTTCCTCGATGTAAAGATTGAACAATAGGGGCGAAAGTCTACATCCTTGTGTTACATCTTTTTTAATACGAGCAGTTCGTTCTTGGTAGTCCACTCGTATTATTCCCTCTTCGCTGTTGTACATATTGTATATGACCCGTCCCTCCCTATAGCTTACCACTACTTTTTTCAGAATTTAGAACATCTTGCACCATTTTACGTTGTCGAACGCTTTTCCAAGTCGACAAATCCTATGAACGTGTCCTGATTTTTCTTTAGTCTTGCATCCATTATTAACCGCAACGTCAGAATGGCCTCTCTCGTCACCTAGTGCATCTTCAATTTTCTTTTCAATTCTCTTATGTATTATTCTTGTAAGCAACTTGGATGCATGAGCTGTTAAGCTGATTGTGCGGTAATTCTCGCACTTGTCAGCTCTTGCCGTCTTCGGAATTGTGTGGATGATGCTTTTGCGAAAGTCAGATGGTGTGTAGTTTTGTTGCCACTTCCCCCAATGATTTTAGAAATTCTGATGGAGTGTTATCTATCCCTTCTGCCTTATTTGATCTTGCGTCCTCCGAAGCTCTTTTAAATTCTGATTCTAATACTCGATCCCCTGTTTCTTCTTCTATCACATCACACAATTCTTCCCCCTCATAAAGGCTTCCAATGTACTCTTTCCACTTATCCGCTCTCTTCTCTGCATTTAACAGTGAAATTCCCGTTGCGCTCTTAATGTTATCACTCTTGCTTTTAATGTCACCGGAGGTTTTTTTGTCTTTCCTGTATGCTGAGTCTGTCCTTCCGACAATCATTCCTCTATTTATTTCATTCCCCAGCGTCTTGTGTTTCTGTATTCCTACATTCCCCGAAACATTTTGTACTTCCTTCTTTCATCTATCAATTAAAGTACGAGGGTTGGAACATTAATAGTGGCAACTATTTATTTACAGCTCGTACAAAATAGTTACGTGTTTCAAAGTTTTACTGGCCTTCAAAGTAGTCATCAGCATTGTGTATAACCCGTTTCCAGCGACGTGGAAGTCGTAGAATACTCTTAGCAGTGCCAGTTGTGTTGACAGTTCGAGCGGCGCGGTCTATTGCCCAACGAACTTGTAGCAGTTCTGAAGTGAATGCTGTGAAGTGCTTCCTTCAGTTTAGATATCGAGTTGAACTCACGAGGGCTTAAGTCAGGGGGATTTAGTAGGTGGTGTAGGAGTATAGGGGTGGGAAATTGCTCCTAAAGGCGGAAGCAATGACCAACGACATGAGGATGCAGAAGGCAATGGAAACCACTGCATTAAAGACACGTAACGTGTATCCACAGGACATGTGGTCTGTAATTGAAGAAGTGTCATGATGATCTCTCCATTGGCAAAAGATTCCGGCACAGTTCCCCATTCGGATCTCCGGGAGGGGACTGCCAAGGGGGAGGTTACCATGAGAAAAAGATTGAATAATCAACGAAAGGATAACGTTCCACGAGTCGGGGCGTGGAATGTCAGAAGCTTGAACGTGGTAGGGAAACTAGAAAATCTGAAAAGGGAAATGCAAAGGCTCAATCTAGATATAGTAGGGGTCAGTGAAGTGAAATGGAAGGAAGACAAGGATTTCTGGTCGCAGGAGTATCGGGTAATATCAACAGCAGCAGAAAATGGTATAACAGGAGTAGGATTCGTTATGAATAGGAAGGTAGGGCAGAGGGTGTGCTACTGTGAACAGTTCAGTGACCGGGTTGTTCTAATCAGAATCGACAGCAGACCAACACCGGCAACGATAGTTCAGGTATACATGCCGACGTCGCAAGCTGAAGATGAACAGATAGAGAAAGTGTATGAGGATATTGAAAGGGTAATGCAGTATGTAAAGGGGGACGAAAATCTAATAGTCATGGGCGACTGGAATGCAGTTGTAGGGGAAGGAGTAGAAGAAAAGGCTACAAGAGAATATGGGCTTGGGACAAGGAATGAAAGAGGAGAAAGACTAATTGAGTTCTGTAACAAGTTTCAGCTAGTAATAGCGAATACCCTGTTCAAGAATCACAAGAGGAGGAGGTATACTTGGAAAAGGCCGGGAGATACGGGAAGATTTCAATTAGATTACATCATGGTCAGACAGAGATTCCGAAATCAGATACTGGATTGTAAGGCGTACCCAGGAGCAGATATAGACTCAGATCACAATATAGTAGTGATGAAGAGTAGGCTGAAGTTCAAGACATTAGTCAGGAAGAATCAATACGCAAAGAAGTGGGATACGGAAGTACTAAGGAATGACGAGATACGTTTGAAGTTCTCTAACGCTGTAGATACAGCAATAAGGAATAGCGCAGTAGGCAGTACAGCTGAAGAGGAATGGACATCTCTAAAAAGGGCCATCACAGAAGTTGGGAAGGAAAACATAGGTACAAAGAAGGTAGCTGCGAAGAAACCATGGGTAGCAGAAGAAATACTTCAGTTGATTGATGAAAGGAGGAAGTACAAACATGTTCCGGGAAAATCAGGAATACAGAAATACAAGTCGCTGAGGAATGAAATAAATAGGAAGTGCAGGGAAGCTAAGACGAAATGGCTGCAGGAAAAATGTGAAGACATCGACAAAGATATGATTGTCGGAAGGACAGACTCAGCATACAGGAAAGTCAGAACAACCTTTGGTGACATTAAAAGCAACGGTGGTAACATTAAGAGTGCAACGGGAATTCCACTGTTAAATGCAGAGGAGAGAGCAGATAGGTGGACAGAATACATTGAAAGCCTCTATGAGGGTGAAGATTTGTCTGATGTGATAGAAGAAGAAACAGGAGTCGATTTAGAAGAGATAGGGGATCCAGTATTAGAATCGGAATTTAAAAGAGCTTTGGAGGACTAACTGTCAAATAAGGCAGGAGGGATAGATAACATTCCATCAGAATTTCTAAAATCATTGGGGGAAGTGGCAACAAAACGACTATTCACGTTGATGTGTAGAATATATGAGTCTGGTGACATACCATCTGACTTTCGGAAAAGCATCATCCACACAATTCCGAAGACGGCAAGAGCTGACAAGTGCGAGAATTATCGCACAATCAGCTTAACAGCTCATGCATCGAAGCTGCTTCCAAGAATAATATACAGAAGAATGGAAAAGAAAATTGAGAATGCGCTAGGTGACGATCAGTTTGGGATTACCAAAAGTAAAGGGACGAGAGAGGCAATTCTGACGTTACGGCTAATAATGGAAGCAAGGCTAAAGAAAAATCAAGACACTTTCATAGGATTTGTCGACCTGGAAAAAGCGTTCGACAATATAAAATGGTGCAAGCTGTTCGAGATTCTGAAAAAAGTAGGGGTAAGCTATAGGGAGAGACGGGTCATATACAATATGTACAACAACCAAGAGGGAATAATAAGAGTGGACGATCAAGAACGAAGTGCTCGTATTAAGAAGGGTGTAAGACAAGGCTGTAGCCTTTCGCCCGTACTCTTCAATCTGTACATCGAGGAAGCAATGATGGAAATAAAAGAAAGGTTCAGGAGTGGAATTAAAATACAAGGTGAAAGGATATCAATGATACGATTTGCTGATGACATTGCTATCCTGAGTGAAAGTGAAGAAGAATTAAATGATCTGCTGAACGGAATGAACAGTCTAATGAGTACACAGTATGGTTTGAGAGTAAATCGGAGAAAGACGAAGGTAATGAGAAGTAGTAGAAATGAGAACAGCGAGAAACTTAACATCAGGATTGATGGTCACGAAGTCAATGAAGTTAAGGAATTCTGCTACCTAGGCAATAAAATAACCAATAACGGACGGAGCAAGGACATCAAAAGCAGACTCGCTACGGCAAAAAAGGCATTTCTGGCCAAGAGAAGTCTACTAATATCAAATGCCGGCCTTAATTTGAGGAAGAAATTTCTGAGGATGTACGTCTGGAGTACAGCATTGTATGGTAGTGAAACATGGACTGTGGGAAAACCGGAACAGAAGAGAATCGAAACATATGAGATGTGGTGCTATAGACGAATGTTGAAAATTAGGTGGACTGATAAGGTAAGGAATGAGGAGGTTCTACGCAGAATCGGAGAGGAAAGGAATATGTGGAAAACACTGATAAGGAGAAGGGACAGAATGATAGGACATCTGCTAAGACATGAGGGAATGACTTCCATATTACTAGAGGGAGCTGTAGAGGGCAAAAACTGTAGAGGAAGACAGAGATTGGAATACGTCAAGCAAATAATTGAGGACGTAGGTTGCAAGTGCTTCTCTAAGATGAAGCACAGGAAAGGAATTCGTGGCGGGCCGCATCAAACCAGTCAGTAGACTGATAACAAAAAAAAAAAAAAAAAAAAAAGAAAAAGAAAAGGTTGCACATAGCACCCATCAGTCAAACGAATCAGTTAACAGCTTGGACTGTACGTGCTTGAGCATTGTCCAGCAAAATGATTTTCAGATCCCGCAGAAAGTGTCCTCACTTATCTCTAAGCTGGTCGTAGGTTGTGTTCCAAAAATGAACAGAACAGGAACAGAAGTGATGACACTTTCCGCAGGACCTTACCATCATTTTGCAGGACAATGCCCAAGTACGTACAGTACAAGCTATTACTGATTTGTTTGACAAGGGGGCTCTTTTTCCAGCGCACTTCAAGCACTTTGTTCTCGAATTCCTAATTCGCGACTGGGACTAGATGTTGATTTTTGTGGATTTCTGAGGAATGTTTCCTAATCCGTTCAACTTGTTACTCAGATGTTGATAGCAGCCCACTCTTTTTGCCTTTACAAAGACATCCTGTTTCCTTAAACTTCTGTACCGACTTGTAACTGGACTGTCTGGTAGGTGCAGCGTTGTTAAACGTTGTTCTGAATGTTCAACGCACTGTGATTGCGGACTTGCTCTTGGAGAACTCCATCACGCAAAATGCCTTCTCCGTTGACCATCTGCCATTTTGCTGAGGATCACTGTAACAACAAAAATTTCTTGAGTTGCTGGTTTCGTGAATGTAATCTTATAACACCTTACTACAATGTAACCGTTTTTTACAATCATTTGAAAGTGTCTAGATCATTTTTAATGAATCTGAGTTTAACATACCTGATCAGTTGAATTGTGTACAACTCTTATTCATGTAGATTTCTAATCTACTCATCTGTCCTTAACTTCATGCTTGATAATTTTTACAATGGGCAAGGGAGGAGTGCCAAAGCAAGATCGGCGTCTCAATGAAACCACAGGAAATGGTAATCGCTGGATGCCACGTCGACGAATCAGAAGCACCGGCGCAGCCTCTCTTCCTGGAGCTCCTTACGCTTTCCGTCTGTCGCGCAGCGGACTTCTTTCCCCAGCTTGTCTATCGTCTACCTGTTTGTTTTCGCCTCAACACCGCCATAGGTATAGACGAGATAGCCTGGGCTAGCCAGACAGTTAGGGGGTGGCTAGTTTAGGTCACGAGGGTGAGCCAAGCCCCGACCTGCGGGTGGTAAGCCCGTGTTGACCAAGGCAGTCCAGGAAGCCACGTATTGCGTCCAAAAATAATCTGCTTAAACTGCTTGAAGCTGCATACCACTCGCCGTTCAAGAAGGCAAAGTCTGTGGCCCCACGACGGAAACAGAAATTACGACTCAGTACTTTGCAATCTGTTGCACAGGTCAGCCGATAAGAACCTGCTCTAGACACTACTGACAGCCAACTGGCTCACTGCTTTCGACCTGAGGCAACGGAGCAACTCACCGAAACTGTTGTCCAACTACCAACCAGTCAGTATACAACACCACAAGAAACTTACCATCACCAGGAAGAGGAACAGCCCTCCGGCGTCAATGCCATCCCTGACGGCGACGATGAACGTGAGCTGATGGAAAATATGCAACATGAAGATGCTAATTTTACGAATGATGCACCGGCGCAGGAACCAGCCGACCACGAAGATTTCATTACGTTGCATTATAAGCGCCAACATAAATCTGGCTCACTGTCACAGCACTGAAACCCTCGTAAACGGCGAGTGGTGACACCAGAAATATCAAATCGCTGCCAGCCCCTCATGCAACCGAGGACCCAAGATTACGATAAATAGAAAGATCAACAGGACACCCGACCATAGCAACAGGAACCCGAGGCAGCCGATGCCCCAAGACTATTAAAGAAAGCACCGCCTGTTACAATTTATTGCACGGAAAAGTATCTCGAACTAGACGAGGTGCTAAAAACACAGAGGATACACTGAAGGCTGTATATAGAGGAAACAGGGTCAAGTATCACTTTGAAACTTACCCTGAGCGACAGAAAGCCATCGCTTTCTTCTAACATCATCATCTTGACTTTCTCATGCATCAGTCCCCTGAAGACAAGCTGTTGAAAGTTGTTATAAAGAGTATTCCAACGCAAGTCTCGTTGGACAAACTAACGAAGAAAATCCGTGGGAAAGGTTTTCCTGCAGCCACTGTCTTTCAAAATAAAAAAAAGATAGGAACCGTCCAAGGACCTGCGACCTCTTCTTGTTTACGTCATCATTCTGCCGAAATACAAGGACAATGACCGTATCTACAATCTTCAGTATGTTTTGACAGCAGGGTGTGAGTCGAAGATTATAAACCGAAGGAGGGACCACCCCAGTGCAAACGTTGCCAGCTCTTTGAGCACACAGCGAATTACTGCCACCTTCCCCAGATGTGCGCGAGATGTACAGGCTACAGTCACTCTCTGGAGTACACACAAGAACGGAAAAAGCTAAGTGCCGTAATTGTGAACAAGGGCACCCAATTTTATATAGGGGCTCGCCGAAGTACCAAGAATTGCTCCATGCCTACCAACGACGAGCTGCTGCTCGACCACAACCTCATTGGCGCATAACAATCGTCAGGCCGACATCCCAGGACGTTTACCGCTTATTTGTTTACCACCCACACATACTTCATCTACTGTACCAGCCTCAGCAACAACAACTACTACTTCAGAAACATCGACAACTGCGACGAATTACCTCTCTGACTCGACGACAGACTTACTCACAAGCTGCCAACCCTGAACGTTACCAGCAACAACCGAAGGACGAGTTTACCTCCTCCATTGGACAAATCACGCCAGCCCTCGTGGATATTAGGAAGTTGTTGGTCATGCTGCAGCAAAAACTCACGATATACTGTCCCTACCGGAGGGTCTTATTAAAGCGTTCGTCTCGCCTTAAAATGACCCACTGGTAACATGCTACTCACCTCCGTTTTAGCATATTGAACTAATGGCTTGAAGACCCTTTAGGTGGAACTTGAAGATTTCATCATCACTCACCGATTAGACGTCATTACCTCAGGGACACATTTAACGGCAACGACGCACTTCAAACTCCGTAACATGCAGGGCTATCACGTGGATAGAGTAAGCCGCAGGGAAGAGAACACTTCAGTCTTCGTCACAAACACCTTTACTCAGTTTGTGGAAGTTTTACCGCTTATGACGTCTTTGGAAGCGACAGCTGTCACAGTCAACACGACGGTTGAGAAGGTGTCTCTTGACGCGGTGTATCTCTGTCCCCCCTCCCCCTCCCCCCCCTCCCAAGGATGTCATTCTGGATGACTCGCGCCAAATATTCCATACGTTCGACAGAGTACTACTCAGCGGCGATCTGAATGCCAAGAATACAACCTGGCATTCGCTCACCATCAACCCTATGATCTAGAAATGGATGCAGCCCTCTGTGGTCCGCCACAGCCGACAGGGATACCCTGTTTACAGCACCAAACAATAGATGTACTCGACATCCTTATAGTCAAGAATCTTCATCGTAATCTACAGCTACAGACTATAAATGACCTTTCCTCAGACCATCTGCCGGTCGTAAGCGTCACTGAACGAGGAGAACTTCCTTCCCGACCTCGCATAACGAGAACACTCAACTAGACCAGTCGAGTTCTTATCTTGTTAATAAAGTCCTGCCGACCATGACTTTCGTCACTGAGGAAAGCAGTGACGGCGCCATTCAAATGTTAACCAATAACATTCGGACGGCTAGTAAACGGGTGTCCACAGCGGTTGTCCTGCCGGACGAGAACTACAAAGGAACAGGAGTAGAAGACGATGGAAGCGATATCGAAATCAGGCGGACAGGCACGATACGATCCACATATCAGGGGAACTCCGAAGACGAGTCGTGAAATGGAGACATGGCCATTGACAGGACAAAATGCCGCAATTTTTCCCTAACACCAAGGAAGAATGCGACTCGTCCGACCTATACGACAACCCACACCTGCCAAACGTCCTATTCATGGTCCTGGCGACCTCCTATATGATTCACTGGTGAAAGTTGGGCTATATGCGACTGTCTGTGACTCTGCTATCACCAGAAAGGCTTACGAAACAGCTTCAGGAAGAAGAGAACAGACTGGTGCAACTGGTCACTGACTTCCGGCGGCGATCGACACAGGGTCCCCCTCTCCTGACGACGCCCAAGGTTAAGAAAGTTACCCTGCACGATGACAGCTGGAAGGTGACTCCCTGATGAAAGCGTGATTCCGTTCAGGTCGATGGAGACTACGCTGTGTAGGAATCGTTTTTACACGAGACATCCATCACATTACAGTGGTCAGCTTCCGGCGCCTTCTTCAGAACAACACGACTGGCGTTCTAAGTCAGTTATTGTGAGCAGTGGCCATGTTAAAAGGGTGCAGTTTATTAACTTTTACATGGTATCCTGCATAGCACACTTCGCACAAATTGTACCTATCTCTACAGTGATGGCGCGTCGGATCTAAGAGAACTTCGATTATTTCGTCAGTACTGGTCACATATTCAAGGCCAACTATGATACCCTCTCACTCCCCTACCGAAGAGGTCTCGCCCTGGTCAATGTCCATGCGCGCGCTACAGCTCTTTACGTTCGCACGATCTTAAATTTATGGAATCACAGCCTCAACAGTACCACAGGACTTTTGATCGACGAACTTGGAACTGCGTCATGTCAATCGCATATCGCCCTGGCCCACATTGCACCAGCACTATCACATCTCAAAACGTTTCCTTCTGAAATACAGTTAGGTCCATGAAGACTTTCCTCGGACTAGGGCTGCCGCAGCGCCATATATTTATCACGTCTTAATACGGGCCCACCCCAGGAATGGTGTCGAAGAAGTTCACCCACAGGTTAGGTGGCCGGCGGTGTGGCGCGCAGTTCATCGACCACACTTCACTATGGAAACGAGCGCCACCTGGTACATCGTCGTAACCGGTAAATACCTGACGCGACCCAAACTAAATGCCATCGCCCTGGCGGACAGCTCCCTCTGCCCGAGGTGTTCCGTGCACGACACAGACAAACACCGTCTCTTCTGCGGCCCGGTGGCGGACGTATGGTTCCTTCTCCAGCAGATACTGGCCCTTTATCTCCGAGTACCAACGCACATGATCTTTCCCAATATGCTCATATATCCGGACGAGACGTATTTTCCACCTTCAAATATGCGTGCTGTCACCTGGATAAAGGGTTTGGCCGTCTTTTTTCTTTTCAGAGATGGACCCAAGAACTTGATCGATTTTTGGCCGTGTTTGCTAAAACGATGCCACACAATGAGACGACACCTTAAATACCAGCCCACCTTTGCTAACTATCGTGGGAGCATTTTTTTTTCAACCTGCCCTGCAGTTGGAACCTCCCCGGCGAGCAGAGCTGACAGGTGCAGCTATCTTCCCATGACCGACAAAGGCTAGGCGTTCGCTCTCCGAAGGCATGCTTTCAACCGACATTTTCAAAACGAACAATCGCCGATTCATTTCAGCGCACCGGGAGCATCTCCAAATTACTTTTTTCCTGCTTACTATTTTACGTAAAGGAGTTTCCTGCTATTCTTTTTACACTGTACAACTAAAAAAGATCGAAACAAAATTGTTTCGTTAGTTACCTCTATTTTATAATTTCTATTCAATGGATACGCTTTGCTTTTAGAGTATGTCCTGTTTCATATAAGAGCTATGATTATTACGTTCATATATATAAATTTGTTTTGTCACCAGCATTCTTAACTGAGGTATTGCATTTTGTAATGCAGGAAAATCGTACTTGTAAAATTTAATTGCAAAAAAAGAGAAAAAATAGTGAGGCGACCGCCTGCGTAAGTGAGAAATCCGGTTTCGAGTCTCGATCCGGCACAACTTTTCACTGTCGTCATTCCATTCTACAGCTGATGATTGTCCATATTCGCGATTGCGAATACATTTAATGTATTTCATAGCGGATTTAGTCAGGGCATGTCCAAAGAAACTTTGCATCGTAATTTAGAATAACACAGGCGCTGCAATATCGTATTTGTAGAGTTCAACCCAGAGGTGGAAAACACCCACCTGAGTGCCCATCACCCTCACAAAGTGTCAAATAAGGAGAAAAGTTCCTTCTACCACCTATCCTAGAAGCAGAGACCGCTGACAGCTGAAAAAATTCAGTACTACCACACAATCAAAATTTAAAAAAAAAGGAATAGGGGAAAAAACAGAGGAACTCTCAGCCCAGTTCGCAGTCACCGACCAAGACGGCAGCATCGTATTATAGGCCGCCAGTGTATTAAACCTCTCAGGCAGAACTTGATGTGAAGATTATGTCAAATATACTTCAAGTGAAGAGTTTTGCAAATTTGTCTATGATAAGTAATACTTTAATATTCAGAGACAGCTGTAAATACTCCCAAAATTCCTCTGTAAATGGACTGTAGCAGGTTAAATGAATGTTCATATCTACTTTGTACTAAAGTGAACTAGAATTTCGTATGTTGCAGTTGCACTCGATCTTTTCCCAGAGCAAATCAAAGACCCAACCGTTGCATCTGCGAGTGCATTTTCGCCCGGTACAAGAAATTAGCATGCAAGTGCTAGTGGAAAATGATGCACAGTGCTCAGGACTGGAAGCTGTAAGAAAAGTATTTTGATTTCATCAAGAGCAAACGACTCCAGCAGATGGTATACTATAACTTTCTGGATATTGTCTTATGGCGAAATCTATCTACAGTACATCGTTCGACATACGAATGGTGTTCGTTGCAAATTAAATTTGCTATGTAGATGGCGAGTAATGGCAGCCTAACACCATCAGATGTACTAATCTAGTTGGAAGGTAGGCGAGCGGCTTGGGCACCAACAGTGATCCACAGTTTTCATTGGTGTGCCCAGATGGAAGTTGTCTTCTCCATAGTAATATAGAGGCCTAAGATAGTTTCCGACGACGATCATCTCCAGTTTGAAATGAAACATAAAGACTTGTGTTTGTGGACAACAACTACATCAAGCAAGAAATTGCGGACGCTTTCGGGACTCGTCAAGTGGCCAAAACAGGAGCATTTCGTGCATACTGCCCCGCTACGACTAACATGATACAGCGTTTTCTCCAGGGTAGGGAGAATATTTGGCATATGTTACGTGTAACGAAAATAAAAAAACACTAAGTCTTGAGACTTCCGTGTGAATGTGATATGTGCTGTGTACAGTATAGCAGTAACTACAAGGGACAAACTGTTCGCAATGTTCCCGAACGCTGTACTTAGCACACATGCCATGTTAAACAAAAGCAGCTAAATAAATACGCCGTGTCGAAACACGGCCAAGAGAATGCCTACAAAATACTTTTGGAAAAGGGGAGAGTCTTGAATCGTGTGGTAACATTGAGATTCAGTAACGTATAAAAGAGGCAGTTGGGAACACTTAAGGTGCAATAATATGACAGTTTATAAGAAAATCTTTGTAATACACTGCAGCGAAGCGGTGTTAAAAGTTCGCTAGCACAGAGTGAAGCAAGCTGCAAATTATTGTACACCTACCTCAGTACCGCGTTCGTTCACCATCCGTTGCTCTGCATTCGTAGGGTCTACATAGAGGATGTTAAAAGCAGCGTTGAAGAAAACCATTGTCCATACTTACGATTGCATAGCCTGCGTAACTCAGGTAATAAAATAAACCTGTCAATCTCTAGTAATAACGGGTAAAAGTGGATGCTTCCTTCCTTCATTGAAAATGTCCGCTTCCCCATACTAATGTTTTTATTGTCTTTTAGTTATGGTATCAACAAGCTCACATTTACGTCGATAGCACATCTACTACTAGTTCATGCAGCTTATATCACACGCAAGACAGCCAGAAATGTACTAAGTCCAACCCGAAATATTACAAGATTAAGACAGTCAATACTCTGCTGCGAAATGAGTTTCGCACTCGGCCCTTTTCAGTGGATTCTTCAAAGGAAGATGCTCGCAAAAATATGTTCTGTAAATGCATACTGAACACGCCACGCAGAATTCTTCACAAAGGCCGATAGTTTCACACGCGGTTTTCTCTACAACGAGCGCTCCAAAAACTCCTAAACTTCACAGAACTGCCCGTAAATGCATCTGCTTGCACGGGGATATAAACCGAAAGCGAAATAACAGTCACTGCTGCATTCTACAAATAACTTTTTCAGACACGTGTAACATGACCTTCTCGTCTGGCAGCTAGTCCATGACTTTCTGAATGCCGTTGCTTTCAGTGCATATAACCCATTCCAATGCGCGGGAAAGACTTTACGCTGATTGGTTGATCAAAGCGAACAGCCAATCAGATCAATCTTTCGAGATCATATTCAAGCTTAAACTGTTTTACTCCAATCAACATTCGCAGATGAATTTACGTCATTTCATGCTGCAAATATTAACAAAATGTTCCACCAAACCAAACGAAAACTAAGAGAAAACTATGCTTGAAATATACTTTAGAACTAATTATGCTGTTATTACCTTTCTGGCTGCCTCATTACAGAAGCAAACACTCGTAGACATATGTCATCCGCCAGTTATCGGAATTTACAGTTTTCATGAGACCCTGGTGGCGTAACACTTGCCAGTTACGTAAGGTCTAATACAATATTGAATTGAAATTTGACATATGTCCCACGTACACTCACTCACATTCACTCTCATTTACTCTCACCCTAACACAAAATATAAATATTAACTTTTTAACCGTTATTTTCATTACGAAAAAAATTATCGAAAGTTTAGAATTTAAAATCTTCATGAAATACGAGGGCAGTTCAATAAGTAATGCAACACTTTTTTTTTCTCGGCCAATTTTTGTTGAAAAAACCGGAAATTTCTGGTGGAATATTTTCAAACATTCCCGCTTCGTCTCGTATAGTTTCATTGACTTCCGACAGGTGGCAGCGCTGTACCGAGCTGTTAAAATGGCGTCTGTAACGGATGTGCGTTGCAAACAACGGTCAGTGATCGAGTTTCCTTTGGCGGAAAATCAGGGCATCTCAGATATTCATAGGCGCTTGCAGAATGTCTACGGTGATCTGGCAGTGGACAAAAGCACGGTGAGTCTTTGGGCAAGGGGTGTGTCATCATCGCCGCAAGGTCAAGCAAGACTGTCTGATCTCCCGCGTGCGGGCCGGCCGTGCACAGCTGTGACTCCTGCAATGGCGGAGCGTGCGAACACACTCGTTCGAGATGATCGATGGATCACCATCAAACAACTCAGTGCTCAACTTGACATCTCTGTTGGTAGTGCTGTCACAATTGTTCACCAGTTGGGATATTCAAAGGTTTGTTCCCGCTGGGTCCCTCGTTGTCTAACCAAACACCATAAAGAGCAAAGGAGAACCATCTGTGCGGAATTGCTTGCTCGTCATGTGGCTGAGGGTGACAATTTCTTGTCAAAGATTGTTACAGGCGATGAAACATGGGATCATCACTTCGAACCTGAAACAAAACGGCAATCAATGGAGTTGCGCCACACCCACTCCCCTACCAAGAAAAAGTTTAAAGCCATACCCTCAGCCGGTAAAGTCATGGTTACAGTCTTCTGGGACGCTGAAGGGGTTATTCTGTTCGATGTCCTTCCCCATGGTCAAACGATCAACTCTGAAGTGTATTGTGCTACTCTTCAGAAATTGAAGAAACGACTTCAGCGTGTTCGTAGGTACAAAAATCAGAACGAAGTTCTCCTTCTTCATGACAACGCAAGACCTCACACAAGTCTTCGCACCCGAGAGGAGCTCACAAAACTTCAGTGGACTGTTCTTCCTCATGCACCCTACAGCCAAGATCTCGCACCGTCGGATTTCCATATGTTTGGCCCAATGAAGGACGCAATCCGTGGGACGCACTACGCGGATGATGAAGAAGTTATTGATGCAGTACGACGTTGGCTCCGACATCGACCAGTGGAATGGCACCGTGCAGGCATACAGGCCCTCATTTCAAGGTGGCGTAAGGCCGTAGCATTGAATGGAGATTACGTTGAAAAATAGTGTTGTGTAGCTAAAAGATTGGGGAATAACCTGGTGTATTTCAATGCTGAATAAAACAACCCTTGTTTCATAAAAAAAATGTATTGCATTACTTATTGAACTGCCCTCGTAAATCAGCACAATGAGAGTGCTATTACTGTTTTCAAATAAGAAAAGAGATATAAATTGTTATTGTTCCTGTCTGAATTTACTTTCTTAAGTGTTCGTTAAGTACTTTGTAAATGAGTTTTTTATATCTCCGAAACTATTATAGGTAGCAGCATCAAATTTTGACACAAAGTTCATCTGAATAACAAAAGGTCATGTACCAAATTTGGAATAAAACAGATAATATTTAACATAGTTCTTTAGTTTCTTAGGTGAGGTGAATAAGCCACAGTGAGCATTCTCACGGTCCGCTTTAGCGACCGCAGGCCACAATGCTACTATACTGCAGGCTTCCAAAACAGCTTGCCATAACGTAACAAAACTTACTGCAAAAATCTGCAGTCGCATGATAGCTGCGACGCTACAGCACGAACTGAGATAATATAGAAAAGGTAACTATTTTTAGCTTGAGCTTGCACCAATCCCAACAGTCTGTTGCTCTCTCAAGCAAGCAAGTTTAGCTTATATCTGATTACATGTACTTTCGTTACAATAGATCCATAGCGAGGAGATCCTCTAGGATGTACAACAAAAGTATACAAAAATATTTAGAAACAAAAATAAATATACTCATGTGCCTTCCACAGATCTCATGTGAAAAGTCCCTCGTGGATGCGGGATAAACCTAAAAATTTTTAAATATAATTTCATGTAAATGGTAATAAATAACTTGCCACAAAACGTGTCAATATTCAATAGACTGAGATACATATGACAATTCTTAGACTACCGTAGTCTCACATCATCCAATAGAAATGTCATTTTATGACACCTGATCACATAACTATGCTGAATTATTACAGGAGCCAGATTGTAGTAATACTCGTATTATTTGATATTAGTAATAACATTCACACATCAATTACCTTTGCTAGGAAATCCATGAATGGAGCAGAAGGAGTTGACCAATAATAAATCCTTTACGCTTTTCTTAAACTGCCTTCAGTATTAGTTATCTTGGCTTCTGGCAAGTTGTTGAAATTGTGTGTTCCTGAATAATGGAAACGTTTCTGGACGAAAGTAAGTGACATCAAATGTTTGTGCAGATTGTTTTCTTTTTTGCGTTATCAGTCTTCTGACTCGTTTCTACATCTACATCTACATCTATACTCCGCGAGCCACCTTACGGTGTGTGGCGGAGGGTACTTATTGTACCACTATCTGATCCCCCCTTCCCTGTTCCATTCACGAATTGTGCGTGGAAAGAACGACTGCTTGTAAGTCTCCGTATTTGCTCTAATTTCTCGGATCTTTTCGTTGTGATCATTACGCGAGATATATGTGGGCGGTAGTAATATGTTGCCCATCTCTTCCCGGAATGTGCTCTCTCGTAATTTCGATAATAAACCTCTCCGTATTGCGTAACGCCTTTCTTGAAGTGTCCGCCACTGGAGCTTGTTCAGCATCTCCGTAACGCTCTCGCGCTGACTAAATGTCCCCATGACGAATCGCGCTGCTTTTCGCTGGATCATGTCTATCTCTTCTATTAATCCAACCTGGTAAGGGTCCCATACTGATGAGCAATACTCAAGAATCGGACGAACAAGCGTTTTGTAAGCTACTTCTTTCGTCGATGAGTCACATTTTCTTAGAATTCTTCCTATGAATCTCAACCTGGCACCTGCTTTTCCCACTATTTGTTTTATGTGATCATTCCACTTCAGATCGCTCCGGATAGTAACTCCTAAGTATTTTACGGTCGTTACCGCTTCCAATGATTTACCACCTATGGCATAATCGTACTGGAATGGATTTCTGCCCCTATGTATGCGCATTATATTACATTTATCTACGTTTAGGGAAAGCTGCCAGCTGTCGCACCATGCATTAATCCTCTGGAGGTCCTCCTGGAGTGCGTACGAGTCTTCTGATGTTGCTACTTTCTTGTAGACAACCGTGTCATCTGCAAATAGCCTCACGGAGCTACCGATGTTGTCAACTAAGTCATTTATGTATACTGTAAACAATAAAGGTCCTATCACGCTTCCCTGCGGTACTCCCGAAATTACCTCTACATCTGCAGATTTTGAACCGTTAAGAATGACATGTTGTGTTCTTTCTTCTAGGAAATCCTGAATCCAATCACAAACCTGGTCCGATATTCCGTAAGCTCGTATTTTTTTCACTAAACGTAAGTGCGGAACCGTATCAAATGCCTTCCTGAAGTCCAGGAATACGGCATCAATCTGCTCGCCAGTGTCTACGGCACTGTGAATTTCTTGGGCAAATAGGGCGAGCTGAGTTTCACAAGATCTCTGTTTGCGGCATCCATGTTGGTTATGATGAAGAAGATTTGTATTATCTAAGAACGTCATAATACGAGAACACAAAACTTATTCCATTATTCTACAACAGATTGACGTAAGCGAAATAGGCCTATAATTATTCGCATCTGATTTATGACCCTTCTTGAAAATGGGAACGACCTGCGCTTTCTTCCAGTCGCTAGGTACTTTACGTTCTTCCAGCGATCTACGATAAATTGCTGATAGAAAGGGGGCAAGTTCTTTAGCATAATCACTGTAGAATCTTAAGGGTATCTCGTCTGGTCCGGATGCTTTTCCGCTACTAAGTGATACCAGTTGTTTTTCAATTCCGATATCGTTTATTTCAGTATTTTCCATTTTGGCGTCCGTGCGACGGCTGAAGTCAGGGACCGTGTTACGATTTTCCGCAGTGAAACAGTTTCGGAACACTGAATTCAGTATTTCTGCCTTTCTTCGGTCGTCCTCTGTTTCGGTGCCATCGTGGACAACGAGTGACTGAATAGGGGATTTAGATCCGCTTACCGATTTTACATATGACCAAAACTTTTTAGGGTTCTTGTTTAGATTGTTTGCCAATGTTTTATGTTCGAATTCGTTGAATGCTTCTCTCATTGCTCTCTTTACGCTCTTTTTCGCTTCGTTCAGCTTTTCCTTATCAGCTATGATTCGACTACTCTTAAACCTATGATGAAGCTTTCTTTGTTTCCGTAGTACCTTTCGTACATGATTGTTATACCACGGTGGATCTTTCCCCTCGCTTTGGACCTTAGTCGGTACGAACTTATCTAAGGCGTACTGGACGATGTTTCTGAATTTTTTCCATTTTTGTTCCACATCCTCTTCCTCAGAAATGAACGTTTGATGGTGGTCACTCAGATATTCTGCGATTTGTGCCCTATCACTCTTGTTAAGCAAATATATTTTCCTTCCTTTCTTGGCATTTCTTATTACACTTGTAGTCATTGATGCAACCACTGACTTATGATCACTGATACCCTCTTCTACATTCACGGAGTCGAAAAGTTCCGGTCTATTTGTTGCTATGAGGTCTAAAACGTTAGCTTCACGAGTTGGTTCTCTAACTATCTGCTCGAAGTAATTCTCGGACAAGGCAGTCAGGATAATGTCACAAGAGTCTCTGTCCCTGGCTCCAGTTCTGATTGTGTGACTATCCCATTCTATACCTGGTAGATTGAAGTCTCCCCCTATTACAATAGTATGATCACGAAACTTCTTCACGACGTTCTGCAGGTTCTCTCTGAGGCGCTCAACTACTACGGTTGCTGATGCAGGTGGTCTATAGAAGCATCCGACTATCATATCTGACCCACCTTTGATACTTAACTTAACCCAGATTATTTCACATTCGCATTCGCTAATAACTTCACTGGATATTATTGAATTCTTTACTGCTATAAATACTCCTCCACCATTGGCGTTTATCCTATCCTTGCGGTATATATTCCATTCTGTGTCTAGGATTTCGTTACTGTTCACTTCCGGTTTTAACCAACTTTCCGTTCCTAATACTATATGCGCACTATTTCCTTCAATAAGAGATACTAATTCAGGAACCTTGCCCTGGATACTCCTGCAGTTTACCAATATTACGTTAACTTTTCCTGTTTTTGGTCTCTGAGGACGGACGTTCTTTATCAACGATGATAATGTCCTCTCTGGTAAGCCGTCAGGTATTTTATCGTTTCGCCCAAGGGGGGGTCCCTCTAACCTAAAAAACCCCCGTGTGCACGCCACACGTACTCTGGTACCCTAGTAGCTGCTTCCGGTGTGTAGTGCACGCCTGACCTGTCTAGGGGGGCCCTACAGTTCTCCACCCAATAACGGAGGTCGATGAATTTGCAACCATTATAGTCGCAGAGTCGTCTGAGCCTCTGGTTTAGACCCTCCACACGGCTCCAAACCAGAGAACCGCGATCGACTCTGGGCACTATGCTGCAGATATTAAGCTCAGCTTGCACTCCGCGTGCGATGCTGGTTGTCTTCACCAAATCAGCCAGCCGGAAGGAACCAAGGATGGCCTCAGAACCCAAGCGGCAGGCGTCATTCGTTCCGACATGTGCTACTATCTGCAGCCGGTCACACCCAGTGCGTTCAATAGCTGCCGGAAGGGCCTCCTCCACATTACGGACGAGACCCCCCGGCAAGCACACCGAGTGCACACTGGGATTCTTCCCCGACCTACCCGCTATTTTCCTGAGGGGCTCCATAACCCGCCTAACGTTGGAGCTCCCTATAACTAATAGGCCCGCCCTCTGTGACTGTCGGGACCTTGCCGGAGAATCGGCCACTGGCCCAACAGGCGAGGCATCCTGTGGTGGCTCGGAAACGATGTCATCACCACTAGGAAGCTCCCCGTACCTGTTGGAAAGGGGTAAGGCAGCTGCCACGCGGCCAGATCCCACCTTCGCCTTTCGGCCAGGCACGCGCGAGCCCACCACTGTCCGCCATTCACCCTGGAGTGATGGCTGACCGGTAAGATGCTCACTGCCGGAAGACGCAGCGACATCAGGGGTTCCATGTGATTCCAAGGCCACCGAAGTAGGCATAGGTCTCACCACAGTTGCCCCAACGCCACTACGAGCCGACGCCTGCGCCTCGAGCTCGATGAGCCTAACAGACAAAGCCTCCACCTGCCCCCGAAGAGTGGCCAATTCTCCTTGCGTCCGCTCACAACAACCACAGTCCCTACACATGACTATGTTTACCCTACTCTATACGGTGACAAATTCCCAAGATAATCTTCTGATGAGCTACTCTGATAATCAAGAAACACTCACTGAAATACGAGACGCGAAAACTACGCTAGGTTTTCCCAGAAAAACTATTTATAAGCTAAGCGCAGCAAATAAGTACAAAAACGCTTTATACAAACAGTACTCGCTGCTGCTGGTGCTCTCGCTCTGGCTGTCACAAGACAACTGCTGATTCAAGTGACTAGTGGCTAACGGCCGCGAAACAAACAAAAGACGGATTTAGGGCGCTTTCTGTTCTAAACGATCAAGAAAACACTAAGAAATCTAACACGAAAACTACGTAAAGTTTTATCAAGAACTGTTAGTTACTATGCAGAGCAGATAAACACAAATAGAATCCCTTCCTTAGTGGAAGGTCGTAAACAAAATGCAAAATAAACGCTTTATACTAACAGTACTCGCTGCTGCTGGTGCTCTCGCTCTGGCTGTCGTGCGACCCACCACGAATTCCTCTCCTGCACCAACTTTTTCATCTCATGGTAGCACTTGCAATCTACGTCTTCAATTATTTTCTGGATATATTCCAATATCTGTCTGCCGCTACAGTTTTTGCCCTCTACAGCTCCCTATGGTACCATGGAAGTCATTCTTTCATGTCTTAACAGATGTCCTATCATTCTGTCCCTTCTCCTTATCAGCGTTTTCCACATATTCCTTTCCTATCCGATTCTTTGCAGAACCTCCTCATTTCTTACCTTATCAGTCCACCTAATTTACAACATTCGTCTGCAGCTCCACATCTTACATGCTTCGATTCTCTTCTTTTCCGGTTTTTCCACAGTCCATGTTTCACTGCCCCACAATGCTATGCTCCATGCGTACATTCTCAGAAACTTCTTCCTCAAATTAAGGCCTATGTTTGACACGAGAAGAATTCTCTTGGCCAGGAATTCCCTTTTTGTAGTACTAGTCTGCTTTCGATGTTCTCCTTGCTCCTTCCGTCATTGGTTATTTTGATGCGTAGGTAGTAGAATTTCTTAACTTCATCTATTTCGTGACCATCAATCCTGATGTTAAGTTTCTCGCTGTTTTCATTTCTGCTCCTTATCATTACCTTCGTCTTTCTTCGATTTACTTTCTATCCATATTCTGTACTCATTGGTCTGTTCATTCCATTCAGCAGATCCCGTTATTCTTTTTTACTTTCACTGAGGATGGCAATGTCATCAGCGAATCTTAACATCGATATCTTTTAACTCTACTCTTAAACCTTTCTTTTATTCCAGTCATTGCTTCTTCGATGTACACATTGAATAATAGGAACGAAATATTACACCCATTTTAATAAGAGCACTTCGTTCTTGGTATTCCACTCTTATTGTGTTCCCTTTTGGCTCTTGTAAACATTGTCTATTACTCGTCTTTGCCTATAGCTTACCCCTACTTTTCTCAGAATGTCGAACATCTTGCACCATTTGACACTGTCGAACCCTATCGACAAATTCTATGAGCGTGACTTGATTTTTCTTTAGAGTTGCTTCCATTATCTACCGTAACGTCAGAATGGCCTCTCTAGCGCCTTAATCTTTCCTAAAACCAAACTGATCGTCATCTAGCATATCCTCTATTTTTTCATTCTTCTGTATGTTATTATTATTAACAACTTGGGTGCATGAGCTGTTAAGGTGATTGTACGATAATATTCGCACTTCTCAGCTCTTGCAATTTTCGGAATTGTTGGAAGATGTTTTTCCGAAAGTCAGATGGTATATCACCAGACTCATATAATTTGTACACTAACGTGAATAGTCGTTTTTTGCCACTTCCACCAATGATTTTAACAATTCTTATGAAATTTTATTTATCCTAAACTCCTCTCTGTCCAACACCAGAATTCGTCAGTTGAACATATTTCCCACTAAAAAGAATAAAGATAGTACCTTACACCCCAGCCTTTTATCTGCCAGCTTGTAGGTGAAGGTAGAGTTTGAGTGAGTCTGTCACTAGTTTCGGGTGATATTGTGAACTTTATTCCCAGCAGGATAACACCACTTCCATGGGATCGTCAATTTTTGGGCTGTATTGCGATTTTAGACATTCCTTGTGTAGCACTATGCATATAGTTACGTAATTAGGACCAATCCTTATGATTAATTATGTAATTAGAACCGATCTTTACATCAGTTTCCCAACCAAAATAAATACATTAACCTAACCTTCCTCTCCTGCATATGGGCAGTTTCCATATGTCGGGAGTGCACTGGGTCTTTCTGTCCAGAAGGACCAGGGTTCTAGTCTCCGTAATGGCACCGCCGTTTTTAGTTTCTCGCCTATTCCAAACGCCTCTGGTGGTATAATTGTGTTAGGGGGCTGTACTTGGGCTTTCTGTCGAGGAGGACCAGGGTTTGATCCCTGCAATGGCACAGCCACTTTTAATTTCGCGCTAATTGCCGGCCACGGTGGTCTAGCGGTTCTAGGCGCTCAGTCCGGAACCGCGCGATTGCTACGGTCGCAGGTTCGAATCCTGCCTCGGGCATGGATGTGTGTGATGTCGGTTTAATTAGTTCTGAGTTCTAGGGGACTGATGACCACAGATGTTAAGTCCCATAGTGCTCAGAGCCATTTGAACCATTTCCCGCAAATTCCCTGGTGAGGGAGGGATGGGACGTCAGCACAGCCCTAGGACAAAGAAATTCCCGCCAAAATTTGGAATTCCCGCCAATAGGGTTGGTGGGGGAGGGTGATGGGTAGGGGGCGAGGGGGGTGCAACCCACGTTCAGGCTGAGAAAAACACATGACAACATCTGGGGGCTGGGGTGAACGTGGTCGGCGGTTGTGGTGGGTGTGGTCAGGGAGGGGGAATGGCTAATTGATCAGTTTTATTAATTTGGATATCAATTTGACACCAAAGTTGGGGTGATACCGCCACGACACTACTACTAACTTACACTACACACTACTGAGGTAGTGCCCTTGCTCATTAGCTTCATTACTCTCAGCAATTCGCCGATTCCCGTTAACAGTTCGCGCTAGATTTCCGATCAGCTACTTTGATGTCAAATAGTGTATACTTAAAGAATAAAACGTTGCATCATCAAATTACGTAGTCAACTGTGCGGTAATGAAGACGAAATTACATTGTCTCTAAAGACAAACTTAGGGAAGATTCCAGGTTCAATATCTTTAAACTGACTAGGCAAGTTCTACACATCGCTTTAACAGGGAAACTCTCGTCTTGGTCCTCCCAAGATGGCGGGACTGAAACGCCCTCTGGCTTCACGCAAAGACTGTTCTCAGCACAAGCAACGTCATCTCACTATATTCTAGCCTCGTTGGTAACACATTTCGTCTACTAACATCAAAGACGACCCGTTCAAGTGTGTAAGAGCCATTAAAAAGTTACAGGCAACTCTACGATCGATATAGCAAAAGTGAGCTTGAACAAAGCTTCAGTTTGACCGCCATCTTGATTATAATGCACAGCAGTGTTCAACATAATGAACCGTGTGCTGTAAGTGATTTTTACAAATATGCAAGTAAAAATTCAGATATCTAAAGCAATGGAAGAAGAGGAATATGGCACATGAAGAACCACCAGTTCTGATGACCAGGGTAGCTAATTATTTTGGTTTTTATAGTTAGAAACAGATCGAGTAATCTAAGTAACGTTCTCTCACATCAGTTATACTTCTGTTTCTTCCAAGGCAGGCAACCACAAAAGCCAAGATAGAAAATTACAACATTAAGTTCTATCCTATGAGTATTCGTGTTAATATTTATATCACCACTTTTACATGATGGTGAGGTCACACCCCGAAACACGTAGGAATCTGAAGTAGTGTAGGCAAGTTTACGAGGAATGAGCCTGAAAGCAATCTCTTAAAAACTTTTTTTTTTAGATACAAACAGACACGGTTAAATGCCGTCCAAATTTGCATTAAATTTTTTGTAACATTTATTTTCTTTTTTCTCGGTGTCCAAAGAGTTCAGAGGTTTCCAAACTGTGCGACGCAGCTCCCAGTGGCGTCGCGGCCATACAAAAGGGGAGATGCGGTGGTTTCGTAAATATAATAAATGGGTTTATTTGCTTGCCGATTAGAGGAATGATCTGTGTGCTAGTGATTACATCTAGCGGGAAGGCAAGTACAGAGCAGTTTGTAAGCCAAGGATACTTTTTATACCAAGAAAATTGAAACTTTCTGATTTTTTCCAGTCAACTATTTTAGTGTCTAAAAGTAGCGTTAATTGCTTATCTTTATAAGCGCACTTTGTTTCATAAGTCCAGCTTCAGAATGGTTTGTCATCTAATTCACACAAGTGTTCCCACTGCAGAAGCCATATTATAACCAGTTAATCACCTGCAATTAGGAATTACACTACTAAAACAAGTTTTGTTAAACCAGGCTTGAACAGCGGGTGAAATAGCACACAATTTCACGGCTGAGGTAAGCAAGAGTCATTGCGACGCTCCTGCGACGCTCATGATTGCTTGAGGCCCTGTCAACTGCCGCGTGGAAACGAGAGGCTGTTTCTGGAAGCTTGCAGTGAACTGTTAAACTAGACATCATACATAACATAGCAAACTCTCAGCACACGATATGAAACTGAAGTAACATATTGAACAAATTTACACTGTTTTCAGCGCGTTGTTTTATTCCAACTCTAACTGTACGCTTTTTTTCTAATTTTTGGGTAAGCTAAGTCTCAAAGCCTCTGAAGAGCGTTGCCACTGGTGCCATTATAAAGACTATCATCTATTAAGTGAACACCCTTGCAGGTGACACAGTTTTTGCCCAGTATCTCATAGCGTCAGGAGTAGTTTTGTGTACCGCGTCAAAGCCCGTATTTCTACACATACAGAGCGTTCGAAAATTCTCATTACAAACGTTTACGACTTGTAGAGGGGAGTGAGTATATAGGGTGGTCCATTGATAGTGCCCGGGCCAAATACGAAATAGTCCGCAGCTCGTGGTCGTGCGGTAGCGTTCTCGCTTCACGCGCCCGGGTTCCCGGGTTCGATTCCCGGCGGGGTCAGGGATTTTCTCTGCCTCGTGATGACTGGGTGTTGTGTGATGTCCTTAGGTTAGTTAGGTTTAAGTAGTTCTAAGTTCTAGGGGACTGATGACCATAGATGTTAAGTCCCATAGTGCTCAGAGCCATTTGAACCAAATACGAAATAACCATCAAACGAAAAGACTACAGAGAACGAAACTCGTCTAGCTTGAAGGGGGAAACCAGATGGCGCTATGGTTGGCCCGCTAGATGGCGCTGCCAAAGGTCAAACGGATATGAACTACGTTTTTTTAAAATAGGAACCCCCATTTTTTATTACATATTCGTGTAGTACGTAAAGAAATATGAATGTTTTAGTTTGACCACTTTTTTCGCTTTGTAATAGATGGCGCTGTAATAGTCATAAACGTATAAGTACGTAGTATCACGTAACATTCAGCGAGTGCGGACGGTATTCGCTTCGTGATACATTACCCGTGTTAAAATTGACCGTTTACCAATTTCGGGAAAGGTCGATATCGTGTTGATGTATGGCTATTGTGATCAAAATGACCAACGGGCGTGTGCTATGTATGCTTCTCGGTATCCTGGACGACATCATCCAAGTGTCCGGACTGTTCGCCGGATAGTTACGTTATTTAAGGAAACAGGAAGCGTTCAGCCCAATGTGAAACGTCAACCACGACCTGCAACAAATGATGATGCCCAAGTAGATGTTTTAGCTGCTGTCGCGGCTAATCCGCACATCAGTAGCAGACAAATTCCGCGAAAATCGGGAATCTCAAAAACGTCGGTGTTGAGAATGCTACATCAACATCGATTGCACCCGTACCATATTTCTACGCACCAGGAATTGCATGCCGACGACTTTGAACGTCGTGTACAGAAATGGTTCAAATGGCTCTGAGCACTATGGGACTCAACTGCTGAGGTTATTAGTCCCCTAGAACTTAGAACTAGTTAAACCTAACTAACCTAAGGACATCACAAACATCCATGCCCGAGGCAGGATTCGAACCTGCGACCGTAGCGGTCTTGCGGTTCCAGACTGCAGCGCCTTTAACCGCACGGCCACTTCGGCCGGCTCGTGTACAGTTCTGCCACTGGGCACAAGAGAAATTACGGAACGATGACAGATTTTTTGCACGCGTTCTATTTAGCGACGAAGCGTCATTCACTAACAGCGGTAACGTAAACCGGCATAATATGCACTACTGGGCAACGGAAAATTCACAATGGTTGCGACAAGTGGAACATCAGCGGCCTTGGCGGGTTAATGTATGGTGCGGCATTATGGGAGGAAGGATAACTGGCCTCCATTTTATCGATGGCAATCTAAATGGTGCAATGTATGCTGATTTCCTACGTAATGTTCTACCGACGTTATTAAGAGATGTTTCACTGCATGACAGAAGGCGATGTACTTCCAACATGATGGATACCCGGCACATAGCTCGAGTGCGATTGAAGCGGTACTGAATAGCATATTTCATGACAGGTGGATTGGTCGTCGAAGCACCGTACCATGACCCGCACGTTCATTGGATCTGACGTCCCCGGATTTCTTTCTGTGGGGAAAGGTGAAGGATATTTGCTATCGTGATCCACTGACAACGCCTGACAACAAGCGTCAGCGCATTGTCAATACATGTGCGAACATTACGGAAGGCGAACTACTCACTTTTGAGAAGAATGTCGTTACACGTATTTCCTAATGCATTGAGGTTGACGGACATCATTTTGAGCATTTATTGCATTAATGTGGTATTTACAGGTAATCACGCTGTAACAGCCGGCCGGAGTGGCCGTGCGGTTCTAGGCGCTACAGTCTGGAGCCGAGCGACCGCTACGGTCGCAGGTTCGAATCCTGCCCCGAGCATGGATGTGTGTGATGTCCTTAGGTTAGTTAGGTTTAATTAGTTCTAAATTCAACGCGACTGATGACCTCAGAAGTTAAGTCGCATACTGCTCAGGGCCATTTGAACCATTTTTGAACGCTGTAACAGCATGCTTTCTCAGAAATGATAAGTTCACAAAGGTACATGTATCACATTAGAACAATCGAAATAAAATGTTCAAACGTACCTACGTTCTGTATTTTAATTTAAAAACCTACCTGTTACCAACTGTTCGTCTAAAATTGTGAGCCATACGTTTGTGACTATTACAGCGCCATCTATCACAAAGCAAAAAAGTGGTACAACTAAAACATTCATATTTCTTTACATACTACACGAATATGTAATAAAAGTGGGGGTTCCTGTTTAAAAAAATCACAGTTGATATCCGTTTGACCTATGGCAGCGCCATCTAGCGGGCCAACCATAGCGCCATCTGGTTTCCCCCTTCGAGTTCGACAAGTTTCATTCTTTGTAGTTTTTTTCGTTTGACGATTATTTCATGAGATATTTGGCTCAGCCACGATCAATGGACCACCCTGTATAATATTCTGAATAGGAACCTATGTCCGAAAACGTACCGTTTCCGTTCTACCCCGGTTTCAATTTAGGTGTGTAAAGCGTCCACGTCTGCTGAGGGAAAGAGAAATGTCTCAGACTTGCCTAGCCTAGTATTTAATAGGGTAGACACAGGCAGATTGACGTGTGCTAAGTCAGACGGTCACTTTATGTCACTTACCGTGTGCCTTGCTGCGTCTCCGACACAGAAAACCTGGTCCGGTACACGTTATCGGAATACACAGACATACTCATTGCGTATGGCGAAGTTCGAGGCAACGGAAGACCTGCTAGTCGGTTGTATCACGAACGTTTTCCGCAACGTAGCACGCCATCGCGCAAACCTTTTGCCCAAGTTACACAGCAGCTCCGAGAAACAGGTACCATCACCGTGAGGAGGCAGGTCTGTGCTGTTCCACGGCAACGCCGCACCCCAGTATTTGAAGATGATATGCTGCATCGCGTTGATGAGAACCCCTCAATGAGTATCAAATGACTGCGCGTGCAATTGGTGTTAGTCACAGTAACGAATATGACGTTCTGAATGAGCAACATTTACATCCGTACCACTTACAAAGAGTACTCACTGTGGGTCCAGCCGATTTTCCACAGTGCATTGCCAAGTGCACGTTGTTTCCTACATCGTTGCACCGATATACTCCTGTTTCCACGTCGAGTTCTGTTCACAGATGAATGTAAGTTCACTAGCGATTGTGTGATGAATTAGCGAAACCGCCGTCATCGGGACAGCAGCAAGATATCAGACAAGCGTCCAACAAACACTAAAATACTTAAAAAAACGCATTCTCAAAAGGCAAGATAAAGCGAAAGACACAAAAAAATTCAAAGGCACCCATTCTAAAATCCCTACCAAAGAAACGCTCCATCATATCACCTAGCTCAACATACACACACACGTTACTATAGTTCAATTCTTTTATCTTGGCGGCTCGCGCATGCCCGCCCAGACGCGGGAGATTGCTGCGTTGCCAGTTGCACACGACGCACGCGCCAATAGAAGCAGCGCCACAGTATAGCATAGTTCGCAAGCTTACGTATAGGGGGGAGCGCGCAGTTCATGAAGTAAAGCCACCATGGCCGCATTAACCCTTTCGCTGCTACAAAGACGTGCTCCCTGCATTCCGCTGTGCGCGATTTTGTCACTGCACTGCTCGTCTGTGCAGACACATCGTATTCTGACTGCTTTGACACTCTTATCAATCGATTCCACAAAAACTATTTGGCCCAAAAATTAGATTTTTACACATCTTCTTGACTGATACCTTCCCCCCATAAATGACTTCATTTTGTTTCGATGTTCAACGCAGTTATTATGCAGCATTAAATATAGTAAACCATTGCACGAAATTTTGAAGAGTTTGCAGAGGTAAAAGTCCATAGAGTATACTTTCCGTATGGTCGATTTTAGTTGCCACAATGTTGAGAATGAAATTTGGACAAGATACCTAAATTTCATATAAAATTTACTGTATAACATTAGCTCATTTAAGTACCACATCGGTGTCGTATGTAATATTGAGAAATATTCAGTCTTTCGCGATTGTAACAAAAGTTTTATTTACACTGAGCACGTTTGGCTTTATTTTAAAGCTCTTCAATCAATCAAAAGGAAGTAGACAAAATACATTAAACAAAACTGTGGACTTACAAAAACATTAGGACTTGAATTTACCGTCTATCAGTGAAGTGCTCTGAGCTATGTCAAATATAATTTTTGTGTGTGGCACACCCAAACATCATTTATTTGCTAAAACACTGATCTGCCAACACAAACGTTGAATATTGTGTTACCACAGCACAAAACTACGAAAGGTGACTTGGCAATAGAGGAGACAAAATACTGTCCACTGAAGATGCTTCAAAAGAGAGAAACGCGTCTGGTCTAAATAAGTCGCTTATTACAGTTGCAGAAGAGGAATATGTTTCAGTACCACTGGTAAAACTGCGACTGTGGAACAAAAAAAAGAAAGAGAACATGAGTACCATTGTGTATGTGCCATACCTTTCCTTGATTGAAGTGCTTTAAAATAAAGCCAAACGCGTCCGGTGTAAATAATACTTTTATTACAGTCGCGAAAGACGGAATATTTCTCAATATTACATACGACACCTATGTCGTACTTAAATTAAATGAGATATTGTTATACAGTAAATTTTATATGAAATTTAGGTATCTTGTCCTCATTTCATTCTCAACATTGTGGCAACTAAAATCGACCATACGGAAAGTATACACTATGGACTTCTACCTCTGCAAACTCTTCAAAATTTCGTGCAATGGTTTACTACATTTAATGCTGCATAATAATTGCGTTGAACATCGAAACAAAATTGTCATTTATGGGGGGAAGGTATCAGTCTAGAAGACGTGTAAAAATCAAATTTTTGGGCCAAATAGTTTTTGTGAAATCGAATGATAAGTGTGTCAAGGCAGTGGGAACACCATGTGCCTGCACAGGCGAGCAGTGCAGTGATGACAAAATCGCGCACAGCGCGGAATGCGGCGAGTACGTGTCTGCAGCAGCGAAAGGGTTAATGAAGAGACAAAGCACTAGAAATTTCAAAAAATTGCATTCAAACGAATATAATTCGTGAAGTAAGACACTTCGATATTGTTTTTAAATAATGAAAATATTAAGCACCGCACAAGGTTTGAACTCATAACCTTCCGCGTAGCAGCCGAGCACCTTAACCGTCACGCTAACGCACTCGTCCGCCTACATAACGCCATTAAGAGTATAAAACGTCACGCAAAATACTGATAAATACTGTTGGTATGACTATGAATTACTCACGCTTCGTCGAAGTACAATAGGAAATAAACAATTACCGCTGTTCTTTATTGCGAAAAAGCGGTTCGTGAGAGTGATACAAACACCTTTCCTTGCTATCGCCTGAATTAGAAGTCTTATTGTTTGTTTGGATTAATTATTTAATAGAATATGAAGCAATTGGTATAAAGAATGCTTTTTCCAAACTTTCTATAAAAGAATGTCTGCTATCAAGACATTGATTTTGTTCTATTACTTTATTTATGACTGAACGTTTCTAAAACTGAAGACACTCGTCCATGCTCTGCACTGCAGTCGAGATGTGGCAACGTCGTTCTCTTTTCATTGGCTGACTGTGTTTTGTGACGTCAGATGCGCAGAACGAACCTAAACTCGGCCGCCAACATAAATCATGCGCACTGTAAACAAAACACACACTTTTGAAAACAACAGGAACCCAGAAAACTCAATGGAACTAGTAGAGAGCAAAGATGTACCAGACACAGCAAACCTCATATTATGTGATGTCACTTCGGTGCACACTTGTATTCCAATAAATGAAACAATCAGCATCGCCATACAAAGATTACAACAACAAGGAAACGCACCAGTCTCACACATTAATGAAACAGCAACCATACTCAAGGCCATAACAGCACAAAGTTACTTTAAGTTCAACAAAGAATTTTATTCCCAAGATGAAGGGCTGCCGATGAGATCACCAATTAGTGGCCTCCTAGCCAACATATTCATCAACAACTTAGAGAGCAGGATCTTCAGACACATAACAAAACCCAAAAAAATACTAAGTTATATACTAGTACCGTTACGTCCATAACATAATACGCCTGATTGATGAACCACACACACGTTTATATAGCAGCTACACAATGAAATAAATAACTTACACCCAAAAATTCACTTCACATTAAAAACAGAAACAGACAACGCAGTAACTTTTCTGGATATCATCATACGAGAAACGAACAACGCCTATGACTTCACAATATTCAGGAAACCGACAACCATGACCATAATCATTCACAATCTGTCTAACCATCCTGTGGCTCACAAACAAGCAGGCTTCAGATTCGTGCTCCACAGATTGAACAGAACACCCATAAGCAAATAGAATTACACAATGGGGCTAAACACAATAAAACAGATACCAGCGGAAAATGGGTACAAGCCCCATATGATACAGAAATTAAACCAACAAATTTGTAAACGGAAAAGAAACAAACACACACACAAAACCTTACACAACACAGAGCAACACATACAAACAATGATCCCATGCAAGACAAAACAGTGCAACAACATACACACACAAAACAAAAGTCACAAACTCAGCTACAATAACAAAATTGTCCACAGAATAGGCAACCTACTGAAGAAACAGGGGATTCAAATATGATACTGGACAATAACACAACACAGAGAAAACTCACAACACAGAAGACACTCACAGAAAAATTCAACATATCAGGAATATATGGACACACATGCAACACTTGCCTATCGGTATACATAGGACAAACATGCAGGAAATTTTAAACAAGATACTCAGAGCACATCAGAGCCCTAAAAGGTAACAGCTCCTACAGCTCATTTGCCGACCACATAATATCCCATAGCCACCACCCAGCTACTATAGCAACAGATTGAAGAATACTGAAATCCAGCCACAGCCTTTATCACAAACTGACAGAAGGCAAACAAGTTTTAAATTTAAAAAAATGCCCTCTCTAAAGGCATATTATTTAACACACTAAAGGAACTTTGCAGAAAACGCAACACAAACAGCTAAGGAAGTTTACACACACAGAAAGAGTTTACACACACACACACACACACACACACACAAACAGAAAGAGAGAGAAAAATAAACAAAACGCAAATTCGGCGTCAAACACTCTCGGGAACGAATGAACTCCGACAGGGTTAGGAAAGACAAGCATAGTGCTCACAAAGTTTTGTGTCCGCCATCGGTAGCTGAGTGGTCAGCGCGACAGAATGTCAATCCTAAAGGGCCCGGGTTCGATTCCCGGCTGGATCGTAGATTTTTAGATTTTCTCCGCTCAGGGACTGGTTGTTGTCCTAATCATCATTTCATCCCCATCGACGCGCAAGTCGCCGACGTGGCGTCAAATCGAAAGACTTGCAGCCGGCGAACGGTCTACCCGACGGGAGACCCTAGTCACGCGACATTTACATTTACCGCGTTTTGCGAGGTGGAAAAGCGTTTGTAAAAACGAAATTGCACAAAGTTCATTAATATGTGTCTGCAGTGCCCTCAGAACGTAAAAGAAGGAGGATCAGTAACAACAAAACGTGAGTAATAACAGATATAACCGAAAAACATTTTGCCAAATCAAAATCACGTTTTTTACGCTGAAGAGCCAAAGAAACTGGAACACCTGCCTAATATCGTGTAGAGGCCAGCGAGCACGCAGAAGTGCCGCAGCACGACGTGGCATGGACTCCAGTAATGCCTGAAGTGGTTCCAGAATCCTGCAGGGCTGTCCATACATCCGTAAGAGAACGAGGGGCTGGAGATCTCTTCTGAACAGCTCCCAGGCATCCCAGACATGCTCAGTAATGGTCATGTCTTGTGAGTTTGGCAGCCAGTGGAAGTGTTTAAACTCAGAAGAGTGTTCCTGGAGCCACTCTGTAGCAACTGTGAACGTGTGGGGTGTCTCATTGTCCTGCTGGGATCGCCCAAGTCCGTCGGAATACAAAATGGCCATGAACGGATGCAGGTGATCAGATACGATTCTTAGGTACGTCTCCTGACAGAGTCGTATCTAGACGTATCAGAGATCCCATATCACTCTAACTGCACACGCCCCACACGATTACAGAGCCTCCACCAGCTTGAAGAGTACCCTGCTGATATGCAGGGTCCATGGATTTATAAGGTTGTCTCCATAGTTGTACACGTCCATCCGCTCGACACAATTTGAAACGAGTCTCGTCCTACCAGACAACATGTTTCCAGTCATCAACAGTCAATGCCTCGCCCAGGCGAGGCGTAAAGCGTCCTGTCGTGCCGTCATCAATGGTACACGAGTGGGCCTTCGGCTGTGAACGCCCATATCGATGTCGTTTCGTTGGATGCCTCGCACGATGATACTTGTTGATGACCCAGCATCGAAATCTGCAATAAATTGCGGAAGGGTTGCAGTCCTGTCACGTTGAACGACTCTCATCAGTCATCGTTGGTCCCGTTCTTTTCCGGCCGCAGTGATGTCGGAGATTCGATGTTTCACCGTATGCGTGATATTGACGGTACACTCGTGAAATGGTCGTACGGGAAAATCCGCGCTTCATCGTTACTTCGGAAATGCTGTGTCCTATCCTTCGTGCACCGACTATAACATCACGTTCAAACTCATTTAAATCTTGATAACCTGCCATTGTAGCAGCAGTAACCGATCTAACTGTGCCAGACACTTTTTGTCTTGTATAGATGTTGCCGACCGCAGCGCAGTATTCTTCCTGTTTACATGTCTCTGTATTTGAATACACACGCCTACACAAATTTCTTTGGCGCTTCAGCGTAAAAATCAAGGAATATGTCAACTCTCTGACAAAATTCACATTTACATGGTTTGGTCTGCAGATGACAAGCTATCAGTGCAGGACACCTGACAGATAGTCCTGCTAAACTATATAATGTAAAATCAAGGAAAGAACAAAAACGAACAAAAGCTCTTTCTTTAGGTCTGACTTTGTTATTTCAGTTACAGCCTAAGCTATGTTCACTTTTTACGGTTTTCAATAAACAAAACCCATTGATGATGGCACAGGGGTGCCGAAACATGTTTGGGTAACAATAAAAAACAGTGTTTTGCATAAAAGGCGGAACTGATATCCAATCATCTTGTGGGGTCGTATGGGAAGTTTAATTTACGGCACTCCTATAGAGACAGTGAGAGATGTACTGGCACGGACTCTGACTGCTGCACTACAAATTGAAGAGACGCCAGGTCAGATGGGGAGTGTGTACCACAACGTGATTCATAGGTACGTTTCTTGTAACAACGTTGGTGGTCACCACTTCGAGTTGCTGTTGTAATCCATCGATACTGTTCTCTACGTGCAGTATCCGTCTTCTTCAAGCCACAAGTGGCCCATTGGGACCATCCGACCGCCGTGTCATCCTCAGATAAGGATGCGGATAGGAGGGGCGTGTGGTCAGTGCACCGCTCTCCCGGTCGTTACGATGGTTTTCTTTGACCGGAGCCGCTACTATTCGGTCGAGTAGCTCCTCAATTGGCATCACGAGGCAGGGTGCACCCCGAAAAATGGCAACAGCGCATGGCGGCCTGGATGGTCACCCATCCAAGTGCTGGCCACGCCCGACAGCTCTTAACTTCGGTGACCTGATGGGAACCGGTGTATCCAATGCGGCAAGGCCGTTGCCCGCTACGTACAGTACGCTGGACTCTTTCTCGTTTTGGAATAATGTAAACACGTAACGTTTAACGTTTATACTGACAAGTGTGCAACGGCTCCAAGAAAGCTTCCACTCGCTGGCTGTTGAGGGAGCCATCATGATGCTCATGTGGGTACCTGGTCACGTTGGTCTGACGGGAAATGTGGCTGTCGACGCTGCTCCCATGGCTGCAGTTATCATACCTAGTCCTGCTAGCTCTTCCATTCCTTTGGATGATCTCCACTTTGCCGTCTGTCGGCATATGGTGTCACTTTGGCATCACCACTGGTCTTCTCTTCACAGGTATAGCCCTGGGGAATTAAGCCTCTCCCAACGGCTTAGCCGACTTCCTCTTGGTCGTCTCGTCGCTTGATCATTTTAACTAGGCTGCGTATTGGACACCATCGTTTTAACCATCGCCATTTGTTACGTGATGAGCCCCCACCACTTTGTGCTCATTGTCATCAAGCTTTGACCCTTCGTCGTTTCCTGATTCAATGCCCTTTTTTTAAACCGCTTACGTACCAGTGTATGTTTGCCGTCTGAGTTATCGGCCGTTTAGCGAACGACGCGCGGGCTGTCGACCGCATTTTACTTTTTATCCGTTGCAGCAATATGCCAAAGGACATTTAATCTTTATTTAGCCCTATTTCCTTCCATCGATTGGGCTTTAGGCATAATCGCTCATAACTTCTTTTACTGCTTGATGTTCTACGGCTATGACATGGGGGCTTATGACTTCAGTTGCTTTTATGCCCTAAAACAAAAACGGAAAGCATAAACAGAAAAAAAAGTGCTTAAGTGGTAAGTGGATGTCTCGTTACATTTGCTTTTCAATTGCTACCTAACAACTGTACTGCATCACGTCTAATTAAGTTCCTCAAGCAGAAGTGGGTAAGTTACACCTGTGAATTGAAACCATCGTGGAACGGAAACGGTAAGTTTCAGGACATGGGTTCCTATTCCAACTATTATGTCCTTACTCCATTCTCGAAGACCTAAAAGTTTGTAGGGGTAATCTCCGAACACTCTGGTGCTGCAGAGCCTTTCAGCGGCATAAGAGCGCGTGGACAGCCGCGCCTTCTCAACCACAGACGTCACGCGGCGCGGCTCGAAGGGTCCCCGCTGAGAGAAGGAAAGGGCCACCTGCTCCTTGTAACAGACTGTGCAGCAGCTGAGCCAGCACCTCACGAAGTTTGTGTTATCTGAGGCGCCGCGTTACACCATCTCTGACACGCCTACGTTTCATTTCTCGAGCTCGGAGTGATCCTTAGCCGTGTAGCCAAATGCTAGGCCAGAACAAACATTCAGCCACCTAAATAAATGGGTCCACAACAGCCCTGTTCGTTGAGAAACGTTGGTTGAGTAACACTGATCGTTTGCGTCAAAGCGGTTCGTCATCACCTCCTCCGTGCGTCTCATTTATCTAGTCTCAGAGCATCGACGAACTCGATGCCTGTACTTTATCTCTTCGCATCGTTTCGGCTGCATAAAGGCTCGCAGTCTAACGTGCAACTTTAATGCAGAGTCTGCACTGTCATCGTACCGCACTACCTCAGCACGATAACCCGAATAATGCAAGGAATGAGAATGTTATCTACATCGACATCGCTATTGTCAAATATCTACCGTCACTGCCCTTCTCCTCTTCTACTCGCGAATGGTGAGTGAGAAGGACAACAGGCGGTAATCATCCGTATGATGGTTAATTTTTCTGATTTTCCTGCCTCAGTTCATTTCTGTGATGTCTGTGGAACGAAGTATGTTGCTTCACTCTACGATGTAGCAGTTTTAACAACGAACATCTTCGTGACGCACATCACCTCCCTTGCGCCGTTGCCACTGGAGCATGATAATCTATGTCAATATATCCACATCTACACACATACTCCGCAAACCAACGTGCGGTGCGTGGCAGAGGATACCCTGTACCGCTACTAGCCATTTCCTTTCCTATTCCCATTGCAAATAGAGCGAGGAGCCGGCCGCGGTGGTCTAGCGGTTCAGGCGCTCAGTCCGGAACCGCGCGACTGCTACGGTCGCAGGTTCGAATCCTACCTCGGGCATGGATGTGTGTGATGTCCTTAGGTTAGTTAGGTTTAAGTAGTTCTAAGTTCTAGGGGACCGATGACCACAGATGTTAAGTCCCATAGTGCTCAGAGCCATTTGAACCATTTTTGATTTTTAGAGCGAGGAAAAATCGACTATCTACATGCCGCCGTGTGAGCCCAAATTTCTCGTATCTTATCTTCGTGCGCCTCCAACGCCGATTCTCTATATTTTCTCAATCGCGTTCCTCGAAGAAAACGTCGCCTTCCCTCCAGGGATTCCCATTTGAGTTCCCAAAGCATCACTATAATACTTGCGTGTTGTTCGAACCTACCGTTTACAATTCTAGTAGCCCGACTGTGAATCATTCCGATGTCTTCCTGTAATCCGACCTGGTGTAGATCCGAAACACTCGAGCAGTGCTCAAGAATAGGTCGCACTAGCGCCCTATATGCGGTCTCCTTCATAGATGAACACTTTCCTAAAATTCTTACAATAATCCTTATCTACCACTATCCTCACATTCTCGTTCCATTTCATATCGCTTTGCAACGTTAGGCCCAGATATTTAAAGGACGTGTGTGTGTCAGGACACTAATGCTGTATTCAAACATTATGGGTTTGCTTTTCCTAAGCATCATTGTTAACTTACATGTTTCTGAATTTAGAGCTAGCTGCCATTCATCAAACCAACTAGAAATTTTGTTCAAGTCATACTGTATTCTCCAACATTCACTCAACGACGACACCTTCCAGTACACCACAGCTTCATCAACAGACAACCGCTAATTGCTGCCTACCCTGAACTCCAGATTACGTATGTATACAGAAAGTAGCAGCGGTCCCATCACACTTCCCTGGGGCACTCCACACGGTACCATTGTCTTTGATGAACACTCACCGACGAGGACAACGTACTGGCTTCTGTTACTTAAGAAGTCTTCGAGCCACTCACATATATGGGTAATTATTCCATATACTCGTACCTTCGTTAACAGCCTGCAGTGGAGTATCGCGTCAAATGCTTTTCGGTAATCTAGAAATATCGAACCTGTCGCCTTTCATTCATGGTTCACAGTAAATCACGTGAGAAAAGGGCAAGCTGAATTTCGCACGACCGATGCTTTCTAAAACCCTGTTGATTCGTGGACGGAAGCTTTTATCTCAAATGAATTTATTGTATTCGAACTCTGAATATGTCCCAGAATTTTGCAACTTACCGATGTTAAGACTATTGGTCTATAATTTTGCGGATCCTTTCATTTAGTCAGCCAATGGCCTTGCCGCAGTGGTAACACCGGGTCCCGTCAGCTCACCGAAGTTAAGCGCTCTCGGGCTGGGCTAGCACTTGGATGGGTGACCATTCGGTCTCCCCGAGCATTGTTGGCAGGCAGGGTGCACTCAGACCTTGTGAGGCCAACTGAGGAGCTGCTTGATTGAGAAGTAGCGGCTCCGGTCTCGGAAACTGACATACGGCGGGAGAGCGGTGTGCTGACCACACGCCCCTCCATATCCGCGTCCAGTGACGCCTGTGGGCTGAGGATGACACGGAGGCCAGTCGGTACCGTTGAGCCTTCATGGCCTGTTCTGGAGGATTTCAGTTTTTTTTTCTTTTAGCCTGGTTATATACAGCAGTAACCTGCGCTTGTTTCCAGTCGCTAGGGACTTTGCTCTGGGCGAGAGATTCACGATAAATACAAGCTAAGTAAGGGGGCAACGCCTTAGAATAGTCTTTGTGAAGCCAGACCTCGTGACTCATTTGGTTACTCTTCCAGTTGTTTCTCCACGCTTATTACTATGTCGGCCATATGGGAGTCTGTGCGATGGTCAAACGGCGATTTGGTTGTAACATGCTCCGGCGTGAACGGTTCATTCAACGCTAAGTTTAAAACCCGGCTTTCCTTTTGCATCTACTGCTGCCACACCAGACTGGTCAACGAGTGACTGGATGGACGCCTTAGAACCTCTTAGCCATTTTACACAGCTGCAGCATTTTTATGGTGCTCGGCCAGATCTTTAGCTGATGTATGGCGGTGGTAGTCGTATGCTTCACGCATAGATCTTTCTACAGGCGCACGAATCTATACTGACCTTAGCTTGTCGCCACAGACAGTCCCTGCAACGCGCTTGCCAAACGATGCCTGAACGAAAAGCAGCGCTTTTCTTTGGGTTTTCTCTATCACTTCCATTAATCCTCGTAAAGTTTACATAATGACGAGCAATATTCAAGAATCAGTCGACTTCGTGCGCCGTAAGCCCAGTGTTTCGGGGATGAATTATACTTCCTGAGTTTCTTTCGCTGAATTTCCGGCAATGGCTACCAACCACACATTAAAATTGCAACCAAAAGCTTGTATCGTGAAACGAAAATAGTAATAAACACAAGAGCGCAGATGAGATATAAATGAATCAAGGCATGTTACAAGCTTCTTTCCTTTCGGCCAATCTTTTTAACGTTTACAGTGATAATGCATTTCAAATTAGAAATCAGGTAATCATCCAGGAAATGAGTTAGATAAACGTACTATGTACGTACATCACTATTTACTAATGCAAGAACGTGAAGATTCCTTCCAATTAATAGTAAATCAGCTAAATAAAATACGTACAGAAAACAAAATTCATTGCATAAGACGAAAGTTATGGTCTTCCACAGCAACTACCGAATATTCTCAAAGACAGTAATTAATAAAGATGTATTTGAACAGGTGTCACATTTTAAACACCTAATATAGATGAAAAGCTGCACTGCCGGCGTGTCTGTCATCTGGAGGGCCCGAGTTCAAATTAGAGAAATTACGAAATAAATACTTTATTAAGCATATTGTAAGCGTCATACCATACACAAATAGCGCTGTTGCCAGTTTCGAACCGACAGGCTCATCTTCAGACGGCTGTTCACGTTTTGATTACGTTTGTTGTTGTTTACATTAATTGCTGTTTTTTTGTCAAGAGCTAGTTTAAACAACAATAAATGCAATGTAAACGTGAACAGCCGTCTGAAGATGAACATGTCGATTCATAATCGGTAAGGCCCTATTGGCGTAAATATGCAGCATTATTAATAGAGGACGACTACTGTTTTCTTATTTACAAGAATCAACTTGTGTTTTCACACAGCCATGGCCTCAAAAATATCCGTTTTCGAGAAAATAGCATGAAGAGAGCTTTTTCCAGGTGCATTTATTACTGAGCCACTACATTTTATTTGTGATAATATAAGAGGCGATGAAAAAGCTTCCGTTCGAAGACGGAACAGTCCAGAATCGGTACGCCAATCAGGCAAAATCGTTGTGAGCATCGAGGCAATCATCCCGTCGATGGTTCAAGTTGAAGATACATATTTGGTAAAACACCATGTCCTGCTGCATGAAGAAGTTCGTAACTGTCTGCTACGCATCCTCGTTCGACAGGAATCGTCGATTCTTCAGGACATTTTCTAAGAGGACGAAGGCGTGATAATCGCATGGGGAGAGATCAGGACGGTAGGATGGCTGCTCGAGTGCCTCCCACTTGGGTTAGCGTAACATCTCCATTACAACATTTGCGATAAGGGAACCAGCAGCAGCCCTTCGTGCACCTTTCCGCAATAGTGGTTTCCGACAGACATGCTGCTCCATACACGTTCATCATTCTCTATCTGCCGGTGATTGTCTTCGGCAGCCGAGAAAAGAATAACAGCACGTTGGACATCTTTGGACGCATTTGGTAATAACGTTGCCATATGAAACTTCCTAGCAGATTAAAACTGTGTGCCGGACCGAGACTCGAACTCGGGACCTTTGCCTTTCGCGGGCAAGTGGTAGAGCACTTGCCCGTGAAAGGCAAAGGTCCCGAGTTCGATTCTCGGTCCGGCACACAGTTTTCATCCGCCAGGAAGTTTAATATCAGCGTAGATTCCACTGAAAATCATATTCTGAAAACGTTGCCATAGTTCACATTTACCCATTTACTGCACCCGCGCCGGAAAGACTCGAATGGCACACTAATCCCTAGCTCACACGCCGGTGCTTATACAGGGTGATTTTCTTCCACCGTATACAAACTCTAGGGGTCGATCGGTGAGAGGATACGGAACAAAACAAGGCCAATGAATTTATGTCCGGAAATGCATGGTTTTTACGCTAGAAAACATTTATTCAAAAAATGGCTCTGAGGACTACGGGACTTAACATCTGAGGTCATCAGTCCCCAAGATCATAGAACAACTTAAATCTAACTAACTTAAGAACATCACACACATCCATGCCCGAGTGCGAACTTAGCGGTCGCGCGGTTCCAGACAGTAGCGCCTAGAACCGCTCGGCCACACCGGACGGCGAACATTTATTCGGTCATACGTTCTTACAGAGACTGTTGTCTAATACATGCTACACGATGCAGCCACAGTACAGATGCATGAGTAGTAGTGAGTTGGCAGCATGAGCACAACTTTAATATCAAATTGATATGCAAATTAATTAAATTGATCAATTAATCACCCCTGCCCCGACCACTGCCAGGAAGTTTCATGATCATAAGGACTATGTCACCATCACGCTGCATAAAAAGCGGTCTTGAGTCTACAGGCACACACACGAGTCGTTGATAGCGTTACTCTTTCGGGTAGAAATGCTGTCTGCAATTTGGAAGCAAGTCTATGCATTCTATCACATACTTGCGTTAGATCCTGTAGCGACGTATTTTAATGATGAATCATATTGGTGCCACTCTCAAATCTCGAAACGAGTCACCTTTTTCGAGCCTATCTGCTAAGGATCCCATACAGCAAAAACTCCAGCGCTGTTTTTTAGACAGTCCCCCTGCATCTTGAATCGAAGTCGCTTCCACAGACAGGTGTAAAGTTTCATCACCTGTACTGTAGGATGGCCATATCCAACAGACTATCAATCACATGAGAAGGTTTCTGTATTGTTCCTTCATAAGCAGTTTAATGTATTGTTTTTACAGTTGTAACACATGCAATCAGTGTACATAGCCATACACTTGGTTTTTTTCTCTACCATCTGTGTCAGCTGCTGGTAAACTGGCACTAACACGTTTCAATCCTCTGGCTCTCACAGAAAGGCCAACATCGCGTGGTATAAACTGTACAGCTACCACAACACTGTCTGGTAGAAATAAAACACAGAGGCGATATTTCTCATTGACAAAAATATGGAAGTCATCATAACATACAGAAACTGGAAGAGTTTGCGGTATTGTAGAGCGCTTACAACAGCTATTTGAAGGTGATGACCTGTACAGTTAATCTCATCGTCCCCATCGACAGGGTAGCAGATGTCTCGGTGTTCCATTTCGAAAAGCATTGTTCCTTCATTTTGCAGTCATGTGCTCGATTACTGTTCCAGTGTTGACCATCACTAGAAGGTGCTGTTCACAAGACACAAGAGGTAGTATAAATGAAAAGAAGTACTGTCACCTTATTGGTGAAAAAAATAAAAACATGTGGAGGGCACTGGAGCATATGGAAATAGGACCAGTCTGTAGCACTGAGGAACGCTACCAAACAACTGTATGGAGGTGATGACCTATACGTTTATCCCATGCTTCACAGCGACAAGTAGCAGATATCCCGGGTTCTGCCAAGGCTCCCTCCATTTCAAACGAGTGGTGTCAGTCAATCATTATGCAGTAATCATCAGCATACCCAGTGGACGTCCAGGATGGGAAAGACACCACTGATATGGAACGATGCACTGTAATACACACCGCAGTTGACAGCGAGATCTGTTTTACCCAGAAGTCAGAGAGAGCTATATCTACCACATTCTGCAACCTGTGTAGAAACAGAGTAAGCTAAGTTAATGCTATAGGACCGCGATTTGATCAGTCTGGAAGTGCGAACATGTTTTCATTGCTCCGCCACCAGTGTATGATTAAGGTCAGTGCCAAACAAAGTCTGCTCCTGCAACATGACTGTATGAACATTTATGGTGGTGTTTCTTATCATGAAAATTAGGAAGACTCAACATCATACAGGTGCTGCACTCTGAAGCAGATCCACATTCCTCGTGGTCCATTCACGACTATCATCCAAACATTTTACTATCGTTATTCTGTACCATACCATCCAACAGAGAAAAATAATGAACTATAGAAGCTCCGCTAACTTCATTCTGATATATCGAAAACAAATACCATCTGCATACCAGCATCGAGCATATGCGGCATTCCTATTAAGAATACAGGAATTGATCCACTGGAGCAGGCGACCATTGATCGACGTCGCTTGCACAGACCGGTGTAAAGTTTCATCGCCTGTACTGTACGAGGACCATCTCCCACAATAAAAAAATAAAATAAAAAATTAAATAAAAAAAGTGTGTCAAATCTTATGGGACGTAACTCCTAAGGTCATCAGTCCCTAAGTTTACACACTACTTAACCTAAATTATCCTAAGGACAAACACACACACCCATGCCCGAGGGAGGACTCGAACCTCCGCCGGGACCAGCCACACAGACCATGACTGCAGCGCCCCAGACCGCTCGGCTAATCCCGCCACAGATTATCAGTCGCAGGTGAGTGTCGCTGTTTCGTTGTTTGATAAACTGCTTTTTCTGCTGTAACCCGCTTTGTACATTGCCATACATTTTCTTTTTCGCCACGACTTCGATGTCTGTATCAGGTTCTAAAATGACATTAACCCGTCCATTGGCTCCTCCAGAAAACTAGACATCGCACGGTGTAAATCATGTTGGTGCTGCTGATCCCGCAAAGACAGTCATAGGTAACTGGCAGAGATTTGAGGCATTATGGAGCGTTTGAAAACTGCTGTCCGAAGGTGATCGACGACCTCTGCATTTAAACTCATCATGCACAGTGCTCTAGCGCCCTTTCCTAATTGGTAATGTTATGTCCGATTCACCTCTCTTGCCGATTCATCTTGTTCGTGGATGTGACACAGCGTTGTACACAATGGTTCTGTATTCGAATCGAGAGCTTGCCGACATGGGGTTTACAATGGGCAGCAGGCAGTAAGGCTGCATCAGGAGACCTATCCCCGTAGGCATCAGCCACAGCATTCAATTTAGCAAGTGTTTTCCCCCCTGCCTGAGACATGTTCGTTTCAGGGAACAGCAAAAAATGAAGAACGTACCAGAAATGCTAGGATACCAGACTTGAAAGAAAATGTGATTAACACTTTTTGAGGAGGCCGCCGTGTCAATACCAGGCAAGTGGCCCTCCAGTATAGGGTAAGCCAGATGACGGCGTGGAACATTTTCCATCAGAATTATTACTAACTTTATCACTTACAGCGTGTGCACGCCTTACTAGCGACAGACTTTCCACATCGGGAGCACTTTTATCACTGGTTTCACCACCAGGCAACCACAGTTTCGGGATATGTCTCACCCATTCTATTCACAGATGAGGTCACCTTTACGTGGAGTGGTCGGTTCAACTCTCATAATTGTCATATGTATACAGAACCGCCATGGTATGCGACAGCGAATCATCAGCATTGCTGCATCTGGAATGTGTCGGCCTGGATAACTGGTGACCGTATTTTGGGAGCAGTCTTCGTTCCACGTCGCCTATCACCTTTTCTTGTGGGTGAGTTTGCCTCCCCAGCTGGAAGAAGTGCAATTGACGATTCGAAGGGTTATGTGGCTGCTTGATGGTGGTGCTCCAGCCCAATTCGCCGCTGAAGTCTGGACGCATCTCAGTTGTGTCTTTCCTGGTCGATAGATTGGAAGAGGGCGTCCAGTTGCACGGCCTGCTCGTTTACCGGATCTCAACCCGAGAGATTTCTGGTTGTAGGGCCATCTCAGAAGTATCGTGTATGCGGAGTGGAGACACTGGAGCAGCGTATTGAAGCTGCCTTTGGCACTGTTTGGATGCAGCTTGGCCATTGTGAACATGTGAGACAGAACATGCGTTTAGGCACATGTAAACCATTTTCAACACATACTATAACTGTGACTGCATGGTACAGTGCGCAGTAGATCACAGTCTCTGTAACAATGTATGTCTGAATAAATGGTCTGTAGCATGAAAACCATGCGTTTCCGGACATCAGTTCATTAGATCTTTTTCATTCTGTATCCTCTAATCGATCAATCTCTAGAACTTGTACAAGGTGGAAAAAATTACCCTGTATAACCGCATCGGAGTCGTGCTGCGTTCCATATACGCTGCAGCAACGTCAACAAAAGCAAAATTATACAAATACACTACTAGCCATCAAAATTGCTACACCAAGAAGAAATGCAGATGTTAAACGGGTATTCATTGGACAATTATATTATACTAGAACTGATATGTGATTACATTTTCACGCAATTTGGGTGCATAGATCCTGAGAAATCAGTACCCAGATCAACCACCTCTCCGTAATAACGGCCTTGGTACGCCTGGGCATTGAGTCAAACAGAGCTTGGATGGCGTGTACAGGTACAGCTGCCCGTGCAGCTTCAACACGATACCACAGTTCATCAAGAGTAGTGACTGGCGTACAGTGACGAAGCAGTTGCTCGGCCACCATTGACCAGACGTTTTCAATTGGTGAGAGATCTGGAGAATGTGCTGGTCAGGGCAGCAGTCGAACATTTTCTATATCCAGAAAGGCCTGTACAGGACCTGCAACATGCGATGCATTTTTTGTAGACGCTGTGGTAGTTTTTGTGTGCCCATATCATATCACCTCGCCGCCATGCTGTTCAGAAAGTTATGAACCTCTTCTTTCATTTCGTCATCTGAGCTGAATCGCTGGGACCACAATTAACGCTGACAGCTACTGTGAGACTCTGAAAAAACTCAAACGGGCTATTCATAACCAGAGAAGAGGAACGTTGAGCAAGGGCGTACACATTCTCCATGACAACGCTCGCCCACACATCGCTCGGCAAACCGTTGCTCTTCTGCAACAGTTTCAGTGGAACATAATCAACCACCCACCATATAGTCCTGACTTGGCGGCCAGTGACCTGTTCCCTAGGTTAAAAGAACATTTGGCCGGAAAGCGATTCAGCTCCGACGACGACGTGAAAGAAGAGGTTCATAACTTTCTGAACAGCATGGCGGCGAGCTGGTATGACATGGGCATACAAAAACTGCCACAACGTCTACAAAAATGCATCGACAGAAATGGTGATTATGTCGAAAAATAGCTAAATGTTCAAGCGTTAAACTGACGTAAACAATTTTATAAATAAACGGGTCTATGTACTTATAAAAAAATAGGAGACCTTACTTTTGGGATTACCCTCGTATATTAACATTACAGCAAAACGTGTTTACAAAACCAGCTCAACAAAATTGTAACTTGACGACAGCCTCTTACAAAGTCAGTTATGTTTTAGCGAGAAGGAAAAAAAACTTTCAGTGATGGGGAAGTAGTTGAAGAAGCAAGGATCAGTGCTGCGGAATCTCTGGTCGATGGTCACAAAGATAAATCTGTACGTAATTTTTGTCTTCTATAAAGGGACTTCAGCTGTCCCACCAAACTGTTGCTAGACGTGTTGTTCACACTTTTAAACATTTAGATTCTCATTATTATATCAGGATCTGCAATCGTATCAATATTTTTTGCTTTAGTTTCGTGAAGGCACTGATATTTCCGATACTAAAGAGTGACGTTTATTTATTAGAGTGGTTAACGAGAGATTTGTAAAATGCTGCCACTTTACGAACTTACTACGGGAGAAGACGTATTTAATGCAGACATTTTTAGTGCATTCCTGAAATTAGGGAAAGCTGGCAACTTGCCACTTCAGTGACTGGAGAGAAGAATGGGTTACTTACTCTTTGTGCTAAAGATGATTCGTTTCCAGATTTTTTTCCTTATCACTGTACTATTCATCATTAAGCTTTATGTGTAAAGATTTTGAAGTTCGACCTTGTCATGAAAGTTGTAACTCGCGCAGTAAATTATATCCAGTCATTTTGTACACGTCACTAACTGTCTAGAAATCTTTTGGACATAATTATTCAAGCAGACGTAAGGTGGCTTATTTGGGGGGGAAAATTCTGGAAAAAGGTTGTGCAATCTTCTGGCTGAGATAAGAGATTTTCTGAAATCATCTTCTGGGCCATATTGTCAAGAACTTGACGAGATACTATGTCTCCTCGATTTAGGTTTGCTGGTAGATGTTACTTCAAAATTAAATGAGCTGAACCACCAATTGTAAGGGAAAAAACGTAAAATTTCATCCATAATAAGTACAGTAAATGCTTTTCAGAGGAAACTAAACTTATGGATTGCACATTTAAAAAGAAATTCTCTGCACACTTTCTAGCTTTTAATTGAATTATCTAAACTGTAAACGTGGGCGAATGTGATTATCTATCTTTTGCCAAACACCTTGAAATCCTAGTCACAGAATTTAGTAACAGATTTAGCCAGTTTCCAGCACATGAACTAGTGATTATCTTTATTAATAATCAAGTCGTTTCAGTTGACATCAGTGAAATTGGAGGTAGTATATGCGAGATCTTCGGAAACTGTAATCTTGAAAAATTAGAAATGAAAATTTTGACCTTCAAGAAAATTTATCTTTGAAATCATGTTTTGCAACATCAAACAATTTTTTGGACTCCGATGCACAAGAATAAATATTCGACGGTGGTCAGTATTGCTTTGAAAACTAATTGCTTTTTTGGCTTCATATGTCTTTACGAAGCCACATTTTCACCTACGAGGATCATCAACAGTAAATACCGATCCAGGTTGACAGACTCACTTCTACCTGAGGCGTTCAGAACAGATTGTTCCAGCTACACACCAGATTTCTATGAACTTCCAGCGAACACGTAGTGTCAAACTTTACATTAACTACATAAGTCGTAAAGTAAGCAATTTTAATTATAATTCTTTGATAGACTTTTAGAGTATTACATGTTTCTAGTAGTAGTAGCAGTAGCAGTAATAATACTAAAATAGCACTGGTGACGGAATCGGCGTCCGCGCCATCTTAGGCATGAATTAAATGTGCCCAGGCACCTAAGAAAATTTTCCAGCACTGATCTATACTGTCTATATCAGTACTGGTTACAGAAACGTCTTTGCGAAGTATCAGCAAAGACAAGCTGACGCGTTAAGTGAAGTGTATCACTGAAAAATTGAAAGTGGCCGTTTAATAGGTGACTTCCAACGTCCCTATCTTATCTGATATTACTTCTGGATTTTCATTGCTGGAACTTTTAGGTTTCTGTTTCTCATTCGTCTCTAGAATAGCACAAACATTTGACGAAATCTATCAGTGCTTGTATTATTTTCTCCCTGCTGTCGTCTTTATTTATGATATGTGATATGTAGACTACTCGACGAAAGTTTCTGTTTTGTTTTCTTCATACTCTTTTTGTTTTCAAGAGTTTCTCTTGCCAATTAGCAGAAATATAGACCAGGAATTGTACGGCAGTATAAGAATTACATTATTTAAAATACAATGCCGTCCATAGGTATGGAATTACCCTTCTAAAACAAAAACAGGTGAATATACAGTGAGTTAAAGTCAAGCAAAATGAGATGGAGAGGACGAAAACCTATGATGCTATGTTACCGATATGACGGCGACATCGAAGACACCATCATGGATGCAACCAGGCTTTAAATCCACCAGAGTTCTCTCTGTGGGGAGATGTGATGGAAATTATGTATCCAGTGAAGATCAAAATCCTCGCGCATCTCAGAGAGCAGATAATTTATGCTTACGCTCGCATTTCGATATGTGTGTGGTGTAAGTCCATGAGATAAGAGTGAAGTGGATAACAGCAAACTGACAACGTGCTGGACAATACATCGAGTACATACTGCAGCCATTACGTATTAACAACAGTATTTTCGTTCTGTATAGAATGCCACATGACTCGAGATTGAATGAAGCTTTGGTCGAATGAAAGGTGCCATTATTTTTCTTATGTAATTTTGTGTCTGTTTGATATATCACACGATCCCCTCTCTACTGGAAAATTACGAGTTGTATCCGAGGCGGCGGCTTCCAAAATGACCGCCATGTTTGTAATAGAACCTCGCCGATATTCCCCTGTTCCACCTAATACTACTTTACTGATTCCTTTTCACCTACTAGTTTCAGAATGGTGGTCCCACAGTATGGATCGCGCTGTATGTCATTCAGGACATGGTGGGAAGGAGGTAGATAGGAATGAAAAAATGGTGTAAGACCAAAAAACCTATCGTACGTCATTCACCTGCCATTTTTTCTCTCATTATCTCGGTGTCAGTAGAACTTCTAATTTCGCATATCTTATCTTACCTTGTGCAAGAGAAATGCCGCTTATGTAGCGATTATCTTTACAGAATTTCAAGAAGCGCTCTACAGCCTAACGCTTACCATTCCGACAGAGATAGGGAAGATAAGATGAAATAAAACGCAGCTCGCACAAGCAGTCATATGATTCAACACATAAAATCTACAGGTAAACGCACTTCATTCACAAATCATCATTAATCGTGGGACAATGTTCTCACGAATACATTCCTTTCTACGCTGAGAAGCAATAACACGACTGATAAAAATAATCTGTAAGTTACAACCTCTTCTTCCTTTACCGTTGTCAGTCACCATCTGCATTACTAAATGGCTAAACCAGTTTATGGCTCATGGTGTACGTTCTCAGTTGCAGGCGCTTCAGTCCGGAACAGCGCGACTGCTACGGTCGTAGGTTCGAATCCTGCCTCGGGCATGGATGTGTGTGATGTCCTTAGGTTGGTTAGGTGTAAGTAGTTCTTAATTCTAGGGAACTGATGACCTTAGATGTCCCATAGTGCTCAGAGCCATTTGAACCATCTGTTGCAGGTAGCCTCTAACGGCTTCCAGAGGAAACAAAAATTTGATTTTTTGCGAAGGCTGATCAACAAAGACTGAAACCGATTTTTTTCATACATGTTCACGTAATATTTTTCAAGGTAGTCCCCTCCTACTTGAATACACTTTTTATAGCGTCTCTTCCAGTCCTCTAACGTATGATGCAGGACATTCTTTGGCAGGTCCTTGAGAATCGCCTCACTTTTCTTCAGCACTGCTTTAGAGTAGTCAAATCGAATGATCCGAAGCTTTACCTTTAGCGATGTGAATTTAAAAAAATCACAGGCTATAAGGCGATTGCGGTACGCAGGTAATGTTAAACTGACCGAGAAACTGAATGACTTGATTTGCAATCTGAGACCACCCAGTCTGAGGAAGTTCTGGTCGTTTTCTCGCAATGTGCTTGCTCAATTTAGCCGCTACTGATGTGTTCTACCGTAACAGTAGTGTGAGGAGGAATTGCATGCTGGTAAATCATACTATGACAGTGAAAAAATGGAACCAGCACTTGCCCTGCAGATGGAACAACTATCGCTTTTTTCAGTTTTGGAGAACCTGGTGATTTCGACATTGCGCCGCCTTGGTTTCTCTCAGGATCAAAATAATGCAGCCTTGATTCATTACCGCTACTAATCGAGTCAAGATACGCATCTCCTTCATCAGCAAAGAGATGCTGCACCTCTCGGCTTGTCTCCATTCGCACAGCCTCCTTTCGGGAGTTACCAGACATTCCACCCAACGGGCACATACACGGGTCGTATGGAGATGATGATGATGCATATACGCAAAAACACTGCCATATGAAATTCTCAACACTGTTAAAGCTACGCAATGTTTTCGGCCGATCCTCACGGACAATCACAGCAGCTGTGTTGTTGACTTCAGTTCAAATGTGTGTGAAATCTTATGCGACTTAACTGCTTAGGTCATCAGTCCCTAAGCTTACACACTACTTAACCTAAATTATCCTAAGGACAAACACACAGACCCATGCCCGAGGGAGGACTCGAACCTCCGCCGGGACCAGCCGCACAGTCCATGACTGCAGCGCCTAGGACCGCTCGGCTAATCCCGCACGGCTATACTGTTAAAATTTGAGCAATTTTCAGCGCCTTTGACTTCAGTCACCAGAAAACTGAAACACCAAACCTACCGTGCATTAAACAGACAAATCGGCGTCTGTAGGTCAACAGACAAGATTTTGAACCTCTGTTGCGCGAGGTAGTGCATCTTTCAACGTATGCTTGCTGGAGCTTTTTGTTGAGTATCAGTGGCTTTATGGTTTAAACGAACACAGAATTTTATTGCACCATAGTGCTTCTTTCGCGTCACCTCCATTGTCTGGTATGCGAAATGCGAAGAGCGCCTACAATATAGAGCATTACTAACCAGCCCATCGATACGAGAGTGCGGCCACCTATGGACATTCCACATAAAAATTAGCTCTTTTCAAATGTTCATGGTACAGAACAGCCCTTGTAGTACGAGGTTTAGAACTTTAATAGTGGCAACTATTTATTTACAGCTCGTACAAAAAAATATGTGTGAATTCCTAAGAGACCAAACTGCATAGGTCATCGATCCCTAAACTTACACACTACTTAAACTAAGTTAAACTAACTTATGCTAAGAACAACACACACACCCATGCCCGAAGGAGTGGCCGCGCAGGCTCGTACAAAATAGATACGTGTTTCAAAGTTTTACAACCTTCAATGTAGTCACTAGCACTGTGTATAACCTGTTGCCAGCGATGTGGAAGTCGTAGGATACTCTTAGCAGTGCCAGTTGTGTTGATATTCGAGCGGCACTGTCTATTGCCCGACGGATTTGTAGCAGTTCAGAAGCGAATGCTGTGAAGTGTTTCCTTCAGTTTATAAATCGAGTTGAACTCACGAGAACTTAAGTCAGGGGAATGTAGTAGGTGGTATAGCACTTAACAGCCCCACCAATTAAACAAATCAGTAACAGCTTGCACTGTAAGTGCTTGAGCATTGACCTGCAAAATGATGGTCAGATCCTGCAGAAAGTGTCATCACTTCTGTCTCTGTGCTGTTCACTTTTGGAACACAACGTACGACCAGCTTAGAGACAGAAGTGATGACACTTTCTGCAGGACCTGACCATCATTTTGCAAGACAATGCTCAAGCACGTCAGTGCAAGCTGTTACTGATTTGTTTGACTGATGGGGCTGCTAAGTGCTACACCACCTACTGCACTCTCCTGACTTAAGCCCTCGTGAGTTCTACTATATTACTAAACTGAAGGAAACACTTCACGGCTTTCGCTTCAGAACTGCTACAAGTTCATCGGGCAATTGACCGCGCCGCTCGAATGTCAACACAACTGGCACTGCTAAGAGTATCCTACGACTTCCACATCGCTGGCAACGGGTTATACACAATGCTGGTGATTACTTTGAATGTCAGCAAAACGTTGAAACACGTATCTATTTTGTACGAGCTGTAAATAAATAGTTGCCACTATTAAAATTCCACCCTCGTATTTCACATACCTGTTGACCGAATTTTAAAATTTTAATTGTTGTAATAATCTTTTCATTAAGAATTATAATCTTATGTTTCAGATGTAACGCCATAATACAAGTAGTACAGTTAGGAACTGTAGCAGAGGTACTCATGGTACGCAAATAACCCAGACCATATTCATTCGCTATTTGAGAATAAGAGCACTTACCGACTTCCAGTAGACTTTAAACAGAATTTCAGTCATTTTGTTAACTTATTCTCTCTTAAACGTTTAAGTCAAATATTTATCACACTAACTTATGTGTGAAGTGTAAGACTGATTGAGTAAGCCGATAAGCGTACCCGTGTGGGATCCACGAAATGGAGTACGTTAAATTAAAATTGCAACTTACGGACATACACTGAAGAGCCAAAGTAACTGGCACTCCTGCCTAATATCGTGTAGGACCCCCTAGAGCACGCAGAAATGCCGCAACGTGGCATGGACTCGACTAATATATGTAGTAGCGCTGGAGGGAAAAATAACTACACTTGGGATCAGTTGCCTAGCAACAACCACTGCCGGTCCCAAGCCCGGTTAAAGGAGGAGGGTTGGGCATTGGGCTAACAACCCAATCCTGTGAAAAAATCTTTGTTACGAAACATATACTTGCCTCGGACATCGATGGCTACAATGGGATACGAAAAATGCAAAGGAAAAACGGTATACGATTTAGAAATTTTAATATTGGATCTTGGAATGTTCACAGCCTCTATAGACCAGGAACCATGCAGACTGTGGTCTCAGAAATTAACCGATGTAAACTGGACCCGGTGGAGGTACAAGAGACAAGATGGCTAGGAAAGCGAACTCGCAAAGAGGATGGATACACACTATTCTACGGCGGATGTGTAGACACACACGAATTCGGCACTGCTTTTGGATTACACAACAAAGCAGCAAATTCTGTTAAAGAATGCAAAGCTGTTCACAAGAGAATACCCTACACAGTACTTGGAAACAAAGTGGCGGACATCACATTCATCAATGTTCATGCCCCGACTGAGAATAAAACAGATGAGAGACAGGAAGAGTTATATGACAAACTACAACAAACAGTTGTTTTAATGGAAAAGCAGGAAAAGAAGATTTCTACATACCAACTATAGGAAGGCACAGTTTGCATGATGAGACCAATGAGAATGGTCAGAGGATAATCAACTTATCCATCTCAAAGAACCTGAGAGTAAGTTCAACGTACTTCGAACACAAGAGAATACATAAGGGAACATGGTGCTCACCGGATGCAAGAAACACCAACCAGATAGATCACATTTTGGTGGACCAGCGCTACAGCCATAGAGTCATGGACGTTAGGTCGTATAGAGGAGCTTAAATTCTTGTTCACTTACATGCATAAGAAGGAAGGGACACTAGAACCTGCTTTGAACGGTGAGAAACTACGAGAAAGTGCCACTAAAGAACAATATGCTAAAGAAATCAAAATCCGTTGTCTGGTGCTAGAGACCCTGGAAGCAAGAGAGGACGTGGAGGAAAAGTGGAAAGGAATAAATTCCACGGTACTAAGTGTAGCGGAGGATATATTGGAAAGAAAGAAGATAATGAAGAAAAGGAAATGGTTCAACGAGATATGCCAGAAGGCTACAGAAGAGGGAAGGAAGATGAGGGAGAAGTGGCTAGCTGACAGGGAAAAGGGAATATTTTATCAACGTCAGAAGGGAGGCAAAGCGAATCCTAAGACCAGAGAAGCGAATATATCTAACCAGTTTGCTAGATCAAGTTGAGGCAGAGAGCCAAAACAAGAATTCAAGGCAATTCTTCCCATACATAAAAAATCGGAAACGTGGATCTCAGAGCCCAACTTTTTTAATTGGAGATAACAAGAGCAGCTTGATAAATGACACGGAAAGAATTGCAGAAAGGTGGAAAGAATACTTCTCAGAATTGCTGAATCACCCAGACCCAGATGAGATGTTACTTGCAGACACTACGGAGGAAAGGAAAGATGAAGAAGACTGGGAAGTTAGTGAAGACGTGAAGATAACAATCAACGGACTCAGAAACATCAAAGCCCCAGGGAAGGACAGAATAAGATCAGAATTAATCAAGGAGGGATGTGAGAGCTTACACTTAGAGATATATAAACTGATCCAGTTAATATGGGAGAAGGAGACATTGCCAAAACATTGGAAAGTGGTTATAATATGCCCAATATACACGAAGGGAAGCAAAATGGAATGTGGTAACTACAGAGGAATCAGCTTGTTGAATGTAACGTATAAGTTACTGTCCGTCATTATACTCAGAAAACAGCAACCATTCATAGAGAACAACTTACAGGAGTACCAAGCTGGCTTCCGACCAAACCAATCGACAATAGATCACATTTTCACACTAAGATAAAAGTTTGAAAACACTGGGAATATGATAAAGATATCTACAGCCTATTCGTCGATTTTCAATGTGCATATGACAGCATAGACAGGAATAGCCTATACAACGCAATGTGTAACTTCAGAATCCCTGAGAAGCTAGTGAGAATGGTGCAAGCTTGTATGGAAGGGTCAAAGGCAGCAGTACGTTTCCGAGGAGCCACATCAGAAACATTCGAGACTGAGACAGGCCTCAGACAATGGGATGCTCTCTTATGTGTTCTGTTCAATTGTCGTCTTAGAGAAAGTAATAAAATATATAGGCAACAGGAGTGGGCTGGAGTACAGATGGACGGTAATTTCAATTGTCTCGCATATGCAGATGACATAGTACTATTAAGTGAATCAAAGGACAAGTTGAAAGGAATGTACCAGAAAATGGACAATCACACACAGAAGGTAGGGCGCAAAGTGAATCAAGACAAAACAGAGTTCATGCAATTAGGAAGAAGACAAGAGCAGGAAGAATTTCTTGAGATAGATGGCAAGAGGTTCAAGGGAGTACACAAGTTCAGATACTTGGAATCTTGATTTACCGCGGACAACGACATAAAAATGGGCACCGGGAAAGAATAGCAGTGGGAATGAAGTGCATGCATTCCCTCAGAGAGACACTCGGCTCTAAATCGATCTCCATGAACACTAAGATGAAAATCTACAACACAGTGTTATGTCCAACAGTTATGTACTGTTCCAAAACATTGAGCATGACTAAGCGAGAAAAAAGCACTCCGTCTTCAGACCAGGAGTGGCCTATCGGGACCATCCGACCGTCATGTCATCCTCGATGGAGGACGCGGATAGGAGGGGCGTGGGGTCAGCACACCGCTCTCCCGGTCGTAAGATGGTATTCTTGACCGAAGCCACCACTATTCGGTCGAGTAGCTCCTCAATTGGGATCACGAGGCTGAGTGCATCCCGAAAAATGGTAACAGCGCATGGCGGCCTGGATAGTCACCCATCCAAGTGACGACCACGCCTGACAGCGCTTAACTGCGGTGATCTCTGGAGGGAATTGACACCATGAATCCTGCAGGACTGTCCATAAATCTGTAAGGGTACGAGGGGGTGGAGATCTCTTCTGAACAGCACGTTGCAAGGCGTTACAGATATGCTCAGTAATGTTCATGTCTGGGGAGTTTGGTAGCTAGCGGAAATGTTTAAACTCAGAAGGGTGTTCCTGGAGCCACTCTGTAGCAAATCTGGACGTGTGGGGTGTCGCATTGTGCCTCTGGAATTGCCTAAGTCTGTCGGAATGCACAGTGGATACGAATGGATGCAGGTGATTAGCCAGAATTATTACGTACTTGTCACCTGACAGAGTCGCATCTGGACGTATCAGGAGTCCCAATCACTCCAACTTCACACGCCCCATACCGTTACAGAGCCTCCTCCAGCTTGAACAGTACCATGCTGATATGCAGCGTCCATGGATTCATGAGGCTGTCTCCGTGCCCGTACATCGCCATCCACTCGATACAATTTGAAACGAGACTCGTCCAACAGGTAACATGTTTCCAGTCATCAACAGTCCAATGACGGAGCTCTATATTGACGGGCCCAGGCGAGGTGTAAAGCTCTGTGTCGTGCAGTCATCAATGGTACACGAGTGGGTGCTCGGCTCCGACAGCCCATATCGATGATGTTTCGTTGAATGGTTCGCACGCTGACTGATGGCCCAGTTCTGAAATCTGCAGCAATCTGCGGAAGGGTTGCACTTAGGTAACGCTAGACGATTCTCTTCAGTCGTCGTTAGTCCCCTACTGGCAGGATTTTTTTCCGGTCAATGTCGGAGATTTGATGTTTTACGGGATTCCTAATATTTACGGTACACTTGTGAAACGGTCGTACTGAAAACCCCCCTTCATCGCTATTTCAGAGATGCTGCGTCCCATCGCTCGTGCGACGACTATAACACCACGTCCAAACTCACTTAAATCCTCATAACCTGGCATTGTAGCACCAGTAATAGATCTAACAACTGCGCCAGGCATTTGTTGTCTTATATAGTTGTTTCTGACCGCAGAGCCATATTCTACCTGTTTACATATCTCTGTATTTGAATACACATGCCTATACCAGTTTCTTTTGCGTTTCAATATAGTTGTCAACACATTAGTCTCCCCGACAATAAATTTTTAACGTGTCAGTATGTTGGAGTTTTAATTCAAAGTCCTCCATTTCATGGATCCCGACGGATACGCTTATCGACTTGCGCAATCAGTCTAACGGTCATGACATTTATTCATAATGGTGTGAGTGTTGGTGAAGGGGTGAGGGTATGAGAAAGCACCAGGAGGAGGGGGGGGGGGGAGAACGGGGTGTGCTGGTTATTTAGATCGCAGTTTTAATCTTTCCGTATTTATGTCTTCTGTTCTCATTCACTATACTTATATATGGTTTTTTCTCGTGGTGAGCCATCGTACTGCTCATCCCGAGTCCTGTTTTCTTTTTTTTGTTTTTTTTCTGCTTCCCTCTTCAGTGGTTTCATTATTGACTACGAACTTTGGGTATCTTGGTTTGATTTTTTTGCCTGTTTAAATTCTTAATATAAGACCCACGAAATATTTTTAAAAATTCTTAACATTTTCGAAAAAATATGAAATATATTAAACAGTTTTTGTGAGATTCTTATATGATTTGGATCGAATGTATTACATGGGATCCTTTCCTTCTGATGTAGTTCACGAGGGAATGCTGTTTTAATGCATCGAAACCGGTGGTGACAGTAAAGAAATCACCAATTGCAGTTGGGTTGCGGTTCATTTTACTTCCAGTCGTTACGAGCTTTAACGGCTGTGGCTGCCCGCGTTACAAAGTTCTATCTCACATATGGACTGCTACAATGGACTTGTAGAGAGTCAGTGACCGGGTGATATCTCGCAACGGTGACGTGAATTGGCCACCCATATCTTGTGATTTGACATCATGAGATTTCTTTCTATGGGGTTATTTTAAATCTCGTGTGTACGGCAACAAACCACGTTAATTTCCGAAGTTTAATGCCGAGATCCGGCATGTAGTTTCTGAACTACGGATACAAGTACGCCGAAAAGGTACTAACAGTTTCACCCAAAGAACGAGAATGTGCCTACGAGTCGCGGAGAGGGTTCGGGTGATATTGTATGTCATACTTAATCACAAAAAGCGTACACGGAAACAAAATGTAAATTACTTCATTTCGTCAATATATCTGTATGTTATTATGCACTCGAAAATTAATACTTTGTGGGACATTGTTTACATTTTTAACGACCTACTTGAAAACTTAAGTGCAGTGATATAACGTTTGTTAATGTTGGCGCTGAAAGTTTTTGAAGAAATACGCGTGAAACATGCCGAAATTCAAAGGCTACGTAGTCGTAATCGGCCATTGCGCTGAAACACGACTATGTGAGGGGTCTCATGGCACCTCCGCCGTAATATCAAACCTTTTCACTCTTTACTTGGTTTCACAACAGTTGTTCACTTATAGATCAATAAGCAGACACATTTATATTAATTTTCATGAACGCCTTCAAAGAATTTAAGATGGGGCTCCATTTACATCAGTCTTAGCTGTCCCTGAATCTATGTACAATAAAGTGAAGCCAAGAAGAAAAGGGAAATTGAGTAGTCCTATCTTCTTCTATTGAAGCATAATGGCTGAGCCCCGCTTGGCAGTATTTACACTGAGGAGACAAGAGTCATGGAATACCTCCTAATATCGTATCGGACTTCCTTTTGCCCGACTTAGTGCAGCAGTTCGCCGTGGCATTGACTCAACAAGTGCTTGGAAGTTCGCTGCAGAAATATTGAGCCATGGTCCCTCTATAGCCGTCCACAGTTGCGAAAGTTTTGCCGGTGCAGGATTTTGTGCACGAACTGACCTCTCGATTATGTCCCGTGAAGAATAACTTGGATTCATGTTGGGCGGTCTGCTTGGCCAAATCATTCTCTCGAATTGTCCAGAATTTTCTTCAAACCAATCGCGAAAAATTGAAGACCAGTGGCATGGCGCATTGTCATCCACAAAAAATCCATCGTGGTTTTCGCAACATAAAGTCCATGAACGGCTGCAAATGGTCTCCAACAAAGCAGAACGTGATCATTTCCAGATAATGGCGCAGTCCATTCCGTGTAAACACAGCCCACACCATTATGGAGTTACCACCAGCCTTGTTGACAGCTTGTGTTCATGTCTTCGAGGGATCTGCGCCACACTAGAATCCTACCATCAGCTGGTTTGTGGGCTTGAAGGGACCAGACTGCTAGGGTCATCGGTCCGTACCATCAGCTCTTGCGGACTGAAATAAGGACTCATCTGACCAGGCCACGGTTTTCCAGTCGTCTAGTATCAAACCGATACGGTCACGAGCCTAGGAGACACGCTGTAGGCGATGTGCTGTTAGCAAAGGCATGCTGGTCGGTCGCGTGCTGCTGTAGACCATTTAAACGCAGGTTCGCCGCACTTCCCTAATGGATAAGTTCGTCGTACGTCCCAAATTGATTTCTACCGTTATTTCACGAAGTGTTGCTTATTTTGTTGCATTGACAACTCTACACGAACGCCTGTTCTCTGGTCGTTACGTGAAGGCCATCGGCCGCTGCGTTTTCCGTCGTGGGACGTAATGCCTGAAATTTGGTAGCCTCGGCCCATTCTTGACGCTGTGGATCTCAAAATATTGAATTCCCTAACGATTTCTGAAACATGCGTCTAGATCCAACTACCTTTCCGCGTTCAAAGTCTGTTAATTCCAGTCGCGCGGGCATATGACAGCTCACCAATGCAGTGCCCTTTTATACCTTGTGTACGCTATACTACCGTCATTTGTATACGTGTGAATCGCTGTCCGATGATTCCATCACCAGTGTGTAATGCCGCCTCGTCTTTCAGCTTCAATCCCACTACTCCGATATGTTTTCGAAAAGTTAATACTTCACCATTAAAGAGCCTTAAATCGTTCGATTTTAAAAAGCAAATTTGCTCAGTATCTCAGACGACTTAAGGGTTACGATTATTACCGACAAAAAATATTTCTGCCGTCTGGCTACCACCATTTGCCGAAAACCTCGCTTCGCTATCTTGAACCGTACACGAAACCAAAAGGTTGCACTGACGAAATCACTTCTGGTTATTAACCGAGTCGTGCCGTCATCTTTTAGCAACGTTTAGACGAGTTTTCTATTCATCATCCTCAGTTAAAGAGTTGGACTCATGACCGTTTAATTCCTTTATAGCCACTCGACCGCAACTCGTGCGCTGAGGGACAAAAGGGTGGGCCAGTTTCGTGCCTCCGGAAGAGATGTGGCCGCCGGTGGTGCTGGGGGAAGGACAAGCCATTCGGTAGGAATGTGAGAAACCGGTCGGCTAAAACCGATACCGGCAGTTTAGTTCTCAACAACCGGTATTTTTATTTATTTGTCTGGTTTCAGTTATAACAAATATATTTATATTTTACTGATAATCAGGTATAAAACTGATGTATCAATTCACCATAGCAGTGGTGCTACGCTTCTTGGTTTTTTAAATAAAACTTTTTTTTACGAACGAGTTTGGTACACAGTTATGTGGCTTCTGGAAGAGTGGTATCGTCTGATCCAAGGGAGTCAACTTACAGACCAACAAACCATAGAGCGAGTATTTATTGAGTAGAATGGACAAGAAGCATTGGTCAGTGGGTTAACTTGTTATTCAAACTGAAGCTACTGTTACATTCCTGGTAAAGGCTGTACTTCGTATACTGTCTAATTGTTCATTTGAAACTTTTGAAAGAGCATTTTTGGTTTTCTCGATAAAAAGTCAATTGCATTCATTTTAAGTTAAAAAAAGATGACTAAAAGCGAGTTTCCTTTCGAAATAATTAAAAGAAAAGAACGGTACAATTTTTACACAAAAGCTTATTATTTGTCTGTCATTACCATACACATCAAAAAAAAATTTTGCATTAACCCGGTTACCAGAAACCCTTAAGAAAGACGTTGAATGTGGATATTGTATCACAGACATAGTCCCTTTGACTATTCAGAGATGTCGCTAAAGCCGGCCGAAGTGGCCGTGCGGTTAAAGGCGCTGCAGTCTGGAACCGCAAGACCGCTACGGTCGCAGGTTCGAATCCTGCCTCGGGCATGGTTGTTTGTAATGTACTTAGGTTAGTTAGGTTTAACTAGTTCTAAGTTCTAGGGGACTAATGACCTCAGCAGTTGAGTCCCATAGTGCTCAGAGCCAGTTGAACCTTAGATGTCGCTAAACCCGCTAAAAGATGTAAACAACCATGCATGAGCAGCGCTTATTAGGTGGAGGGGGTCCGTCATCCATCATTTCCAGTCATTCCACCAGGAAGAAGGTACATGGCTCGTGTCGTCGGTAGTTCAACCATGCCTAGACGGTCAATACCGCGGTTCGATCACGTCCGCATTGCTACTTTGTGTCAGGAAGGACCCCCAACAAGTGAAGTGTCCAGGCGTCTCGGAGTGAACCAAAGCGATGTTGTTCGGACATGGAGGAGATACAGAAAGATAGGGTCTATGACTTGCCTCGCTCAGGCCACCCACGGTCTACTACTGCAGTGGATGACCTATGGATTACGGCTCGGAGGAGCCCTGACAGCGAAGCCACCATGTTGAATAACGCTTTTCGTGCAGCCACAGGACATCGTAAACAACTCAAACTGTGCGCAATAGGCTGCGTGATGCGCGAATTCACTCCCGACGTCCATGGCGAGGTCCATCTTTGCAGCCACGACACCATGCAGCGCGGTACATATGGGCCCAACAACGTGCCGAATGGACCGCTGAGGATTGGCATCACGTTCTCTTCACAGATGAGTGTCGCATATGCCTTCAGTCAAACAATAGTCTGACACATATTTGGAGGCAACTCGGTCAGGCTGAACGCCTTGACCACTGTCCAGCGAGTGCAGCAAGGTGGAGGTTCCCTGCTGTTTTGGGGTGGCATTATGTGTGGCCCACGTACGCCGCTGGTGGTCATCGAAGGCTCCGTAACGGCTGAACGATACGTGAATGCCATCCTCTGACCGATAGTGCAACCATATCGGCAGAATATTGGCGAAACATTCGTCTTCATGGACGACAATTCGCTCCTCCATCGTGCATATCTTGTGAATGACTTCAGGATAACGACATCGCTCGACTAGAATGGCCAGCATGTTATCCAGACATGAACCCTATCGAACATGCCTGGGATAGATTGAAAAGGGATGTTTATGGACGAAGTGACCCACCAACCACTCTGGACCTAAGTCGAATCGCCATTAACGACAATCTGGACCAATAGTGCCTTGATGAACTTGTGGACAGTATGACACGACGAATACAGGCATGCATCAATGCAAGAGGACGTGCTACTGGATATCAGAGGTACTGGTGTGCACAAAAATCTGAACCACCACCTCTGAAGGCACCGCTGTATGGTGGTACAAATGCAATGTGTGGTTTTTAGGAGCAATAAAAAGGGCGGAAATGATGTTTATGTTGATCTCTATTATAATGTTCTGTACAGGTTTCGGAACCCTCGGAACCGAGATGATCAAAACTTTTTTGATGTGTGTATGAAATAAGAAGAGAAAGGAAGTTATGGCAACAGCAATAAATTGGAACTCAACAATTCATTGATGGTTTACGGTAAAAATTGTACGCAGCTGATCTACTGCCTCCGTCTCATTATATGCCTTTATCTGCTTGTAGCCCTTAGAAATGGAGAACTTAACAGGAAAAATCGTCCCCCGACCCAATTTTTTACCCATTAGTACTGAATATTGGAAATTTTCAAGTAGTGATATGATTGTGGATTACAACATGATTTTTGAGATTTAAAGCGCCAAAATCAGTAGGAGAATAGTGGTCAACTTTTTGTACTGTTCGATCCCTCATTATTTTTCAAGAAAAGCAGCGAACGGTGAAAGGCCTAAGCTTTTTTCATTTAAATTTTTTGTTCGATATTTTGAGTGTATGTATCTTAGAGCATATAATGCAAAAGTCTGACAGAGTCTTAGGATTTTTCACGATTCGATTGATGTCAACGAGTATTGCGGGAAATAATAGGAATGAAAAACTCAGGAATCGGTTTTCTCAGGAACCCGTTATTTTGTGCGGTTTGAATAGTCAACTTAAAGTGGGTGTAATTGAAAACCGGTTGTTTCAGCAATAACCGCCATCACAACGCCTCTGGCCCACCCATTGGGTCCTCGGCAGAGTTCTCTGCGGACCAGAGCTTATAAAGCCCGTTTTACATGGGCGACTTCATGATCAAAATCGACTTCTCGAAGTGGTGCGCCTTTCGTACCTGCGTGCAAAGCAGCAGCCAACCACGTGGGAAATGTGACTATGACGTCAATGGTTGTGCCGAGTGTGAAGTTTCACATGTCCGAGTATGGTGCACACTGCGCACGTGCAGAAACAGGGAGCTGTGGTGACTCTTTCAACATAAATTGATTTTGTGTTTTCGTGTCTTCTTCATCATTGTTGTGTCGTTTACTTTGTTTCCGTGACATACTGGATAGATTGCACATCGTCCTGGTACCTTACCTTCAAGTTTTCTCCTACAAAGAGAGATGAAATATCTGAAAGTAGCTAAGGTATTTACATTTACGGGGACAAGGCCTACACTATGCATAAACGTAAACAGATAAACGTGTTTTAATGAAAATTACTTCAAAAGTGAAAAATCAGAGTTATTTGAAGAGAAAAGTAATTTTCGATTAACAACGAAATACAAAGAATAAAGTTAAAAAGAAGCGCTATTCACTGCATTTTGGCTGTTGCTGCACGTGTTTTCAAACACATATTACCCCGACCAAATAAATGTACACGCTTTTAAAAGTTTGGTAGAAACTATTCCTGCAATTCTCAGGAGCGTATTTACCACGCGACCTTTAAAAGAATATCCTCTATGAATTTTCCTGTTGTCATTTATAAAATCTTTTATTTTTGATTGTTCCTACATTTTGTTACTATATTTCGGTTTTTATGTGAAAAGGATAGTCCCCCTCAACACCACTTTCACCCTCCAGGTGCCAGAGACAACAAAGTTCATTTTGTAAAAGTGGCTTAAGGAACGAACGCGATATCGACACTCCACCTTACGGTGATGTGTGGGAAACTGGTGAAAACATCGCGACAACACGATGCCAAGACACAGCTGATAACGTGAAAGGATTTCATCAATGAAACGCACCAAAAGTGGCGCAGTTTTAAGGTGTTCATCCTGTATGGGAAATACAATTAAAACAGTTTTTTTAAAAAGAAGTTCCGCCAGTTGATTGTATAGATCGATTATTGTGATGTACAATCATGATTTAGGCATTTGTCATTTTCTAGCACCACTGTGAAAAGACGTAATTACACTACTGGCCATTAAAACTGCTACATCAAGAAGAAATGCAGATGATAAACGGGTATTCATTGGACAAATATATTATACTAGTACTGACATGTGATTACATTTTCACGCAATTTGGGTGCATAGATCCTGAGAAATCAGTGCCCAGAACAACCACCTCTGGCCATAATAATGGCCTTCATACGCCTGGGCATTGAGTCAAACAGAGCTTGGATGGCGTGTACAGGTTCAGCTGCCCGTGCAGCTTCAACACGATACCACAGCTCATCAAGAGTAGTGACTGGCGTATTGTGACGAGCCAGTTGCTCGGCCACCATTGACCAGACGTTTTCAATTGGTAAGAGATCTGGAGAATGTGCTGACCAGGGCAGCAGTCAAACATTTTCTGTATCCAGAAAGGCCTGTACAGGACCTGCAGCATGCCGTCGTGCATTATCCTGCTGAAATGTAGGGTTTCGCAGGGATCGAATGAAGGGTAGAGTCACGGGTCGTAACACATCTGAAATGTAACGTCCACTGTTCAAAGTGCCGTCAATGCGAGCAAGAGGTGACCGAGACGTTTAACCAATGGCACCCCATACCGGGTGATATGCCAGTATGGTGATGACGCATACACGATTCCAATGTGCGTTCACCGCGATGTCGCCAAACACGGATGCGACCATCATGATGCTGGAAACAGAACCTGGATTCATCCGAAAAAATGACATCTTGCCATTCGTGCACCAAGGTTCGTCGTTGAGTATCGCTCCTGTCTGTCATGCAGCGTCAAGGGTAACCGCAGCCATGGTCTCCGAGCTGATAGTTCATGCTGCTGCAAACGTCGTCGAACTGTTCCTGCAGATGGTTATTGTCTTGCAAACGTCCCTATCTGTTGACTCAGGGATCGAGACGTGGCTGCACGATCCGTTACAGCCATGCGTATAAGATGCCTGTCATCTCGACTGCTAGTGATACGAGGCTGTTGGGATCCAGCACGGCGTTCCGTATTACCCTCCTGAACCCACCGATTCCATATTCTGCTAACAGTCATTGGATCTCGAACAACGCGAGCAGCAATGTCGCGATACGATAAACCGCAATTGCGATGGGCTACAATCCCACCTTTATCAAAGTCGGAAACGTGATGGTACGCATTTCTCCTCCTTACACGAGGCATCACAACAACGTTTCAGCAGGCAACGCCGGTCAACTGCTGTTTGTGTATGAGAAATCGGTTGGAAACTTTCCTCGTGTCAGCACGTTGTAGGTGTCGCCACCGGCGCCAACCTTGTGTGAATGCTCTGAAAAGCTAATCATTTGCATATCACAGCATCTTCATCCTGTCGGTTAAAAGTCGCGTCTGTAGCACGTCATCTTCGTGGCGTAGCGATTTTAATGGACAGTAGTGTAAAATTGCAGTTTCAAAATGCTGCAAGAAAAGATCCACTGCGCACAATGGCGTCATATTTGAACAGCGTGTTACTGACGCACGGTGAAAAGCCATGGAACAAATAAAAGTTAACGAAAAAAATTCGACCAATAGATGGCGCTGTAAGCACACCAACAGACTCGTCGGACACGGTTACTCCTCGGTTTACGTGCGAGACCCCCAGCATTACCGTCTCCATGAAGGATCGCGCGCTCCTGGAAAATCTCTTTTCCAAGAACGGTCCCTGTTCCAGCAGTCCTGCAGCAACTACGGACACTCCAATGTATCAAAAAAGGCGCTGGTTAGTAGTCTCGCAAGGGTCTGGAGAAAAAGATTACAAAATTCGAAAAGTCCGGTTCTTTTGAAGTGCAGTGTGGCAAAGGGAGGAAGGCAGTTGATTCGACGTCTGCCGAAGATGCGGTCACAGGATTGCAGGAGGGGTCGAGCGGTGGTGCGCAAAGACACAGTGCACGGGAAATGGGCCAAACGTTGGACACGCCTGCGAGCACTGTGCATAAAATCCTATGAAACATCCCGCGTTGTTAACCGCTATGAATCATCCACGTTCAGGAGTGATACTGATCTGCGAGCAAGACAAAAGTTCGTTCTGGAATTTCTTGCTAGCATGTAAGGACAGTGAATGGTCGTGGAAGATTCTTTGGATAGACGAAGCTCCTTTTTATTTTCCAAGGACAAGTCTATATGCAGATTTGCAGAAGATGGGCAACGGAAAATCCGCACGCGGATGGACTGGTACCACTTGTAGTAGGCTGTTTAGGTTTTTATGTTGGTAACGCCACGTAGCGTTCTGTATGAAAATCACTTACTGCGCTGTGTGCAGTCTGTGGTTGGTTGGACTCATTGTAGGAATATTCGCTAGTGTAGCGTTGGGCAGTGGCTGTGAACTGCGCGTAGCTTTGTGCAGTTGGAGGTGAGCCGCCAGCAGTGGTGGATGTGGAGAGACAGAGATGCCAGAGTTTTGAGAGGTTTCTATAAGCGGTCGACCTGGACGTGTGTCCGCCAGTAAAAGGAAATTTGTAAAGATGGATGCCATGAACTGATAGATGTACATATGATGACTTTTGAACACTATTAAGGTTGTTTGTTCTCTATCAAAATCTTTCATTTGCTAACTATGCCTATTAGTAGTTAGTGCCTTCAGTAGTTAGAATCTTTTATTTAGCTGGCAGTATTGGCGCTCGCTGTATTGCAGTAGTTCGAGTAACGAAGATTTTTGTGAGGTAAGTGATTTATGAAAGGTATAGGTTATTGTTAGTCAGGGCCATTCTTTTTTAGGGATTATTGAAAGTCAGATTGCGTTGCGCTAAAAACTATTGTGTGTCAGTTTAATGATGATCAGAATAAGGAAAGCGAGAACTGTCTGAGTACGTCCAGTTTTGCTCAGCTGTTTGAAAATCAAATAACGTAAGACGTTTTCCAGCACTGTTATTTTTAAATTTTTCTAAGGAGACGTTACACACTTCATTTTGCAAAGGTGACTGTGTGGGGCGGGTTGACGGCATCGTCTTGTCGTTGGGCCCCATTTCTCTAGGAGATGAGTCCTGCTTGTCCTCTTATCTGTACCGTCAGTGGTAAAGGACATGAGAGTCTTTTGCACACCAACGTCATTTCGACTCTTCAAGAGCATAAATGTGTCGCTTGGATCACTTTTATGCAAGATGGCGCTCCTCCACACAGTGTACAGGTAGTGAAGTGGCCGCTGCAGAAACAATTCGAATACCTTAAAATTATCAGTCGTCGTTTCCCTACAGACCTGCCGCCCAGATCACCCGCTCTTAATCCGTGTGACTTCTGGCTGTGGGGTTATCGCAATGTAAATTTCTTATGGGACCAAACTGCAGACGTCATCGGTCCCTAAGCCTACACACATGGACAACACACACACCCGTGCCCGAGGGAGGACTCGAACCTCCAACGAAGGAAGGAGGGGGGGAGCCACACTGACTGTAACAAGGCGCCACAAACCGCGCGGCTGGGGTTATCGGAAAGATGTTGTGTACACTGCTTCAATTACGAACGTGGCTGAACGGAAGGCACGAATTGTGCAGCGCATTCTGAACGTGACCCCCGAACCATTCCGACCTGTTGTGGAACATGTTTCTCGATTTAAATTTGTGGCAGAGAACGGTGGACAGCATACTGAACAATAATTAGAAATCGATGTCATTTCGCTTTTTTTATGCTGGTTTTGGCCCCAGAACAACTAAAAACCAAAGTCTTTTTTCTTTTCATGCGTTTTGGTCTCAGGAAAATTAAAAACCCATTTTTCCCTTACGATGTGGTACGAACATTGCTGTGGTAGATGGGCTTACCTAACTGTGCCACAATTGTTATCTGCCAAACTTGTGCAGTCATGAACACTGGTCAGCATTAATGGTGGAATTTAGAACTCAAACCATTGCGATTCATCTGCAGTTTGCAGCCGACCCCATTTACTTTAAGACGCTTAATGCACCGTATATTGGTACAATTTCCGATAAGTTTTTTTTTCCCACAACACTTCCCCATGGGATTGATAATATGCTGTTCAAAATTTCACGTCATTCTGATTAGTGGTTCTGTTTCTACAGCGTTTTGAAACTAGAACTTTAATATTGCACTTGAACTTTAATATTTCATGAAAATAGAGTATCACATTTTCTTGAGATGGTGTTATATGGTGGTCATAGAGTTCGAGGATCAAGGCCATTATCGAAGCATATTAAATTTAATTATGTAATGTAGGTGTTCGCATAATAAATACATAATAAAGCAACCCAAGTAAAACGAAGGAAACGTATAATAGATGTAAACTCATTTACAGGGTGTTTCAAAAATGACCGGTATATTTGAAACGGCAATAAAAACTAAACGAGCAGCGATAGAAATACACCGTTTGTTGCAATATGCTTGGGACAACAGTACATTTTCAGGCAGACAAACTTTCGAAATTACAGTAGTTACAATTTTCAACAACAGATGGGGCTGCGGTCTGGGAAACTCTATAGTACGATATTTTCCACATATCCACCATGCTTAGCAATAATATGGCGTAGTCTCTGAATGAAATTACCCGAAACCTTTGACAACGTGTCTGGCGGAATGGCTTCACATGCAGATGAGATGTACTGCTTCAGCTGTTCAATTGTTTCTGGATTCTGGCGGTACACCTGGTCTTTCAAGTGTCCCCACAGAAAGAAGTCACAGGGGTTCATGTCTGGCGAATAGGGAGGCCAATCCACGCCGCCTCCTGTATGTTTTGGATAGCCCAAAGCAATCACACGATCATCCAAATATTCATTCACGCAATTAAAGACGTCGGCCGTGTGATGTGGCCGGGCACCATCTTGCATAAACCACGAGGTGTTCGCAGTGTCGTCTAAGGCAGTTTGTACCGCCATAAATTCACGAAGAATGTCCAGATAGCGTGATGCAGTAATCGTTTCGGATCTGAAAAATGGGCCAATGATTCCTTTGGAAGAAATGGCGGCCCAGACCAGTACTTTTTGAGGATGCAGGGACGATGGGACTGCAACATGGGGCTTTTCGGTTCCCCATATGCGCCAGTTCTGTTTATTGACGAAGCCGTCCAGGTAAAAATAAGCTTCGTCAGTAAACCAAATGCTGCCCACATGCATATCGCCGTCATCAATCCTGTGCACTATATCGTTAGCGAATGTCTCTCGTGCAGCAATGGTAGCGGCGTGAGGGGTTGCCGCGTTTGAATTTTGTATGGATAGAGGTGTAAACTCTGGCGCATGAGACGATACGTGGACGTTGGCGTCATTTGGACCGCAGCTGCAACACGGCGAACGGAAACCCGAGGCCGCTGTTGGATCACCTGCTGCACTAGCTGCGCGTTGCCCTCTGTGGTTGCCATACGCGGTCGCCCTACCTTTCCAGCACGTTCATCCGTCACGTTCCCAGTCCGTTGAAATTTTTCAAACAGATCCTTTATTGTATCGCTTTTCGGTCCTTTGGTTACATTAAACCTCCATTGAAAACTTCGTCTTGTTGCAACAACACTGTGTTCTAGGCGGTGGAATTCCAACACCAGAAAAATCCTCTGTTCTAAGGAATAAACCATGTTGTCTACAGCACACTTGCACGTTGTGAACAGCACACGCTTACAGCAGAAAGACGACGTACAGAATGGCGCACCCACAGACTGCGTTGTCTTCTATATCTTTCACATCACTTGCAGCGCCATCTGTTGTTCAAAATTGTAACTACTGTAATTTCGAAAGTTTGTCCGTCTCAAAATGTACTGTTGTCCCAAGCATATTGCAACAGACAGTGTATTTCTATCGCTGCTCGTTTAGTTTTTATTGCCGTTTCAAATATACCGGTCATTTTTGAAACACCCTGTATATTCATATATGACTACAAAAAATGGTTCAAATGGCTCTGAGCACAATGGGACTTAACTTCTAAGGCCATAAGTCCCCTAGAACTTAGAACTACTTAAACCTAACTAACCTAAGGACATCACACACATCCATGCCCGAGGCAGGATTCGAACCTGCGACCGTAGCGGTCGCGCGGTTCCAGACTAGCGTCTAGAATCGCTCGGCCACCCCGTCCGGCTTTATATGACTACAGCGATATTATATTCATCCTAGTCCCTCACGCTCCCAAGCACCTCTCCCCATCTCCTGTTTTGACCGATGTACTTGTATTGCCTGGTTTTAGATTTAGTTAGAGTATGACCTGAAGGCAATGTCATATTTATTCATATCACACTGTTCTCACCTATTCGTACCAGACACTGTGAATGTGTTCTAGTTTTTATGCTGTGACACCTGCATTACACAAACAGGCTTCGACAACGACTTCGTTTGTAGAAGCCTGATAATGACCAACATGTAAGTAACAAAATCTCAAGAACTTCTATAATTTTTAAAAAACGTTTTTCAATTAAAAAAGATGTTTTAAACAGTTTATCGAACCTACACGGTATTGTCATAATGCCACACACATATTCCGGTCCACTGTGCTGCGTATATTTTTTCAGAGTGACACTTGAAAATGGTCAAAGGCTGAAATCATGGTTGTCCAGTAGAATAAGTGATCTAAACAGCCAATGGCAGAACTTTATTTAAAAAAGTATTAAATGACTGTGGCCCTAAACCATGATCAGCAATTAAATAAATGCTACTTTCTCCATTGTCAGTAAGCAAACAGTTAAGCGATTGTTAAAATTTGTACATTAATTAGATCAATTGTAGTGGGAATGGCAGTGACAGCGCGATTAGCATTACGGCATAAAAAGCTGCATGTTGCAACACGGTTTAATTGTGTTATTTTACTGGCAGAACTGTAAACAGGTTCCCGGTGCATTCGCGTATCTGCGGTGACCTCGGTTACAATTGAGTAACAGCGCAGCGCCGAGATAATTCCACTTGTGCCCTGGGACTGCGCTGTGGAGGAGCCGGGCGATGTGGTTGGCTGTAGCTGGCGGCCAATCAGAGGACGCGCTGCCTTCAGCACGTGCGTCGCTTCCTGGTAGCCTTGATGCGCCAGAGCCGGCGCGGGCCCTGGACGCTGCGTGTAATCGCCGGAACGCCTGTGGCACTCGCCTCACCAGTGACGTCATTTGAATGTAGGTTTTGACGCAGTCCGCGAGGGAACTGCACGAAAATGTCCGTGTAATATAAATCACCCATCTCAGAGGCAGTGGTACGTGCCATTCGCGCACAGAACTGCACGTCTTACCACGAGGGACATACGAATGATCTGTCGAAGGTCAAAGAGAGAAACATTGTTAACTTGATGTTTTACCGGATCCGTGATATTCACGGTAACTAGTGAAATGGTCGTACTGGAAAATCCGCGCTTCATCGATACCTCGGAGATTATGCTACCGCTCGCGCACCACGTTCAAACTCACTTAAGGGGGGTAGGACGTCAAACGGACCGACTTTGAGCAGGAGAGGCACCACAGGATATTTTAATTTCCACTGTCTATACTTTTACAAAAAAATTCATGAAACTTTGTCAGCATGACCAGGGAGGATTCAGAATTCACACTCATAGCAGTGGAAGTTCGAAAACATGACGAAATTATTTTTTTTACATGTGAAATTTCATCATTTTTTTCACTTACTAATGGCAGTATTTGTTGCTATAGGTACACTTTTCTTCATAAGTAAGGGAGATTCTTCTATGAATTGTGCACAGCATACAAACCATACTTAAAGGTGTGTGAAACTCTAGAATTTTCGAAATCTATTAAAAACTGTGGTAAAAATTGAGGTAATTAACTATAAAATTTGTGTTTTTCCTAAACATGAAGTTTAAAATATAACAGTTCATTCATTTTTTCATAAATTAAATAAATTCTAGAGTTTCATGCACCTGTGAGTATGGTATGTATGATGTGCAAAATTCATCGAAGAATCTCTCTAACTTATGAAGAAAAGTGCACCTATAGCAACAAATGCAGCCATTAGTAAGTGAAAAAATGATGAAATTTCGCACGTAAAAACAATTTATTTTTTTATGTTTTCGAAATTCCACTGCAATGAGTGTGAATCCTGAATCCTTCCTGGTGATGCTGATGAAGTTTTATGAATTTATTTGCAAACGTATAGACACTGGAAATTAAAATGTCCTGCGCCCCGTTTGACGTCCTACCCCCCTTAAATCCTGATAACCGGCCATTATAGCAGCAGTAACTGATCTAACAACTGCGCCAGACGCTCGTTGTCTTATATAGGCGTTGCAGACCGCGGCGCCGTATTTTGCCAGTTTACGTATCTCTGTATTTGAATACGCATGCCTATACCAGTTTGTTTGGCGCTTCAGTGTAATAGCAAGAGCTGGACTGCAGCACTCGTCTCCAAGCACAAAGGCGTCTCGGTTTCTTCTCGTCCTTGGAGGTTACAATATAACGTACTTCATACATAAAATAGATTCTGACCTAACCTAACCTCTTCGATCCCGTCAAAAACTGATGAATGAGATGGGACGCACTGTGACCAAGCTGTCAGCAGCTGTTATCGTGTGACCTCTGGCGACGGCCTCTGACGATCGTTGTCGGAGCCACTCTGACCGCAGCCTTAGAACTGCCTTCCTCAACGGGGTTCAAGGCGTGATTCCGATCCCTCCGGCGCGATCTGTCCAGAGCTGCGAACGTGCACGTGGTCTGCGCGCGGGCAGCCACACGCTACTCGCTTCGGCCTTCCGGCTGAGCAAATGACGTCACCGCAGGCTAACGGAGACTGCAGGCCCCCGGTTCTCCTCAACGCCGCCACACACCCGCCGTCCTCCGTGGAAACGCGTTCGAGGGCGTTGCCACAAAAAGAGAGTCGTTACGATTGCTGTAGTGTGTTCACCAATGCATGCTCAATCAATGGTATGTTCTTGATGACGCGCCACCCTGAACCAGACAACGATTAGCTGTCTCACTGCTACCCTGCAAATGGTGATGTGCTACCGGCTCCTGACGCTACCAACTCAGCTCCACCACCACCATAGTGGTGGCCACCAATCTTAGAGCATTGCGGGATTGTGTATGCAAACTGCTCCTGCCCCCCCCCCCCCCCCTCCCGCAAGATCCCCTCGCTTCTAAACTGATACTGTTGTTACTAAGCTTAGCCGCGAGTCCGTAGAGGGTGGTATATGTGACGTACAGTATAACTGGTCAGCATTTCCACGCGGAATTTGCGAGTTTAAGTCGGACCATCCTTGATCCGCCTTGGTGGGTCGTGTCGTCGGATTTCCGCCTACCTGTGCGCGGTGCAGCTCCCGTAAATGTCGTCCCTTGCAAATTCTTCATTGGCGCATTGGATGTCTCTGTCGGTGGAAACTAATTATCTGAAATTGCTGTCGATCAACTTTGGGGTATCTATTTACTCGAAATTAACATTCAGAATGTCGTAATATCACTTTTATTCCTATTAGATCAATAATGAAGCACTCATGTCACAAACTACTTGTCACCGAGAGCATGGCTACCATCGAACAAGACAGGAAGAACCCTTAACGCCGACTGCCAACTTTGGTGCGCAGTCCGTATCTCTTACTAGTTTCGTCACAGTTCGTGGATTTCCGATCAAGTTCGTACTTACTAAGATATGCATTTGTTACTGAATGGGCGTGAATTTTAACGAAGCAAAATTATGATAAATAGTTTTAAACATCAAGAGGCTCCTCCTAGTATTCATGTTGTCATAAATGACTTTAATTATTAAATATAAATAAACAAAATCGGTGACTTTGGCGCCAAGATGGCGGTACTTCCTGTCATGTATATTTCAAGGCTGACGCTTGTTGCTACGGTCCAGCGCCGAGTTCCACCCCACTACGCGCGAGATATGGCCGCTTCGTCACCTAGCCAGCCAGGGTGGTAAATGCTCTCCGACTCATGGCCGGCTACGGACTACAGCACTTCCTAACTATCGTGAATACATCAATAAGAGACAATAATTTATTAAAACTGGTATAAATGTCTTCCTCACGTAAGAGGCACCTTACACCCCCCCCCCCCCCACCTTTTTTTGCTGTTCGAGGCGTGTTGGCACTTCGAAAAGTATACGTATGCCTCAGTGCCCCACTCACGATTCGACAGACACCGCACTCTATCGAAACCTACTGAGAATAAAGGTTTGGTTGGCTCTGAGCACTGTGGGACTTAACTTCTGTGGTCATCAGTCCCCTAGAACTTAGAACTACTTAAACCTAACTAACCTTGGGACATCACACACATCCATGCCCCAGGCAGGATTCGAACCTGCGACAGCAGCGGAATAAAGGTTTAATTTTACCTCCGTGACACGGGTGGCTGCACGTAGCAACTTTCTTCGGAGAAAATAGTATTGAAAAATAGGATTCCGATAAAAAGATTGTGCATGTCAAGAAGGTGCTGCAAATATTTTTGACCTTTTATGTTTTCGAAATTGAGCAGCCACTTCTAACCCGTAGCCCAAGGATCCAACAGTAAACCCTCTCTGGGAACGCTATACCCTCTGTGTATTCTGAACGGGCACTACTGACAAGGGAAGTGCGTGACATCGTACGCTCAGAAACGTACGAGAATGTGGTTGAAATATAAATCGCTCATCCCAGGAACAATGGTATGAGCCATTCGCTTGCAAAACTGCACTTGAATGACTTCCTATTCAGAGACAAAGAGAGAAATTTTGGCAGCGCGTAGACACACAATGACGATGTAGTAGGACCAAGAACACCGAGGAAAATAAAACATTGCGACCTCTCGATGTGTAGAGGTAGGGGTGTAAATGTGGAAGCGTGTGGGTAACGTGGAAACGTCTAGTATCTGGCCTACAGAGTGCTGCACTGTAGGGGGGCAGCCAGAAATTGTTGCAATAGTTCCAATTTGTCACGGTAGAGGGTTAGCAGTCAGTTGAGCAACAGACACCGTGACAATGGTGCAGTTTATGTTCGCGCATTTTCTAAACCTTTTTTCGAGGTAAGTTTTGGTATTACATTTATCTACATACTTTGTAGTTATCTTTTCTTTACGTCTGATAGCTTATAAGGGGAGGTGCATAGAAGGTTTTAGCAGTCGTTTGTCAACCGTAAATGGATAGTTGCTTAATGTAATCCACCGAAATTTAAAATGGCCATTGTGTACTTAATGTGGAAGCACACATACGATGGCATTGTGGAAACGTCTCCACAATACCAACATCAGATACATTACTTCCAATACGCTTTGCGCCTGTTTCTAGATGCCACCAAAGCTAACTGATCGGAAACCAAGAGCTATTGTGAAGAAGTGGGATGCTGGAAACATGATTAAGGCTATAATAGCCTTAAGGGAAAAGCATATGGGGCTAAGAAGAGCAGTAAAAGCTTTCAGTGTACCTCAGACGACACTTCAATAGTTTGTGCATAGTGAAATGTCAATTGAAGAATGTGTTTCTTTGAGACTTGGACATAAGCCTGTACTACCTGATGCTACTGAGAAACAGTTGGTACAGTATCTCACTGAAATGGATAATCGCTTCTATGGCCTTACCAGATCAAATGTCAAGTCAAAGACATATCAGCTAGCGGAAAGAAATAATATTAATCATCCTTTTACTCCAACTGCTGCAGGTAGAGCTTGGTTTGACCTTTTTCTTAGACGACACAGTAATAAACTCACAATCCACATACCTATGGGGACCTCATTCACGAGAGCAAATGGGTTCAACAAAGAAGCTGTAGACAAATTTTTTGATATTTTGGAAGCTGAGCACAGCAAACACTCCTTAAGTTACCTGAGGATTCAGATGAAGAGCCCAATGCACCAACTGTCTCTTCAGGTGAGTCAGATTTGGATCTCCCAGTTGGGGAAGGAAAACCTACTGAAGAATATGCCATTTGTGTTTTTTGTGGAGGCGCATTTTCCAAAGACGTCTGGGGAGAATTGTCGATTAAGTGTGTAGTGTGTGAGGAGTGGGGTCACTCTTTGTGTGCCAGAAATGAAGTAGATATTTATGTATGCGATTTTTGCAAGTGAACGCTTATGAAGCATTTTTCTAGTTTTGTGTAATTTAAATTTAATATAAAATAAAACAGTTCCTAAAATTTTTGATAGTTTTCGTTTGAAGTAGTCAGTTTCCCACAAATTTAAGGTGTTTCCACATTACCCGCACTACTTCAAAAATTAATGAGTTGTTGTGCATGCAGAAAAAGTTTTTTTTAATTTTTAACACATTTACTTTTTGTGTTTCATAATATTACATTCATTATGAATTAGCTTTGGCTAATTTTTGAAGCTGTTTTATACAGCAAAAACAAACTGGGTTTCCACATTTACACCCCTACCTCTACGAGGTGCATTCAAGTTCTAAGGCCTCCGATTTTTTTCTCCGGACTGGAAAGAGATAGAAACATGCATATTGTTTTAAAATGAGGCCGCGTTCATTGTCAATACGTCCCAGAGATGGCAGCACCGTACGGCAGATGGAATTTTACCGCCAGCGGCGAGAATGAGAACTGTTTTAAATACTTAAAATGGCGACGTTTTCCTTATTTGAACAGCGAGCAATCATTCGTTTTCTGAATTTGCGTGGTGTGAAACCAATTGAAATTCATCAACAGTTGAAGGAGACATGTGGTGATGGAGTTATGGATGTGTCGAAAGTGCATTCGTGGGTGCGACAGTTTAATGAAGGCAGAACATCATGTGACAACAAACTGAAACAACCTCGGGCTCACACAAGCCGGTCTGACAACATGATTGAGAAAGTGGAGAGAATTGTTTTGGTGGATCGCCGAATGACTGTTGAACAGATCGCCTCCGGAGTTGGCATTTTTGGGGGTTCTGTGCACACAATCCTGCATGACGACCTGAAAATGCAAAAAGTGTCATCCAGGTGGGTGCCACGAATGCTGACGGACGACCACATGGCTGCCTGTGTGGCATGTTGCCAAGCAACGTTGACGCGCAACGACAGCATGCATGGGACTTTCTTTTCGTCAGTTGTGACAATGGATGAGGCGTGGATGACATTTTTCAATCCACAAACAAAGCGCCAGTCAGCTCAATGGAAGCACACAGATTCACCGCCACCAAAAAAATTTCGGGTAACCGCCAGTGTTGAAAAAATGATGGTGTCCATGTTCTGGGACAGCGAGGGCATATTCCATACCCATTGCGTTCCAAAGGTCACTACGGTAACAGGTGCATCCTACGAAAATGTTTTGAAGAACAAATTCCTTCCTGCATTGCAACAAAAACGTCCGGGATGGGCTGCGCGTGTGCTGTTTCACCAAGACAACGCACCCGCACATCGAGCTAACGTTACGCAACAGTTTCTTCATGATAACAACTTTGACCTGGCTCCTAGTGACTTTTGGCTTTTTTCAACAATGAAAGACACTCTCCGTAGACGCACATTCACCAGCCGTGCTGCTATTGCCTCAGCGATTTTCCAGTGGTCAAAACAGACTCCTAAAGAAGCCTTCGCCGCTGCCATGGAATCATGGCGTCAGGGTTGTGAAAAATGTGTACGTCTGCAGGGCGATTACGTCGAGAAGTAACGCCAGTTTCATCGATTTCGGGTGAGTAGTTAATTAGAAAAAAAATCGGAGGCCTTAGAACTTGAATGCACCTCGTACTTCTTTCGAGTAATATAAGCTTCACATGAGATGGCGAGTTTATTTTGTAAGACTACAATGTGCTAAACCACAGGTAAAGTTACACGATCTTTATTCACTCTGTGCCTTACAACCCACTTTCTGCACCAAATTGAAAGCCTATGTTACTAAATGCTTGACAAAAGGTAGATTATGTCCTTGATATTCCAATATCATCGTCTCAAAACATAATTAGTGTGGTGTTTGATAAGGACTAGCCAACGTGGTCATGCTGCAATGATAACACCAGTTCCATGAAGTCAAGCGCCGTCGGGCTCGGTTGGCACTTGGATGGGTGACTGTCCTGGTCTGCCGACCGCTGTTGGCAAATGGGGTGCACTGAACCCGTGTGAGGCCAACTGAGCAGCTACTAGACTGAAAAGTAGCGGCTCCGGTCACTGAGGATCACGACGGGCGGCAGAGCTGTATGCTGACCAAATGCCGCTCCATATTCACATTCAGTGACGCCTGTCGGCTGATAATGACATGGCGGTCGGTTGGTACCGTTGTGCATTCCGAGGCCTGTTCAGACAGAGTTTACTTTTAGTTTTGATAATGGACTGCTTGAATGATAGAAGTGACATTGAATGTGAAAAAATGGGCCGCGCGGGATTAGCCGATATGGGCTTTCGGAACCGAAGGCCCATTCGTGTACCCTTGATGACTGCACGACACAAAGCTTTACCCTCGCCTGGGCCCGTCGACAAGGACATTGGACTGCTGATGACTGGAAACATGTTGCCTGGTCAAACGAGTCTCTTATCAAAGCGTATCGAGCGGATGAACATTTACGGGTATGGAGACAACCTCACGAATCCATGGACCCTACATGTCAGCAGCGGACTGTTCAAGCTGGTGGAGACTCTGTAACGGTATGGGGCGTGTGCAGTTGGAGTGATATGGGACCCCTGAAACGTCTACTTACGATTCTGACGGACGACAAATGGCTCTGAGCACTATGGGACTTAACATCTGAGGTCATCAGTCCTCTAGAACTTAGAACTACTTAAACCTAACTAACCTAAGGACATCACACACATCCATGCCCGAGGCAGGATTCGAACCTGCGACCATAGCGGTCGCGCGGTTCCAAACTCTAGCGCTTAGAACCGGTCGGCCACCCGGCCGGCGACGGACCACACGTACGTAAGCATCCTGTCTGATCACCTGCATCCATTCATGTCCATTGTGCATTCCGACGAATTCGGACAATTCCAACACGACAATGCGACACCCCACACGTCCAGAATTGCTACAGAGTGGCTTCAGGAACACTCTTCTGAGATTATACACTTCCACTGGGCACCAAACTCCCCAGGCATGAAAATTATTGAACATATCAGTGATGCCTTGCAACGAGCTGTTCCAAGGAGATCTCCAACCCCTCGTTCTTTTACGGATTAATGGACAATCCTGCAGGATTATGATGTAAATTCCGTCTACCACTACTTCAAACATTAGTCGAGTCCAGGCCACGTCATGGTGCGGCACTTTCCACGTGCTCGAGGGGGCTCTACACGGTATTAGGCGGGTGTACCAGTTTCTTTGGCTCTTCAGTGTATAAGATGCGTGTAAATAAACTGTATATGTCTCGAAACGAAAGTGGGACTGTACACTATGTCCTGGACTTACAAGACAAGTTTTATGAACATACGAGACAAAGGGAAAAATACCATGCTACAAAAATTAAAAACGCTTTAACTTTGTGACGCCACTTTCCAGCTCTCACCAGCGATTAGCGTCAGAAGGGGCCACCACCTTAGAAACTAACAAGCCGTAATTGATCTTTTTCATATTTGTAAGAGTGTATTACGAAAACATGTACTTTCAGTGATATACTGCACTAATGATCTATCCAAAACAAGTTGCTGAAAGTGTGGTTTATTATGATACAGTGGCAGGATGTGCTACTTCGGTCTGTAAAGTTTTTGCCAATGACGTTATGAACACATAATGGTTAATTTACTGGTGAAAGTACATATTTCTGTTATATGATACATGAACGAAATTTGTATTCAAGGAAGCAAGTAATATCTAATAATGAAAGAGATTTGTGGTTTCACAGCAGCACACTTTTTTCTAAAAATGGTGAAAATTAGTGCAGTGCTGGCTGGATATTCAGATAACTTGATTGCTCTCTAAACACTCAACCAGCGGATTTGAGAAAGGAAGTGAGTGTAGTATTATTTCAGATTGAGTGTTGCTTTTAATAAAGAAAATCAACAATAGTTCATTTTGTAGCACAGGTATTTGAGGTGCTAGAGTGAAAATATTAGATTTTAAATTAGTAATTAGATTTTAAATTAGTAATTAGACCATCGCAAATAACATTCAACATGTCACCCGAAAACTTTGAAACTGTACTTTCTAGAACGTGGTATATGCCTAATTATTAGAAAGATATAATAGACGGATCTCAAATAACAAAGCATCACTTCTACTCCTACTTGAACCAGAACTGCGTCTTTAACGTCAGAATCGGATTTTTAATAGACTTCGAATCACACTCTACAAGTAGGGGCCCTACTCGAAATATGTTTTGCTGAATTTACTGAGCGTTTTCAGCAAAATGGCTCTGAGCACTATGGGACTCAACTTCTGAGGTCATTAGTCCCCTAGAACTTAGAATTAGTTAAATCTAACTAACCTCACATACATCCATGCCCGAGGCAGGATTCGAACCTGCGACCGTAGCAGTCGCGCGGTTCCGGACTGAGCGCCTAGAACCGCTAGACCACCGCGGCCGGCAGCGTTTTCAGCAGTCATACGACAATTAATCTTCAATGACTGTCGTTCGCTATAAGATGAAAGATAACATGAAGTCTAGTGTAAGGTACTCCCAACATCTAAAGCACTGGTAAGTGGAAACACATACGTAGACCACATTTGCAAACCACTTCATGTAACAGAATCACCGCTCTACTGCCATAAAAACAACGCCAGTAAGCAGTAATAACATTTTGTAGGTAGCTGATGCACATCTACCACAATACAAAAAGATCCGCTACAGTAACTTTAAGAAAAAGACAAGCCATCTTGATCACTTGAACAAATTATTTTTCCTGGTTATAATCCACGCCTAAAATTTCAGGTAAAGATTTTGACCACTTGTGGTTTCTAATTAAACTGCGATTTCGGTCCATAGACTACGAACTGTTTCCCAGCTATGATACATTTTAATGATCAGAATGCCACAAACACCACATTTGAACTTTTCACAGTTCATGTTTCGTGTCGTGTTGGATTTTATGAGCAAAACAACAATAATTTGAATTTCTCCCGTTGTCGTCCGAAATGTGTACATTTGGACGATGAGGTCAGCTACATTGTGACGGCGCACGTAGTGGCGTACTGATTTGAAAAGATCGGCCCTTTTCGGCCGATGTCGGTCGTCGACGGAATCCGCAGATATCGGAGCCGCTGCGACCGCAGCCTTAGCAGTGGCGATGGAAGCACACAGAAACAGTTCACCCTCACATATGAAGGTAGCTGAGTGGCTACCCGGCCCCGGTCTCGAACTGTAGCCCTCCGTGGTAGGAAACCGGCAGTGACGCAAAATAGGCCCGGAGGTGTCCTACCGGTTGCCACCTGCTAAGGCCATAACATCGAACTCAGAGCCAGCGGTTGCCCCGAAATTAACGGAGGCCAACATTACGAAATAGATTCGCGTATTACGACTATACATTGACGTCAGGTTTTTCAACACAGGAAAATTTTGCGCCAGGTCGAGACTCGAACTCAGATTGCCTCCTTATCGCTAGCGGTCCATGTTTTCTGGGGCCTGCGCCGCAATCGAATTCTACCGACCAGCTCTTATCAATTAAAATCGGGACTCTTCTGACCAGGCCACAGTTTTATAGTCGCCTGGGGTCCAACCGAAATGGTCACGAACCTGGGACAGGCGCTTTAGGCGATGTCGTGCTGTTAGCAAAGGCACTCGCGTCCATCGTCTGCTGCCACAGCCCATTAACGCCAAATTTTGCCGCCCTGTTCCAACGGAAACGCTCGTCGTACATCGCACGTTGATTTCTGCGGTTATTTAATACAGTATTGTTTGTCTGTTAGCACTGTGCAAACACACTGGACTCGCATTCGGGAGGGCGACGGTCCAATCCGGCACCCGACCAACCTGATTTAGGTTTTTCGTGATTCCCCTAAATCGTTTCAGGCAAATGCCGGGATGATTCTTTTGAGAGGGCATGGCCGATTTGCTTCGCCACCGTGTCTAATGACCTCGTTGTCGATGGGGCGTTAAACACTAATCTCCTCCTCCTCCTCCTCCTCCTCCTCCTCTTCTCCTCCTCTGTGCAAACGCTGTTGCTCTCGGTAGTTAAGTGAAGGCCGCCGGCCACAGCGTTTTCCGACGTGAAAAGTTGGAAATTTGTGGTAAGAGCCTATGGCACCAAACTGCTGAGGTCAATCCCTAAGCTTACACACTACTTAATCTAACTTATGCTAAAGGCAAAACACACACCCAGGCCCGAAGGAGGACTCGAACCTCCGCCGGGACCAGCCGCACAGTCCATGACTGCATCACCCAAGACCGCTCGGCTAATCTCGCGCGGCCGTCCGTAATCACCTGGGTACAAATGACAGCTCCACTAATGCCCTTTCATAACTCGCCTTTGCGATACTATTACCATCTGTATATCTGTATTTCGCTGTTGCATGACTTTTGTCACCACTTGTCCAGTGTCTGTATCTTCACACTACAATGTCTTCCAGATATGCATGCATGCCTGAGGGAATAGATACAGACAACGACAGTTACGGCTGCGGTAAACATTACGAAATAGATTCGCATATTGCAACTATCGATGTCAGCTGTGTGCGACACTTGAAAATTTTGCGCCGGACCTGGTCTCGAACGCTGATTTCCCACTTATCGTGAGCAGTCGCTTTAACCACTTCGGCTATCTGAGAGCGCCACCAGGACAGAACCAAACTCCCATGTACTACAGAGTCCACAACCCCGATGCTCGCAGAAATCGTGATTCCCGCACAGAGGGACAAATATCTGTCGCCATTTTAGCCCGGCTAGGCATGGATACGTAATTGATGTGTTTATATAGTGCCTGTACCTTCACATTACAATAGACATGCATGCATCTTCACATGGACTCGAGTTGTCAACACAATTCACTGTGCAAGCTTTTGTGTGAGCTGTATTTACATGGAATGAACTCGGTCTTCTGGTCCAACTGAACCGATCATTGACTGAAAATGGTTATCTTTGGCTACTTGGAGACCATTTGCAGCCATTCGTGGAGTGCATGTTACCAAACAACGACGGAATTTTTATGGATGATAATGCCCCATGTCACCGGGTCACAATTGTTCACAATTGGTTTGAAGAACATTGTGGACAATTTGAACGAATCATTTGGCTACCCTGATCGCTCGATACGAATCCATTCATGATTTATGGGACATAATCGAGAGGTCAGTTCATGCACAAAATCCTGCATCTGCAACACTTCTTCCCATTATTGACGGTTATAGAGGCAGCGTGGCTCAATATTTCTGCGGGGGACTTCCAATGACTTGTTGAGTCCATGCCACGTCGAATTGTTGCTTTACACCGGGAAAAAGAAGGTCCGACACGATACTACGGATGCTGCACTAATGGAGGTCAAGTCTCATGGTGGCTGCCTCTACAGTCATGCCGTCTCATAGACAAAGTTTAACCTCTCCTCTCCTAGATGCTTTCGGCTGTCAGACACTACTTATCTAAACCTCAGTAGTAATTATACAGACCTGATGCATACTTGTTTCGTCAATGCATCGACTGCAGTCACGTGGCCTTAAGAGAGCCTAGTGCTCAGGCGTGACCCACTGCGCCACAGTGGCTGTCTTCCTGCTGTGTCATTGTTACTACGACGATAGTCCCTCGGCTGTTCGCGCTATGTAGTAATCGCCCTACGTCGTGCTGGCGTTACTGTCGCATCAGCGGTTAGCCCCTGACTAATTATGTTTGTATGGCTCTGGTCTGACCAGCTTCCGTGCCCTCTTGCATCAGCCGTGACAGCGTCGTTAGTTTATTCAGTCGAGCCAAAACATACCTAGTGGTTGCGTTACAGTACTCTACGGCGAAAACGACACCCAGTCACCCGGTATTAGTTTCAAGTTGCCTATCTAATGGTTTCCAGGGGAAATAACAATATGATTTTCAGAATTTCATATGATCATTGACCAAATAAAAAATTTGAACTATTTTCATACTCTACTCATTCTTTATCCCTCTTCTTCTTCTTTTTTCGTGACTTTGACCCCCATCAGCGTAGATTCAGCATGGTAGTTAACGCGTTTGGCGTGGCTAATTTAAAGGGTGGCTGGATGCTCTTCCTTGTCCTACACCATAAGCCCCCTGGAGCGAATATGAGGAAACCAACATTCTGTGTAGGGCAGTTCGTGTGAAAGTGAGCGAATTTTTTCTAAATGTCCATGAATTGTGTAACTTCAAATGGTTCAAAAGGCTCTAAACACTATGGGACTTCACATCTGAAGTCATCAGTCCCCTAGACTTAGAACTACTTAAACTTAACTAACCTAAGGACATCACATACATCCATACCCAAGGCAGGATTCGAACCTGCGACCATAGCAGCAGTGCGGTTCCAGACACCTAGAACCGCTCGGCCACGACAGCCGGCAATCGTGTAACTGAGCCGGGGCGTTGGTAACAGCCCAGTATTTACCTAACACGATGTGAGAAACCACCTAAAAACAACATCCTCCTTGACAGGCCCAGCGACCCTCGTCGTTATTTCGCGGGGCGGATTGTATCCGGGACTAGCGCCGCCTCTCCCCCCACCCCCACTCCCTTCACCCACAGAGCGCTTTAACACGGACAGCTATCCATGTGGGTCTCTTTATCTCTCCTACTCATTTAGAGCTACGGTCTTATATCAAACGTTTAACACAAGAAGTTATGTATTAAAGCTAGAAACTAGGTGTACGTCTTGACGCAGCTTAAGTCACGACTTGCAGATCACCCAGACTTCATTCACCCAGTACTTAAGAGTGAGAGCACTTAGCGACTTCCAACAACCTACACTTCAGTATCGGACATGACGTTTGAATTTATTACTTCTTTACCATTAACTATAGACGAAACAGTATACAAGTATAAAAAAGAACTTTCCAGGGATTTGAAAGCATATGCCTGGAGATTAGAGTATTTGTGCAACCACATTTCATACACAAATGTTAGTGTGGTTATTTTTGTTGTGTTCTTCAGTCCAGAGACTGGTGTGATGCAGCTCTCCATGCTACTCTATCCTGTGCAAGCCTCATCGTCTCTGAGTATCTACTGCAGCCTACATCCTTCTGAATCTGCTTAGTGTATTCATCTCTTGGTCTCCCTCTACGATTTTTACCCTCCACACTTCCCTCCATTTCTAAGTTGGTGATCCCTTGGTGCCTCAAAACATGTCCTACCAACCGATCCCTTCTTCTGGACAGGTTGTGCCACAAATTCCTCTTCACCCCATTTCCATTCAATACCTCCTCATTAGTAACGTGATCTCCCCATCTAATCATCAGCATTCCTCTGTAGCACCACATTTCGAAAGCTTCTGTTCTCTTCTTGTCTAAACTAGTTATCGTCCATCTTTTACTTCCATACATGGCTACACTCCATACAAAGACCTTCAGAAAAGACTTCCTGACAGTTAAATCTATACTCGATGTTCACAAATTTCTCTTCTTCAAACCGCACTCCTCAACATTGCTACTCTACATTTCATATCCTCCCTACTTCGACAATCATCAGTTATTTTGCCCCCCGAACAGCAAAATTCATCTACTACTTTGTCTCATTTCCTAATTGAATTCCCTCAGCATCACCTGATTTAATTCGACTACATTCCATTATCCTAGTTTTGCTTTTGTTGACGTCCATCTTATATCCTTCTTTCAAGTTACTGTTCTTTCCGTTCTACTGCTCTCCCAGGTCCTTTGCTGTCTCTGACAGAATAACGATGTCATCGGCAAACCTCAAGGTTTTTACCTCTTCTCCATGGATTCTAATTCCTACTCCGAATTTTTCTTTTGTTTCCTTTACTGCTTGCTCAATATACAGATTGAATAACATCGGGGATAGGCTACAACCCTGTCTCACGCCCTTCTCAACCACTGCTTACCTTTCATGTCCCTCGACTCTTAAAACTGCCATCTGGTTTCTGTACAAATTGTAAACAGCGTTTCGCTCCCTGTATTTTACCCCTGCCACCATCACAATTTGAAAGAGAGTATTCCAGTCAACATTGTCAAAAGCTTTCTCTAAGTCTACAAATGGTAGAAACGTAGATTTGCCTTTCCTTAACCTATCTTCTAAGGTAAGTCGTAGCGTCAGTATTGCCTCCCGGGTTCCAACCTGTCTAAGGAATCCAAACTCATCTTCCCCGAGTTCGGTTTCTACCAGTTTTTCCTTTCGTTTGTAAAGAACTCGTGTGAGTATTTTGCAGCCATGACTTATTAAACTTATATAAAATAAAAATTGGTTTTACATTTTTAAGGATCATCATGACATAATATAACGGGAGCACTTGTTGGAAAGGATACCTTCAGTTTCACAAAGGTCCGTAATAACTTTTGCTGTTCACCGACGAAACTTCAGGAAAACACCACGTTGATTCTTCTGACAGTCGCAGACAGGGTTATTCTTACTGTCTGGCCTATTTAAGTGGGAAGCAGCTGAGCCATGGTTGGTATGCATCCGTACCAACCTAGTTATCAGCTTCCCGATCACATGAAAGTTTCGTAACGGTATGAGATTTTAAGTGCTCTCCGGATGTCATTGCTGTATTTCCCTTTGTGGCACATTGAATAACATCGGGGATAGGCTACAACCCTTTCTTATTCCCTTGTCAACCACTGCTTCCCTTTCATGCCCTTCGATTCTTATAACTGCCATCTGGTTTCTATACAAGTTGCAAATTGCCTTTTGCTCCCTATATTTTACCCCTACCAACTTCAGAATTTGAAAGAGAATATTCCTCTCCCCATTCTTCCTCGATCAGTTTCCGTATCCATGACTTGAAACTGACAGCTGGACGTCCGTTACAGGACCAGAAACACTGACCTTGCACGCCGACTAATTGACTTTGTGATTGTAAACCATTCCAACATGATCTTGTACCCGTTAACATGAGGTTCTCATACCTCTTTGCTCATTTTGCAATGATTCTTGTACACTTTCCAGTATTTGTATGATCATTTTGCTCTTCCTCTTTCGGTTTTCGATAGACTAAATTTTATTTTTGGACTCTGATACTATCAGCACGTTCTGGAGACCCACATGACGACCAAATTTGAGTCTCTCAAGTCGGTATCGCTTCCGTAGTAAAAATTGAGCATTTCGAAAGCAGACGAAATTGCTTGATATATTTCTGACTTGGGACAAGAAACGCCATTTGAGCCTTCTGCTAGACAGTGCGTACAGTTCCACTTCATGGCAAGAAAAGTTGACAGCGAAAAAGGTGGATTGGTCAGAAGCCGTAGCACACGTACACTAGTGTTGTTACGCTCTTGGAAGTAGTTCCTACTTATGTATTATTACTAAGTTAAGTCAATTGAAACTTTAAAGCATTCTAATGGATTAAGAGCCATCAAAGTTTTTCTTTATCACGCTTGAACTATGTAGATTTTTATTTCAAAAATCGTTTAGACTCACAGTACTGTTGTGCTCTGATTGTCGCGTTGTTAATACGCAGTAAGAAAATGGGCGAGGATGCTTCTCGTTCCGTAGTGAATCACTCGTGAGGAACACGGTTAAAAAGTGCCGAGAAATAGTTCGTTCTTAAGTTCTTCATAAATTTACAGAAAAAAATCGGCTTTGAAGTTTTCCGAGGAACTGTATTTAATACAGTTGAGATATAAATATGCGTTGGATGTATAGCGTAGTCGATGCGTTGTAGATTGATAATCTAAGGCAGCTCATGAAGCGCTGGTTCAAGTCTCACCATATTTATCCCTTCTTCCCTTCAGTTTGAAATACCTGCATTTCGTAATTGTAAAATTCATCAGTTTTTATGAATAATGCACGTCTATTTGTTTCTAATTACATACTGCGCGCGAAATTCCTGTTTTCATTTCAAATATAAATTCTTAATAATCGATATTTTATGAAAGATTGTTAATAAAGGTTGCTTAAATTAAGAAAACATAACAATTTAATTTTAGAGCAAAAAGGAAAAACCAAATACTCTTCACCTGGACTGTGTCCATTGTTTTATATCATAGATGTAGTTTCACACGAGCCAGAGTGATAAGTGTCATAGAAACATCAAAAACAATCATTTTCACAGCATCGAGCACACCATACAAATGCTGAATTTTTACGTTTGTCACTGTACCATTGCAATATGAACCCAAGAGAACTGATCTGCAGCCAAGTTAAGGGATTTGACCTTAGAAGTAACAAGACTGTCAAGCTACGAGACACTCTGGAACTAACGCACACAGCTTTTTCACGCGTCACTGCCGAAGGCTGACGGCACGTCAGAAAAGAAGAGGAGAAAAAGCGGCGCCTGGGCGGCTTCATAGATTCTGTTGTTGACCGACTCGTCATCAACGTAGCAGATGACAGTTCCAGAACTGAAACGTAATTCACGGATTCGGATAAGAAAGGAGCTGAGAGATTACCAGGCGTTTGAATGTATTTAATACCATCAGCAGCTTCAGTATTCGACAGAACTGTGAAATCCTAGCAAAATGCTTTTGCATCACACCTAGGTCGCTCAGAAAAATTACCCGTGTTTCAGTTAGGAATTTTCATCACCCTTATTTGTAATTAGAATACTATGGTAGGCGAGAACAAGACCATATTATGCTTTCCGTCTGATCACCTAAGAAGCGAGCGGTAGCAGTGAAGTTATGCGGAATATTGTTTCATTCGTTTTACAAATTAAATGACATTCGAAGCTATATTGTTTCTTTGCTCGTCTCTTTTTAGGTCTGACCTGCGACTGCTCACATCTCTGCAAGTTAGTTAGGCCAACTGACTGATCTGTGCTGTCCATGTTGAATGCGCTGGTAAAACTGAGGTCCCTCATTATAGCGTGTAACTCAGCGTAAAACGTATCATTATGATCGTATTTGACTGTAATGGACACAGCTTTGCTTCCGCTCCACGAGAAAAGAAATCCAATGACATTCAAGCAAACCGCGAAGAAGACGTGGCGTAATGTTTACATTGATTTTTCTTATGGTGAAAAGAGTTTTGCAGTCTTCAGCTCCTGCTGATGACCGCTAGCTGCAAATTATGAACTGTAAACACACCGAGCAGGCAGCAATAGAACTGTACGCTGCAATTTGGAGACAATTATCGACCTAGTGAGTGCGCAGCCCTCTCCATACCATTCGCTTACAAACAACAGTATAAATTGTGCGCTGCGCGGCCATGTCACGTGTTGCAGAGCCCCTCATGCCGGAGGTTCCAGTCCTCCCTCGGGCATGATTGTGTGTGTTGTCCTTAGCGTAAGTTTAAATTAGTTTAAGTAGTGTGTAAGTCTATGGACCGATGACCTCTGCAGTTTGGTCCCTTAGGAAATCACACACACTTGAACATTTATAAGCTGTGCAGCACCGTGAGAAGTATTTTCTCCGTTAGTAGCCCCAGAAGAAGGAAAACTGCAAACGTGCTCGGAACGTCGGTTTTATCCACAGAGCAACAGTTATTCTGCAATATAACGTGGCTCCGGAATAGAATTGCTCCCACAATCTCTTATTCGTCAAGTATGTGATGCCACATATCGTACATGTTGGTTAAAGGACTGTGAATTTTTGCAACTAGCCTAAAAAAAATAAAAATAAATATACTGCAGTTTTACTTCATCTAAACATGAAGCCATCCTATTTTTAGATTTCACCGAAGTCTTAAACAAGTATGTCCCTAGCAACGTTGTGGGGGATGGGAGAGACAAACCGCGGGTCGGTAGCAGAGTTAGAAAGCTGCTACGAAGGCAGAGAGAGATGTGGTTTAAATTATTAATAAATGTGAATGAAGCCAAAATGATGGTAAGGAGGTCAACGCCAGAAGCACTTAGAAAGTTAAAAAGTAAAATTTTGCTAACTGATCAGACTAAAAATCATAAGGAAACTTACGAAAAATAAGTAAGCGGATCGAAACCATCTATTCATAAACTCAGTGACAAAACTGGCATCGTAATGGAAGACGACAAAGAGAAGGCCGAAATAATGGATTCGGATTGCCGAAACTGTTACATCGCAGAATTTCGCAACATCAAATCTCCTATCAATTATCGCACGAAAGCCATAAGCGATTAAGGAACAGAAAATCAACTAAAACCGCTCGACAGTGCAAAACGAACTGGACCGGACGAAATTCCTTTGAGTTTCTACAGAGTTTAGGTGAAAGAAGTTGCACATTTTCTAGAAGTAGTTTAGAGCAGGTCAATGGAGCACCAAAAGGTACTTAGCGACTGAGAAGAAGTGTAAGTATTTCCCACTTTCAGAAAGTCTCGTGGAATAGATGCCAGTATCGCTGGCCCCAGTCTGTTACAGTTCACGCATTACGAGCTTCGTTGGAGAACGAGTAGATCATCTATAAAAATCAACACGGATTCCGTCAACCTTTCAAACCTCAGTTCGCTCTTTCCGTCCATAAGATCCAAAGCGCTGAAGACATTGGAGCCGAGGTTGATCTTGAACGCAAATAAATGTAACGTGATGCGCGTAAACAGGCGAAATAAGTCCACTACCTTTCGATTTAATTGTTGGCTACCGATTCCTGGAAATAGAAAGTGCCGTAAAATGTCGGGTGGTTATAATTAAACTGACGGTGGTCCGAGTGCTGCAGCGCGAGCTGTACACATCGCAGGACATCGTAGATACACTCCTGGAAATGGAAAAAAGAACACATTGACACCGGTGTGTCAGACCCACCATACTTGCTCCGGACACTGCGAGAGGGCTGTACAAGCAATGATCACACGCACGGCACAGCGGACACACCAGGAACCGCGGTGTTGGCCGTCGAATGGCGCTAGCTGCGCAGCATTTGTGCACCGCCGCCGTCAGTGTCAGCCAGTTTGCCGTGGCATACGGAGCTCCATCGCAGTCTTTAACACTGGTAGCATGCCGCGACAGCGTGGACGTGAACCGCATGTGCAGTTGACGGACTTTGAGCGAGGGCGTATAGTGGGCATGCGGGAGGCCGGGTGGACGTACCGCCGAATTGCTCAACACGTGGGGCGTGAGGTCTCCACAGTACATCGATGTTGTCGCCAGTGGTCGGCGGAAGGTGCACGTGCCCGTCGACCTGGGACCGGACCGCAGCGACGCACGGATGCACGCCAAGACCGTAGGATCCTACGCAGTGCCGTAGGGGACCGCACCGCCACTTCCCAGCAAATTAGGGACACTGTTGCTCCTGGGGTATCGGCGAGGACCATTCGCAACCGTGTCCATGAAGCTGGGCTACGGTCCCGCACACCGTTAGGCCGTCTTCCGCTCACGCCCCAACATCGTGCAGCCCGCCTCCAGTGGTGTCGTGACAGGCGTGAGTGGAGGGACGAATGGAAACGTGTCGTCTTCAGCGATGAGAGTCGCTTCTGCCTTGGTGCCAAAGATGGTCGTATGCGTGTTTGGCGCCGTGCAGGTGAGCGCCACAATCAGGACTGCATACGACCGAGGCACACAGGGCCAACACCCGGCATCATGGTGTGGGGAGCGATCTCCTACACTGGCCGTACACCACTGGTGATCGTCGAGGGGACACTGAATAGTGCACGGTACATCCAAACCGTCATCGAACCCATCGTTCTACCATTCCTAGACCGGCAAGGGAACTTGCTGTTCCAACAGGACAATGCACGTCCGCATGTATCCCGTGCCACCCAACGTGCTCTAGAAGGTGTAAGTCAACTACCCTGGTCAGCAAGATCTCCGGATCTGTCCCCCATTGAGCATGTTTGGGACTGGATGACGCGTCGTCTCACGCGGTCTGCACGTCCAGCACGAACGCTGGTCCAACTGAGGCGCCAGGTGGAAATGGCATGGCAAGCCGTTCCACAGGACTACATCCAGCATCTCTACGATCGTCTCCATGGGAGAATAGCAGCCTGCATTGCTGCGAAAGGTGGATATACACTGTACTAGTGCCGACATTGTGCATGCTCTGTTGCCTGTGTCTATGTGCCTGTGGTTCTGTCAGTGTGATCATGAGATGTATCTGACCCCAGGAATGTGTCAATAAAGTTTCCCCTTCCTGGGACAATGAATTCACGGTGTTCTTATTTCAATTTCCAGGAGTGTATGTCCATTAATCGATGAGCAGGCGGGGTATGCTGAAAACGTGACTGTTCCACTTTCTGTCTCGAGGTGAAAATATGGCGCTGTTTTGACGTCAGTATGCCCTTTGCTGCTTGGCGACCTGTGTTGATTTCTTTTGTGAAGTGACTGTTCATGTAAAGGGTTAAAAAGGTTGAAGTTTTCGTACGAAACGCTATAGCTGTTGAGAAGAAAGACTGTGTGTTGCTGGTAAAGTTGCTTTATCAGAACTGCAGCAATAGCAGCGCTAAAATGCAAGACTATCGCCGACAGGAACAGCTGTGAAGAGGCCCCATGTCATTAAATGGGCTGCAGAAAATGATCAAGAAATTTATTGTCACAGGTGCAGCAGGAAGAGAAAGGCGGCCCATTCACATGACAGCTGTTGAAGTTACTGTAGCTATAGCCGACCGTGCAGCACAAGTCTCAAATTCTGCAGCCAGTGCTCCAGAATGTCACGGTAATTTTCTCTCCCCTTATCAATAGTTGAAAAGATTTTTCGGCGCATTTTACGCTGGTATCCCTACAGGATCCAGAATGTGCATGAAATGAAGGCCCAAGATAGGCTACAACGCAGTGACTTTGCCCTTCGCTTTTTCGCATTCAGGTAAAAGGATGGCGTGTAGCCAAGGAATATTCTTTGGACAAGCAAGGCCCATTTTACTCCCTACGATGCCGTAAATGCGCAGAACTATGACATATCGGGTTCCGTTATGTTGCATGTTGTGCAGGAACATCCACTGCACTCAGCTCGTGTGACTGTGTGGTGTGGTTTGACATCATCCTTCACTCTCAGTCCGTTTGTCTTCGAGGAGAAGACATTTCTGCGGACCTTTTCGATGTGCTGTGACATCTGTACTTTTTAATAACCTCATTGTTTAACACGTGATTTCAGATTTTCAAGAACGCAAGTGTGTCCACACCACTATTTTCATGCAAGATCGGGCGACACCACATGTCCCTCGCCAGGTAAAAGATTTGCTTCGACTAAACCTTCGGTAACGACCGCATCATCACTAGGCATTTTCGAGATACGCGTCCTTCCAAAATCTTCCTACCTAAATCCATGTGACTACTGGTTGTGGTGATATCTTGAACATTGTGTGAGTCAGAGACGTATATGAAGGACAGGATACGACGATGTATCGAACTGATTACACAGATTATGCTGTGAACAACTGTCGACCATGCCGTATAGTGGATGCAGGATGTTCCTGGGTCGGGAGATCTTATTGAACAGATAGCGTGACTTGTGACCATATAATAAACGTGCCAGAACCACCGTTATCATATGTTGGAACGTTTCTGCCCTTACCTGCAACCACACCACATCCTGCCTATTTACGGCACCATATTTCACCTGGTGGGAGAAAGTGGAGGTATTATTTTTTAAGCATATTCCATGAGCACACTGATTAACGAACATACCTACGACGTTTCATCGTCGTGCGACGTATACAGCCCGCACAGGCCACTCAGAATACCATCAGTTTTATTATAACCACGCCGTAATCTTGCAGGTCTACCAGAAGTGGAATAACAGGAAATACAAGCAAGGCTGAGATCCATTGCGGAAATTTTAAGAAAATGTAAGTCACTCAGATATGAGGGCTTGAGGGTGTTTCAGAGCTGCACAATAAACTCAATTGGCAGACGGTATAAGACAGACGTTGTGTGTCCTGGAGAGTTCTTTACTGTTGAAACTTACAGCTCGAAACAAAGTCGGGAAACATACCTTCTTACCACATGCGTGTCACGAAATAACCATGACGGCAAAATCAGAGTTAGTTTGTTAGTTATATGTTCAAATGTTCAAATGTGTGTGAAATCTTATGGGATTTAACTGCTAAGGTCATCAGTCCCTAAGCTTACACACTACTTAACCTAAATTATTCTAAGGACAAACACACACACCCATGCCCGAGGGAGGACTCGAACCTCCGCCGGGACCAGCCGCACAGTCCATGACTGCAGCGTCTTAGTTATATGTTCCATGGGTAATTTTAACGATTCTTGTATGGAAATGACGTAGAACGAGTAAGTTTACAGGATATGTACACAAGATTAGGAAGGAAATAGAAGCAATTCAGAGGCGGGCTGCTAGATTTGTTACTGGTAGGTTTGATCATCACGCGAGTGTTACGGAAATGCTTCAGGAACTCGGGTGGGAGTCTTTAGCGGAAAGGAGGCGTTCTTTTCGTGAATCGCTACTGAGGAAGTTTAGAGAACCAGCATTTGAGGCCGACTGCAGTACAATTTTATTGCCGCCAACTTACATTTCGCGGAAAGACCCCAAAGATAAGATAAGAGAGATTAGGGCTCGTACAGAGGCATATAGGCAGTCATTTTTCCCTCGTTCTGTTTGGGAGTGGAACAGGGAGAGAAGATGCTAGTTGTTGTACAAGGTACCCTCCGCCACGTACCGTATGGTGGATTGCGGAGTATGGATGTAGATGTAGATGTAGATGTAGATGTACATGTGAACGCTAATGAACTTATAATTTTTTCATTCCTACTCAAGCTGAAAAACTAGATTTTTATACAAGCTACCAGATTTTAAATAAAAATTGGTGAATGAAACAGAAGGAGTTTTTCGGGAAAAAATAATTTCAAGTTAGATTTAAAACTTACTTTGCTACCTAACAGATATTTCATGATATTAAGCAAATGATCAAACAATTTTGTTGCTGCATTTTGAACTCCTTTCTGAGTCACTGACCTCTTTAATAGTGGTTAATAAACGTAATATTTTCCGTTAGTGCTGTAGATATGGACATCACTACTCTTCTCAAACCATGACGATATGGAGCTGCCGGCCAGTGTGGCCGAGTGGTTCTAGGCGCTTCAGTTTGGAACCACGCGACCGCTACGGTCGCAGGTTCGAATCCTGCCTCGGGCTTGGATGTGTGTTATGTCCTTAGGTAAGTTAGGTTTAGGTAGTTCTAAGTTCTAGGGGACTGATGACCTAAGATGTTAAGTCCCATAGTGCTCAGAGCCATTTGAACATTTTTGATATGGAGCTCATGCGACGTTTTTGGATAGTCGTTTTTCCCACGTAGAGAGAAAAGAAATGTGCTAGAAACACACATCGCCACACACCTTAAGTTTACTTGCAGAGCATGGATGTAGCTGTAGATGTAGCCTCACGTAACACTTTCACCAGACTGGTCCCTACTTGTCCAGGATAATCCAGATCTTGTACTTCTTCCATATTCTTTTTGTGCCAAAGCTGTTTGTAGTTTATGGCTCATGCATCCTCAGATGTAAAATTTACTTTACCTGCATCTCTTTGTGTCTATCAAGGTGTTCGATTAGATTATTTGTTGTTCATTATTCCACGTTTTGCCCATACATGTCTTCCGCAATGCCTTGTGAGTTCTTAATACGAATTTTCCATTGTATTTTTCTAGATGGGAAACGGCCTTGCCGCAGTGGATACACCGGTTCCCGTGAGATCACCGAAGTTAAGCGCTGTCGGACGTGGTCGGCACTTGGATGGGTGACCATCCAGGCCGCCATGCGCAGTTGCCATTTTTCGGGGTGCACTCTGCCTCGTGATGCCAATTGAGGAGTTACTAGAGCGATTAGTAGCGGCTTCGGTGAAGAATACCATAATAACGGCAGAAACAGCGATGTGCTGACCCCACGCCCCTCCTATCCGCATCCTCCTCTGAGGATGACACGCTGGTCGGATGGTCCCGATAGGCCACTCATGGCCTGAAGACGGAGTGCTTTTTATCTTTCTAGATTACCGAATGATTAATACCTCTGAATACGGGTTCCTTAACTTCTGATGCCGATGGAGAGAAATAAAACAACAAGAGACTTTCAGGATAAACGTACTATCAACGGAGTCCAGTTTCTCACTGGACAGAGCATAAAATTACAGCCACGGCCTTCTCAAAAACGAAGTCCTACGTTAGTTTGAAGTGTGTGACTTTTGTATGCTTACGATTGATAAAAATAAATTCTGAACCCCCATCAAAATGTGCCACAAATACAGCTTACGAAATTCATCAATGTGATGTGATGAATTTTTATAGCTGCAGTCAAATTCCATGTTTAGGATCCAGAACTTACGCGTGGTAAGAAAATACTAATAGAAAACATATCTCTACAGCACAATATTTATTACGTTAACATAAATCAGAAAAGAATTTCACGGTAACAACAGACACCGGAGACATTCACAGAAATTAAAAATACTGCAGGTCTACAGACCTACCACAACATAAATGTCTCTCCCCGCTACTTTAAAGGATGTGAGGTCACGAAAACTGGCATAAACATGAAATTATTAATGTAATTAAACTACTTGAAGACTATCACTACTTTAATTTATGTTAGTATTAACTTAAAACAGTTTTTCCTTTTTATATTAAATTTCTCTGAATGCAAATGAACATGGTACCAACCTTGAGTCCACCATTATTACCACTACTCTTCCACCTTAGAAGGATAAAATAAACGTAATTTTTACGAAATTTGAAATGACTGCAAATTGATGTGTGAAGTATTCACCTTAAAGGAATTTTCGTGCTGATTCCAGAAGTGGTCTTAGATTCTGTGAGTCTGTAACATTTCTGAAGTAATGGAGAAGTTAAAATTATGATTAATATTTTATTAATATTAACTCGTATAATGTATTTGGGTTACAGTTGCATGCCTAACGCATGAACTTTTGTCCTCATGCATCAGTTGGATGAACGTTACTTTTCAAAACAGTAGTTTAATTAAATTTTAGTATTGAACCGCGACTTCCCTTGTTACACGTGATATAATTTTGGAACTAGCCAAATGGGTAGGTCCCTCATGAAACCTATCATTCTGTTATGGTCTTTGTTATACATCCTCAGAACATGGTAGCAAAATAAGTGTGATGTATTTAACTGGTTTCAACATTCGAAATATGGATTTCTTATAGAAATATGAAACACAGTTTCAGATGGATTGTGTGGTATCTATGAAATCAGCAGTGTTACGTTGTTATTATAAATACAGAGTATGTCTTATTTACAGGAAAAAATGGAATTCGTGTGATTTAAATTTAAGTTAAATTCAAAGAGTTCCTTGCTAGGTGTCGCGATCACCTTTTGCTTCGATAATCGATTATGAAATTATGAGAATCAGCAGAAAACGTTAACGAGGATGGTCAGCTGGGTAACGCAATTACTGCACGGTATCACTGGGTTTTACATAAGAATCGTGTTATTACATCCTAATGACTGAATGATTCGGTGAAGCGAAAGCAAAACTGATCGTAAGGGCTCACGTCACAAGATGCTGATGTCGTCTCTAAGCATCTTCTGGTAAGAGTCTCTGGCATGGAGGTAAGAATAAGGGGAGATGGCGCTACGTATCCCAGCCGTACTACGTTTTGAAGCCATGGGGGCGTGGCTCGCTGCCATGACACTCTGACCAAAACATTGCCAGTGTGCTATAGAGCTGCGTGTATTACAGTCGCTAATTGCACCATATACGCATGTAACATCATCAGATTGGTTGTTTCAAAGTTTTTGTTTAAAATAAAATCTCGTAAAGGCTAGCCTTCAAGGTAAACGATACAATTTTGTTAATTCAGTAATAAACGTGTATCACAAACTAAATAATAGAAACTGAAAACTAAGTTAGCTATACCCTCCCTCCAAAGCCCCATAAATACATCTTGTTTGTAATACGTACTGGGACATTTCAGTTACGTTACACTACTGGGAAACACTGTTCATTACCACCAATATTTACTGAAATACGGTACATAGAATGGCAAATCTACACAGTGTCCTGTATAGGCCTATACTTTACGCCAGTTAATGTAGTGTTAGCTTTTAATTTGGTACATGATGAAGACAAAGTGAGTTACTCAACACTTCGATTATCGACGATACGTACGTATTAAAAAAAATGGTTCAAATGGCTCTGAGCACTATGGGACTTAACTTCTAAGGTCATCAGTCCCCTAGAACTTAGAACTACTTAAACCTAATTAAGCTAAGGACATCACACACATCCGTGCCCGAGGCAGGATTCGAACCTGCGACCGTAGCGGTCACGCGGTTCTAGACTGTAGCGCCTGAAACCGCTCGGCCACACCGGCCGGCCGTACGTATTATACTGAAACGTGAACTTGAAAACTATGAATTTAATTCTTGGAATTAACATACCTTTTGCAAATGTTTTGGGTGTGTAGGGAAAACTGATGGTACAGCATTTTCTCGGAGCCTTACTGTTGAAGGGGAAGTTCGGTCTATGTCCTCTTCTCGGAAATGCTGAGAACATATAGTGCTCCATTTTAACACACGCCAATTTTTCCTCCTCACGGCATTCTCCCACAGAGCTTTCCGACTTTCATTTTTAGGAAATCTAAAATCATACAGGAGAAAAACACGCTATAGTACAAGTACCGATGTAGCACACGTTCATTCATAATGAAGTTGTAAAATCACACTTAACGAGACAACTTACACATGAAATGTTATTCCCTTCTATTTCGCATCACAATCAGAACGATTCGTACATCCGAACACCACACAAGTCACCATAATTGCGCAAAATCCTTCCAAAAGCGAGCGACAAGCCTATGCACACAAGCCTACAGCTGCAATGTTTTGGTCGGATTGAGATGGCTACCCTCGGCTTCACATAGCTTCACAGCTGTGACGTCACGGCGTCTCCCTCTATTCTTACCTCCATGGTCTTTGGAGTGCGCCTGTCCGTGTCGACTGTTATCGGTAACGGCCAGTTCTCAGTTGACTGCCGCTTTTCAGTCAGTTGCTAGAGTTTACTACACTTTGTATCTGCAAAGAACTGGCAGCAGTACGAGCTGATACTGTACACCCAGTTTAACGTCGAAAGGTGTCGTCTACTCCCCAATCTTTCACCATCACAAGACGCACGATGTTTATGTGCGGTTGCCTTACAGACGCGCCCGTAAACTCGTTTTCCTCTGTCTATCTCTGGAAAGCTTGATGTAGCCTTACTCGGAACAAAGGGAACATTGGTAACGCCAAGCACTTCTGTAGAAGTGTTTCCTTCGCTCTGCTGCTTGTCACTTGATGTGACGGCATAGGAGTTTCACCTCGGATGCGCGGCTGAATGTAATCGTCTGGCCGATTAATTCTGCTGTTGGTTTTTGTCGCAGCCAGTATTCAGCTCGTGATCGCATGATTGGAAATATTCTCCAATCGAGTTCAATAATACAACATAATTCTCTGAACAGATTCAAATCATTTTACCCTTCAGTTGACTTGATTTCATTTGTCACTAGCTCGCTGCAATTTGCATTTTGTAACTCAGGTATCTTTCTGTCGTGTGAACTCTATTTTGTTGGTTTATCTAATGCGCTATTTCGGGTGATATGCCGTTTCATCATTTTACCCTACAGTTGACTTGATTTCATTTGTCACTAGCTCGCTGCAAGTTGCATTTTGTAACTCAGGCATCTTTCTGTCGTGTGAACTTTATTTTGTTGGTTTATCTACTGCGCTATTTCGGGTGATATGCCGTTTCAGAATGGTACTAACGTTTGTTTTAAGTCTCCGCTCATATTCACTTACAGAATTTCATGTTGCGATTTCTTACGCGTTGCCCTTAATAATAGTAACAAATAATGTTCTTTCCGCGTGGGTAAGACCGTGATGCTCTTTGTTCTCGTTTGTTTTGGTTTTTCCCACGACCGCACGGTTCTTCTAAATATTTTTGACAGACGGTGAGTTTTGAAATTCTTCTAATTCCTTACATTTATTGTGAGCATGTTCTTACGAAAGTCGTAATCTTAATGAGATACTCGTGATGTTTCGCCCTGAGCGTTCTTGCGTAAAACCCCAATTGTTGCTACTAATATTTCTTTACTTTGGTAACCACAGATATTTTGTATGATATTAATCGTATGTAGGAAGAACGATGTCAGGGATTTCTATCAAACGTGTAAGTCTAATCTGAGAGGAAATTAAGACTTGTAACAGTCGAGGGTCCTTTCATAAATTTAGCAGACGCTGGTCTGTGTGTATTTATCAATCTGATTAGACTTTTGGTCGATTTTGCGTAATTCCTGGGTTTGGTGGGGATTTTGGTTTATTAACATACTTTTTGGTTATTACCTTATCGTTTTTACAGTGAACGGAACGTTTGGTATGTTTTTTATGCAAGAACACACGAATCCAAAAATTGAGTCGACACCTTTTTTTACGTTCAATTCAAATAAAATAAATAAAGTCATATATCTTTGTAAAGTAAAGATAATCCAGTGTCACAAATTAACACATAAATAATAATTTTTTGTCAACATTCACAGTCTCAGTAACATATATACCGATCTGAATACTTAAATGTTCATATTCGATATAATTATGTCTTTGAATTGGTATTCTTGCCATTACGGCATTTTTGCAACAGATGAAGCTCGTTATGTGTTCTGGAAGGAGACAGGTATGATGTATTGGGAGCTACGTTTATGTAACAATTTTAAGAATGCCTTTACAAAATTTGCCTTTTGAGCTTACTGTAGCCAACACTGTAGCAGGTCGTTAGAAACTTCAAAGATGAGAGTGGAAAGCTGGACTTGAACAACAAAGTGAATTGTAATAACTTGGTTAAGTAATTTGTAAAATTATTCATTTGTAGTGAACTGAAAAGGAGATTATCTGTATGCCATGCTAACCAACTACCATCCAGCTCACATAGAATACCTAAGACAGAAACTTTTGTAGTGAAGTTTAATACAGTAGCTAAGACGAATCAGTTGTGATGGAGATCCTGAAACTGCCGAATGGAAATTCTCTGACCATGCTATGTGAACTCTTTGATGAGAGATGGTAGGATATCATGAGAATGCTCTGAACATACTATGTGAATTCTTTGATGAGAGATGGCACGATATCCTAACGGCAGTTGACACTGATACACCTACTCCATACAGATAGGGACAAAGAGGGCGTCATTAGTTCATTAGTGTCTGTTCCGTGGAAGATCCTCTCTAAAACACTCAAGAATGAAGATAATCTTGATAAACAGATTGGTGAGTATCAGGCCGGCTTCAGAATAGGACGTTCTTGCCCAAAGCATATTTTCAAAATAATAAAAAAAAAGATATCGTCAGGTATAAGACGATTCATAGGTCCTACCATGTTGTTATATTCACTGAGCTTATAAAAACATAGGACCCACATGAACCATGGACCTTGCCGTCGGTGGGGAGGCTTGCGTGCCTCAGCGATACAGATGGCAGCACCATAGGTGCAACTACAAAGGAGGGGTATCTGTTGAGAGGCCAGACACACGTGTGGTTCCTGAAGAGGGGCAGCAGCCTTTGCGGTAATAGAAGGGGCAACAGTCTGGATGATTGACTGATCTGGCCTTGTAACACTAACCAAAACGCCTTTCTGTGCTGGTACTGCGAACGGCTGAAAGCAAGAGGAAACTACAGCCGTAATTTTTCCCGAGGGCATCCAGCTCTACTGTATAGTTAAATGATAATAGCATTCTCTTGGGCAAAATATTCCGGAGGTAAAGTACTCCCTCATTCGGATCTCCGGGCGGGGACTACTCAAGAGGGCGTCGTTATCAGAAGAAATAAAACTGGAATTCTACGGATAGGAGCGTAGAATGTTAGATACCTTAATCGGCAGGTAGATTACCAAATTTAAAAAGGGCAGTGGGTAGGTTAAAGTTAGATATAGTGGGAATTAGTGAAGTTCGGTGGCAGAGGAACAGGACTTCTTGCCAGGTGAATACAGGGTTATAAATATAAAATCAAAGAGGGGTAATGCAGGAATAGGTTCAATAATGAATAAAAACTAGGAACGCAGATAAGCTACTATGAACAGCATAGTGAACACATTACTGTAGCCAAGACAGGCACGAAACGCACATCCACCACGGTAGTACAAGTGTATATGCTTACTAGCTCCGCAGATGAGGTGGAGACTGAGGAAATGCATGATGAGATAAAAGAAATTATTCAAGTAGTTAAGGGAGACGAAAATTTAATAATTATGGGGGACTGGAATTCGATAGTAAGAAAAGGAAGAGAAGGAGAAGTAGGTGAATATGGAATGGTGGAAAGGAATGAAAAAGGAAGCCGCCTGGTAGAATCTTGCACAGAGCATAACACTTGATTCAAGAATCATGAAAGAAGTTTGTAAACGTGGAAGAGACTTGGAGACACCGGAAGGTTTCAGATTGATTATTTAACGATAAGACTGAGATTTCGGAACAATGTCTTTAATTGTAAGACATTTTCAGGGGCTGATGTGGACTCTGATCACAATTTACTGGTTATGAACTGTAGATTAAAACTGAAGGAACTGCAAATAGGTAGGAATTTAAGGAGATGGGACCTGGATAAACTGAAAGAATCAGAGGTTGTAGAGGATTTCAGAGAGCATTAAGGAACGTTTGACAAGAACATTGGAAAGAAATACAGTGGTATAACAGAATGAGTAGCTTTGAGAGATGAAATAGTGAAGGTATCAGAGGATCAAGTAGGTAAAAAGAAGAGGGCTAGTAGAAATCCTTCGATAACACAAGAGATATTGAGTTTAACCGATGAAAGGAGAAGATATAAAAATGAAATAAACGAAGCAGGCGAAAGACATTAGAAACGTCCAAAAAATTAGATCGACAGGAAGCGCAAAACGAATAAGCAGGAATGACAAGAGGACAGATGTAAGGATGTAGAACCATATATCACCAGGGGAGTAAGATAGATGCTGCTACAGGAAAATTAAAGAGACTCTTGGTGAAAAGAACTACCTGTATGAGTATCAAGAGCCCAGATGTCAAAACAGTCCTAAGCAAAGAAGGGAAAGCAGAAAGGTGTAAGGAGTATATAGAGGATCTATACAAGGGTGATGTACTTGAGGCAATGTTATGGTAATGGAAGAGGACTCAGATGAAGATGAGATACGAGATATGATACTGCGTGACCCCTGTGAAATCGAAACTGGCTTCAGACAATGTGATAGACTCCATCTGTTCCTCTTTAACTGTACCTTGGAAGATGTAATTCGAGAATGAAGGAAGACACTGAATCAGGAAGATTGGAATGAAAACGGTGAAGACATGGACCCAGACTGAAAGAGGTGTTGATCGCTAGGCGTTTGCATACGACCTGGCCATTTTTTACCAACAATATTAAATCAGCAACCATAAAGATTGATCGACCTACAGCGGTAGCTGGGGAAGTAGAATTATCACAGGCCTCTTCTGAGGAGACAAAATGCACGACAAACAGTAGCGACGGACCAGAATAGATGATTTTAAACCAAGGGAAGATTAATCATCTGAAGAAATTTAGACACCTAGATGAGGTAACCCAATAGAATGACTTAGAACAGGAAGCAGTTAATATTAGGATCTGCAAATTGGACCGAGCGTATTACCCGACGAAAAACTTATGTAATTAAAAATCACTGAGAACTGGAGCTACGTTCAGACACAACAGTATGGTTTTCAGACCAGAAGATTTATATGTTTAGGAGACATTGATTATAAACAGACGAGGACTAGTGGATGTATTAGGGAAAAGATAAAGCAAAATATTGAGGAAGATTTTAGGCAGGAGACGGATCAATGGGTACATATGTTGAGATGAAATAAGAAGCTGTCCAGGAAGATAGAACGAGTAACATCGTCGATTAAAAAGAATAGGTTGTTATACTATAAGCACATCTTCAGAGTGTCTGATTACCGTCAGCCAAAAAAAATCTGGAATTTATCAAGGCCAAAGGCAAAATTATTGTGATGGTTCCAAGAATATGATAAATATTTTAAAGTAATCTGTATCCTAAAGGACAGAGTCATGGATAGGAATGAATTTAGACAAATGATGACAAACTAGCGGCGTTTTAATCTGGGAAAAGGACTCAAAAGACGAAGTTGGTCTCTGTCAGAAGACCGGAAGAAGGCACTGAGTGATGGGCTCAAGAGATACTGGCAGGCCGTCAAAGCTGGCTGATGATCAGGACCCAAAAAGGTAAATGATATTGACTGTTAACTCGTAGTTCATAGTGTCTCTATTAAAATATAAAAAGAAAATTACGTCTTGATAGGACTGCCGTGTGAACCTTTACTTCACACAATTGTTGAAATAGGTCCGTCAACACGTTTGTGTTCGACTGATATCAGCTATCAGCTACTGAATACACGTGTTTGAATTTATCGTATCGGTTCTAGTCGGAATTCCCAGTGTACCCATGCTTTTCTCCTGATATGCACTTACGAAAAGGAAGCGCGAGTTTTTATGTAACCTTCGTCACAGATCTTTGTATTTGCATGTTCCTGCAGCTCTACTTCCATTACCTCCAGCCCTTGTTATTTACATATAGACCCACTGAGACGGAACCGTTAGTACCGTCCCATTACTTTCAAACACGGTACGCTGCTTCTTTAGTATCAGTGACACATTAGTCATGTTTACTGTTTGTGCTGATACCGAGAACTTTTGGAGAAGGGATGGACACAACTATATTTCTTAAATTTCCGGTGCACATCCATTTATTTTCCTTTTCCTACCACGTTGTTCTTAATTTGATAGGTGAATGATTTGCCTGTCTGCTCTCGTAAAGAGCAAAACTGCATGCTTTACTTGAGTTTTGCTGCCCACCTCATACCTGGGGCGAATGTTTGGTAGAGACGAAGTTTTGGTCGGAGGTTCACCTGTGGTGCTTGGAGTCTGGTGTGATTTATAAAGTGGCTTAGAATGACCATTAGGCAGTTTTCTGCCATTTTCAACACTGTGGTTCTGGCAGCCTTAGAGAATAGACGGACTCTGTGCTCGACTCATCATTAATTTTCAGAACTGTCTCAGTTAGGCTCATGTTACGAGAACCTTTTATTTATTTATTTATTTTACGTAAAGTCAGAGGTTAGGGCTAACTTTTCCAGAGAGCCTGTTGTGCCCATATCAAATCAACCTGCTGCCTCTAGATCATGGGGTCCTGGGATCCATTACCGGCCGGGTCGGGGATTTTCTCCGCCCAGGGACGGGGTGTTTGTAGTCCTCATCATCTCGTCATCTTTTGGGTAGTGCGGAGACTGGAATTGTAAAGATTTGGAACCTGTAAGGGCGCCGATGACCATGATGCTGAGCGCCCCACAAACCAACATCATCATCATGATGATCATCATCAAATCGACCGAACGTGCCTAATTAAGTGGTGCCGTTAGCACATTTACTGTTCGCTGACTTTATTTCTACATCTACATCCACATCGATACTCCGCAAGCCACCGTAAAGTGTGTGGCGGAGGGTACCGTGTGCCAGAACCAGTCATTTCCTGTTCCACTCGCAAACAGAGCGAGGGAAACAACGACTATACGCCTCTGCATGTGCCCTTATTTCTCATATTTTATCTTCGTGGTATTTACGCGCGATGTATGACTCTGAGCACTATGGGACTCAACATCCTAGGTCACAAGTCCCCCGGAACTCAGAACCACCCAAACCTAACCAACCCAAGGACATCACACACACCCACGCCCGAGGCAGGACTCGAACCCGCGACCGCAGCAGTCCCGCGGCTCCGGACTGCAGCGCCAGAACCGCACGGCCACCGCGGCCGGCGCGATGTATGTCGGCGGCAGTAGAATCGTTCGGCAGTCAGCTTCAAATGCCAGTTCTCTAAATTTTCTTAATTGTGTTTCCCGTAATGACCACCGCTATCCTTCCAGGGATTCTCATTTGTGTTCCCGAAGCACCTGCGAAACACTTAAGTTTTGTTCGAACTTACCGGTAACAATTCTAGCAGGCCTCCTCTGAATTGCTTCGATGTCTTCCTTCAATTCGACCTGGCACAGATCCCAAACACACTGGAATTTCTCACGAATAGGTCGCACTAGCGTTCTATACGCTGTCTCCTTCGCATGTGAACCACTCTTTCCTAAAATTCTCCCAATAGACCGAAGTCGACCATTTGCTTTCCCTACTACAGTCTTCACATGCTCGCTCCATCTCATATCGCTTTGCAACATTACGCCCAGACATATAATGAATTGACTGTGTCAAGCTGGACACTACTAATACTGTATCCGAGAATTACCCGTTTGTTCTTCCTTACTCATCCGCATTAACTTACATTTTTCCACATTTAGGATTAGCTGCCATTCATCACACTAACTGGAAATTTTCTCGTTTTACATTTTACAAATTTTGTCACAGCTATTAAAAATCCCGAAGAGCACATTTTCAGGAGTATCTGCATCAATTAGGAATCTATGTGGGGGCTAGGAGGAAAAAAAACGTGTTGTATTAAGATTTTTTATTTAAATACGTAATTTTCTTTATTGGTTGCTCTTTATGCAGCTCGAATGTCTTGAGGGGTAGCCTGCAGCCTTGCTTTCCTTTCTCGTTTTCCGACAGATATGCAGCCTGGTTTCCGCTAACGTTGTCGATAACCTTTCGTTCCCTGTACTTTATCCCCTGACTAAAAAGCCGGGTACTTCGAACACTTTCGTTGCAGCTTGTAGTAAATTCTTCGAGACGCTCTACAGCTACCGTCCAATAGTGCGGTTAGGAAACATATCCTTGGAGGTCTTAGTCAGCAGGTGCGCATCGCTCTGGCGTCCGCAGTGACGTGACATGCTGGCGGCGGCCTACCTGTCATAATGTCGATGAGGGCCTCCAGGTCGGGGCTGAGGTGCCGCTCCTCGCGCTCGTTGAGGCCGAAGCCCAGCGCCCGGTAGATGATGAGGCCCAGGTGGAACACCACCTGTAGCTCCGATGAGACAGCCACCCTCGACGACGGAGGCCCTGTGTCGTTCGGCCCTCCACCGGCGAATATCGTGTTTGGGTGCACATATCCATCTTTGTGAAGTAAAACGTGCTCCAGTTCTGTCACATAATAACACTTGCCCTTATCACCCGGCATTGCATTTTTAAAGGACTTTGCACACTGATAACACAACGCCCATGCATGCTGCTCATTAATAGGAGCATTAAATGATATTAGAATTTCAGTGTATTCTTTCAGCTATCCATTTTCTTTATTTGGTTGTAAGGTCTTATAAAGCTTTTCTTTGAAAGATGTGCTTTGTACCTTGTCCACTACGTAGCCATATGGCTGCAACTGTTCTAACAAAGAGCAATTACATTACTATAATTGTTTCAGTTCAGGCTATTTTTCGTGCGGACAGTGTGAGATGTTTAAGCATTCTTGCCTGTGAAATTAATCGATTCTGTCTGGTGTATTTTGGATGGTCTTTTTCTACAAGCACGCGGACATGATTGCAAGCACAACGAACCATCTCCATAAGTCAGTTAAGGCTAGGTATTGCATCTGTTACGTCTTATACCAACTATTTGTCTCTCTCTCTCCTTTTTTTAATAAAAGGTATCGATTTGTTACGTTTGAAATCGTGGCTGAAAATATTTACAAGTCGTGAAATCGCGTATATTTCGAACACTCGCACACGTAGTAGTGGCTAAAATATACTCTTGTCATCAATATTGCAACTTAGCAAATTAGTCAGAGTAAAGGTACGTGTTAGATCGTAACATTTTACTGATGTTGTCAGCACACACAGCTGGCTCAAAAATATGCGTCGTTTGGTTAAAACTGTAGTAGTTAATGCCTGATAAATATTGTTGCAAGAAGAGACACTATATAATCGCTTACGTAGCTGCACTATTATTCTCGATATTACATAAATTCATCGTAATACACTGACATTTTATATCGTTAATTATGATTTGAATATTATTTACGGCAGAGAAAACAATATTTTTAGCAGTCAGAGATTTACTCACAAGCGAGCCTGAGCCTCGTTTTAATATTTACTATCTCTGTGTTCGTCTTGCATACTTAATGAAAACTTTTCTGCAAAAAATGTGTTCTTTTCTGATAGCAAAAATATTTAAGAGTATTTTTTTCCTGTTATATTGTGGGTGAATTATATTTCTCATAATGGGCGAAAACGCGCCATTTTGACAAAAGAATGGCAGATGGCCACAGGTAATACTTCAATTCTAGTGATCATTAATTATTTCCACTTAATTATACTCACAGAGAGGGGAAGATATGAAATGAGATTACAAGGACAAATACTTTTTATACGTAGTATATTCTGAAAAACTTATGTGCAATTAGCAAAATTGTGCATTCTGAAGCAACCTTGTACAACAGCGTCTAGTAGGCTCGAGATAATTCAAGCCTTTATCCTACAATTATACAGAAGTTCTCTGAGCTGATATAGTCGTAGTCTTTGTTATTTTTTGTAGTGTTGGCAGAAGAGCCAACACTGTTTTTCTAGAGGAGGCCGAAATGCACGCGTTTAATTACACGCTGACTGGCGTGAGGTCTGGAACAGGACAATATCTTGAGAATTGCAAATAAAGTACGTAGTTGATATAATACTTAACTTTAATCCACAATTGTAGAACATCTCTCGTTACGGTACATGCTTCATAATATTAATTATCAATTGAATACGGCGCCTTGCTAGGTCGTAGCAAATGTAGCTGAAGGCTATGCTAACTATAGTCTCGGCAAATGAGAGCGGATTTGTCAGTGAACCATCGCTATGAACGTCGGCTGTACAACTGGGGCGAGTGCTAGTACGTCTCTCTAGACCTGCCGTGTGGTGGCGCTCGGTCTGCTATCACTGACAGTGGCGACACGCGGGTCCGGCGTATACATTTTTAGTATTCGTTACACAGAAACATATTTATTATTAATATTCTTATGTTCAAAACACGTAAAGGAGGAGAGTTTTCGATTTCAAAATAATATTTCATCATTGATCATTTACATACATAAACACGAATAGTTCTATTCGTAATTGACACAGTTTACTATTGGTTATCGTAACATTTTACAACGGTTTTAGAAGGCTTTCCAGGACACGATATAGTCTGCAATTTTGATTATGATACAAGAACGATCTAAAATAGTGAGCACGCAAATTGTTATTGATTTCCATTCATCCTCGTGATGTCGGCTACCCAGTCAATGAGCCCAGATCGATCTTTCAGATTCCCATATTAGGTTTTGCATGTGTTCTGTGTGCAATTTTTGATTACGATCCAAGAACGATCTCATATGGTGAGTACAGATAAATTGCTATTGACTTCCATCCACCCACATGGTGTTGGCTGTACAGTTGTTGATCCCTGATCGTTGTTGCCGGATTTCGCGATAGGAAATGCGTGTAATCGTGTGAAGATTTGTTTGGAAGTAATTCTGGTTTATAGGTTTCTCTGCATAGAGATTTTTTGTCTGCTTGACTTTCACTTGCCACCGCAAGACAGTATGATATTACGTGGCCATTTCTCCTGCCGAATCTAACCTGCCCCAGTTGTTGCCTGGCGTGAATATTAATTCGAAACGGCAATCACGTTCGTGTTTCTGCGTAGTATCAATAAGAATGTAAACACATGCTGACGTGTTTTAGCCGGCCGATGTGGCTGAGCGGTTCTAGGCGCTTCATTCCGGAACCGCGCGGCCGCTACGGTCGCAGGTTCGAATCCTGCCTCGGGCATGGATGTGTGTGATGTCCTTAGGTTAGTTAGGTTTAAGTAGTTCTAAGTTCTAGGGGACTGATGACCACAGATGTTAAGTCCCATATTGCTCAGAGCCATTTGAACCATTTTGACGTGTTTTAACCCCTCTCGCAACGTGTCTTTCTATCATCTATACGCATCCCGTGCACCGTAGGTTTAAAGTATGCCAGGAGAGCATTTATGTACAGATACTGAACGGTCTCAATGACTGAAATATGTTTTGTGTAGCTCCAAGATTGGGGCTGTGTCCCGTAGTAAATTGAATATTTGAACAAGAAAGCCGAGTCTGTTCTTCACTCTTGTACTTACACACACCTAAACACACCTGGTCGGCCATCCATAATCGGATGTTATCCCGTCAAGATATCTTGTTTAACCGGTAAATAATTATATTGCAATAGCACGTGGACAGCAATCATGCCAGACCGAGACGTAGTCGCTCATGAGAAGTTATTTTTTAATTGTTTGTCACCACTTTGCGTTATCCGTTGTGCTACATATTTTAATTCATGGTCAAAGTATTCAGTTGATTCAGATACTATTCGGGCTGACCCTTGTTGTCTACTAAGGAGCACCGAATGAGAAAAGATACTGTGGTCAAAGCAGTTTCAGAAGTATCAATACTTCCCTCAGTCTATAACTTCTGACACCGATCAGAATAAATATAACGACTACTGACACGACTATCGCAGAACGCAGTCGCAAATCGTTGTGTTACACAACTATTTAATTTAAATTACTTCAGACCAGACTTACTTACATGTAGTTTTTCTGTGAGAGTAGATGTTCCTCTTGGACAGAAATGAATTCAATTCACTTTCAGGCTTGTATAAATATAGATCATACTAATAATAAGAGGTTAGATCCAGTCGGTCAGATTCACTCAGATACACCAATACTCTAGTACACCATAGTATGGGATTCATCTCTAAGTAACTGATGTACACACTGAGGTGACAAAAGTCGTGGGATACCTCGTATGGCCGGCCAGGGTGGCCGAGCGGATCTAGGCACTACAGTCTGGAGCCGCGCGACCGCTGCGGTCGCAGGTTTGAATCCTGCCTCGGGTATGGATGTGTGTGATGTCCTTAGGTTCGTTAGGTTTAAGTAGTTCTACGTTCTAGGGGACTGATGACCTCAGAAGTAAGTCCCATAGTGCTCAGAGCCATTTGAACCATTTCATACCTCGTATAATCGTGTCGCACCTCCTTTTACCCGGTCGGCCCAGCCTAGAGCAGCAACTCGAAGTGGCATGCACCCAACAAGTCCTTGGAAGTCCCATGCAGAAATATTGAGCAATGCTGCCTCTATAGCCGTCCATAATTGCGAAAGTGTTGCCTGTGCAGGAGTTTGTGCACGAACTGATCTCTCGATTATGTCCCGTAAATCTCCGATGGGATTCGTGTCGGGCAAAGTGGTGACCAGATCATTCGCTCGAATTGTCCAGAATGTTCTTCAAATCAGTTGCGAACGACTCTACCCTCTGACATGGAGCATTGTTATGCATAAAAAATTCAATCGTTGTTGGGGAACGTGACGTCTATGGCTGAAAATGGTCTCAAAGTAGCCGGACATAATCATTGCCAGCCAATGATCTGTTCAGTTGGCCTAGAGGACCCAGTCCATTCCACACAAACACAGTCCACACCATTGTGGAGCCATCACCACTAGCTTGCACCGTGCCTCTTTGACAAGTTGGGTCCATGTCTTTGTGGAGTCTGTGTCACACTCGTACCCTACCGTCAGCTCTTACCAACTGAAATCAGGACTCATCTGACCAGGCCACGGTTTTCCGGTCGTCCAGGATCCAACAGATATGGTGACGAGTCCAGGAGAGGCGCTACAGGCTATGTCGTGCTGTTACCAAAGGCATTCGCGTCGGTCGTCTGCTTCCATGGCCCATTAACGCTAAATTTCACCGCACTGTCCTCACGGATAAGTTCGTCGTACATCTCACATTCTACGGTCGCAGGTTCGAATCCTGCCTCGGGCATGGATGTTTGTGATGTCCTTAGGTTTAACTAGTTCTAAGTTCTAGGGGACTAATGACCTCAGCAGTTGAGTCCCATAGTGTTCAGAGCCCAACATCTCACATTGATTTCTGCTGTTATTTCACGAAACGTTGCTTGTCTGTTAGCAGTGCACCTTTAGGCAAACGCCGCTGCTCTCGGACGTTAAGTGAAGGTCGTCGGCCATTGCGTTGTCCGTGGTGAGATATAATGCCTGAAATATGGTATTCTGTGTATCTCCGAATATTGAATTCTTTAACGATTTCCGAAATGAAATGCCCCATGCATCTAACTGTAACTACCATTCCCCGTTCAAAGTCTATAAATTCCCGTCGTGCGGCTGCAATCAGGTCGGTAACCTTTTTACATAAATCACCTGAGTGCAAGTAATAACTCCGCCAATGTACTGCCCTTTTATAAACCTTAAGTACGCGATACTACCTCTTTCCCATGACTTTTGTCACTTCATTGTACTTGGGCACTGCAACTGAAGTGATTTTGCTGTTAGCAGGTTGGTCTTGGTGAAGCAGGGTTTATGATGAAGTCCACCCATGCACACTGCACAAGACAGCTCAAGTCTGAGGGCACACACACTCCTAGCACGTAGTTACTCAGTAGTAGAAGAAAAGTAACAAAGTGTCTTTAACATAAATGACAATCTTGTTTATTTCCAACCATAAGTCCCTTAAAACAGTCAGTTTTTGGTCCCCTACCACGATAGTATTTTTCGCCTTAAATGTTTAGGTGTTCCTGTAAAACCATCACACTAAGTAGGCACCAGAAATCAAGTATAAATATACCTCGTCAACGCCAATGGGCACGATACAAGGTTGTGAGCGCGATCTACTGGGGACAGAATGAAGGGGCTGCCGGATATGTACTGTTCACAGCCCGATAGGTTCCCAACATTGAGCGATTACCTGACATCAGAATCTGAACACAGCGTGGGATGAATACTAGTTGAAGCTGGCAGAGATAATTTTCAGGCTGAAATGGAAGGAAAAAGGAATCAGAATTAATACACAACGATTAAACCATTTGCAGTTTATAAGCGATATTGTACTCCTAGATAATGGCGTTGAGGAAAAGCAATCATTGGTTTATGACATTGTGGAAAACTCTTGAGAAATTGGATTTACGGAAAACATCTCGAAGGTGAAATCGGTGTTCACTAAACCGGAGGGAAATGGGTCGGACATCTGCGCGCAATAATCGTAACAAAGAGTTTAGAGACAAATGAAGAGTACGTATATCTTGGTCACCTACTGAATAGTAGAGATGACGTTAAAGTTGAGTCCTTCCGCCTTATTAAAGTAGGGCGTAAAGCCTCTAGAATAAAGTCAACCCTCTTCCGGTCTAGAATACTAGTAGGCTTGTTGGGGACAATCATATTTTACTCTTTGATGTGTTGTATGTATGGAGAGACGTCTACAGACGTTAAAGTAACCTCTGGCGTGCCACAGGGGAGTGTTATGGGACCATTGCATTTCACAATATATATAAATGACCAAGTAGATAGTGTCGGAAGTCCCATGCGGCTTTTCGCGGATGATGCTGTAGTATACAGAGAAGTTGCAGCATTAGAAAATTGTAGCGAAATGCAGGAAGATCTGCAGCGGATAGGCACTTGGTGCAGGGAGTGGCAACTGACCCTTAACATAGACAAATGTAATGCATTGCGAATACATAGAAAGAAGGATCCTTTATTGTATGATTATATGATAGCGGAACAAACACTAGTAGCAGTCACTTCTGTAAAATATCTGGGAGTATGCGTGCGGAACGATTTGAAGTGGAATGATCATATAAAATTAATTGTTGGTAAGGTGGGTACCAAGTTGAGATTCATTGGGAGAGTCCTTAGAAAATGTAGTCCATCAACAAAGGAGGTGGCTTACAAAACACTCGTTCGACCTATACTTGAGTATTGCTCATCAGTGTGGGATCCGTACCAGATCGGGTTGACGGAGGAGATAGAGAAGATCCAAAGAAGAGCGGCGCGTTTCGTCACAGTGTTATTTGGTAACCGCGATAGCGCTACGGAGATGTTTAGCAAACTCAAGTGGCAGACTCCGCAAGAGAGGCGCTCTGCATCGCGGTGTAGCTTGCTCGCCAGGTTTCGAGAGGGTGCGTTTCTGGATGAGCTATCGAATATATTGCTTCCCCCTACTCCCGAGGAGATCACGAATGTAAAATTAGAGAGATTAGAGCGCGCACGGAGGCTTTCAGACAGTCGTTCTTCCCGCGAACCATACGCGACTGGAACTATAAATGTAGATGTAGATGTGGATGTAGTTTATGTTTTGTCTTTGACCTTCATTATGTAACATCGCTGAATAAATAGTCTCTAAAAATGTGTCTTCCTGGCAACATGGTGTATTGTGTATTTGATTAAAAGGTCAACTTTATAATCTCACAGAGGACTAATTAGAGTAAATATTTAATAAGGCTTCAAAAGAAGAGTTTTCGACCACTATGTTCTTCCCGATTTAATTTACACCTGTGAAACTTGGGCACTAAGTGAATCCATGTACAGGAAAGAAACTACACAGAGCGAAATAGGAAGATCCATTCTAGGCATCAAAACGAGCTGACGACATTCGCGTAGGGACGAAAATCAGTCGCGCAACCGCTATGGTCGCAGGTTCGAATCCTGCCTCGGGCATGGATGAGTGTGATGTCCTTAGGTTAGTTAGGTTTAAGTAGTTCTAAGTTCTAGGGGACTGATGACCTCAGATGTTAAGTCCCATAGTGCTCAGAGCCATTTGAACCATTTTGACGTGTTTTAACACCTCTCTCAACGTGGCTTTCTATCATCTGTACGCATCCCATGCACCGTAGGTCTGGGAATACCTCCAGGCTGTTGACGATTCACTTCCTTCAACCATCAGATTACAGCTAGAGAAATTCACAGACAGCAAGAACTTACGGCTCAAATTGAAATTCTACATTTCGACAGAGACTGGAAATAGCTGAATAAATAAAGATTTAATATTACAGATGTTTTGTACATTACCGTACAAGCATCATCATACTAGCAGACAGACTAGGCGCAACTTAACACTACTGCCCTTTAAAATTGCTACACCACGAAGATGACGTGCTACAGACGCGAAATTTAACCGACAGGAAGAAGACGCTGTGATATGCAAATGATTGGCTTTTCAGAGCATACACACAAGGTTGGTGCCGTTGGCGACACCTACAACGTGCTGACATGAGGAAAGTTTCCAACCGAATTCTTAAAGAAATGGTTAAAATGGCTCTGAGCACTATGCGACTCAATTTCTGAGGTCATCAGTCGCCTAGAACTTAGAACTAATTAAACCTAACTAACCTAAGGACATCACACACATCCATGGTCGAGGCAGGATTCGAACCTGCGACCGTAGCGGTCGCTCGGCTCCAGACTGCAGCGCCTAGAACCGCACGGCCACTCCGGCCGGCACCGATTTCTCAAACACAGTTGACCGGCGTTGCCTGGTGAAACGTTGTTGTGATGCCTCGAGTAAAGAGGAGAAATGTGTACCATCACGTTTCAGACTTTGATAAAGGTCGGATTGTAGGCTATCGCGATTGCGGTTTGTTCGTAACGCGACATAGCTGCTTGCGTTGGTCGAGATCCAATGACTGTTAGCAGAATATGGAATCAGTGGGTTCAGGAGGGTAATACGGAACGCCGTGCTGGATCCCAACGGCCTCGTATCACTAGCAGTCGAGATGACAGGCATCTTATCCGCGTAGCTGTAACGGATCGTGCAGCCACGTCTCGATCGCTAAGTCAACAGATGGGGACGTTTGTAAGGTAACAACCATCTGCACGAACAGTTCGACGACGTTTGCAGCAGCATGGACTATCAGCTCGGAGACCATGGTTGCGGTTACCCTTGACGCTGCATCACAGACAGGAGCGCCTGCGATGATGTATTGAGCGACGAATCTGGGTGTACGAATGGCAAAACGTCTTTTTTTCGGAAGAATCCAGGTTGTGTTTACAGCAACATGATGGTCGCATCCGTGTTTGGCGACATCGCGGTGAACGCACATTGGAAGCGTGTATTCTTCATCGACAAACTGGCGTATCACGCGGAGTGATGGTATGGGGTACCATTTGTTACACGTCTCGGTCACCTCTTGTTCGTATTGACGGCTCTTTGAACAGTGGACGTTACATTTCAGATGTGTTACGACCCGTGGCTCTACCCTTCATTCGATCCCTGCGAAACCCTACATTTCAGCAGGATAATGCACGACTGCATGTTGCAGGTCCTGTACGGGCCTTTCTGGATAGAGAAAATGTTCGACTGCTGCTCTGGCCAGCACATTCCCCAGATCTCTCACCAATTGAAAACTTCTGGTCAATGGTGGCCGAGCAACTGGCTCCTCACAATACGCCAGTCACTACTCTTGATGAACTGTGGTATCGTGCTGAAGCTGCATGAACAGCTGTACCTGTACACGCCATCCAAGCTCTGTTGGGCTCAATGCCCACGCGCATCAAGGCCGTTATTACGGCCAGAGGTGGTTGTTCTGGGTACTGATTTCTCAGGATCTATGCACCCAAATTGCGCGAAAATGTAGTCACATGTGAGTTGTAGTATAATATACTTGTGGAATGAATACCCGTTTATCATCTGCATTTCTTCTTGGTGTAGCAAGTTTATTGGCCAGTAGTGTATATTCTATGACAGTAAAAGATGCCTTCTACACCGTTAGGAAACAGCCAGGTAAGCGACTACTAAAGAAAGTTCTCTGTGATCATCTCTATACAGTACGTGAGACGTCATCATAGGCTACCACTGTGTTGTGGTAGAGAACAGTGTCACATCCACAATCTGATCAAAAGTATCTGGACAGCTCTATGTATTGAGGAACCTACCCTAGATGTTCGAACCGCGGACCCGCCAGTATAGAATGAAGCGGGCAGTACAGTGATGTCAGTGGAGAAGCAGGAACACCAGGATGTGTCGGGCAGGGGCACTCACTGACTTGGAAAGTGGGTTGGACATTGGATGTCACCTGATTAATAAAAGCATCAAGGGCGTTTCAACCGTTCTAAAGTCGCCCAAGTCCACTGTTGCTGATGTGACTGTGTTGTGGAAACGAGAAGGACAGCCACAGCTAAACCAACACCTTGGATGGTGGTGGTAAAGATTGGCATGAGATCAGCGGAAGGAGTCACATGTCAGTTCCAAAGTGTTACCAATAGTCTACCTGGAACAAGGGCTATGTGTCGGGAATTAAAAACGGCGTATAATGGTTGAGCAGCTCCTCATAAGACACTGTGGTCAATGCTAATCGACGCTTATCTGATGTACAGAGAGACGCCACTGGACAGTGCATGACTGGAAACGATGGGTTTGGTGTGACGAATCACCCCATACGCTGTGGAAATCCGATGGAAGGGTCTGATATTGGCGTATGTTTGGGAAACGTTACCTGCCATCACATGTGATGCTAATAGGAAAGCACGGAAGGTGGTGTAACGGTATGAGGTTGTTTTTCGTGATTAGGGTGTGGTCCCGTTATTCCGCTCAAGAAAATGGCAAATGCGGAAGTGTATTAGCACATTTTATAGCAGCGCGTACAATAGACGAACAGTTCGGAGACGATACTGTTCGTGTCAGTGTGACAGTGCACCCCATCATAAAACAGCATCTATGAGGCAATGGTTAGTGGACATTTCTGAAATGGACTGGCTTGCCCAGAGTTCCAACCTGAACGTTTGGGATGAGTTAGAACGTCAACTTCGCTCCAGACCCCAGCATATAAAATCACTACCTTCTGTGGTTTCGGACCTAGAGGAAGAATGTGCTGCTGTTCCTCCAGACATTCAAACACCTCATTGGAAGTATTCTCATCGTTCAAGCCGTCAGAAAGGCGAGGGATTGGCACACCTCATATTAACGTCACCTAGGTGATTGGTGGCTTACACGCTGGAGAGCGTCAACTACACTCATGCTCGTAAATTAAGGATAATGCTGATACGTGGTGAAACAACGCTCTGGTGGGCGGTTTGCGGGTTTAAATGACCTCGGGGTATGACCATGCGGTGCATTTGACCTGCGCTCGTCGCACGGTGGCGCTGGCAGCAGCCCACATACGCAGAGGTGTGTTGGTGCATGTCAGAGTACGGTGCAGCGAGTAAGTGTGCAGTCGTTTTCAGACGTGCTAATGGTGACTGTGTGTTGAAAATGGCTCAAAGAAAACATATTGATGACGTTATGAGGGGCAGAATGCTAGGGCGACTGGAGGCTGGTCAAACACAGCAGGTTGTAGCAGGGGCCCTCCGTGTGCCACAAAGTGTGATCTCACGATTAGGGCAACGATTCCAGCAGACAGTAAACGTGTCCAGGCGCTACAATACGGGACGTCCACAGTGTACAATACCACAAGAAGACCTATATCTCACCATCAGTGCCCGCAGACGGCCACGGAGTACTGCAGGTATCCTTGCTCGGGACCTTACCGCAGCCACTCTGTGTCTCCAGACACACAGTCTATAGACGACTGAACAGACACGGTTTATTCGCCCGGAGACCTGCAAGGTGCATTCCACTGACCCCTGGTCACAGGAGAGCCCGTAAAGCCTGTGTCAAGAACACAATACATGGTCATTGGAACAGTAGTCCCAGGTTATGTTCACGGACGAGTCCATGTATAGTCTGAACAGTGATTCTCGCCGTGTTTTCATCTGGCGTGAACCAGGAACCAGATACTAACCCATTAATGTCCTTGAAAGGGACCTGTATGGAGGTCGTGGTTTGATGGTGTGGGGTGGAATTATGATTTGTGCACGTAGACCCCTCATGTCTTTGACAGAGGAACTGTAACCGGTCAGGTGTATTGGGACGCCATTTTGCACCAGTATGTCTGCCTTTTTAGGGGCGCAGTGGGTCCCACCTTCCTCCTGATGGATGATAACGCACGGCCCCACCGAGCTGCCATAGTGGAGGAGTGCCTGTAAACAGAAGATATCAGGCGAATGGAGTGCCCTGCCTGCTCTCCGGACCTAAACCCCATCGAGCACGTCTAGGATGCCCTCTGTCGACCTATCGCTGCACGTCTTCAAACCCCTGCGACATTTTAGGAGCTCCGACAGGCACTGGTGCAAGAACGGGAGGCTATACCCCATCAGCTGCTGGACCACCTGATCGAGAGTATGCCAACCCGTTGTGCGGCCTGTGTACGTGTGCATATTCCATACTAATGTCAGGGTACATACACGGGAAACAGTGGCCTTTTATAGCAAATGTGTTTCGGGACGGTTTTCTCAACTTATCACCAATACCGTGGACTTACAGATCTGTGTCGTGTGTCTTCCCTATGTGCCTATGCTACTAGCGCCAATTTTGTGTAGTGCCACGTTGTGTGGTACCACAATCTGTGATTATCCTTAATTTACGAGCATGAGTGTAGTTTATCTTCGTCGAAGATATAAAATAAAATTATACCATTCGTATTAGCCGCAGCGTTGCCACTGTCACCCTCAATATAAATAGTACACACGCAGACTAGGCAGTGGGTCTTCTTGACACCTAGTAAACTATTATGTTCGAAGGTATTTTGGAATAGTGACGATGCCTTTTACAACCAAAGCTGTGGTTTTACCAAGCCTCACCAAGTGAAGTATCAGGTGTTACGTCAGACCTAAGACAGCGATGAAGTAAACTTTCAAACAGAAAACTGTCAGGCTTGCCTCGTACAGCGCTATTATTCGTTCCTCATTGTGGGCATTGGATCCTATGGAGGTGCTCCGAATAAGTCACTCAACGTCACACTCAACGACGGTTGCTGAAGCATGCCCACAGTTTACGACGATACCCGGCTGGTGACGCTGGGAGTTCTCCAGCTCAACATAGCGACGTTGACCCGGCCCTCGCCTGGTCATTACTGTCCTTTGTGATATGTTTGTAAGAGAAGCCACACCTCCAGTATGGCTCTTTTTTCGTGTTATGTGAACTGAAATCTACTTTAAGAACGTATGGCTTACAACAGTATCCCCACCGTTATTTGGTTTACGATGTTTGAAACAGGTAAATGAGTAACCCACAATGGGCCTACAAAGTAGTTAGAGTGCCGACTGTCACAGAATTTTCTGAGTTACTCGTATATTTAAATTTAATGATGACTCAAATATTCCAACACCGCAGAAGTATCTAAAAATACACATTGAGGGTTGAATAACACTTAGGCGGTTTTCTGTTCTACTGATTCTTATTTGTATGAACTAGCTTTCGGCTTATTAGGCCATCTTCAGATAACTACTGGCTATTGTTTACAAGGAGCTTGTGTTCTTACGAAACAAACGTTCCGGACTAAAATACAACGCACTTACATACGATCTTTAGTTGTGGTATTTTCTTTGGAATTGTCAAACGGGTCTTTCGACTTTTTGTTCTGTAAAACTGTTCTTTAACATAAAAAATCACATTTTATGGTTTGTCAGTACCATGTATGACAACAATTAGAATGAGTTGGGATACAAATTATTACAAATTTACAATTTTTTTTTGTGAACAGTTGCACTGGGCATTAATTGCCGGTTGTACAACACCGATGTTTTCTTTGGCGGTTAGACTTTGTTATTAGAAAATTTTGCATTAATATATACCAAATATTACACAGTTACAGTTGAATTACAGTTAGAAATGTAAACACATAAGGGATGTGACATTATATTTGGGTGTGAATTTGTTTACTATTGCGACACTTTGTGGTTAATAGCAGGTTTACTGTATTGTGTAAAGTTTAAGAGTGGTGATGTGCTCAGTTGCAATTGATCATTTAGAACCAGCTGGTGATTTAGGGCTAAGTGTTTCTTAATTTCAAGTGCTTCTAGTAGCCTGAGTTTTCTGCCTTTGTTGGCTATATGTAGCACTTCTCTGTGTGTTAGATATTTGTGTCCTTCTTTGAGCACATGTTTAGCAAAGGTGGAATCTCATTTATTTAATCTTCAGCTGCGTTCATGTTCAGTCAGCCTTGTTGATATGGCCCGGCCCATTTGACCAACGTACAGTTTATCGCAGGCAGTGCAGGTTATTTTGTAGACCCCACTGTCGCTTAGTTTAATGTATTTTGCCCTTGCTGTTGAATAGAAGATTATTGGGCTTTCCGTGTTTTGGCTAATTTGTCTGATAGCTTACCTAGATACGGTACAGTACACCAGTTGGTTTTTGGTGTAGTTATTATTACAGAAGGGGCATAAATGTAGAGCAAGATTTTCCTTCTTTGTTTCTTGTGCAGGATTTTGTCAACTGATTCAGGGTTATAGCCATTGTTATATGCATTGTATTTAAGGGTGTCTACTTCTGTTCGGAAATTTTGTTTTGACATTGGTATGGATGTGAGGCGATGTACCATTGAATGGAAGGCTGCATGTTTGTATGTTATTGGGTGTTGTGAACATGAGGGTATTACTGTGTCTGCTGGTGTGGGTCTTCTGTCAATTTTGAAAGTATGTGTGCCGCGCGGGATTAGCCGAGCGGTCTAGGGTGCTGCAGTCATGGACTGTGCGGCTGGTCCCGGCGGAGGTTAGAGTCCTCCCTCGGGCATGGGTGTGTGTGATTGTCCTTAGGATAATTTAGGTTAAGTAGTGTGTAAGCCTAGGGACTGATTACCTTAGCAATTAAGTCCCACAAGATTTCACAACACATTTGAACTTTTTTTTTTTTTTAATGTATGTCTATTTGTGGTGATATCTATGTTAAGATCTAAAAAGTTATAGGATTTTTCACTTATATCCATGGTGAATTGTATGTTTTTGTGTTGTGAATTTAGATATTCTATGAATGAGTTCAGTTGTCTGTTGGTATCTGTCCACATACACAGTACATCATCCGCATATCTCTACCAGTATTTAATATTATTATTAAGGGGTTCATTTTCTAGCAACTGTTTATCGAAATTGTCCATGAATATTTCACCTAAGAGGGGACTGAGAGGTTTGCCAACCCTTCTATACTACTGACATTTAAAATTGCTACAACACGAAGATGACGTGCTACAGACGAGAAATTTAACCGACACAAGATGATGCTGTGATATGCAAATGATTAGCTTTTCAGAGCATTCACACAAGGTTGGCGCCGGTGGTAACACCTACAACGTGCTACATGAGGAAAGTTTCCAACCTATTTCAAATACACAAACAGCAGTTGACCAGCGTTGCCTAGTGAAACGTTGTTGTGATGCCTCGTGTAAGGAGGAGAAATGCGTACCATCACGTTTCCGACTTTGATAAAGGTCGGATAGGAGCCTATCGCGATTGCGGTTTATCGTATCGCTACATTGCTGCTCGCGTTAGTCGAGATCCAATGACTGTTAGCAGAATATGGAATCGGTGGGTTCAGGAGGGTAATACGGAACGCCGTGCTAGATCCCAACGGCCTCGTATCACTAGCAGTCGATCTGACAGGCATCTTATCCGCGTGGCTGTAACGGATCGTACAGCCACGTCTCGATACCTCAGTCAACAGATGGGGACGTTTGCAAGACAGCAACCATCTGCACGAACAGTTCGACGACGTTTGCAGCAGCATGGACTATCAGCTCGGAGATAATGGCTGCCGTTACCCTTGACGCTGCATCACAGACAGGAGCGCCAGCGATGGTGTACTCAACGACGAACCTGGGTGCACGAATGGCAAAACGTCTTTTTTTCGGATGAATCCAGGTTCTGTTTACAGCAACATGATGGTCGCATCCGTGTTTGGCGACATCGCGGTGAACGCACATTGGAAGCGTGTATTCGTCATCGCCATATTGGCGTATGGTTCAAAATGGCTCTGAGCACTATGGGACTCAACTGCTGAGGTCATTAGTCCCTTAGAACTTAGAACTAGTTAAACCTAACTAACCTAAGGACATCACAAACATCCATGCCCGAGGCAGGATTCGAACCTGCGACCGTAGCGGTCTTGCGGTTCCAGACTGCAGCGCCTTTAACCGCACGGCCACTTCGGCCGGCCATATTGGCGTATCACCCGGCGTGATGGTATGGGGTGCCACTGGTTACACGGCTCGGTCACCACTTGACGGCACTTTGAATAGTGGGTGTGACATTTCAGATATGTTGCGACCCGTGGCTCTACCCTTCATTCGATCCCTGCGAAACCCTACATTTCAGCAGGATAATGCACGACTGCATGTTGCAGGTCCTGTACGGGCCTTTCTGGATAGTGAAAATGTTCGACTGCTGCCCTGGCCAGCACATTCTCCAGATCTCTCACCAATTCAAAATGTCTGGTCAATGGTGGCCGAGCAATTGGCTCTACGCAATACGCTAGTCACTACTCTTGATGAACTGTGGTATCGTGTTGAAGCTGTACCTATACACGCCATCCAAGCTCTGTTGGGCTCAATGCCCAGGCGTATCAAGGCCGTTATTACGGCGAGAGGTGGTTGTTCTGGATACTGATTTCTCAGGATCTATGCACTCAAATTGCGTGAAAATGTAATCACATGTCAGTTCTGGTATAATATATTTGTCCAATGAATACCCGTTCATGATTCACATTTCTTATATGTGTAGCAATTTTAATGGCCAGTAGTGTAGTTGTTTGAAATGGGTACCTTCAAATTGGAAATTTGTGTTATTCAACCCTCAATATGGAATTGTTCTATCAAGAAGTGACGGAAGAATCCATAAATAAAAACACACAATTACATGATGACCGTAACGCTTCGTGAAATGAATCACCGACAGCTTACCAATAGTCTTGAGAGATAATTTGTTTCGATCCAATGTTAATAAAGGTCGTAAAAAATCAGTTTTTTTGCTGGACTTAAAATATCATAGTATCTCATGCCACATAGATACGAGGAAATGGATTATTATAATTTATGACTGACCTAGCAGAAGACAGTTCCGACCCTTGACTCGCGAAGGTCTTGATGTGATGGCAATTGTTAGGAAAACTTTGTGCGCAGTAGAGAAAAATAAAAATTGCATAGAACGGAGTTAACCTCTGACATTTAACAGGTTTCTGAGAATCGCTTTGTCTCCTGCCAGTTCTTCTTATATTTTCGCGTCCTGTTGGTAGCGAGGTACCGAGTGGTTGGTAGCGAGGTACCGAGTGGAATGTCGCCGTGCTAAAATGTTTCTGTTGAACACAGCGAAATTCCTTGAACAACTGGCCTGATTTCCTGCTTTATCTTTGTCCAATAGGAGTTCTTCCTCCGTCTCCAGCGAGGTAAAATGCTACAAAGACTTCAAATTTTGACTTTTCTTCTTCCCTGATAGTGACCAAAACAAAGGTGAAGCGTTCTTTAAAGCATTTTCCATAGCTTTATTCTCTTTTTATTGTGAGATTTATGTTGACGCCATTCCTCATTTTTTTCTGTAGTTGTACTGTTTTCCTGCTATATTTTAATGTACTTTAACTATTCTGGGATTTTGTCACCGAATATATACATATTAATGATATTATCATGTGCCTTTTGTCATTGCTTACTCTCTGTTTGCGAGTATTTCTGCTATTTTTATCGGTTTCTTTTTTTATCTGAAGGATGCTGGAACCACTTCCTTTCGCTTCGTATGGCTGCTAGTGATAAGCGGCATAGCACTTCCGAGTCATTGTTTTCTGAACTACACCAGCGCTGTCAACATTTATTAAAAAACTCCACCTCATATAGGCCGGTGTGAGGTGGAGGTTACACCATTAAGTTATGTAGTGGTTTAGACTTTGTACATATGTACTGTTTGTGTTTTCCTTTTTCTCGTTTATAAACGTATAGCTATGGTGTTCTTTTAATCATTGACAAAGGTCTTCTTAGGCACTTGTGGGTTTTATTGTTCTGAAGAGGGTGTAGTTATCTACGCCGAAACCTAGGTTAACAGTAGGTGCTTTTTACGCAATCGAGGCGGGTTTCTAGTTGTTTAATATATTAACTAACGATTGCTGACGCGCTGCGATGTTGAAGGTTCCTGTCAACATTTCTTTAATGCTTGTGTAAACGCAAGAGGAACCTCAACAACATGTGCCCATGTAGTTTACCTTAATTTTCTCTTTTTTGTGCAGAGCATATTTGGCACGGGACAAGATTTGCATGTCATCATGTTGCTACATTTTAGATGACTCCTGAACTACTTCTTTATTTCCACTTTTACCTACAACAGTGCAGCTTTTATGGGAACTTACCAATTCAGAATTTGATGAATTTTTATTTTCTACAACCGACCCTCTCGGCCTCGCATGTATATACGGCCGTAAGTTTTGTGGCGTAGCGAGAATATATTATAAAGGGCTTTCAAATGAAAACCGAACACCTGCGACAACGGGACCACGGAGTGGTTCCATTCGAAAGTAGCCACCACACGCGTTAACCGTTAAATGCATGATTTTTTATTTCAAGCTATAAAAATTACAACATTTAGTTTATAGTGCCTACATTACCAAAAATATTGAAAACATTTTTTAATTAAATTAACAAAGCATTATTGTTCACAATCGCTACAAACACAAAAACAGACCTAATTTCAAATCTATCGTAATGACACTCGAATTAACTCTCTACACCATATCTACTTACGTTTTCAAAATAAAAAAGTAATTGTCAAACCCACAGATCAGTGCACAAACACCAAAAAGACGTCTCTACTTTCCGCCAAAACACATGCGCGTCAGTTCATCCACACAGCTGATTGTCGAACTGGTTCAGTTCATCCTGCCATTTACGATCGCTATGAAGAACTACTAGCAGCTTAGCAGCTGCAGTAGAGTGTATACACTTAACTACATAATGAATGTGTTACAAAATGTTGCTCAGTATAGGATACATCGAAGAAGTGTACTCTGTAGCTGATCAGCTACACTATCTATTAAAGGGTTAAGGCACTTATCCCACTGGAGACGAGGCGATCAATTCCTGTTTCGCAGAGCACGGTCGGCCGCTGGCGGGTCTACAACCGCACCAGTTCACACTTTCTCACCCAACTAAAACCGACCTCCACGCATGTCTTTCTTCAGGTCGCCATAGATGCGAAAATCACACGGTGAAAGATCTGGGCTTTTGATCATACGCTCTTGATTTTTTTATGTTACGAGTAATGCTGTAACGTATAATAAAAATGCACATTAAAGAATTTACACGAGACGGGAAAAACAGCAAAAGTGAAACATTGTTCCTTATGCAAGTGAGCAGAGTTGTTGGTAAGCTCGAATGGTTCACGGAAGTGACTTTTACTCACTGGCAAAAAATTTATGACAGAAAGACTTTATCTAAAAAAAACTATCATTAGAATTACTTTTATAAAATGAAAAACAAGAGATATGAATTTTTATATTGTGTGTTTATTTACCGTTTTTATGTAGGCTCATGAGTCAAGGTTTTGACGTCATCTTCTGTGTCAGACTCTGCAAAATCCATCCAATATGCGCAATTATGGCCAGCGCAGTAGCCGTTCGTACTTGCGCAACTCAAGCCGCTTGTCCAGTATACGCACTTGCTTTCGCAACCAGGTTTACGGTTGCAGCATAAAATGTGCAGTTTTTCCTCCAGGTCCTGGTTCGTCTTTAGTCGGAATTGGTTAGCTGACCGGCACGCGCATCCCGCGATTCTTTTTCAGGAAGGTGATTTCCCACCAGCACTTGAACCTAAAGATAATGACGCAAATCAGTTAGGGATCCGAGGATTTATGTTAGACGAAATTAGTGAAGATTATGCCTTCCTCCCCGATGATATACTCGATACGAATTCCGTCAGGTGTCTCGATAACAGAGGAATGAAGCGCACTTTGGTTTTAACACTAGTCCAAAACGCTCCTTGAGGAGATGGTGATGGTATTCCATCGTCAATTACAGCCTCTGCCACTTCTCCCCTCGTGTTTGGTTTGGTGTATTCTTCATCCCTTGTACTTGGAGAGTTGTATTCGAGTATACCCAGTGACGCCCCGACCGAAGTGAATATTGACATACTGTAGGCAGAATCGGCAGTAATTTGGTGCTATTTCATATTTCAGGTATTGTCCAACGCCATCATCGTTGCATACAGGTGGGCAGAGCTACAGATAGGCTTAAATCCAGGACAGCTTTCTGGAAATTGGGCGAAGAGCTTCAAGGCTTCAAGTCAAAAACAACCCGGAAGGAACTATAGGCTGCAAGTGCACACAAGTACTGCAATTTGGTGGACGAACCCAAGAAGAAGATTGAAGGACTCAACCTCCCAAGGAAGCTGTGGACAACTTTGAACCGCCTAAGAGCAGGTATCGGCAGATGCAAACAACTAATGAAGAAATGGGGTGAAATCCAAACAATGGACCATTTACTCGTGTGTGAAGTGTTCAGATATGATGATGATTTGAAAGACATACACACTGACTCTGCCTTAAAGTGGTTTGAGAGTATTTCTAATGCTGTATATTATTATAAGAGTACCTGTAAATAGTATTATTACCATAGTTGTATAAGTATATTGTAATTAATGTAAGACTGATTGCCTTGTACATGCCGAACGAGAAAATGAATCGTTGCGTACAACACACAGCTGTCGATAAAAAGGTTTATTCGGATTTATTTCGACGACAGTGTCTTTGAACTTGGCCGATTTAGACACAGAGGCAAGAGTCGCGAATTTGTTTTTTCTCTCTCTCGTCACTGAATCGCTGACCGAGGGAAAGATCCTCGTCACAGGAAACACACCGGCAGCCAGGGGCACCAGAAAATTTCAAGTGTTTTTTATTACTTTTAATGACAAGGACATAAAAATACTCTGCCGTAGCATATGGTATATTAACTCTTCCTTACAAATGTTTTGGATGTAAAATAACATTTTAATTTATTATAAGCGATTATTTTAGCGTTTGTGCTTTGACGTTTATTCTTATTTAAACCATACAACAAAATTAATAATTTGATACAAAAATGAAACGAGCCGGGCGCTTGGTCAGGTACTATGGTCAACATTCAAAAATTCCAATGTGACGGATTTTCCCCAAAGGAAAGTTATTGACGACTGTTGGGATTTTGATCTAGACAGCATCTTGAGTGTTTCTACCAATTTTCAGCTTGTAGTCTATAGTGTCCGGGTTCGGGCGACTTATTTGTCTAATCTGATCGGACTATATAGCAATGTGTGGTTTAAGAGAAGGTGCTCGACCGTCACATGCCAGACTTTTTAACCACATACTCATAGCCATTATACTAGCTGAACTGTTGGTACCACGTTGGAAATCACAAATGATTCATTTCGCTAATTTTATGCGATGTTTTTTTCCGCAATGCTCGACGCTTGCACACGAGGTGTGGCTGGCCTTGGTCTACTCTCTGCTTGTCCCCTCGCGTTCCCATTTCACAGTCACACCGCCGACAGTCGACTTGGGTGGCTGTAGAAGGGTTGAAATGGCCGTGGATTTATTTCTCAGGTTACAGCCGATAGCTAATCGGCGTCCACGTCACTGACGATCCACTCTACCATTACTGTTCCTCTACAAACAACACTCACCGCCTCCTTGTCGCGTATGTGTCGTGAATGAGTAGCATGAATTATTAAGAGTGTTTCGCTAAGGGTATAATGTTTCACATGGTGTGCCAGTAAAGGAGTAACCTAACGTCAGCAAGGACGTTAGGAAGGAAGAGGAACTGCGTTTTTGTGGTGAGAGTAGTGTGAGATACGTGACTAGCAGCATAGAAGCATCTGGAAGGAGACGGGTTGGCCGAGCGGTTCTAAGCGCTAGAGTTTGGAACCGCGCGACAGCTATGGTCGCAGGTTCGAATCCTGCCTCGGGCATGGATGTGTGTGATGTCCTTAGGTTAGTTAGGTTTAAGTAGTTCTAAGTTCTAGGTGACTGATGACCTCAGATGTTAAGTCCCATATTGCTCCGAGGCATTTTTTGGAAGGAGCCGAGATCAGGAGGACAGCGCATGATCGCATGGAAGGCGCGTAATGCGGACCTAATACACTACTGGCCATTAAAATTGCTACACCAAGAAGAAAAGCAGATCAGATGATAAACGGGTATTCAGTGGACAAACATATTATGCGAGAACTAACATGTGATTACAGTTTCACGCAGTTTTGGTGCATAGATCCTGAGAAATCAGTACCCAGAACAACCACCTCTGGCCGTAATAACGGCCTTGATGCGCCTGGGCATTGAGTCAGAGCTTGGATGGCGTGTACAGGTACAGCTGCCCACGCAGCTTCAACACGATACCACAGTTCATCACGAGTGGCGTATTGTGACGAGCCAGTTGCTCGGCCACTATTGACCAGACGTTTTCAATTGGTGAGATATCTGGAGAATGTGCTGGCCAGGGCAGCAGTCGAAGATTTTCTGTATCCAGAAAGGCCCGTACAGGACCTGCAACATGCGGTCGTGCATTATCCTGCTGAAATGCCGGGTTTCGCAGGGATCGAATGAGGGGTAGAGCCACGGGTCATAACGCATCTGAAATGTAACGTCCACTGTTCAATGTGCGTCAATGCGAACAAGAGGTGACCGAGACGTGTAACCAATGGCACCCCATACCATCACGCCGGGTGATATGCCAGTATGGCGGTGACGAATAGACAATTCTAATGTGCGTTCACCGCGATGTCGCCAAACACGGATGCGACCATCATGATTCATCCGAAAAAATGACGTTTTGTCATTCGTGCACCCAGGTTCGTCATTGAGTACACCATTGCAGGCGTCCCTGTCTGTGGTGCAGCGTCAAGGGTAACCGCAGCCATGGTCTCCGAGCTGATAGTCCATGCTGCTGCAAACGTCGTCGAACTGTTCGTGCAGATGGTTGTTGTCTTGCAAACATCTCCATCTGTTGACTCAGTGATCGAAACGTGGCTGCACGATCCGTTACAGCTATGCAGATAAGATGCCTGTCATATCGACTGCTAGTGATACGAGGCCGTTGGGGTCCAGCACGGCGTTCCGTATTACCCTCCTGAACCCACCGACTCCATATTCTGCTATCAGTCATTGGATCTCGACCAACGCGAGCAGCAATGTCGCGATACCATAAACCGCAATCGCGATAGGCTACAATCCGACCTTTATCAAAGTCGGAAACGTGATGGTACGCATTTTCCTGCTTACACGAGTCATCTGATGTGTTGGCAGAAGAGCCAACACCGTGTTGCTAGAGGAGGCCGAAATGCACGCGTTTAAGCTCACGCAAACTGGCGTGAGGTCTGGAACAGGACAATGTAATTAACATAGCCAATAAGGTACGTTGCTGCTGGAATACTTAACTTTAATCCATAATTGGAGAACATCGCTCTTGTTGATACATTAATAACAATCTCAATGTAATCTGGTAATGGCGCCTTGCTAGGTCGTAGCAAATGACGTAGCTGAAGGCTATGCTAACTATCGTCTCGGCAAATGAGAGCGTATTTGTCAGCATATCATCGCTAGCAACGTCGGCTGTACAACTGGGGCGAGTGCTAGGACGTCTCATTAGACCTGCCGTGTGGTGGCGCTCGGTCTGCGATCACTGACAGTGGCGACACGCGGGTCCGACGTATACTAGCGGACCGCGGCCGATTTAAAGGCTACCACCTAGCAAGTGTGGTGTCCGGCAGTGACACCACATCATCACAACAACGTTTCACCAGGCAACGCCGGTCAACTGCTGTTTGTGTATGAGAAATCGATTGGAAACTTTCCTCGTGTCAGCACGTTGTAGATGTCGCCACCGGCGCCAACCTTGTGTGAATGCTCTGAAAATCTCATCATTTGCATATCACAGCATCTTCTTCCTGTTGGTTAAATTTCGCGTCTGTAACACGTCATCTTCGTGGTGTAGCAATTTTGATGGGCAGTAATGTATAAGCGGCGTCGCCGGCGCAGCTGAGGGTTCCGATTGCGATTGCCATCACAGACGCTGAACGCGCGTTATTCTGCCCATGGGACGGGGTTTATTTTCTGGTGGCGCTTAGCTGCACAGAGTACACGCGGGACTGTACAACACAGTCAGTATGCTAGTGCCTCGCAGGATTCGACAGCAGTTTCCAATCCTACTTCGTTGTTCAGTCTCAGTTATTATCCAGAGTTCTTCGTCCTTTTGCCACGCGGGATTAGCCGAGCTGTCAAGGCGCTGCAGTCATTGACTGTGCGGCTGGTCCCGACGGAGGTTCGAGTCCTCCCTCGGGCATGGGTGTGTGTGTTTGTCATTCGGATAATTTAGGTTAAGTAGTGGGTAAGCTTTGGGACTGATGACCTTAGCAGTTAAGTCACATAAGGTTTCACACAGATTTGAACATTTCTTCGACCTTTTCACACCTAGTTTCCTTATCTGAAAATACTTCAGTTTGTATTCTAAGGCTACAGGTGTACTAGTTGGACGACGCACTTCACAACTGGAAACGTCAGCTTCCATCCCGATCCGCTCGCTTTTTTTAGAGGTGGACCCCCTTCACGCCCACACCGGCATGATGGCCAACTCGAAAGATCTACTGCCATCTCTGCATAATGGTTAGTTTTCACTAGAGTGAGGTGTCGAGAGATGTGGGTACTGCGATGCTTGCGTACGTCTTGTTAAGGTTAACCATTAATACGCGCTCATCTGGAGATAGATTGGGTCGAAGTCGAACGAAGGGTAGCGGTTTGAAGCGCAGAGGAAAAAAAGTGCCAAGGTAAAAGCCAAGGGAAAAAAACCTCTGCGATAGTTAGGTCGGGTGTGTAAGAGCAGTAGCGGATGTCTTGCTGTCTGCGATAGGTCATGCAAGGGTAGGCTATGTTGTAGTGGGTATCATGTATGTCGATACCTTTGACGTTGTGCGGTGCTGTTGCTCGGCGGCTGCCGCTGGGTGCCGGTGTTGATTTCTCGGTCAGCATCAGCATCGTGCAACAGGTTTATCATCGTTTTGTGTCCGATAGGTCATATAGCGGATGCACAGTGCAGGGTGATGTTGGCGACTTGTTTTTACGTCATTGGGCGAGCTCGTCGGTTTCCCTGCTGTGGCCCGTTGGTCGGCTCTAACAGCAGTTGGTAATTTCCAGTCAACGTTGATGATATGCAGGGGTTTGCCGACTTTTGTCGCTTGTTGGTGTATGTTAGCTTCACATAGGTGGTTATGGCCTAGCTAGTAGAGTCTCTGGCCGCTTATGCCTCCACCTAAGGTTGTGATCGTAGTTTCCCAGAGCAAGGATGAAAGGATTGTTCGAGTGTCTCGAGTTCCTGTACAGTCGTGTGGCGTGTTTTTTGAATACTCCCTTGAGGGTTCAAATAGTTCAAATGGCTCTGAGCACTATGGGGCTTAACATAAGAGTCCCCTAAAACTTAGAACTACTTAAACCTAAGTAACCTAAGGAAATCAAACACATCCATACCCGAGGCAGGATTCGAACTTGTAGCGGTCGCGCGGGTCCAGACTGAAGCGCCTAGTACCGCTCGGCCACACCGGCCGGCTTCCTTGATGGTTTCAATGCGGTATTCATTGTGAAGATCGACGGTGCGTGTGTAGTGTGGAGCGTTGCTAATGATCCGTAGCACTTTGTTCTGTATGATCTGCAGGCGGCGCAGTCGTGTAGGAGCTGCGTATCACCAGACGCGGGCTGCGTACGTCATCAGTCTAATCACTGTCATTTGTATGGAACTCGACACCTTCCTATTCAGTGTGCTTTCCCTGTTGAGCATTGGGTAGACTTGTTCGAGCTTCGCGTGCGCTCTGTTGGCAACGTATTCGCATGTGGTCCCCCCATTTAAGCCAGATACCGAGATATCTGACTTTCTCTCGGAAACGTATTGGGCGTGTATGTAGTCTTATCTGTCTACTGCGTTGATGTTTGCGGATTAATTTCGGTCTGCGTGTAAATGATCCGCTCGCAGGTCGTTGCATCCTTTTACACTGGCGGGCCCCCCCTCTCGAACATCTAGCGGTCAATTCCGCATTGCATAGCTTGTCCGGATATTTTTAATCACATAGTGTAGATATCGACAATTTCTCCCCGAGCAATAGTCATGTGCGACAGGACAAATGCGCACTTGACGCCCCTGGAGATAAAGGGCAAAGGAATGAAAGTACAGAATACACCTAATGTCCATCCTCATAGCTATTCTAAGCTTAAACACTTGAATGTTTCTGGACGATGAGATGCTTCTACGATGTGGTATTCCTTTTGTCTTGTTGTTGATGAAGGCAAATGAGAATGTGGCACCCGGCAGGACGAAGCCTATTCCTCCCCTGCGGGGCAGCCGAGTTTAACATCTCAGTTCATGAATAGCGTCAAACGTCCTCGTTCCATGAGACAATGGACAGAGTTTTTGGATTTCAACACAGGAAAATGGCGCAACGTCGGGTTACATCTCTTACTGCACTGCCGATTCTGGATGACAACTTGTTCCACTATCAGGATTCAAACTGGCTAAGTGGGAGTCGATCGTCACGGAAGAAGCATACATTAACAACCTTTGCTACGAAGGTGAGTCATGAAGACATAAATAGACTAACAACACCACACACAGAAGTACGCAGAGAATCGTTTCTACAGTGGAGAAAGCAGGAATCTGAACACATGAGACAATGACAAGCTTTGGACACTACGTTTTATTTTACAAATTTATTTAGTCTCCATTTTTTTAACCACAAAACTATTGGTTATTACAAACTGTCTCTCTTTTAAATTAACAATTGGAACCTTCTACCATACTTGGAGTACATATAGGGAGTCGACGAAAATATGGAAACACCACAAGCGCAGCACGTCACCATCCATAATACCGTATACGAAAACTGTTGGCATTCAAAACACCGCCCAGTCGCCTTGGAATGCATACATACAGCTCCTGCATGTTTTAAGAGAACCTTATATCAATCTTCCTCAATATACAGGGTGTTACAAAAAGGTACGGCCAAACTTTCAGGAAACATTCCTCACACACAAATAAAGAAAAGATGTTATGTGGACATGTGTCCGGAAACGCTTAATTTCCATGTTAGAGCTCATTTTAGTTTCGCCAGCATGTACTGTACTTCCTCGATTCACCGCCATGATTTCATACGGGATACTCTACCTGTGCTGCTAGAACATGTGCCTTTACAAGTACGACACAACATGTGGTTCACGCACGGTGGAGCTCCTGCACATTTCAGTCGGTGTTCGTACCCTTCTCAACAACAGATTCGGTGACCGATGGATTGGTAGAGGCGGGACCAATTCCATGGCCTCCACGCTCTCCTGACCTCAACCCTCTTGACTTTCATTTATGGGGGCATTTGAAAGCTCTTGTCTACGCAACCCCGGTAGCAAATGTAGAGACTCTTCGTGCTCGTATTGTGCACGGCTGTGATACGCCATTCTCCAGGACTGTATCAGCGCATCAGGGATTCCATGCGACGGAGGGTGGATGCATGTATCCTCGCTAACGGAGGACATTTTGAACATTTCCTGTAACAAAATGTTTGAAGTCACGCTCGTACGTTCTGTTGCTGTGTGTTTCCATTCCATGATTAATGTGATTTGAAGAGAAGTAATAAAATGAGCCCTAACATGGAAAGTAAGCGTTTTCGGACACATGTCCACATAACAAATTTTCTTTCTTTGTGTGTGAGGAATGTTTCCTGAAAGTTTGGCCGTACCTTTTTGTAACACCATGTATGTAATGTTGATGGAAGTGGATAGCGATCACACACGTATCTCTCCAAAGTACACCACAAAGGCTGGTGAACGTGGCAGCCAGAGAAGGTGGCCAGCTCATCCTCGTGCTCACAAAACCAGTCCGAGCTGTATGAACAGGGGCTCCGTCGTCTTGGATCACATCATCACCATTGTGTAACAAAGATTGTACCGTGGGATACACATGATATGCCAAAATGGTCGCATAATCCTTCACAGTGAGTAGACCTTGCAGAGTAACCATAGGGCGCATGGAATACCACGATACAGCTGCCCAAACATCAACGAATCTCCGCCATGTTTCAGTAAAGTAAATCCGGGCAGAAATTGGAAACAGAGTGGAAAAAAAACATTCTTCCATTGCTCCATAATCCAGGTTTTATGGCTGCAGCACCATGGCTTTCTATTACGGACTGATCACTCATGTGTAGTTTTGTAATTCGAGCTCACCCTGCAATTCTCTCCTTCTGGAGCTCCCTTGATGTTGTTTTGTTGCTGACGGAGTTCGCGAGTGCGACATTCAGTTCTTCCAGCGACTGTTACAGATGTCGACCTCTTATTTTTCGTCACAATCCTCTTCAATGACCGTCTGTCACGATCGCTCAACAAACTCTTTCGTTCGCGTTGTGTATTAGTGGATAATGTTTTTCCGCTTTCCATGAATAGGGTACAAATCTTCCATACAGTGGCTCTATAAACACCAGGCACTACAGCTACCTTGATTACGGAGGCAGCCTCCATACGAACACCAACAATTTGCTTACGTTGGAAGCCACTGATCTCCGACGCAATGCTCTTCTACGCTTTTCATTGTCAAGCACTGATCGATGTTGAAGTCATCCGTACAACGTAACGTTGTGACATTGTAATCCTACCACTAAGTTGACTGCATAGGCGTTGTTCGATGGCATATATTACGGTTGTATTACTGTTAACTGATTGCTGTTATTGTACAAGCGTCATGGCATGTGCTCACATGTTGTGTGGGAACGGTGTAGGCTTACACCACAACATGGGTTCGGTTTCATACTCATGGGAACTATGTCCCACCATGTCAAAACGTAAAGTTTTTGAGTAGGCTCTAACATCCCACAATCCTTGACAATAACCAAGTAGACAAACTGCAATCGCAACATATACCTGTGACAGCCATATAGGATAGATGTGAGCAAAGCCCCGCAATATTTGGTTTTTGTAATACTGTGATCAGCGACGGGTCGATTTTCAAGCGATTTCAAAATGACGTCATAGACTCGATTGTTACCTGTAACCCATCCAAACTACAGCTCTGTCTGATTATTAATTACAGAGAAATTTACAATTTGGCTAAAACAAAAATTGAAGGGTTTTATCCCTCAAAATGAGGTAGCTCCGTAGTGCGGTTCTTTCGCCCAGTTGAGATAAACGTGGATAAAAATAAATGACTGGATGACGAAAACACTTGAAATAACTCTTTGTAAAATTGTTGTATTCTCGCAAAGTTACTCAACACAATACTCAACTTAAATGCCTTCAAAATTCGAACAGAACACTTAGAAGTACTTGTACAAAAACAGTACTTTCTCCTCCACACAAGCAGAATTAGTAGGATAACCAGAAAGAGTGCGTTTACCGAGGCTAATTTATCTAGTTACATAGCAAAAAGTGTAATTTGTTAGGTCCTCTTCCTTGAACTTCCAGACTCTTGCTCTCCTTCCTCGGATACTTCATCGAGAAATAGTGAGTCCATATCTACACACATCAAAACAAGTTTTCTCGGTTACGAGAGTTCTGGAAACTCTACAGAATATTGGAATGCAGATCAACATAAACATCATTTCCGCCCTTTTTATTGCTCATGAAAACCACACATTCCATGTTGTATCACCATACAGCAAGACCTTCAGAGGTGGTGGTCCAGATTGCTGTACACACCGGTACATCTAATACCCACTAGCACGTCCTGTTGCACTGATGCATGCCTATATTCGTCGTCGCATTCTATTCACAAGTTCATCAAGGCACTGTTGGTCCAGATTGTACCACTCCTCAACGGCGATTCAGCTTAGATCCCTCAGAGTGGGGTCGTGCGGTAGCGTTCTCGCTTCCCACGCCCGGTTTCCCGGGTTCGATTCCCGGCGGGGTCAGGGATTTTCTCTGCCTCGTGATGTCTGGGTGTTGTGTGATGTCCTTAGGTTAGTTAGGTTTAAGTAGTTCTAAGTTCTAGGGGACTGATGACCATTGATGTTAAGTCCCATAGTGCTCAGAGCCATTTGAACCTCAGAGTGGTTGGTGGGCCACGTCGTCCTTAAACAGCCCTTTTCAATCTATCCCAGGCATGTTCGATAGGGTTCATGTCTGGAGAACATGCTGGCTACTCTGTTCGAGCGACCTGGCTATCTTGAAGGAAATCTTTCACAGAATGTTCGCGATAGGGGTGCAAATTGTTGTCCTCGAAGACGAATGCCTCGCCAATATGTTGCTGATATGGTTGCACTGTCGGTCGGAGGATAGCATGCATGTATCGTACAGTCGTTATGACGCCTTTCGTGACCACCAGCGGCGTACGTCGGCCCCGCATAATGCAACCTCCAACTTGTTGCACTCGCTGGACGCTGCGTCTAAGGCGTTCAGCCTGACCGGTTTGCCTCCAAACACGTCTCCGACAGTTGTCTGGTTGAAGGCATATGCGACATTCATCGGTGAAGAGAACGTGATGCCGATCCTGAGCGGTCCATTCGGCTTGTTGTTGGCCCTATCTGTGCCGCGCTGCATAGTGTCGTGGTTGCAAAGATGGACCTCGCCATGGACGCCGGGAGTGAAGTTGCGTAACATGTAGCCTATTGACAGTTTGAACCGTAACACGACGTCCTGTGGCTGCACGAAAAGCATAATTCAACATGGTGGCGTTTGTGCCAGATTTCCTCCGAGCCATAATCCGTAGGTAGCGGGCATCCACTGCAGTAGCAGCCCTTGGGCGGCCTGAGCGAGGCATGTCATCGACTGTTCCTGTGTCTCTGGATCTCTTCCATGTCCAAAGAACATCGCTTTGGTTCACTTCGAGACGCCTGGACACTTCCCTTGTTGAGAGACCTTCCTGGCACAAAGTAACAATCGGGACGCGATCGAGCCGCGTTATTGACCCACTTGGCATGGTTGAACTACAGACAGCACGAGCCGTGTACCTCCTTCCTGGTGAAATGACTGGAACTGATCGGCTGTCGGACCCCCTAATAGGCGCTGCTCATGCATGGTTGTTTACATCTTGGGGCGTGTTTAGTGACATCTCTGGACAGTCAAAGGGACTGTGTCTGTGCTACAATATGCGCAGTCAACGTCTATCTTCAGGAGGTCTGGGAACCGGGGTTATGCAAAAATTGTTTTCATGCGTGTATATTTGAGCCACTGTCATTATGTGAGAAGTATGAATGCGACTCTGAAGAATAGTTGACTGGCTGTTTAATCTATTTTCTTCCTTTTTTGGCATTAATGTAACGAAATCTAACTCTCGTCGTTTTAGTTTCTGTGTTACGTCTTTTCATCGCAGTAACAAGTTATTCGTTTCCCATATATTCTTCTAGTCGTTTTCTTTACTGGTTTTTAGACAGTTTTCTCTTTATTTTAGACAAGGTAATTATATCTTTAAGTGAGACATTCTTACTCAGTGTGTGTTAAATGTCATGTTTTGCAGAGTTGATCAACGACGAATTGGCGTCACATTGTTGGAGCTGTGTGCATTGACACCTAGAGGGATTCGCCCTGGTTCGCCATTTTCTGACAAATGCGCCAGTGTTAATTTTGGGGACCAACTGGAACAATTATTTCCACGCTAACTTGAAGGCACTAGTGTCAACGAATAGTTCGCTAATTCTTCTTTTGCAACCCTGTATTATATAATGTCAAGGTAAACATCAGAAATATCTCATTTAAGTAGCAAAAAACAGACTTACCTCATTTTCTGATCTCCGAAGCGGCCTGCTGAGACGAACTTTCATGGAACAATAAGTTACTAGACTAACGAGTCACGATCAAGACAAAACCTGCAGAATGACTTCATTCTCATTGAGGCTACGAACCTACTCCTCATCAAAATTCTGTAGGGTTTATAGCCGACCGAAAATTACCAAAACATTTGAGTTACCGAGGTCAACACCATTTATGGTGTGTCGTCAGTATCGGACAGCAATTTTCGACATGCGTAAGCAGCCTCCCAGGATGACCAAAAGTGTTTGACGAACCTCGTCTCCGCAGAAATGTACAGGGCGATCAACGGACAACTGAGAGTCAGGTCAACATCGAATGTGTTGAGACGGGACGTGAACAGCGGTGTCGTGTATCATGGTACTTGAGAGGAACCCCGAATTCATCTGCATCAAGCTGAAGGGCAGCTCCATGAACGCATCGATCCTGTGAGCCAACAAGGTTGTGTCCAGATGAAGGTGGGTCAGTTATGATCTGGGCTGTGTTCATATGGTCACGGTTATCCGGCTGAATTGACAGTGACAGATACCAGTATACATCACGTGGACGTATTTGGAAACCATCGCACTGCTTCCCACCATTAGAGCAGCGAAGAGCGTTGTACCTGGAAGATAGTGTACCTAGGAACACCTGATACTTCCTGGTCTGTGTTTCTACCTCATGGTCGATTTTAGAATCACATGAAGGAATGCGCGCTAGAAACCGCCTTAAGCAGTTTCCGGTATTTTCTACTGTTCTTCTTGTAAAATGGAAATGTCGTGTGGCTAGGGGCTCCCATCGGGTAGACCGTTCGCCTGGTGCAAATCTGTCGAGCTGACGCCACTTCGGCGACTTGCGTGTCGACGGGGCTGAAATGATGATGATAAGGACAGCACAACACACAGTCCCTGAGCAGAGAAAATCTCCTACCCAGCCGGGAATCGAACCCGGGCCGGTAGGCATTACATTCCGTCGCGCTGACCACTCAGCTACCAGCGTCGGAAGTTCTTCGTGTTGTGAGATATGAGGCTGTGTTTTGCTCAACTGCTATCTGAAACGAACCTGTATCAGACAAACGGAGAAACACTGTTGCAAATAGATAATGCTGTGGTTGTTGTCGGCGGAGAAAGGTCTCCTGATACAACCTTGCTCCCGGCCGCCCGTTGCTATTTGCTTTTTCATAAATAAACACCATGTCGGCAAGCTCTCGATTAGAATACGGAAGCATTGTGTACAACGCTGTATCACATCCACTACAAGGTGAGTCAGCAAAAGAAGTGAATCGGACACCACGTCCGGCATGACGTAAGAGGAACGGTGCCAGTCACTAGCAGGAAACCTGCGTACTGTATCTGTGGCTGCATAGTACAGTGCGCACTAGACTGCAATCTCTGTAACAAAGTATGATTGAGTAAATGGTCTCTAGCATTTCCGGACATAAGTTCATTGGATCTTTTCTGTTCCATATCCTCTCACTGATCAGTCCCTAGAGTTTCTACACGCTGGAAAACATCACTCTGAATTTGGGTTGGGTTGGGTTGTTTGGGGGAAGAGACCAAACAGTGAGGTCATCGGTCTCATCGGATTAGGGATGGACGGGGAAAGAAGTCGGCCGTGCTCTTTCAAAGGAACCATCCCGGCATTTGCCTGGAGCGATTTAGGGAAATCACGGAAAACCTAAATCAGGTTGTCCGGACGTGGGATTGAACCGTCGTCCTCCCGAATGCGAGTCCAGTGTGCTAACCACTGCGCCACCTCGCTCGGTCACCCTGTATTTGCCAGCATTGTCTCCTTAAAGTCAGATGTGCTATTTCCCATTATTCTTCCCATCTAGTACCGTATAACAATTGTAGTACAGCTATTAAGTCAGAATATAGGAATACCCATTGTTACAGCATCTTCTGCAAAATTAAATGCCAATTCGCTGTCATAAACGCCAACGTGACTCTTTATCTACAAACTCTTGACAAGTTTGTACATGGATCGTAACTGGGCAATCTGCTTCACCACTTTGTACACCAAATTATTTTATGGCGTTGGAGTGCATGGTCTCTAAAACTCGTTAGAGCTGAATTCGAATCTGGTTTGTAATGAACTTCTGGTTTTACAATGTAGTACATTGCCTGACAAAAAAGGTGAAGCATCCAGAATGGGGGACGGAAACAAAATGAAACTCCTCGGGTTGAGAGAATAGGTGACGTCATTTCGGTGATAACAAATCCGAGTCAAAATTACAAAGAACTGGGTAAGGTGATCACAGTTATCACTATGACGTTGCACCCCCTATGGCCTGAACCCCTACGCTGATTCGATTGGGAATGGGCCGTTCTATTTTCTCCTGAGAAAATCTGGGCCATAACTAGGCCTTGATATCCAGGATACTGGAACTGAAATGGAGTTATTGGGATACATCTTGGGATCATGATGGCTACGAGAGTACCTACACATCACGATACGTGCCATATGTGGACGAGCATTGTCCTGTTGAAAAACGGCACTACGATGCTGTCGCATGGAGAGATGGCGCCACAGAATGTCCGTGACTTTCCTTTGTGCCACTAGAGTTCCCTTAATCCCTACCAGATTGTGCTGAAGGCATTCTCGATAGCTCCCCACATCACGACGCCAGGAATAACTACCCTGAGCCTTTCTAAAGCGTTGGCATAATGGGAGCGTAGCGAGGTCGCTGCCGTACTCGTCGCCGATGATGGTCATCCAGGGCTGCGCAGAACACCAGTTCATTGCTGAACACAATGTGACATCATTCGGTAGCAGTTCATGCTTTCCGGTCGTGGTACCATTCCAAACACCGCTGTTTATAGAATGAGATTTTCACTCTGCAGCGGAGTGTGCGCTGATATGAAACTTCCTGGCAGATTAAAACTGTGTGCCGGACCGAGACTCGAACTCGGGACCTTTGCCTTTCGCGGGCAAGTGCTCTACCATCTGAGCTACCCAAGCTCGACTGACACCCCCTCCTCACAGGTACTGGCAGAAGTAAAGCTGTGAGGACGGGGCGTGAGTCGTGCTTGGGTAGCTCAGATGGTAGAACACTTGCCCACGAAAGGCAGAGGTCCCGAGTTCGAGTCTCGGTCCCCCCACAGCTTTAATCTGCCAGGAAGTTTCACCGTTGTTTATGTTATGTTGTTAACGGCAGCCTACGCGTGGGATAACAGTTCCTCAGTCTGGTTGCTGGCAGTCTCTAACCAATAGTACAGGATAACGCAAAATACTGAAGATGTCCCTTGTTCTCAGATGGCAGGCACAGATGTCAAGGAGTTACGATGTGCTTGATTCACAATACGGCGGTCTTCCCTTATGATGATCAGATACCGTCAACAGCAACCATGTCGATGAGTATGTCTATCCTCACCTTTCCATTTATTTATTTATTTAGCTTATGGCATATAACACATCATATAGAAAAGACATAAAAATCATAAGACACAGAAATAAAGAGTAGTCACAGTGTGTAACATATAGTTGTAGATATAAAAGTGTTTAAAAATAGTGTATATAACAAACAAAAGTTCACAAACAAACATCCAGATTTGTGACATAGTCTATTGCACTTTCAGTCGCGGTCAGAAACTCATTGGGGTCTCCTGCAAAACGTCTCAGAGGGCAATCTTCCACGATGTGACGAATCGTCTGCCGGTCCGCACCGCAGTCACATCTCGGGGTGGTGATTTTACCCCACCTGTGGAGGCTGTCTGCACATCTGCCGAATTCGATTCAGGGTCGTCCAAGTTTTCCTTGGCAAATTGAATCCTGGTGGTTGGACATTGATGCATGGCATATTCTGCAGGTTTTGGGACACAGATTCTCTCCACCGCATTTTCCAGAGGTTGCCATAATCCGGGTTGAGAGGATGCGTATTTTTTGCCTTTTTTTAAAGAGGGGTGTCTTGAGCGCAATCTGTTCATCTCCAGGGCAGGAACATCCTTATGGATTGGCAGTTTCTCGTTGTTCAGCACTTTTCCATACTCGCGTAAGAGAGCGTTCTCTCTGCGCAGGTCCGGTGGGGGAATGTTGCTCAGTATAGGTAGCCAGTGTAAAGGCGTTGGCTTTATTGTTCCTGATATCATCCTCATTGCGTAGTTTAGTTGAGCATCGATCAAGCCTGTGTGTTTACTGTTTAGCCATACCGGTGCGGCATTTTCTGCTGTTGTGTAGACAAGTCCCAGAGCCGAAGATCTCAGTACAGCCGCGGAAGAGCCCCACGTGGTCCCACATAGCTTCTGTATGATATTATTTCGAGTTTTAAGTTTTGCGGCTGTATTACGTAGGTGTTCCTTGAATGTTAGGGTTCTGTCAAAGGTGACGCCTAGATATCTGGGGTAATTATTATGGTTCAGCTGCCTGTTTTCGAAATGAACGTTGAGCTTTCTTTTTGCTTGGGCATTGTCGAGGTGAAAGCAGGTCACCTCCATTTTGGTCGCGTTTGGCCGTAATCTCCACCTTCGGAAGTAATCTCCCAGCTTTGTTAGATCCGCAGTTAATGTGTTTTCCGTTGCCTCCATTGATCTGCCTCTTGCAGCTATTGCCCAGTCGTCGGCATATCCGAATTTTTGAGAAGTGGTTTCAGGTAAGTCAGATATGTAGAGGTTAAACATCAATGGCGCCAGAACGGAGCCTTGTGGTAAACCATTGTTGAGCTTCATTTAGTCACTTTTTAAGTCGCCCATTATGACTCTGAAGCTTCTATCTGTGAGCATGTTATCAATGAGGTTGGCCAGCTTATTACATGGTATGACCCGCAGCAACTTAAATATCAGGCCTTGTCGCCAAACGGTATCATAAGCGGCTGATAGGTCAATAAAGGCTACTGATGTTTTGAGTTTTTTTTGAAAGCTCGCCTCTATATGAGTTGCTAGGGAGAGGATCTGGTCGGTGCAACTGCGGTTGGGTCGAAAACCTGCCTGTTCAATCGGTACCACTTCAAGAATTTTTCCGCTTGTTCTGTTGTAGATGATACGTTCCAACAGGTTATAGACACAGTTCAGCAGAGCGATAGGGCGGTAGTTTTGGGGCATGTCATTAGGTTTGCCTGGCTTTAGTATCGCTATAATCTTTGCTCGTTTAAGCTGGTGTGGGATATTACCCAATTCTAAAATATCTGTTAAGAAGTTTGCGAGCCATGTTCTAGTATATTTTCCACAGTGAAGTAGGAATTCCGGGTGGATGCCATCGAAGCCGGGAGCCTTGCCACTTTTGATTTTTGACAAGGCTGCTGCAACTTCTTCCGCTGTGATAGGCTGTGAAATTTCGGAGGTAGGCGATGCCCTTTGTTTTAAGGATCTTAATTCACGTTTGACGGTCGTGGTGTGTGTTCTGTCCCTTGGTGCTCTTGAGGTTCTAACTATGTGTGCGGCCACATTGTTAGGGGTTATCGGGTGGGTGTCTTTTATTTTACGTTTACTGCCTCCCAGGTTACGGAGTAGGGTCCATGCTTGCCTACTGGATTTAGTGAAATCTAGATTCTCCACGGTGTCCATCCATTTTTCCCGTCGAGCTGCGTCTAAGCTGTGCAACAGTTCGTCCGCGATTTCTTGGTTGTTGGTTTCGGTAAATTCCTGGTACAGGTCTTCGCATCTCTCATTCCAGCCAGGGATGTACTCTTTCCGGTAGCCTCTGGGTACATTCCTCTTAGCCGTGGCGATGACTGCTCCCACAAATCTGTCATAGTTGTCCCTAGTCGCGGGTATCCAACCTAGACACTTGTCAAGGTTTTCTGCACAGGTGGCCCAGTCTGCCTTCTGGAAATTCCATCGTGGGCGAGGAAAGGATTTTATGATTGGGATGTTAATTCCGACTTTTAAGATAACAGGGCGATGCTGGCTATGTGGGAAATCAGACAGGACTTCACGAGTTGCGGCTAGCGGTTGGTTGTATTTGTTTTTAGTGACAAAACATAAATCAGGGTTATAATCTCGTCTCCATGCTGCTGATCGAAATGTTCCGCGGTCCTTGGCGTCGAAAATCAGGTGGGTGTTACTCTCCTCACTCCAGCTCATCAGGGATTCACCGTTCTGGTCGTTTCGTGCGTACTTCCAGTTCTCATGGTGACTATTAAAGTCTCCTACGTAGATAGCAGGGTGGGGATATTCTTGGAGTACTTCTGGAGGCCATGGACAGCAGGGAGGCTTATAGATGTTAACTATAATGGTCTCGCCAATTTTGACAGCAACTTCATGTATGTTGTTGTCTGTAGATATCTTACACAGGGAAGCATTTTCTATCTTATTTCGTATGTAGGTTGTCACGCCGTAATTACGGTGATAGGTGGCTCCCAGTATCTCGAATCCAGAGATTTTTCCTCTAGAGGCCAGCTGATCTATGTTTTCCGCATGAGTCTCTTGTATCGCGACTACGTCGATTTTGTTCTGAGTGAGAACTCTCTGGAGAAATTCACATTTGCTCCTACTTATGCCTTCAATGTTTAGGTGGCAGACTCGGAGGCACGGTCCGAGTGCTCTAGTCAATTCTTCATCGTTCATTTGGTCGGTATCACTCATGATGTGTTTACCAGGAGATCCAGCACAGGATTATCTGGATTATCTGGTTGCCTTTAGTGCTAGTTCATTTAGCGTTACCCAGGGTGCACGTGTAGTATTCTACTACGGACGCGAACTAGTCTTACACCCCCTCACCTTTCCAAGCAGTCCAACATGGGCTCGCCATGACATCCAAATGCTTTATAAAACTGGATATTGCCAGCCAAATGGAAATTACAATTTCTCTTTCAAAATCTGTCAAGTGCTAATAACGCTGACTAGCACAAGTTCGCAGCTTCTCTGAGTCTTTCACAGTGATCACTCAACATTTGACGCTATTCACGCCCCTTATACACCCGACCAGACCAGGTAACAACACTAAACCCTTAGCTATACGGTGTCCATAGGTCGTGGTACGTCTTCCGGATGCCATTTTTGCCTCTAGCGGACCCGTGAGCCGCTTTGACGAAAACAAGTGACATTGTGAGAAATGATTTGGACGACGGCAAGTAGCGGAGCAGAAAGAGCTCTTCAGGCACGGTGTGTTATCAGTTGGGCCGTGCGACTTCTCTGTCGCTCGACTGGACTTCAGTATTGCAGCTTGGCCCGCGTGTTCGAGAATAAGTTTTCATCTTGAGAATAAGCTTTCATCTTGGCAGTTCTGGAGGATACGAGGCGGCCGAAGCTATTCCCATTGCGGGTCATTGTTTTTGACGCCTCGGCTAAGATGGAAGCGTGGCTTCTTAGAACTATGGTGGGGTATCTTAATTCTGTTGAGTGAATCTGGGGACAAAGTGAGTTTCGCGAAATGTTCCTTTCTGTTGTCTTCCCAAGTGTGCCGCCATCTGGTTATGCGCCTTATCCGCCTTCACAATTATTAGAACTCTAAAAGTACCGGTTCAGTCTTCCTGTTTGCTTAAGCCCCGGTCGTGGGTACGTTGAGTGCAAGCTCAACAGGCCCGCAAGTATTTGTACCAACTGCATATTGTACCACTAGTAAATCTGTGATATTCTGTAAATAAGGCGTTCTGTGTTCTTACCTTCTTGTACATGATAGCTTTGTGAACTTTGGTTTGAGTTACTTCATTTATTGCTGTGAATGGCTTTGATGCTTGCTGGTTAACTTGTTAATTCATGAAGGAAAGGACTTGTGTCAGTTGCCTGGTTTTTTAAGGTTCTGTCTGCTAATGTAGTCGAATTTAGTTTGCCAACCGTGTGCATCCATTCAAATCTTGTTGTTTTTCCGTCCCGCGTGGCAGCCATGGAGCGTTGTTTTGAAACTGAATTGAGATTGGCGGGCGAATCTTCTTATCTCCTTCTTGAGATCTTCGTGTGTGTTGAGTAATAAGGTCCAATTATTGTTTGCTACTAATACTGGAGGGTTTGTTATCTGTTCCTTTATTGGTATGTGGGTGCGTGATCACGCTTTCAGCCATGTTGTGTTCAGTTTCACGATTGAGAGGTTAAGAATCAAAATGGTTCAAATGGCTCTGAGCACTATGGGACTTAACATCTGTAATCATCAGTCCCCTAGAACTTAGAACTACTTAAACCTAACTAACGTAAAGACGTCACACACATCCATGCCCGAGGCAGGATTCAAACGTGCGACCGTAGCGGTCACGTGGTTCCAGACTGAAGCGCCTAGAACCGCACGGCCACTCCGGCCGGCGGTTAAGGATCATTTATGATTTAATTATTTGTTAAACTTACAGATCCTTTTTTTGCCGGGTAATACCAACAACTACTACCGCCATGCGCAGAATCGTCTCGATTGCCCGGGAGGTTTCTATCCTCGATTTACGCTGAATAACTACCTGGGCGCAGTGGTTTGTATTCAAGTTGTGCTGCCTCTTAATCAACAGTACCCACGTGAGCAAAAAAAAAAAAAAATCTTGGCGCAACATTGTACCTGTGTTAGCTTTCTTTTTTAATGATGTATTTTGAAATGTGTGTGTGTCCTTTTGGGGAACTGAATGTAAATTTAAGGTCACAGTTTTCATAAGTTTTCATTTCTTTGGTGAGTGGCGTTGTGGAACATTCTATGATACCAAGCAAATTGCAAATCAGTAAACTGGCTGTCAGAAAATACGATAAGCTGAACCACTAAATTGTTTTTCACACAAATTCTTCTTGTCGTAACTGTCGTGTTGAAGCATAGATACTATAAAATTTCTGCGTCGTTCTTGTGTCACATGAGCTTGTACAAAAAAATTCTGGTATCCTTATAATTACATAGTATCTCATTATAGGAACTTTACACTAGTAAAGATTCAGAATGTCCACCAAATGAAGCTACAACTCCGTGACTTTGCACTTGGTTTTCTGGCAGATATGGAAATGGATGACATATTCTTTGGACAGACGATGCACAGTTTACTCTGCACAGTACCTTGCATGCAAAGAACTGTCGCATATAGTGTTCTACTCCGCCACATATTGTGCAGTAACATCAGCTGCTCTCAGCTCATTTGGCTGTGTGGTGTGGTTTCACAGGCTCCTTCATTCTCGGTCCATTTTTCTTTGAGGAGATGACACCTCGCGGGCATTTCAGGTGTCGAGTGACATCTCCACATCATAGGAATCTCATTATGCAACACGTTAGTCCAGCTTTGCAAGAACGCAACTGTGTCCATGCCAAGTGAACGGTTTGCTTCCAGAAATCTTCCGTAACGACTGCAACACCTCTAGACAATTTCAATATCTATGGCCTCTCAGATCCCCTGACCTAAATCGATGTGACTTCTGGTCGTGGGGATATCTGAAAGAGTTTGTCTATTAGCGATGGATCCGGTCTTTTCCTGAAGACAGCTTGCGACGACATATCACCATGATTATACCGGACACGTTGCGAGCAACTGTGGACCACGCATGATGCTGACTCGGGAGACCATATAGAATGCACTGAACACATGTTGTAACTAATGACCATATCTTAACAAAAGTACGAGAACCAATGTTATGATGTGTTTGATCGTTCCTCTCCTTTACCTGCTCCTAGAATACATCCTGATTGCTTACAGCACCATGTTTTCACCTACTGCCAGAAATTGGAACTATTACTTTTTCAGCATACTCCACGATCGCACCGACTAATGAACATATCTACGATGTTTCAGCGTCCTGCAATGTATACAGACCGAACTGCAGCACTCGGAACACCGTCAGTTTTATTACCAGGTGTAGAAGTATAAAACCGGAATTTGGTTGCAATAATTACACGTCTGTTGTCCGAAACTGAAAAACAATATTTTAGGCAAAATAATCTCAATTTCCATTTATACATTTCTTCCATCTCTCCAGCAGGCCATAAACGCCACGCCAAAAAAACAGTCCTTCTTTTGAAGCGAACCAGTCAGCTGGCCATATGAACTGAAGCGTTGTTCAACGAAAGCGTGTCCCAGTGATGCAAATAGATGGAAATCGGACGGAGCTAAGTCCGGAGAGTAGGCCGCATGCTGTAGTATTTTCTAACTGAAGGCCTCGATAGTTTCCCTCAACCGTTTTGCTCTGTGTGATGGGGCGTTGTCATGGAGCAATGTGATTTTGTGTTGCCTTTTCCCAAATTCCGGTCGTTTTTCACATAATGCTCGAATTAAATCGATCATTTGCTGTTGGTAGCGATCAGTGTCAACGGTTTCACCAGGTTTTGGCAGCTCATAACAGATGACAACCTTGTGATCCCAACAAACACAGAGTATTGTCTCTTTTCAAAGCGATTTGGTCTTGCAGTAGATGTCGATGGTTTGCCTGGATTCACCCACGATTTACGACGCTTAGGATTCTCAAAATATACCAGTTTTTCATCATCTGTCCCTATTCGATGGAGGAACGACTTTCTTTCGTATCTGTCTAGCACCATTTCACAAATGATTTGCTTTCTTTTATTCAGTTCATGCGGAACCTATTTTCCCACTTTCTGCACCTTTCCCATAGCTTTCAACCGAAGAAAAACGGCTTTTGCGTCACATTCTGTTGTTCTGCGAGTTCCTGTTGAGGCTATTATCTTCATCCGATAAGGCCTGCAATTCGTCGTATTCGAACTTTTTCGGTGGTTTCCCTCGCTCGTCGTTTCTCGCGTCAAAATCACCACTTTTGAATTTTTTAAACCACTCGAAACACCGTGTTAAAAAAAAAAATGTTCAAGTGTGTGTGAAATCTTATGGGACTTAACTGCTAAGGTCATCAGTCCCTAAGTTTGCACACTACTTAACCTAAATTATACTAAGGACAAACACACACACCCATGCCCGAGGGAGGACTCGAACTTCCGCCGATACCAGCCGCACAGTCCATGACTGCAGCGCCTGAGACCGCTCGTCTAATCCCGCGCGGCCACCGTGTTTTCCTAAGAGCATGTTCGCCGAAATCTTTGACAAGCGTTTGATGCGATTTTGCAGCAGTTTTCTTCAAATGATAACAGAAAACCAATGCTGCCAGCAAATCGTAGGTCGTAGGCACAAAACTCGACGTGCTTACGGGTTTGAAACAGATGCCGATGTGTGGAACTTGGGTTACTGTGTGCTGACATTCGTCTGCAGCCGTTACACGAAGGAGATGGCGCTGCAGACGCGGTCTCACGGGCCCTGCACTGACGGCTAGGGAAATTCCGGTTTCATACTTCTACAGCTGGTATAACCACCCGGTATTATTCCTAGTCACACCCGCCGGCTTAAACATTTTCTTGACCATTGTCGACACAGGAGACAGTTTCCAGCATCTTGGGGAAGGAGGTCTCATCCACCCTGCGGGTGATGGGTTTGTCTTTCTGAAATCTTTCTACATGATTTGTAGATTTTCACTATTCTGTCTTAAGGGTGAGTGACTTTCCCATTACGGCAGGTGTGCTTTTTGCTCCCATCAATTGTTGGAAATAAACTTTTGCATGTGCTGGCAGGAAGTAGTACTTTTCAGAGAAATGCTGTCAGAGAGAGCGTGAAATAGCCAATAACAATGCTTGTTTTCTGCTCATGTCGATGACTGGCCGAAAGGTGTGGAGTTAAGATGTTTGCGTGGAGTAGTTTCGAGGAAGCAAATGCACGGGAAGTCGGCCGACAGCACTCGCGAGTCAAGGGAGTGAGTCATCGTTTGTGAAGTATTAAATTATAGTTTCAGTGTTGAAGGTTTAGCAGAGTTGTAAATGCAATCCTAAGAATTATTCATTTTGCAATTACCTAGGCAAACGTTGTAGTTTGTGAGCTTGGTGTGTGCTAGGTAGACAAGGTCTTTATAAACTATGTGATCGAAAGAATTCGGACTCCTATTTGTAGATATTAATATGGGATGTGTCCACTCTTTGCCTTTATGACGGCTTGAACTTTGCTGGGGACGCTTTCAGTGATGTGTCTGACTGTCTGTGGAGGAATCGCAGCCGATCATTCCTCAAGCGGCGAAACCAAATAAGGTAGTTATGCTGGATGCCGGGGACCTTGCGTCCATGGCGAGACTCTGGAGAGGCCAGCTAGTTTCAGGAATGTTATGGTCCACAGGTGGCTGCCTCAGCGATGCTGTTTTATGTTAGCGTGGATTTTCAGTCTGATAAAATCATCTGTCCGAACGGTTCCTCTACTGGGGGCTGTAAAATGCACTCATATCCTTCCACATTTAACATCTTCTTAAGGGCAATCAGGGGCACACACCCCAACCTCGAGATAGATTCTCGTACCGTAACAACACCTCCTCTATCCTTCACCGTTGGCACCGCACCTAATGACAAATAAGGATCTGAAGGTATTCTTCAAACCCAAACCCTTCATTTGGATTCCTTCGGTGTATATACTGCCTCGTTATTCCATGTGTCTGATTGCCAGTCACCACTCGTCCACTGCCGCCGACCTTTAAACCACCACAAGCATTGCTTAGTATGACTACTGAAACGTGTGGCTTATGAGGAGCTGTCAAACATGGTGTCCCAGTCTTGTACTAGGAGGACTTCTGGTACCACTTTGAAACTCTCGAGTGATTCATTCCTCTGATTTCATGCACTTTTTTACAATCACCTGTCGCAATGCTCAACGATCTCCTTCCGTCAGTACATGAGGCCTAACGGGTCCCGGTTTCGTTTTGTTTGCTCCTTAGCGTTTCCACTTCACAGTCTTACCAGCAACAGGCGAATTGGGTGGCTCTGGAAGGGGTGAAATATATCTGATGGATTTATCGCTCAGGTGACATCGAATGACTAGTCCAGTTCTGTGTTATTGCTTCTCCACTGACAACACACTATTTCCCGCCTCCTTTTATACTGACAAGTCGTGGTGGTGGACCGAGCGAGGTGGCGCCGTGGTTAGACACTGGACTCGCATTCGGGAGGACGACGGTTCAATCCCGCGTCCGGCCATCCTGATTTAGGTTTTCCGTGATTTCCCTAAATCGCTCCGGGCGAATGCCGGGATGGTTCCTTTCAAAGGGCACGGCCGACTTCCTTCCCCGTCCTTCCCTAATCCGATGAGACCGATGACCTCGCTGTCTGGTCTCCTTCCCCGAAACAACCAACCAACCATCGTTGTGGTGGTAAATTCCTATGGGATCAAACTGCTGAGATCATCGATCCCTAGGCTTACACACTACTTAATCGAACTTAAACTAACTTACGCTAAGGACAACAAATACACCCATGCCCGAGGGAGGACTCGAATCTCCGTCGGGGGGAGCCGCGCAAACCGTGGCAAGACGCCTTAGAACGCGAGGCTACCACGCGCGGCTATACTGACAGGTTCGTCTCTAGAGACGTCCAGTGGTGAACTTGACATTACGTAGGGCTGTCCGGATACTTGTGGCCAGACAGTGTATTAGATCGCGGACCCAGTTGAGTTGCTCTTTAATGAACGAGGCGGACTTTGCAATGCCTAACTAAAGCCATTAAATTCCATTTGTTTCCGTGCAAACTTGAAGTGCGATATTTTTGTATCTTTTGACCAACAGCATTTGAACTGTTATTCCTGTTTCGACGTGTGGAGAATTTCGGCGAAAGCTTGTAGTAGCCAGTTTGCGGTGGTGTACATTTGGTATTCCAGTGGTCGAATCTCGGAATCTCTCTGAAAATAATCATATTGTTACAAGGCATTTATTATTGGCATAGGAGCAGCGATAATTTGCACCCTGCCTGGCCGGTGAAAGTGAGGCACATTTTAGACTGGTTTTAACACATTACTGACCATTAAAATTTCTACACCAAGAAAAAATGCAGACGATAAACGGGTATTCATTGGACAAATATATCATACTAGAACTGACACGTGATTGCATTTTCACGCAATTTGGATGCATAGATCCTGAGAAATCAGTACCCAGAATAACCACCTCTGGCCGTAATAGCGGCCTTGATACGCCTGAGAAATGAGTCAAACAGAGATTGGATGGCGTGTACAGGTACAGCTGCCCATGCAGCTTCAACACAATACCACAGCTCATCAAGAGTAGTGACTGCCGTACTGTGACGAGCCAGTTGCTCGGCCACCATTGACCAGAAGTTTTCAATTCGTGAGAGATCTGGAGAATGTGATGGCCAGGGCAGCAGTCAAACATTTTCTGTATCCAGAGAGGCCCGTACAGGACCTGCAACATACAGTCGTGCATTATCCTGCTGAAATGTAGGGTTTCGCAGGGATCGAACAAGGGTAGAGCCACGTATCGTAATACATCTGAAATGTAACGTCCACTGTTCAAAATGCCGTCAGTGCCAACAAGAGGTGACCGAGACGTGTAACCAATGGCACCCCATGCCATCACGCCGGGTGATACGCCAGTATGGTGATGACGAATACACGCTTCCAATGTGCGTTCACCGCGATGTAGGCAAACACGGATGCGACCATCATGATGCTGTAAACAGAACCTGGATTCATCCGAAAAAAAGACGTTTTGCCATTCGTGCACCCAGGTTCGTCGTTGAGTACACCATCGCAAGCGCTCCTGTCTGTGATGCAGCGTCAAGGGTAACCGCAGCCATGGTCTCCGAGCTGGTATTCCATACTGCTTCAAACGTCGTCGAACTGTTCGTGCAGATGGTTTTTGTCTTGCAAACGTCCCCATCTGTTGACTCAGGGATCGAGACGTGGCTGCACGATCCGTTACAACCATGCGCATAAGATGCCTGTCATCTCGACTGCTAGTGATACGAGGCCGTTGGGATCCAGAGCGGCATTCCGTATTACCCTCCTGAACTCACTGATTCCATGTTCTGCTAACAGTCATTGGATCTCGACCAACGCGAGCAGCAATGTCGCGATACGATAAACCGCAATCGCGATAGACTACAATCCGACCTTTATCAAAGTCGGAAACGTGATGGTACGCATTTCTCCTCCTTACACGAGGCATCACAACAACGTTTCACCAGGCAACGACCGTCAACTGCTGTTTGTGTATGAGAAATCGGTTGGAAGCGTTCCTCATGTCAGCACGTTGTAGGTGTTGCCACCGGTGCCAACCTTGTGTGAATGCTCTGAAAAGCTAATCATTTGCATATCACAGCATCTTCTTCCTGTCGGTTAAATTTCTCGTCTGTAGCACGTCATCTTCGTGGTGCAGCAATTTTAATGGCCAGCAGTGTAGTACAGGATAGCAGAGAATTAATCCGCGATTAGCAATAAATGTTGCCGAGTAAATCTTTGGGGCAATACGTCACGTAACTACGTCGTACGTCGCTCATTGCACGCAGCGAGTATGAGGAAAAGTGATAAAACTTTAATTATCAGCTCGACAAAATAATGTTATGCCGCTAATTACTGTGTTTGTTGGCAGGTACATATCTGCAGTAGTCGCTGCAGTTGATCTCCACTCTATCAATATTTGAGTATTGCTTCTGTAGTAGCATTCTGATGATATTTGGCTTGTGCACTCAACTGTTTTGTTATCAGCACCCGTACAAATTCCAGGTTTTTGTACTGTCCAGTCTCGCCACTTTTACGAAGGACGGTGAAATGATCAGGACGATACAAACATTCAGTCCGAGGATGGAGAAAATTCCCGACCCCGGCCAGGAATCGAACCCGGGACCCCGTCATCCAAAGGCGGTAAAGCTAGACCCTAGACCACGAGTAGCGTGATACTCTGCTGTGGCGACGTTTTTTCTGTACATACCAGGTTGGAGACCTGTACCTGCTTACAAAAAAAATTAATTATGTAACTTTATTTTTTCGATGTGTTAAAACTTGAGTACCCCTTGTATACAGCGTCCCAGGAAGAACCGTCAGTATTCAGGGATGTGGCAGGAACGATCATTCGAAGCAAAAACTCTTGTACATTAGGTTTCCAAAATGCGTGGCAAAAACTCTTGTACATTAGGGCTCCAAAATGCGTGGCTTAAGAGCTATGAGCACTTCCTCATTTTGGACTCTGAAATAGATCTCTTCTACAGCACGCTCTTTCTTTCCATATTTTGGGAGGAGGTAGTAAATACCAGGACAAGAAACTTTATCAAGTAAACATGGGCTCTAAAGCCCATACCCTAAGAAAAATGGTTCAAATAGCTCTGAGCACTATGGGACTTAACTGCTGTGGTCATCAGTCCCCTAGAACTTAGAACTACTTAAACCTAACTAACCTAAGGACATCACACACATCCATGTCCGAGGCAGGATTCGAACCTGCGACCGTAGCGGTCACGCGGTTCCAGACTGTAGCGCCTAGAACCGCACGGCCACTCCGGCCGGCCATACCTTAAGAGCTATGAGCTGTTGTTCTGTATATGTGTTTCACATCAGCGAAGATGAAAAAGTGCTCACAGCACCTAAGGTATGGATTTATTAGCCCATTCTTTCTACAGTCCGTTCAAAATTACTTGATAGTTGACGTCTATCACTTTCCGCTACGCTGATGCCGCATCGGCCGCCGGCTACTGCTCACTCACAGGCAACTCACGAACATAGGAAGTCACTTCCCAATTGCTGCTAATGTCTAACACGGAGCAATGTTGGAAGTGGCCACCATAAGGTACGTCGGAAAAGCGACAGGTGATTTCAAGTGACCAATGACCGAACTGTCGCAAGAGAGGCGTTTTATGGCCCTGAATTCAATTTCATATCATACGCTAACCACAACCTCGTGACGTGTTATGTATCCGAGAACGCGGTGATCAACAATCTGTCGCAGAAATAAAGTCACGATCGCTTTGTTCATGGCTATTAAAGCTAACCTCTACCAGCAAACTCAAAACAAAAAGTTTAGTTTCAGCACTAAAAGCAAACTATAATTTCTTGGTTACCTGAAACTATCCTCTCACTGGCTGCACGAGCTGCCGCGTTACCAACCGATGAACTGTTCTCTTTGGCACTTAGTTGAAGATTATAGACGACACGGCAGATTCCAGACAAAAAAGGATGATAGGTAGAAAAATAAGAACAAATAAAGTTGTCACTATGACGATTAAAATTATGTGGCAAGGAATTAGAAATAAAAAAATACAGTTAACCAAATAATTGAAAAAATTATGACTATACATTTTGATTAGATTTCGAAACAAAAAAATTCGCGATGTTTGCCGTGATTCAACCCTGCGGCCTTCGATGTGACAGATTAATACGCTATCCGTTCCGATAAAGTATATAATTGAATGTAGTTGTTACATTTTTAACTGTGATTACCCAGTCGCAAAGCTGAATTGCAGCCTTCAAAAACTCACTTTCAAGCAATGTTGTGCGAAGCTTATCAAATGCAAGCCAATCTCTGTGATTCTGATAACCACATATGTGACGTTGAATCGCGTATTGCGCGGAGGTATCCAATAATGTTTAGTTAGTGCTGTGTATGGAACACGTGTACTTCATTAGCATCATTATGTGTACGTAGTTTGTGGTGTGGTTCCCATGTGTGAAGAAATACAAAATACACTACTGGCCATTAAAATTGCTGCACCAAGAAGAAATGCAGATGATAAACAGGTGTTCATTGGACAAATATATCATACTAGAACTGACATGTGATTACATTTTCATGTAATTTGGGTGCATAGATCCTGAGAAATCAGTACCCAGAATAACCACCTCTGGCCGTAATAGCGGCCTTCATACGCCTGGGCATTGAATCAGAGCTTGGATGGCGTGTACAGGTACAGCTGCCCATGCAGCTTCAACACGATACCACAGCTCATCAAGAGTAGTGACTGGCGTATTGTGACGAGCCAGTTGCTCGGCCACCATTGCCCAGACGTTTTCAGTTGGTGAAGGATCAGGAGAATGTGCTGGCCAGGGCAGCAGTCGAACATTTTCTGTATCCAGAAAGGCCCGTAAAGGGCCTGCAACATGCGGTCGTGCATTACCCGCTGAAATGTATTCGCAGGAATCGAATGAAGGGTAGCGCCACGGGTCGTAACACATCTGAAATGTAACGCCCACTGTTCAAAGAGCCGTCAATGCGAACAAGAGGTGACCGAGACGTGCAACCAATGGCACCCCAAACCATCACGGTGGGTGATGCGCCAGTATGACGATGACGAATACACGCTTTCAATGTGCGTTCACCGCGATGTCGTCAAACACGCATGCGACCATCATGATGCTGTAAACAGAACATGGATTCATCCGAAAAAAATTACGTTTTGCCATTTGTGCACCCAGGTTCGGCGTTGAGTATACCATCGCAGGTGCTCCTGTCTCTGATGTAGTGTCAAGGGTAACCGCAGCCATGGTCTCCGAGCTGATAGTCCATGCTGCTGCAAACGTCGTCGAACTGTTCCTGCAGATGGTTGTTTTCTTCCAAACGTCCCCATCTGTTGACTCAGGGATCGAGACGTGGCTGTACGATCCGTTACAGCCATGCGGATAAGATGCCTGTCATCTCGACTGCTAGTGATACGAGGCCGTTGGGATCCAGCACGGCGTTCCTGAACCCACCGATCCCATATTTTGCTAACAGTCGTTGGATCTCGACCAACGCGAGCAGCAATGTCGCGATAGGATAAACCGCAATCGCGATAGGCTACAATCCGACCTTTATCAAAGTCGGAAACGTGATGGTACGCATTTCTCCTCCTTACACAAGGCATCGCAACAACGTTTCACCAGGCAACGCCGGTCAACTGCTGTTTGTGTATGAGAAATCGGTTGGAAACTTTCCTAATGTCAGCCGGCCGGGGTGGCCGAGTGGTTCTAGGCGCTACAGTCTGGAACCGCGCGTCCTCTAAGGTCGCCGGTTCAAATCCAGCCTCGGGCATGGATGTGTGTGATGTCCTTAGGTTACTTAGGTTTAAGTAGTTCTACGTTCTAGGGGACTGACGACCTCAGATGTTAAGTCCCATAGTGCTCAGAGCCATTTGAACCATTTTTTTCCTAATGTCAGCACGTTGTAGGTGTCGCCACCTGCGCCAACCTTGTGTGAATGCTCTGAAAAGCTTATCATTTGCATATCACAGCATCTTCTTCCTGTCGGTTACATTTCGCGTCTGTAGCACGTCATCTTCGTGGTGTAGCAATTTTAATGGCCAGTAGTGTAAAAGTGCCAGTCGCATTATTTAGGATCCAAACAAATCAAGAAAGAATAAAAATGTAAATGCCGTGTGGCTAGGACCTCCCGTCGGGTAGACCGTTCGCCTGGTGCAAGTCGACGCCACTTCGGCGACTTGCGTGTCGATGGGGATGAAATGATTATGATAGGGACAACACAACACCCAGTCCCTGAGATCAAGAAAGAATGCTGGACAGGGAAATGGAAGAAGTGAACTGGCCAGTTATTCTGGCAGTTTGGCAACGGCGAAAGGTTCCGGCGTGACGCTGAGAGTTCTGTTGGAGATAACATGTTACAAATTGTGAAGTGTCAACTATCAAATAATTTTAATCAGACTATAATCCTTTTGCTTCGAATGAACGTTCCTGTCATGTCCCTGAATATCGACCATTCCTCCTGAGATACCTGTATTTTGGAAGCGCCCGCAAGAGGCATTCCACGTGATGCCTCGGAAGCTCTAGGTAAGACAGGAAACGAACGTTTCGCCATTCCTTGCGCAACATATTCTGAGCGCCATTCTCTCAGAGATTCACAATTGCAGCTTCAGCCTAGCCTTGATTTAAATGACGTCACTGTCGAGAAGACTATGCCGAACGCCCACACGTAATCTTGGCGATGACCCGCACTGCGTTACCGCGAAAGGCCTTCCACGAACATATGCGTGCGCTCGGCTACTCGCAATCCCATTGGACGCCAGCTGCAGCCAATCATACCGCACAGATCTCCGACTGCGTCGTCCCATTGCACAGGTGCACTCGTCTCAACGCAATACAGATTGCTCCATCAAGCAATACGTCACCAGCTTTAGGCTGCGGTCACAGTGAAACCGATATCAGTGAATTCCGCCGACGACCGACATTGGCCGAAGACGGCCGATCTTTTCAAATCGTACATCACTGTGATCGCGGTCGAATGTATACGCTTCGGACGACAGTCGGTAAAACTCAGATCAGCTTCTTTTCTTCCATCAAATATATCGGCGTTCCACAAGTGGGCTGTGAGAAAATGAGAAGTTTAATCCAAGAAAGAATGAGTTTGTGGCATCCTGAGGATAAAAATATCATAATCGGAATATAGTTCTGATACTGTGGACTGAAATTGCGGGTTTATTGGAAACCAAAAGTCGGCAAAATCTTTATCGGAAATTTTAGGTGTAAATTATTACCTAAAAATAACTTGTTCAAGTCAGAAGGATGACATATCGTATGCATAAAGTTAGTGTAGTGGATCTTTTTTGGGTTGTGGTAGGTGGAAATTAGCTGTCTACAAATTATTATTGCTGATTTCACGGCTTTTTATGCGAGCAGAGTTGTGATTCTGTTACGCGAAGTGATTTGCGAATGTGGTGTTATGTCTGTCCACTTTTCAGTGCTTTACGTGTTCGGAGCATCTTATTCTAAACTTCGATTATCTTGCACACGTATGCTGAATGTCAATTATTGAAGATTAATTAACGTATGTCCGGACAACTTCAAATAAATTCAGCAAAACGTAGTGTTTGTAATATTGCTTTCCATCCTTGTCACTAATCATCTTCAGCATGAAAAGCCGAAGACTGGTACGTAAAACACTTTCGGATAACGAAAGCTGATTTAGAGAACTTGTAGAGATGTGGTTAGAGCTCTATTAAAAAATCCGATAGCGACATTAAAGGTGCTATCCTGGCTCGAGTAAAACTAGACGTGACACTACGGTATTCGATATCTGGCGATTACTCCTTTCCAACATTTATAGCACTTCCTGAAAAGCATAGTTTCAGAGTTTTTGTGTGATACGTTGGATGCTATTTACGATGCTTTAAAGACTAACATAAAAGCTTATATCTTCACTCTTGCACCCCAAATTCTACAAAATGTTAAATTTATTTTATACCGAATTTTGAAACTTTGTGCAAGTACACTAAAAAGGCACTGTGATGTAGATGATTTCCTTTATTAAAAGCTACACTCAGTCTGAAATGATACTGTCACGGGAAACCTTTTTACTCCCTTTCTTAAATCCCATGTCCAAGTGTTTAAAGAGCATTGAAGTTTCCACTAGTAGGATCTGATTACCTTAATATTCTACCAGTATTGCATTAATTCTCATCATATTTAGAATAACGTGAGCTGAACCACAAATCTATCTTTCACTAATTAAATGATGCTTGCTCGCTCACACATAAATTTTATCTGTACATCGTATAGTATAAACGGTATCTACTTTTACAACGTAACTTAACCATTATGTGCTGACAGCCTCACCGGCAGGAACTTTATACACCGCACATCCTACCACCGTGGCATAACAAACCGCACTCGGAAGAGCGTGTTTTGGGAGAGATCCTTAGCGATGTATCTTTGAAATACGCATTTTTGTAGTACACACGTATACATACGAAAAACATCAAGAACGTATTGTTAGATTCGAAGACAGCAGCTCCTTCTGGCACTAAACGGTGCTAGGAGAAGAAAAGGTGTGTCACAAAGTTAAAGTGTTTTTAACTTTTGTGGCTTGGTGTTTCCCCTTCATCTCATGTATTCATAAAACTTCTCTGGTATTTCCAGTAACTGATGAAAGAGTGTGTAGCTTTCGAAGCGGGACAAATTTAGCTTATTCACGTACATTCGGCTTCTTCGTAAGAGCAAGCGCCGCATTGCAGCATTTTGTTCAAGCACTTACGCGTCGTGGTATCCATCCCACCCTTAGAGGTTAAAATCTAAACGACTTCCTACACAGAATACATTCTAACCTAACATAATCTCCTTGACCCTGCCGCAAACTACCGAAGGACATCGGACGCACCGTTACCAAGCTGTCGGCAGATGTACATGAAACGTATTTGCAACTGCGAATATGGACTGCCATCAGCTGTATAATGGAATGAGAGCAATGAAAATTTGTGTTGGACCGGGACTAGAACCCGGATTTTCCCCTTATCGCGATGGCAAATATCCTTCAACTTTACCCACAGAAAGAAATCCGGGGACGTCAGATCTGGTGAACGTGCGGGCCATGGTATGGTGCTTCGACGACCAATCCACCTGTCATGAAATATGCTATTCAATACCGCTTCAATCGCACGCGAGCTATGTGTCAGTCATCGATCATGTTGGAAGTACATCGCCATTCTGTCATGCAGTGAAACATCTTGTAGTAACATCGGTAGAACATTAAGTAGGAAATCAACATACATTACACCATTTAGATTGCCATCGACAAAATGGGGACCAATTATCCTTCCTCCCATAATGCCACACCATACATTAACCCGCCAAGGTCGCTGATGTTCCACTTGTCGCAGCCATCGTGGATTTTCACCAGCATAATAGTGCATATTATGCCGGTTTACGTTACCGCTGTTGGTGAATGACGCTTCGTTGCTAAATAGAACGCGTGCAAAAAATCTCTCGTCGTCCCGTAATTTCTCTTGTACCCAGTGGCAGAACTGTACACGACGTTCAAAGTAGTCGCCATGCAATTCCTGGTGCATACAAATATGGTACGGGTGCAGCTGATGTTGATGTAGCATTCTCAACACCGACGTTTTTGAGATTTCCGATTCTCGCGCAATTTGTCTCCTACTGGTGTGCGGATTAGCCGTGACAGCAGCTAAAACACCTACTTGGGCATCATCATTTGTTGCAGGTCGTGGCTGACGTTTCACATGTGGCTGAACACTTCCTGTTTCCTTAAATAACGTAACTATCCGGCGAACGGTCCGGGCACTTGGATGATTTCGTCCAGGATACCGAGGAGCATACATAGCAGACGCCCGTTGGGCATTTTGATCACAATAACCATACATCAACACGATATCGACCTTTTCCGCAATTGGTAAACGGTCCATTTTAACACGGGTAACTTATGACGAAGCAAATACCGTCCGCACTTGCGGAATGTTACGTGATACCACGTACTTACACGTTTGTGACTATTACAGCACCATCTATCACAAAGCGAAAAAAGTAGTCCAACTAAAACATTCATTTTTCTTTACGTACTACACGAATACGTAATAAAAAATGGGGGTTCCTATTTAAAAAAAGAAAAAAGGCAATTGATATCCGTTTGACCTATGACAGCGGCATCTAGCGGGCCAACCATAGCGTCATCTGGTTTCCCCCTTCAAGCTAGACGAGTTTCGTTCTTTATAGTTTTTTCGTTTGATGCTTATTTCATGAGATTTTTGGCCCGGTCAATGGACAACCCTGTATTCAACTCTGTTCTAGTATTTATCCTTTTTTATTTTATCTAATTTTGTGGTTCTTTTCACATAGCAATGAGGCGCTTAAATCTTATATCATTGTCGTTTGGTAACGCCAAATCTTTATAAAAATTGGTTTTTGTTTTCTTCTTACTTTATTTTTTAAAGTTCTATTTATAGCCGCATACATGTTTTGTGTGTCTGTCTGAAATTTGGTCTTCAGGGTATCTTATTTGAATTCCGAGATGGTTAAAACTTTTCATTTGTTCTGTTATCTTGTTAAAAGTGACAATTTTTATTTACATATTCCACTAATCTAAATACCATTATTTTTGTCTCATCAGCAGAGCTCTTCATATTAAAAGGAATAGTCAAGTGTAAACAGAACACCCACCACAACGGGACCGTGGAATGGTTCCATTCAAAAGTAATGACCACACGCGTTAAGACCATTTCACTCTGGGAGCCGAGATGACCAATTTCTGCTCATAGAACACAGTCGGCGTTGAAGGATTCACAACCGCACCCACTTGCTAGTCCGACTGAAACCGACGTCCACGGATGTCTTTCGTCAGGTCGTCAAAGATGTGAGAATTACGCGGTGAAAGATCCAGGCTGTACACAGGATGTTGCAGTGTTTCCCAACCAAATCGCTGAAGCGTAGACTTCATTCAGTTGCTAGTGTCAGGGCGGGCGATATTGTGCCGCAGGATGATTCCGTCCGACCGCATTTCTGCGAAGTGTCTTCACAGTGCTGCACATTGGTTGTGGTTTCGCCTGTTGTGGCAGGTGCACGGTTTTCATTTGACTGCCCCTCATACATTATTGGCACGATGAGCACGACTGTGGACAGTAGCTTGCAGTTTATCTTCATTGTCATATACTACTTAATTTATTTCGTGCTTCATACGACATTTTTAAACCAAGCTGAACTAAAAATTTCCATTATGTTGGTAATTATCTATTTAGGTCCATCCAATTTCCTACAACTGAATGAAACAATAATGATGAACACTTATCTGCACAACAATTATTCACGACGGAGTTCGGCCAGCTCTAATTTTGTTGGCATCGCATTTTTGCCTATTCTCTTATTTGCTTAGCTCTTGCCGGCCGCGGGGTCTAGCGGTTCTAGGCGCTCAGTCCGGAACCGCGCGACTGCTACGGTCGCAGGTTCGAATCCTGCCTCAGGCATGGCTGTGTGTGATATCCTTAGGTTACTTAGGTTTAAGTAGTTCTAAGTTCTAGGGGACTGATGACCCGTTCTCGCTTCCCGCGCCCGGGTTCCCGGGTTCCCGGGTTCGATTCCCGGCGGGGTCAGGGATTTTCTCTGTCTCGTGATGACTGGGTGTTGTGTGATGCCCTTAGGTTAGTTAGGTTTAAGTAGTTCTAAGTTCTAGGGGACTGATGACCATAGATGTTAAGTCCCATAGTGCTCAGAGCCACTGATAACCACAGATGTTAAGTCCCATAGTGCTCAGAGCTTAGCTCTTATTTGTTTATGGCTCATGTTATTGTGCTCTCTTTCAGGCATTCTGATTGTTTTGATTTACTCCCAATTGAGAAGTGCTCATTTTGCCATTTCAGTTTTCCATATTGCTCATTTTGCAAATATGCTCCTTAGCGTTTTACAGTTGAATTTATTAACATAGCCTCATGTACTGTTTGTTCATTTCAACCTGTTCATATTTTGATGTTCTTTAAATACTGTTTTAATTATCGGAAGCATTTCTTCCCTTATACTTGTGTAAAGTTTCCTCGATGTAGAATTTGTTCTGTGACACAGGTGTAAGGTTTTGAATATAAATTATATACGAAACTGTGCTTTAAAAGGAATTTATTTTTTCAGTTTGTACTACATCAGACGACAATTTTGTGATATGAGGGAGAAATTTGAGGGGCGAACCCACGGAAATGGTCTTAAGTGATCCCCTTTAAAAATAAAAATTTGTGTGACACTGAAAGACGTGACACTGTAGGCACCGAAAATATATATATATATATATATATATATATATATATATATATATATATATATATAAAACTATACGTCAACTCCCCCCCCCCCCCCCCCCCCCCCCAGTGTCAATGCAGGCATGGCTCGTTCTGTCGTACCCGTTCTAATATCCCCATATCCCCGGTGTCGTTTGAACGGTGTCACAGGTATGGAGTATTCTCGGCAGGATATCATCTTCCGTTCTGACAGGCGCCTCGTACGTTATACGCTTGACATAGCTCCACAAGAAGAAACGAAATGAGGTGAAATCAGGTGAACGTTCTGGCCACGAAGCGAGACCTTCTCTGCCTAACTGATTTTCAGTGAATGTCTGATCAAGTTGTTCACGAACCTTCAGTCCAAAATGAGGTTGGACTACATCAGGTTCGAACTACATCCATTGACGAATAACAAGCGTTATGTGCTGCCTGTCCTACAATCTTAGCATCAACAGTACCGGTACATGAGGTATCAGAACGATTTTCGCTTATAACTTTCGACTCGGTCGTTTCCCGACTAGGATTCCTTTACTCAGCTTGATACATTTACCGTCCTTTACTATCCCTGAAAGTTTGTAACATTATCACAGATTCACCCACTGGATGACTATCGTCTCGATAAGCAAGTAATACACAAATGTAAAATGGTGAAATATCTATGAGAACACGCACAGAGCAACCTTGATTGGAAAAAGATATAAAACTAATAGTAGGAAAGGCACAGGCGAGAATGAAATTCATTGGCGCAATCCTAAGCAAATGTAATACAATCTGAGAAATGTAGCTTATAAGACCCTCGTTCGGTCGATTCTTGAATATTGCTTTTCAGTCTGAGACTCTCGAACCAATTAGCATCGGAAGAGGTGGCAGAGAACATCCAAGGCAGAGCAGCGAGTTACGTCTAAGGTTCATTTAGTGGGTTCCACAGCGTCGCTGAGACGAATCCAAGTGCCTCTGTGCATGTAAGATATTTTTACTGTTTGAAGTCCGAGAGCATAGGTTCCAGTAGCAGTCAGGCATGTTATTTCATCCTGCCGCATACATCTCACGAAATATAAGAGGATTACTAATAAAAAATAATTTTATTGACAGATGTTCTTCCCACGTACTTTCGCAAATAAAGCAGAACAGAAATTTACATCTTCGTCTACATATATACTCCGCTAGCCACCAAGCGGTGTGTGTCGGAGGGCACAATTCACACCAAAGTCATATTCCCCATCCTCCCCCCCCCCCCCCCTCTCTGTTCCACTCGCGGATGAAAAACGATTGTCTGAAAGCCTTAGTACGAGCTCTAATTTCCCTTATCTTTGAATGGTGATCATTGCGCGATTTGAAAATTGTTGGTAATAATATATGCTCTACATCCTCGGCGAAGGTCGGATTTCGGAATTTAGTGAGTGGCCTCTTCCGTTTAGCACGTCGTCTATCTGCAAGTGTGTCCCACTTCAAGCATTCTATGAGATTTGTAACGCCCTCGCGATGGCTTAATGTACGTCACGAATCTTGCCGCTCTTCTTTGGACCTTCTTAATCTCTTGAATCAGACCCAACTGGTAAGGATCCCAGACAGACGAACAATACTCTAATACCGGACGAACTAACATATTGTAAGCAATTTCCTTTGTTGAAGGATTGCATCGCTTCAGGATTCTACCAATAAACCGCAATCTAGAGTTCGCCTTGCCCGCTACTTGTGTAATCTGATCATTCCATTTGAGATCATTTCGAATAGTCACACCCAGATACTTGGCTGATGTTACCGCTTCCAAAGACAGGGAATTTATTTTGTACTCGCACATTAATGGGGATTTTCGTCTTGTCATACGAAGTAGATTACACCCACTAATATTAAGAGATAACTGCCAGTCATTACACCACGCATTTATTTTCTGCAAATCCTCATTGATTCGTTCACAACTTTCATGTGATACTACTTTCCTGTAGACTACAGCATCATCGGCAAACAGTTAAATGCCGCTGTCAATACTATCAACCAGATCGTTTATGTAAATCGTAAAAACCAGTGGACCTATTACGTTGCCCTGGGGCACACCTGAAGTTACGTTTGTTTCTGTTGAAGTCACCCCATTCAGGACTGCTCTCAGTCTCTTAGAAAACATTCCGTCCAACCGCATATGTCATCAGATAGACCGTAAGCGCGCACTTTTTGGAGCAAGCGACAGTGCGGAACTGAGTCGAACGCCTTTAGAAAGTCGATAAATATGGCATCAACTTGGGAGCCGGTATCTAGAGCCTGTTGTATATCATGCACAAAGACGGCCAGCTGTCTCTCTCATGACCGCTGTTTCCTAAAACCGTGTTGGTTTCTGCAGATGAGCTTCTCAGGTCTGGACACAAAATAAGTTCCATGATTCTATAGCAAATTGATGTTAGTGAAATTGGCCGGTAATTATGTGCATCCGAATTTCTACTCTTTCTATAGATTGCTATGACGTGGGCCTTCTTCCAGTCCCGTGGGACTTTCCGCTGTTCCAATGATCTCTGATAAATGATGGTTAAGAATGGTGCTATATTTGTAGCATAGTCAACATATAATCTTGCGGGGATACCGTCTGGGCCAGATGCCTTCCTGGCGTCTAACGATCTTAACTATCTTACAATCCCAGATACACTAAACACTATGTCAGCCATCCTTGTCGATGAAATTGTAGTGACAACTGCAGTACCTCCCGCCACTCACTGTAAGGTTGCTTCGTGAGTACAGATGTAAACTCAGACACTGACATTCAAAAGTGATTGTATCGAATCCATTGCCAATAACTGAATGCTTAGAGACAGGCATCGTAAGTTGCTGCACAATGACCAAAGAGGTTTCGCTTTTTTTCCAAGCAAATGCACATCACTAAAAATGGTTCTGATCGTAAATACTAAGGAAGTGAAATCAACTATACGTTTATTACTGGTATGAAACAATATGGACTCACTGCAAAAGCAATCTCACCCACAAGGTAAATTGTGCCCTGTTAAGAGACGTGCGTAGATCAAAGGCCTTGTTGTACTGGCATGAGATGTCTTGTTCTGCTAACAATGCAATTTTTTGACTTGTGCATCTCACCGCATAGTTATCTGTTATCTGCGCCATCTGTTTCAAATTGCCTCCGACGGTGGATTAATAACGCAATCTACGTATGCGCCCAAAAGGAGACCGTGCTGAAGAAATATCGCCCAGCAGCAATGTTTGCGACGATAGTAAAATGCTGTCCTTGGCCTGACCTCGCGCGCGATGGAATGTCTTCGAAATTGGAAATTTATTGTAAGTTCCTAAGGGACCAAACTGCTAAGGTCATCGGTCCCTAGGCTTACACGCTATTTAATCTAACTTAAACTAACTTACGCTAAGGACAACGCACACACCCATGCCCGAGGGAAGACTCTAACCTCCGACTGGGGCAGCTGCGCGAACCGTGGCAAAGCGCCCAAGACCGCACGGCTACCCCGCGCAGAGAATGTCTTCGACTCTCTCGCACTAGAGTAAAATTTCCTGGGCCAACAACGAATTATTGTTCACTTAGAAGACAAATTTGCTGCAGTGATGACCTCGTCTTAGCTGAATGAGCAGATCGTCTGGACCAGAAGTGAGCTTGAATAAAGCGTCCAATTTTTCTAAATTACAATCATTTGTTTGACCGTACATGTAATCACATCTACCGATTTCCGTCCCATACGGATAAAACCTTCGCTGCCTCCAACGTTCATCCAAATTCTTAATACCTCTCTTTCGTCTGCCAAGTTCCCTTCTGAAACGTTGAGGATAATTTTCGCCTTCATGGATGGACTATGCAGGGCGGTTTCCAGTACATGTACCACGTACTGCGGGCAGTCGCGCTGTCAGGGGCCCCAGAGCCCGACAGCCAGTTTTTCGGAGAATTACTAGCCGTTAAACATCCGACAGCACGAAAACAGAGGATGGCTACTACCCTGGCCGGAAACGATTCTAGACCAGCGAACCGTGAGTGTACGCCAGCCAGCATCTACATAAGACCGAAGCACACAATCATGGACAAGCAGCCACATCACAACTGCCGTTCGGCATCGATACTTGCTCCAGGAAAACGTACTTCCTGCTATTTCTCTGTTGCCTGCTAGTTACCTGTTAGAGCAGAACTTTCAAATCGCCTCCTGTAGAACCACTCTTTCAAAGGCATCTTGATCTTGACGAAGGTTATAATGTGACCACCAAAGTAGGGTGCTATATTAGCCGAGTCAAATGGTGATTTTTCCCATAACAAAATCGTAGAAATGTTTCTGTCAGTGCTTCTACATATTTACTGGAATGATGAATCCGAATTTTATATTTGATATAGGATGACTGTTTCATAAGGAAAAATGGAAAAACCTCAAAATTTTCTCATTATTTTCAGTTTCTCGCTTACACCTCGAAAACTATGCGTTTGTCAATGGTAGCCACTCTATACGAGATTAATGTCGACATGCACTACTGAGGTTTGATTTTCTGACAAACGGTGCTGTTGCTGGAGCGCACTGAAAAGCAGCAATTTTTCGGCCCTTCTGCGTAAACGTCAAATACATTCACTCCCATCCCTGCAACTTGAAAAATACACATGTTATAAAAAACGACCTACACCACGTACAAGTGCCTTACATTTCCTATAAGAGACTCCTATAATATTCAGTTTTCACAGACGGGGACGGGGGGAAGAAGCAAAGAGAAAATTACGAAAAACGTGTTCGGCGCCCTGCAGTCAAATGACCCTTCCACCTGTCTGACTCTCATCGGCCACAAGGCGGGCGACGTCCGAGGTGTCTCCAGACACGTCTCCATAGATCATAGGGGCTCAATTGGAAGCTGAACTTATCACTGAAGACAACTGTACTCCAGTAAACGGGATTCAGGCGCGTGTTTCAATTGCTTGTCTCCGTGCTTTCCAAACCCTACCTTGCTCATCGTGGTCCCCGGATCTGTCCCCAATTGAGAACGTTTAGAGCATTGTGGGTAGGAGCCTCCGATCAAATCAGGATTTTAATCTTCTAACAGAGCAACTGAACAGAATTTGGGACGATATCTCTCAGGAGGTTATCCAATAAACCTATCAATGCCAAGCTGAATAACTGCTTGCATAAGGGTGTGAGGCGGCCCAACCTATTATTGACTAGCTCAGTTTGTGAAGCACTTTCGTTTGAATAAAACGTCCAATTTTTCTAAAATTACAATCGTTTGTCTGACCATACATGTAATCACATCTACCGATTTTCGTCCCATACGGATAAAACCATCGCGGTGCGTTTCCGTTTTCTTTCCTTTTATTTTTATTTATTTATTTATTTATTTTTTTGGTGAATGTTTGTAATCAAGAAATGCTGAGATTGTGAAATAAGATCGGGTCTGTAAAGTGGAATCTATAGTCCGCAATGCAGGTGCCATGTGCAGCAGCCTAATACGCACCACTGACCTGGTAGTGGTCTCTGTGTTTAACATCACGTTCTTTGAGCAGTTCTCGGAAGATTTGACAGATCTTTGCTGAGCAAAACGCTAATTCTTCTTCATGACTCATGTCCTTTTTAGTTTGCAATAAAAACTCATTTGAGTCTCAACAATTACATACAGCTGTTAAGTGGAGCATTTCGTGCAGTCATTGTCTTTATGCAATTTAAAAACTGGATACCCCTCTACACTGCCACCATGTATGTAATAGACTATACCGAATTTGCAGATGTACACTACTGGCCATTAAAATTGCTGCAACACGAAGATGACGTGCTACAGACGCGAAATTTAACCGACAGGAAGAAGATGCTGTGATATGCAAAGATTAGCTTTTGAGAGCATTCGCACAAGTTTGGCTCCGGTGGCGACACCTACAACGTGCTGACATGAGGAAAGATTCCAACCGATTTCGCATACACAAAAAGCAGTTGACCGGCGTTGTCTGGTGAAACGTAGTTGTGATGCCTCGTGTAAGGAGGAGAAATGCGTACCATCACGTTTCCGACTTTGATAAAGGTCGGACTGTAGCCTATCGCGATTGCGGTTCATCGTATCGCGACATTGCTGCTCGTGTTGGTCGAGATCCAATGACTGTTAGCAGAATATGGAATCGGTGGGTTCAGGAGGGTAATACGGAACGCCGTGTTGGATCTAAACGGCCTCGTATCATTAGCAGCCGAGATGACAGGCATCTTATCTGCGTGGCTGTAACGGATCGTGCAGCCGTATCACTAGCAGGCGAGATGACAGGCATCTTATCCGCATGGCTGTAACGGATCGTGCAGCCACGTCTCGATCCCTGAGTCAACAGATGGGGACGTTTGCAAGACAACAACCATCTGCACGAACAGTTCGACGACGTTTGCAGCAGCATGGACTACCAGCTCGGAGACCATGGTTGCGGTTACCCTTGACGCTGCATCACAGACAGGAGCGCCTGCGGTGGTGTACTCAACGACGAACCTGGGTGCACGAATGGCAAAACGTCCTTTTTTTCGGATGAATCCAGGTTCTGTTTACAGCATCATGATGGTCGCATCCGTGTTTGGCGACATCGCGGTGAACGCATATTGGAAGCGTGTATTCGTCATCGCCATACTGGCGTATCGCCAGGCGTGATGGTATGGGGTGCCATTGGTTACACATCTCGGTCACCTCTTGTTCGCATTGACGGCACATTGAACAGTGGACGTTACATTTGAGAACTGTTAGGACTCGTGGCTCTACCCTTCATTCGATCCCTGCGAAACCCTACATATGAGAAGGATAATGCAGGTTCTGTACGGGCCTTTGTGGATACAGAAAATGTTCGACTGCTGCCCTGGCCAGCACATTGTGCAGATCTCTCACCAATTGAAAACGTGTGGCCAATTGTGGCCGAGCAACTGGCTCCTCACAATACGCCAGTCACTACTCGTGATGAACTGTGGTATCGTGTTGAAGCTGCATGGGCAGCTGTACCTGTACACGCCATCCTAGCTCTGTTTGACTCAATGCCCAGGCGTATCATGGCCGTTATGACGGCCAGACGTGGTTGTTCTGGGTACTGATTTCACAGGATCTATGCACCCAAATTGCGTGTAAATGTAATCACATGTCAGTTATAGTATAATATATTTGTCCAATGAATACCCGTTTATCATCTGCATTTCTTTTTGGTGTAGCTATTTTAATGGCCAGTAGTGTACTTGATTGGAATATGACCCAGAGCTACTACTAGGAGTACAACTAGCAAATGGTTCGAAAACGCATTTCATATCATCATAAGTTATAAACAGCAGCTTCAGATTGTTAGTAAACTTGTTAAGTTTCAGTAATTCATTCTTGCCATTTGGCATGAGACTAGCAACTGGCTTAAATTGTGCACAGTCAAGTAAATGTGCATCTCACGTTTCTTTAGATTCAAAATAACACAGACCATGCTCATGTACCGTCGTGGGCCTAGTATGAGCATTAATGCTAAGTGCTAACCTGCAACACATATGCAGTGGTAATTCTTTCTCGTCTTCCTTGTCTTCCACCACCACCCACTCATAATTAGAGTAATAGATATCAATTTACGAGACATGTATGAGAAGACATAGTACGTCATCCGACACTTTTTGGACTTAGCTCTCATAATTTCAGCGGTAAACCTCTCTTGTAACGCCTGCCATCGGAGTCTGTTCTCCATCTTCGTAACGCTCTCGCGCTTGCCGAACAATCCCGTGAAGATACGTGCCGTTCTTTTGTCGATCTTCTCTCTCTCTCTCTTTCTATCTCTTTTTTTTATGAATTCTTTGTGCTAAGTGCCCCACACTGATACACAATACTCAAGAATCTGTCGAACATGTGTTTGGCAAGCTATTTCTTCCTTGAACGAATTACATTTCTTTAGGAGTTTTCCAGTGGCTCTCTGACTGGCATCAGCTTCTCCAATTATTAACAGTATGTGACCATTCCACTTATAGCGTCCCCAGTGCTATATTACGAAAAGACTTAAAAACAGTATTTATAAAGAAGAGACATTTAAAAATTGAATAATATATTTTTATCATTTCTCTATGTAAGTTTCGATTGCAAAGAAATAATTTATGGCAAAATGATCTAAAGAGGTGACAAGATACGCTATTTTATCAATTTTTTAGTCGTCTTCACTTCTTCTCTTGTCTTGATTGTGTATAGACGGACATCTTGCAAGTGCTGGCAAATGTAAGCCTATTTGTATGAGTTAAGCAGATAATATATTGATTTAAGATTATTGTGCACTTTTAATTTGTAAGAGGTGATCCCGATTTCATGTCCGCCTTCCTTGAATTAACCTGCATTCAAGTAATTTACAGTTCAACAATCGCATCGGCCGATGCGGCCAACGACGCCATTACGTGGCGATATTAACTTATGAAAAATTAGCGGAAGCGAAATAATCGCCCGCTATTAACATAATATTAATTTTTCTCCACAGCCGCACGAAGTTGCAGAAATACGTAGCTTATTTTCAGATTCTTATTTTCAGTACCATAGCCGACAGCCAGAGCCAGGACTCCGACTACGTGGCAATGGTTAACGGAGGTAAGAAAAAATACTCTCGCACATGTGTGGGCCGCAATTGTAATTAATAACTAAAGATCTTTTGCTTTAAAGTGAGCTGACTAGCCGAGGAAATTAATATGAAAAGTTTGTTACATTGTTCATCTTATATGCTCCTGTTTTATGATTCAGCGAGTCTAACTTTCATTAACGTAACAAATAATTTGAGATTAATATTGTTAAAAAGGAGAACTTCAGGAAAGCATTTAATCGTAAATCAAAATTAAATGAAATATCATTTCTATTAAGGTCCCCCACGTAAATCGGCAACAATCAAAAAATAATAATAACAATAATAATATATTAAATTACGACGGCCGACGGACGCGAGACACTCTAGATCGAACGGTGACATTTACAGGGGCTGGATAAAAATATGAAAACACCGCGAGAAATGCTTGCTGTAGGTTCCCGTGTTATAATTGTCCACGAACAGCACTTCTGAAGTGCTATCAAAACAAGTGTTAGTTGTGATCAGAGCAGTCTTCTGTTTAGTTGTGAGCGCAGTGTATGGGAACTAAGCGAATTCGAACCTGCACAAGTTGTTAGTGGTCGTGTGGTGGGTGCTTCTGTAACCAAGGAATCCGAAGTGTGTGGTGCCTCAAGAGGCGCCGTTTAGCAGGTTTATACCTGTATATCGAAAGTGAAAAACATCGTTCGCTATGTCCCAATGGGGACAAAAGTGTATGTTCAGTGATCGTAACAAACGGTTACTGAAGAGGACTACAGCTGCAAAAGTTGCTGCGGAAGTGAATATCGCTGCGCGAACGCTGTCAGCACCAAAAGAACACAAAGTGGGCTTCAGGAGCAGGGGAAGTGTAGGGTGACTTGGAATTCCAAAGCCACTCGTCAGTGGTAGAGATGCCCGCAGAAAGGAAACGTGGGTTGAAGTTATAAAAAACAGAATAGGGCAACGGAAGAAAGTCGTTTGCTCGGATGAGTTCCCATTAATAGGTGAGCTAACATCCCAAGAGTGATACATGGCGAGAACTCTTTGATGATTTGGGCAGCCATATCGTGGCTAAAATAGTTCAAATGGCTCTGAGCACTATGGGACTTAACTTCTAAGGTTAACTGTCCCCTAGAACTTAGAAGTACTTAAACCTAACTAACCTAATCACACACATCCATGCCTGAGGCAGGACTCGAACCTGCGACCGTAGCGGTCGCGCGGTTCTAGACTGTAGCGCCTAGATCCGCGCGGCTACCCCGGCCACCCGGCCATATTGTGCTGAGGCTCTTGGTTCCCTGCAAGGTCGCATTACGGCCAACGATTAACTGATCGTCTTGACTGATCAGGTCTTGACTTACTTGATTTAATTCCTTTGACCCCTATGAGGGCATAGGGCATACAGGAGAACTCGCCATCCGTCTCTGTCATTGGCGATTTGCCTCAATTCTGCCCAGCTCTTGCCAACTCTTTTTGCTTCCCCTTCCACTGTCCTCTTCCATGTGCCCCTTCCTCTCTTCCTTGTTCCCTGGGGATTCCATTCCAATGCTTTTTTCTCGATGGCTCCATCTGGTTTTCTCAAGGTGTGCCCCAAGCAACCCCACTTTCTCTCTCGTATCTGGTCTTCTATAGGTATCTGATTTGTTATTCGCCAGAGCTCCTCATTACATATTTTTTCTGGCCACCAGATATTCATGATGCGTCGAAGACATCTATTTATGAAGCTTTGTAACTGGTATGTTACAAAGCTTTGTAACTGGGATGTGATCAGGTCTACCCCATAGTATAATGCTTCTACCGAAACGGTGACGCTGATAATTCATTCATTTCCGTGTCTGGTCAGCATTTCCAAAAAATAGCAGCTGCGATAGCTTTGCCATTTCCTTCATAAACATCTCATATTGTGCACGGGTTGTCCGGGATCTTCGTCAGCCCCACAGTCGCAAGAGATGTCAGCGCACGCTGGAAGAATTCTCCATTTCTTCAGGTTGCTCTTGCATCACTCTTAGGCGGTTGAGAGACCTCCATGCAGGAGTCGTACGTTTGCGCCAGGAGCTAGTTCTTCTTTTGGTGAGACGTCTACGGGCAGTGAGCTCTTCCATGTTGCAAGACGAATTGCCTCTGGTGCTCCCTCCAGTGGCGCAGTCCTAGCAAGGAAACTCTTGCGGGATTTAAGGCGGGATTTGCTGGCCGATGACCATACAGAGGATGTTGGCGGTCATTCCCCTACTTTGTTTTCTCATTGTCTGCAACAGTGGCTCTCCGGATGTTGGGTGGGACTATACCAACAATCCGATACAATTTCTGCACTTCTTCAAGCCTCCCGAGATGATCGTTGCAGTATGGTTGACCACAGTATCGACTTGCTTAACATGAGCTGAAGCATTCCACAGGAGCAGTATACTCAGCGGCCGATACACAAAGCGCAAGTGCAGAAGTCCTTAGGAGGTACAGGTTGGCTCCCAAGCTGCTGCCAGTCAGCTTCTTAAGTATCCCACTGCGAGCAGTGACTTTCTGTTTAAAGTTTAAACATTACTGTCTGTACGTTAGAGCCCTGTCCAGTGTGACTGGTGTTGGGCAATGTTTCAGTTTCTCTCCTCGCCTTGTGATGTCCAGCTTTCGTTGCGCTTCCCTGTTTAGTAAGTGGAAGGCGCTCACTTGAGTTTTACTGGGGCTGGGCTTCAGGTGGTTGGCATAATAGTACTTGGAGAGTTCATCCATTGCTAGAGACAGTTTTCCCTCTACTTCTTTAAAGGTTGGCCCCTGAAGAGCTACTGCTATGTCATCGGCATGGATGAAGAGTCTAGTACTTGCTGGTATTGGCTGATCATTTGTGTAGGTATTGTACAGCGCTGGAGCAAGCACACTGGCTTGGGGGAGACTGTTCCTCGACGTTCGCCATATACTTCTCTTACCCTGTTATGAAACTTGGAATCTTGTGTTCTGAAGGAAGGTGCTAACAAGGGATGTTAGTTGGTAGTCCTTAGTAAGGTCATACTGATTCACAGTTTCGTATGCAGCTGTTAAATCAATGCTGTGTTGCAAGATCGAATCGTCCAGGGCCGGTTTTGTGAGCAACTGGAGAAACTGACGCATCTACACTAGCCAGCACAGTCACCACATTTCAATATCACTGAGACTACGTTGTCCACTTTGGAAAGAACTGTGAGTAATCGCTATCTATCCTCTATCATCGTGAACCCGCACGGGCCCTATCTTGCAGGAAGATTGGTATAAGATTTCCTTGAAACCCATACGCGACCCGTATGTATCCATTCCGACACGACTGGCTGCTGTTTCGAATGTCAACCGGTTTCCTGCACCGTATTAGGCATGGCTATGTCTCATGTTTGTGGTCTTTCCATACTTTTGCCGTTCCCTGCATGTGCCATATTATTGTTATTGTTTCAAATAGTCTGTAACCAACGGCTTAGTCGAACATTAATGGTGTGTATGCATATTTCGTTTCGATTTTACATTTTTTTCCGCCGGGACAAGGTAGGTATTGGACTCGTATTCGGGAGGGTGGTAGTTCAAATCCTCATCTGGTCATCTAGATTTCGTTTTTATATTATTTCCCTAAATCACTGAAGGCGAATGCCGGAATGCTTCCTTCTGAAATGGTGCAGCCGATGCTTTCACCATCCTTCGTCAGTCGCAGGCTATCCTCCGTCTCTATTGACCTCGTCATGGAAGGAACGTTAAACCATAATTTTCTTTCCTTTCCTGTTCTTATTTTCTCTTCTACCGCTGTAATCATACGTCGATGTATTTTTAAAAGCCGGCCGAAGTGGCCGTGCGGTTAAAGGCGCTGCAGTCTGGAGCCGCCAGACCGCTACGGTCGCAGGTTCGAATCCTGCCTCGGGCATGGATGTTTGTGATGTCCTTAGGTTAGTTAGGTTTAACTAGTTCTAAGTTCTAGGGGACTAATGACCTCAGCAGTTGAGTCCCATAGTGCTCAGAGCTATTTGAACCATTTGTATTTTTAAAGTTTCTAAGTCGTCCCTGCACGACGAGACGCTTGCATCTGTGTTGCACAGTTTCCTCAAGTCGGCATAACAGGATCGGAATGTCCTTCAAATAGCTGCCTCGGCAACACACTATGCAAAATACAGCACTCCAGGTGGATACCACTCATGAATACAAAACAACAATTGCTGTTAGCCCAGCAGGGAAAATCCGTTCTCTGAACTGTCTACCTGGCGTGGATCCAGCTTGCCAATAAAAAAAATCTAGAAGCGTCTGCTTGCATTCGCTCTGACGTCAAACGGCGACGTTGGTGTGCAGAAGCAGAGCATGTTAGTGACGGTTCTTCCATACAGATGAGGTGTGTCGTAGGTGGTGCAATACGCCATTGGGCTAAGGCTAATCGTATACGGTGGCCTCGATCTGAATCGAATGAACCCATGCGATACGTAGGTCGCCGCCCTACGATTGAGATGTGTTTAATGAACTAGTGCAATGGTAACGGATGGAGAGGGTGTGGTCCTAATAAGTGAATTGACGATCTGGTTCTTTTTGAATTTCATAGTGCTAAGTGGGATCAACGGATTCACCTGAAGTGAAATCGCGGTCACTGCGATTATAATTTACTACAAAATATTCTACAAGGAAAACAGCGCATTACATACGATGTGATAATTACCAGAATGAGATATTCACTCGTCAGCGGAGTGTGCGCTGATATCAGCGCACACTCCGCTACAGACTGAAAATCTCATTCTGGAAACATCCCCCAGGCTGTGGCTAAGCCATGTCTCCACAATATCCTTTCTTTCAGGAGTGCTAGTTCTGCAAGGTTCGCTGGAGAGCTTCTGTAAAGTTTGGAAGGTAGGAGACGAGGTACTGGCAGAAGTAAAGCTGTGAGTACCGGGCGTGAGTCGTGCTTCGGTAGCTCAGTTGGACGAGCAGTGCTGCGGTGGAGAGCTGCGCAGCGTGTGCGAGCGCTGTTAACGTTTGTTTCTGTACCACTGTTGTAAGTAAGATGTCGACAATTAACAGAGCGAACAGCGTTCAGTGTGTTTTCGATCGTGCTGCCTTGCGACCGACGGCTTTCGAAATCCATGAGTGGATTTTTTGAGGATATGAAATTGCCGGAAGATATAGTCGACACGTTCCAGTTGGACTTTGTGCAGTACTCGTTATTTATCAAATTTATTTCGAGTGACACTTATGAGAAATTCGTTGAGGAGCATGCTGGTGTGAGACCATTTCGTCATAATGATGGCAGTGTTAGCAATGTCCAAATCGTGCCTTCGGGATACGGAGTGAGAACCGTCAGGGTATTTAATGTGCCACCTGAGTGCCCTAATGACCTGATAGCACGTTCTCTGTCACTGTACGGCGTTGTTTTGTCGGTTACCAATGAAAAATGGTCGAGTGCATATCGCTACCAAGTTAACAGCGGGGTGCGAAGTGTACGTGTGGACTTAAAAAAGCATATACCTTCGTATGTTGCCATTGGCGGCTGTCGTGCACAGGTAACTTACATTGGACAACCCCCTACCTGTTCGATCTGCCATTCAACAGAACATCTGCGGATGAACTGTACACGTCGACGTCCATTTCAACTTCCACGGGAACGTCCTGCAGACGGTAGCGAAAAGCTTGTTCCGCTATTGAGTGAGGTAGTCGCGGGGACGGTACCACCACCTCGGCAGCCGGAACGTGTTAGCGAGGCGGAGATGCCAGTTCAGGTGGAATGCAGTGCCCAAGACATTTGCGGTAGGACGGACGTCGATCCGACACCGTCATCCTCACCGGGGCAGTTACCGCTGGATAACAACGATGCGCCAGCCACCTCTGAAACTAAGCCGTGTGAGATACAGGAGCGGGTGCAGATCAGTTTGCCTGAACTGCCCCTATCGGTAGAGACTGCAGCAGAAACGAAGAAAGGCCGCCGAAGGAGAAGCAAAGGGAATAGTAGGAAAGAGGAAAAGTCGGATGATTTGAGACCCGTACGCATGTCAGAAAGTGGCAGCGAGACTGAACCTCAATCTTCTTGCTCCGTGCGCTGCGAGGACACCGCGAGGCAAGAACGCATTCGTCAACAGACCAAACACCTGAAGGCACTACTGAGCGCTGAGAGGGAACAGAGCACCGTAACGGCTAAGAGGAAGAGCGAACAGAGTAGCGAACAGCTGCAGCAGCGCTCCCGCAGGAACTCGCTGACGTCAGTCGCAGCCCCGCGTGGTGGTCAGGCGGATGCGACCACGGTGGCATACTCAGCCGGCGGTGGCGGACAGGGCGGCGCGCGCACCGCGAAGCACCCCCACCAGCAATGAGCCGTGGTGGCAGCAGGACGAGGAGATGCAGCAGTAGCTGCTCTCGCGCATGATCATCGCGCTGCGACATTTCCACTCTCTGAGTACTCCAGACGTTCCCAACGAGTTTGATTCAAAGACGTCGAGAAGGACAATCCAACACAGAGCTCATTGTCCTCTGAACCATCATGTGCGATAGCCAAACCTACAACGTTACCACACTTAACGTCAATAGAATTCAAAGTGCGGTGAAACTCCGTTCGCTAACTGATTTCTTGTATGGTACCAGCGTTGACATTGCCCTCCTACAGGAGGTAGTCACAGTCTTAGAAGTGCCCGGTTACGTTCTCATTGATAACATCAATCTCCAGGATGCTGTAGGCACTGCCATACTTCTGCGCGACGGTATACCATTTACGGATGTGCAGCGGCTGCCTAGTGGTCGTGGCATTTCTCTTCGAGTGAATGGTGTGCAGATTGTTAACGTGTACGCTCCCTCAGGTAGCACTCATAAGAGAGATCGCTCAACATTTTATAAAAACGAGGTTCCCATTCTTCTTAGCGCTTATCGTGCACATCTCATCCTCGGTGGTGACTTCAATTGTGTGCTTAACGACAGAGACCAAACTCCTAACACGAACAGATGTATCGAACTTGAACATTTAATTCATGGCATGCGTCTTCACGATACATGGCAACAACTGCACGGTGAACGGGTAGCGTACACCTTCGTAACCAGTCATTCTGCCAGTCGGTTGGATAGGATCTATGTGTCCGAGGCCCTCCAGCGACACGCTGTGAACTGTGACATAGCTCCTGTCAACATCTCCGACCATTGTGCGTTTCAGTGTTACCTTAACCTACACCGCCAGCACATATACCGCGGGAAAGGCTACTGGAAATTGAACGTCAGCCTTCTGCAGGATGCCCAACTTGAAGAGGAGGTAAACATAACATGGCAACAGCTCCAGCGGCAACGACGTCGTTACGATAGCGCTCTCCAGTGGTGGACTCAGTGTGCTAAGCCTAAATTACGCCTCACCCTCATGAGTTACGCCCGACAAAAAAGCTTTTGGCAGAAACAGACTATTGAGTTTTATTATCGCTGTTTGAGAGAACTGTACAGTCGCGCTAACAATCCTTCTGGCGATATCGACATAAAGATCAAACGATACAAAGCGAAAATCACGGCGATACAACGCCAACGAATGCAAGGCATCATCGTGCGAGCCCACCCCAAGGACGTTGCCGCCGAAGAACGGTCCTCTCTGTACCACATCCTGAGAACGACGAAACGGTGTAAAGCCATGTTGATTGAAGCCGTCGTTGATGACGCTGAGAATGCCATCACGAAGCAACGTGACATCATCTCGCACGTCTACGACTATTATAGTCAACTTTACAAGAAGCAAGCCGTTGATGAACACTCGTGCGACGATTTTCTTAGGACCTTGAGCTGTCGCTTGTCGCAACAGGATACTGCAAATCTGGAATCTCTTTTCACAGAGGACGAAATCCGACTGGCGATCCACAGTGCAAAGAAAGGGAAGTCACCAGGACCCGACGGTCTCAGCGCTGAGTTTTACCAGCGTTACTGGAACCTCCTCGGTCCGACACTCCTCGAGATAGCGAATGAACTCTGGCACCTGGAAGTTATACCCAAGGCATTTACGGAAGGTATCATCCTGCCCTTACCGAAAAAAGTTAACAGCAGGAAGGTCGAAAACATGCGACCCATCACACTCCTGAATGCCGATTTCAAAATCATCACCAGATCGATTAAGCTAAGGATGCAAACCGTTATGTACAAGGTTTTGGGCAGTTACCAGTACAGTGCAGTGCAAGGCCGAAGTGCAATCTCAGCAGCCTGCGATTTGAGGGACATCATCTGTTCGTATGCTGAAACCAAAGGACAGGGCGCTCTGATCTTTCTAGATTTTGAGAAGGCTTATGACCGTGTACGTCATGACTTCCTCTTTAAAAGCATGAAGAAACTAGGTTTTGGACTTCATCTCATAGAATTAATTCGCAAACTTACTACAAACGCCTCTTCACGGATTCTCATTAATGGCCATTTTACAAAAGAAGTTTCCATTGAACAGTCCGTCCGCCAAGGATGTCCTCTGTCAATGATTTTGTACGCCATTGCAGTGGAGCCGCTCCTGAACAACTTGGCGCATAGCGGGATCGGACTTAGCGCCGAGTCTGTCACTATCCCATGCATTGCGTATGCTGACGATGTATGCGTAACTGTGTCATCATCGCAACAACTTCTGTCAGCGGAAACTCTTTTACAAACATTCACGTTTCTTTCAGGAGCAATACTCAATAGAACTAAAACCACAGCTTTGCAGATCGGTGGCGGTATCGGAGACATATCCCATGTTACCTGGTGCAAGGTCAAGAATTCTCACACAACCCTCGGTGTTACTTTTGAGGCCAAACCAGACAAATTCCTGACGAAGAACTGGTCACACATGCTTAATAAATTACGTGCTGCTTTGATACTTCACTCCGACCGTGACTTGAACATACTACAGAAAGTTAAGACCATCGAGATCGCCATTACGAGCAAGATGACTTATTTGGCGCAAATTCTTCCAATCTCCGACCATCTAGCCAAGAGTATACAACAAGCGTTATGTTGGTTTCTTTTTAGGGGGTACATTTTCAAAGTTCAATTCGATACCTTAACCTTACCTTCGTTCAAAGGTGGCCTTAACCTCATTAAAGTACACAAAAAATGTGTCACCCTGCTCCTAAATCGCATCAGGAAGGAGTTCCGTACCCGGAGGACCAGTATCATCACAAACCTCATTCAGCGGTGGAAGCCTCATAGCCTTGACCCACCCGTTAATATCGCCGGCATTCCTCTTTCTTACCGACATGTGCGACTGTAGTACATGGAAATGAGCTACATTCGACACAACATCGTCGATAACGGAAGCCTGACGAACAGAAAGCTTTATGGCCTTCTCACGACAACAAACCACAGGAATCGTCTCGAAGAACAACATCCACATACACATTGGAGTATAGTATGGCGGAATGTGCACAGCGACGTGTTACCGTCACGCGTCATAGCCGACTGGTATCTAACAGTCAACGATAAAGTAGCAACGAATGAAAAGCTGCATAAAATTGCCCTTCATCCGACGCCCAACTGTGACACACGCGGAAGGGTCGATACGCTTCTTCATAGGTTCACGTGCGGACATGCAGAAGAAATTACTACATTTCTTCGTCAACGATTGTCGGTGATAGACCGTACGACGCCCTGTGGTATAGATCTTTTAGAGATCATTCAGCCACAAAAACTGAGATATCCACGAGCAAAAAACAACGCTGCAACGTGGATCATGGGCCAGACAGCATCGTTTATTATGCAGAATAGGCATGCTACTTTCCTCGACTATTATTCTTTCATAGAAATTGAACACTTTAAAATGAGACAACACTGTGACTACAGGAGGATATTTGGAAATATGCTGAACATCATAATTAACGGTTAAATGCTTCAAATACAATCTTTCGGAACGCAGAGGTTGCCAGTGACCTGTATGTATGAATCCCATTTGCTTCCTGGGACTTTAGTACTTGTCGGAATTTTACGATACTATTCAGATGCTCACCAATGCAGAAGGCATTTTTTCTTTCCCATTTTCGCTTTCACATTTCCCTTCTCTCGCAGAGCGAGCGGAGCAACCTTCCTTCAATTATGAAGTGCTAGTCTTTTGTGCACCATAAATATTTCTGTTTACTACTTGGCCCCAAAAAAAAAAAAAAAAATAGTTGGTAGGGCACTTGCCCGCGAAAGGCAAAGGTCCCGAGTTCGAGTCTCGGTCGGGCACACAGTTTTAATCTGCCAGGAAGTTTCATATCAGCGCACACTCCGCTGCAGAGTGAAAATCTCATTCTGGAAACATCCCCCAGGCTGTGGCTAAGCCATGTCTCCGCAATATCCTTTCTTTCAGGAGTGCTAGTTCTGCAAGGTTCGCAGGAGAGCTTCTGTAAAGTTTGGAAGGTAGGAGACGAGGTACTGGCAGAAGTACAGCTGTGAGTACCGGGCGTGAGTCGTGCTTCGGTAGCTCAGTTGGTAGAGCACTTGCCCGCGAAAGGCAAAGGTCCCGAGTTCGAGTCTCGGTCGGGCACACAGTTTTAATCTGCCAGGAAGTTTCATATCAGCGCACACTCCGCTGCAGAGTGAAAAACTCATTCTGGAAGTTAAACCATGTTTACAATTTGCAGATAATTACCTGGTTACCAGTACAGACAAATCAACAAATTGAAACCCATGAGCAAGTATCTGAAACAAATTTAAAAAGGTGTATGCACTGAATCATAACATCGCCATTAGTTTGGGACCAGCTATGATGGAGTTACTATCGATGAATCGCTCATGAAATTTTATGGGCTCATATCTTACAAACAATTCAATTCATCAAAAAGGGCACGATTCGGTATTAAATTTTACTAATTATGTTAATCTGATTCAGGCTAATTACATGCAGGCCACGATAAGGTAAATTGTGTTGATAGAGGTTCCGAAAGTATTCTCAAAGATCTATCACAGTCGCTGTTACACAGAGAAGACAGTTTATACCTTGATAATTGGTACTCTTCACGAAAATTATTTACGAAACTGTCAGACAATTATAAAACGGACGTCATTGCCACAGTGCTTACGAAGCGAAGAATATGTCAAGAGATTTATGTAAAACAAAATCAAAAAGGGGGGAATACAGAATGAGGAGCTGCAATCGAATACTCGCATTAAAATGGAAAGATAAGCGAGATGTTCGTATTATGGCGACAAAGCACGAAAGTGTAGAAATGATTACACAGGGATCCAGTCGTACATCGAGACCAAGTTGTGCTATCGTGGACAACAACGGAATGATTGGAATTGATCGGCAATATCAAATACTACGTACTTCCCAATAATAAGAAAATATATGAAAGGATATAGAAAAATTTTCTTTCATCTGTTCGACATTTGTCTTTTCAATTCGTAAATTTTGTGCAATAGAAAAGGGGAAAAACGAAGTTACGTTGATTATAGCATTGAAATAGCCGAATCTTTACTGAAGAATATATCAAAACCAGATTATATTAGGCCCATTTTCCTAAGAATATTGACGCAACAGCATCAAAATCAAGGAGATTAAAACTGTCTAAAGCTTGCACGAATAATACAACATTAGTGAAACAACGTGGTAAAGCAAGAGATGCAAAGTTCCATTACATGTACCCGTATGTTTCGAACGATGTCACACCTTTGAAGATCACTGATTTGTGTTGTTGCTTTTTGTGAGAATGCTGATTATACGAACTGTGAATTTATTCGAGACTCGGACATAAACGATATTGATTTATATTATATTGTATTAACTGATAATAAATCTTATTGACATTATTACACGAGGTTCTAATTGCTTATCAAATATTTCACAAAGTTAAACTAGTTGGATCTTTCTGACTCATCATCGCCGAGCCCAGACTACTAACAGCAGAAACTTGAAATTGATGTTCATCTTACACTATAGGAAGGGATTTTTCGAAATTCCACCAGTAAGGGGATGAAATATGGGATGAAGTGTTTTTTGAAAATTTGTAGCATTTAATGCAAATTTGAAGCCAGTCCTAAGAAAGTTGATGTTTGATTTCTCCGTCAGACATAAAAAAATCCTTGTTTCGCCATTTTCGGAAATTCAACGATTAGTGGGCAAAAGAGCGGGTGAAAATATTTTGGAATTAAATCATTATTAACGAACTATTAAAGCATTTTTAGAGATACGTCTACGAAAAATTTGTATTTGGCTTCTTTGTTAGAAATTAAATAATAAGTGTTTCACTGTTTTTGGAAATTCATCGCCTTAGTGGGAGAAAATTTTTAAGTAAATATTTCGTTATGTTACAAAAATTTTAAAACGAAATCCGTGAAAACTGATATTTCATTTCTCGGTTAGATATAAAGAAATATGTGTTAGAGGATTAAAGATTCTATGGAAATATTACCGCAAGAGCGCAAAAGGCATGATTAACGAAAACCTAGGGCTATAGCTAACAGAATCTCTTTTTGTCAGAAGTACATAGGGGAAAAGCCCATGTTACTTAGCGCCAAAAGCTTAGGTGTAGCAATTTGTGAACAACATAAAAATTTGAATAAAGAAAAAAATCTGTACAGACCATACAGACTACGAGAGCGAACCGGTGGGCACTAAGCTAGTAGGCAATATGATCACACCTCACGCAGCTCATGTCAGAAAGATTCTGCAATTGCGAATAAATTTCATATATTCTGTATTAGATTCCCCTGATAAGGAAATGCTTAGAGGAGGAAGTTAATTGACAATATAAAGAAATAGGAAGTACAAACACAGATGCGAAAAGATGAAGAGTGTAAAATGGAGAACACTGAAAAAAAAAGCGTGTATCCGCAGCGGATTTTTCAGAACATGTGGAAATCAGCTTCATTGTAAATTTTGATTTCGTTATAACATGATTTGGATTTATAATCTGATCAATTTCATCCCTGAGCGTAGTCCCTCCTCCACTCCTTCAGCTCTCTCCCCTTTACATTTATTAATGTTTACTTTTGTTTCTTTGCTATGTTTGAATTGCATTGTCACAGACAGTTGCGTACTCTGTGGTACTTGTAACTCATATATCACACGTAATGTCTTCCTAGAGTTGTTCAATACCTTGATGGCCTCTTTGACAACGATTCTCAGTAACTGTCTGATGATGTTCTTGTAAGCGGGCACATATTTCTAAGAAACGGGAAAAAGGTTTAACCGGAAAAGCGATTCTCAAAGTAATAAATTTTGTAGAATATCCACAGTTTGCAATTCTATCGTTAAATATAATCCAGAGAAGTTTTAGATGTTTGTACAGCATGCGCTAGTAGTATGCTGTTGTATAATATCGATATCAGATAATCCTTTGTGTATATTCGAACAAGATATTGCTTATAAAAATTATTCACCGGGTCAAGACACGTGATATCACTCAGTGTAGATCTCAAGCTGCTGCTCTTTGCTAGGCATTTGTTCGCTCAATTTTCGCCTCGATGTCCATCAAGTGGATAATGACCATGATTACACGAGCCACCAGTTGAAGTACTTATGTAACTCAGCTCGTCCTGTTTGGCACTATATCCTTCTACTGTACATCTGCGGCCATAAAAATCAGAAGAATGTAGACAAATATTTCAACAACGTATCAGTTGCTCGTTCGTGCAGAGATTGTTGTCTGAAGAAGAGTAAGATTACGCTGAAACCAGCTCCAGTCTCAGCTCTAGGATACTTATTGCTGTCAATTTTGACCGAAGCGTGATACGTAATTGCAGTTTCCATATCAAAATAATAGATGAAATAGTTTATTACATTCCTGTACTTTCCACTACTCAAGAGAACTAAAACACAAAACCACAATTTTATTTCGTCAATGGGAATATATATGGAAACGAATTTTTAATAAATTACAGTATAGTAGGTCTCCGACGTTATGCCGAGCCTTTCCATAGTTCATTTGTTTCGACGAAAGCTGTTCACTCAAAACTGAAGCCCATTCCGATACTTTATAAAGGTCCGTCTTGATCACATAAGCTGTATAATTCATAATTGCTGGTTTCGGCCATTACCATCTTCAGATCTATGGCAAAGAGAGAAACAATGGAGAGACAAACTAAGTTCAATTAGCTGAAGTTAAATGTAGAAAAGTTGTAACAAAACATAAGAAAAGAAAAATATGTTAGCATGATTAACTGACGTGCATACGAGCTCTACGTAAGACAAAACAATTCTGATGTAAGTATCAACGCCAGTATTTATACGCCTAGGTGCTTAGTGAGCGCTGGTGATGGCCTGGGTGCATTCTTCACTCATATAAATAACTGAGGTCATTAGAGGGCACTAATGCTAGGGTACATAAGTAACCAGTATGTAATTTGAATAGATAAAATGCATTATGCATGTTGTTGTTGTGGTCTTCAGTCCTGAGACTGGTTTGATGCAGCTCTCCATGCTACTCTATCCTGTGCAAGCTTCTTCATCTCCCAGTACTTGCTGCAACCTACATCCTTCTGAATCTGCTTAGTGTATTCGTCTCTTGGTCTCCCTCTACGATTTTTACCATCCACACTGCCCTCCAATACTAAATTGGTGATCCGTTGATGCGTCAGAACATTTCCTACCAACCGATCCCTTCTTTTAGCCAAGTTGTGCCACAAATTTCTCTTCTCCCCAATTCTATTCAGTACCTCCTCATTAGTTATGTGATCTACCCATCTAACCTTCAGCATTCTTCTGTAGCACCACATTTCGAAAGCTTCTATTCTCTTCTTGTCCAAACTATTTATCGTCCATGTTTCACTTCCATACATGGCTACACTCCATACGAATACTTTCAGAAATGACTTCCTGACACTTAAATCAGTACTTGATGTTAACAAATTTCTCTTCTTCAGAAACGCTTTTCTTGCCACTGCCAGTCTACATTTTATATCCTCTCTACTTCGATCATCATCAATTACTTTGCTCCCCAAATAGCAAAACTCCTTTACTACGTTAAGTGTCTCATTTCCTAATCTAATTCCCTCATCATCACCCGACTTAATTCGACTACATTCCATTATCCTCGTTTTGCTTTTCTTGATGTTCATGTTATTTCCTCCTTTCAGGGCACTGTCCATTCCGTTCAACTGCTCTTCCAAGTCATTTGCTGTCTCTGACAGAATTACAATGTCATCGGCGAAAAAATAAAAACTTTGAGGTTCGCCGAGGTTTGCATTATGCATAGTCATTAACTAAAATCATTTCATATTGCAAAATGAGCGTCTGACAATAAAACATGAACTGACGTACGATATGTGGAAATAAAGCCCACCCTTAAAACCTACGTAAAACGTGTGAAGGAATTATAATACAAAGCTCTTAGCCTGGCATAGTAAATAACACATAATTGTGTAAAAGTCAGAATAAAAAGTTTAAGAGTAACATCACATCTATTAATCGAAATCTTTCAGCATGACAAAGCAATTAAACCTAATCGTAAGTGTGAGATAATTAACAATACAGTGACTATTAATTAAAATCTCGATAGTCGATGGCACATTCTGAATGGAATCTAAGTGGCGCCGCCTCGTGGCTTCTCTGTAAGAAGTTTTTGTTTCCCTGTCTCGGAGTTTGAGGAAGAAGTTGGTAGGTTTCTGAACACAGACTTTATACATTTTATGTCTTCAGTTGATAAACCCTTCAGATACGATAGAAATTACATACAATTTCTTTTATAAAACTCGTAGCTGATCCTGTACCTACGTCGTATGAAGTGGGCCAAGTGGAAACACCTTGTATCACAGCAGCACGGTTCTACCTTGTCTCTGCATGGCAGGACGCAGACTGACATACGAGCCCCACTTGGCGGTATTTCCACGCTGATATAGACAAAAGCTATATCACTGTATTCGTCTTTTTGAGCGCTTTCTAGCCCCATTGAAAAGTGCATAATTTCGTTTTAAAGACTATTTCGACCGTTAACACGTTACCGTTAAGAGTATTAACGGGCCATTAAACAACATTACCCTGTTTTTCGCTGCCCCAGTGTTAGACTTTCCTTCCTAGATGGCGTAAATAGATCTTTTCAGTTCTGCAGGAGAGGTATGATGCTTTTCCCACATGTATGTCATATCTCTGAAACTTCTTTCCATTGGTTATCTGTTATGAACATCACCAGATTTAGATTTCATTGGCGTTATTTCATGCGTTCCCTCCATGAACCATGTACCTTGCTGTTGGTGGGGAAGCTTGCGTGCCTCAGTGATACAAATAGCCATACCGTAGGTGCAACCACAACAAGCTCACAACCGCCTCCGCCTCCTGAAACTCCTGTCCGGCCGGACGTGGGGTCTGCATCCTTCCACCATCCTTCACACCTACAAATCCATGATCCGCCCCATCCTTTGTTATGCCAGCATCGCTTGGATTTCCGCCCCTCCCCGGTTCTATAAAGCCCTCCAAATCCTCGAACGCCATGCACTCTGCCTTGCCTTCGGCATCCGCCTTCCGTCCCCCACGCATATCCTCTATGACCTCATCCCCTTCCCCCACCTTCTCCTTTTCCTTGAACACATCCGCACACTATATATTGTCCGCCGCCTTGATCCCCCTCACCCCCTGGTGTCTCCCTTCCTCTCCACTCCCAACCAGTTGCCGTGCCTTTACCGTTGTGTCCCTCCCTCTCTCCATCCCCACACCCTCCATCTCCTTTCCCAACACAACTTCCACCGTCTACCACTCCCGCCGGATGATGAGCTTCGCCCTGACATCTACCCTTCCTACCAACTCTAACCCCCTCTTCCTGCCTCCTCCTCAGGGCTCACTCTCCTCCCCCTCCCTCCTTCTGAGCGGATTTCCCCTCCTACTCCCCGTCCCTCTCTTGTGCCTTCTTTCAGTGTCTCTGCGCTCCCTCCTGCCCTGTCTTCCCTTTCCCTCTCCCGCCCCATGTGTCTCCTGCCTCTTCGTGCACCCACGGTTGCCCCTCCTCTCTTCATCCCGCCGCTTCCCCAGCTGCCCCATGCTCTCCCCTCCTTTTCCATCCTCTCTGCCCTTTCCCTCGGCAGGTCCCGCCTGGTAGTTTTACTCTTCGTCGTGTGTGCTCCAAGTGGGTTTTAAGTGTGTTGTTTTCGGAGTGTTTTTAATACTGTGGCCAACTTTTAAACAGTGCATGCGCATCCAGTGTCTTCTCTGTGTTTTAAGAATCGCACACTGTGTTTTTTAAACTTTCTGGTGACTATTTTAACTGTCCCCAATGAACTTCTACATGTCAGTGATTTTTACCTCCATTTTCTCCCCTTACTCTGTTTTATGTTCCCCTTTTTTTGCCTCCTTATGTATGTATTATTTTATTCTTGTTTTAGTTGTCATGTCACTCGGCTGAAGAGCGGCGGATTGTGCTGCTGACAGCCCTCCCCTGCCCATATGGGGCAGGGGCATGAAATCACAATAAAGAAAAAAAAAAAAAGTGCAACCACAACAGAGGGGTATCTGTTGAGAGGCCAGACAAACGTGTGGTTCCTGAAGAGGGGCAGCAGCCCTTTTCAGTAGTTGCAGGGGCAACAGTCTGGATGATTGACTGATCTGGCCTTGCAACACTAACCAAAACAGCCTTGTTGTGCTGGTACTGCGAACGGCTGTAAGCAAGGGGAAACTGCAGCCATAATTTTTCCCGATGGCATGCAGCTTTACTGTCTGGTCAAATGATGATGGCGTCCTCTTGGGTAAAATATTCCGCAGGTAAAATAGTCCCCCATTCGAATCTCCCGGCGGGGACTACTTAGGAGGACGTTGTTATCAGGAGAAAGAAAACTGGCGTTCTACGGATCGGAGAGTGGAATGTCAGACCCCTTAATCGGGCAGTTAGGTTAGAAAATTTAAAAAGGGAAATGGATAGGTTAAAATAAGATATAGTGGGAATTAGCGAAGTTCGGTGGCAGGAGGAACAAGATATTTGACCGCGCGGGATTAGCCGAGCGGCCTACAGCGCTGCAGTCATGGACTGTGCGGCTGGTCCCGGCGGAGGTTCGAGTCCTCCCTGGGACATGAGTGTGTGTGTTTGTCCTTAGGATAATTTAGCTTAAGTAGTGTGTAAGCTTAGGGACTGATGACCTTAGCAGTTAAGTCCCATAAGATTTCACACACATTTGAACAAGACTTCTGGTCAGGTGAATACAGGATTATAAATACAAAATCAAATACAGGTAATGCAGGAGTAGCTTTAATAATGAATTGGAAAATAGGAATGCGGGTAAGCTACTACAAACAGCATAGTGAACACATTATTGTGCCCAAGATAGATACGAAGCCAACGCCTACCACAGTAGTACAAGTTTATATGCCAGCTACGCAGATGACGAAGATATTGATGAAATGATTGATGAGATAAAAGAAATTATTCAGATAGTGAAGGGAGGCGAAAATTTAATAGTCTTGGGTGACTTGAATTCGAAAGTAGGAAAATGGAGAGAAGGAAACGTAGTAGGTGAATATGGATTTGGGGGAAGAAATGAAAGAGGAAGCCGCCTGGTAGAATTTTGCATAGAGCATAACTTAATCAAAACTAACACTTGGTTCAAGAATCATGAAAGAAGGTTGTATACATGGAAGAACCCTGGAGATACTAGAAGGTATCAGACAGATTATATAATGGTAAGACAGAGATTCAGGAACCAGGTTTTAAATTATAAGACATTTCCAGAGGAAGATGTGGAATCTGACCACAATCTATTGGTTATGTAGATTAAAACTGAAGAAACTGCAAAAAGGTGGGAATTTGAGGAGATGGGACCTGGATAAACTGGAAGAACCAGATGTTGTAGAGAGCTTCAGGAAGAGCATTAGGGAACAATTGACAAGAATGGGGAAAGAAATACAGTAGAAGAAGAATGGGTAGCTTTGAGAGACGAAATAGTGAAGGTAGCAGACGATCAAGTAGGTGAAAAGACGGGGGCTAATAGAAATCCTTGGGTAACAGAAGAGATATTGAATTTAATTGATGAAACGAGAAAATATAAAAATGCAGTAAATGAAGCAGCAAAAAGGAATACAAACGTCTCGAAAATGAGATCGACAGGAAGTGCAAAATGGCTAAGCAGGGATGGGTAGAGGACAAATGTAAGGATGAAAAGGCACATATTACTAGGGGTAAGATAGATACCGCCTACAGGACAATTAAAGAGACCTTTGGAGAAAAGAGATCAACTTGCATGAATACCAAGAGCCCAGACGGAAACCCAGTTCTAAGCAAAGAAGGGAAAGCAGAAAGGTGGAAGGAGTATATAGAGGGTCTATACAAGGGCGATGTTCTTGAGGACAATATGATAGAAATGGAAGAGGACGTAGATGAGGATGAAATAGGAAATATGATACTGCGCGAAGAGTTTGACAGAGCACTAAAAGACCTAAGTCGAAACATTCCATTAGAACTACTGACAGCCTTGGGAGAGCCAGCCTTAACAAAACTCTACCATCTAGTGAGCAAGATGTATGAGACAGGCGAAATACCCTCAGACTTCAAGAAGAATATAATAACTCCAATCCCAAAGAAAGCAGGTGTTGACAGATGTGAAAATTACCGAACTATCAGTTTAATAAGCCATGGCTGCAAAATACTAACGCGAATCCCTTAGAGACGAATGGAAAAACTGGTAGAAGCCGACCTCGGGGAAGATCAGTTTGGATTCCGTAGAAATGTTGGAATACGTGAGGCAATACTGACCCTACGACTTATCTTAGAAAATAGATTAAGGGAAGGCAAACCTACGTTTCTAGCATTTGTAGATTTAGAGAAAGCTTTTGACAATTTTGAATGGAATACTCTCTTTCAAATTCTGAACGTGTACAATTTGTACAGAAACCAGATGGCATGTCGAGGGGCACGAAAGGGAAGGATTGGTTGGGAAGAGAATGAGACGGGGTTGTAGCCTATCCCCGATGTTATTCAATCTGTATATTGAGCAAGCAGTAAAGGAAACAAAAGAAACATTCGGAGTTGGAATTAAAATCCATGGATAAGAAATGAAAGCTTTGGGGAGAAAAGTAACTGATGATGGCCGAAGTAGAGAGGATATAAAATGCAGACTGGTAATGGCAAGGAAAGTGTTTCTGAAGAAGATAAATTTGTTAACATCGAGTATAGATTTAAGTGTCAGGAAGTTTTTCTGAAAGTATTTGTATGGAGTGTAGCCATGTATGGAAGTGAAACGTGGACGATAAATGGTTTAGACAAGAATAGAATAGAAGCTTTTGAAATGTGGTGCTACAGAAGAATGCTGAATATCAGATGGGAGATCACTAATGAGGAGGTATTGAATAGAATTGGGGAGAAGAGGAGTTGGTGGCACAACTTGGCTAGAAGAAGGGATCGGTTGGTAGGGTATATTCTTAGGCATCAAGGGATCATCAGTTTAGTATTGGAGGGCAGCGTGGAGGATAAAAATCTTAGAGGGAGACCAAGAGAGGAATACACTAATCAGATTCAGAAGGATGTAGGTTGCAGTAGGTACTGGGAGATGAAGAACGTTGCACAGGGTAGAGTAGCATGGAGAGCTGCATCAAACCAGTCTCTGGACTGAAGACCACAACAACATCTCATGCATCTGAGTAATTGATGGGACAAGACGTATTCCACCTTCCGCCCTTAATCTTTTCTTACGGAAGTGCCACTCCAGGAAGTAATGCAGGAGAGCTTTTGTGAAGCGTGGAAAATAGTATATAGGTCTTGGGTGAACTGAGTCTGTGAATGCAGGTTGGGGGTTATACCTGGATAGCTCAATCGGGAAAAGCTGCAAGTTGTCAAAGCACGCTTTGTCTTTACAGTACACACCTTTTTTCACAAACTGTCCTTTTACACGTGGCTTCGTCTGCATACACGAACACGTCTCTTCCTACCCCTTCTGTCTGTCCATATCTTCCTCTTTCTGTCCATCTCCTCTTCCATCCTCTCGGTTCATATCTTCCTCCCCTCTCTCTCTGTCTACTTCTTCTTCCATACTCTGTCTATCCATCTCCAACTCCTCTTCCTCCCACTACCTTTCTGCATCTCTTCCTCCTCCTCCTCTCTCTCTCTCTCTCTCTCTCTCTCTCTCTCTCTCTCTCTGTCTCTCTCTCTTCACTTCCTCATGTCACCTCTCTCTGTTCATCACTTCTTCTATCCCCTCTCTGTCCAACTTCTCCTCCCCTATCTTTGTACATCCCCTCCTTCAGTCTGCTGTGTCTGTCTCCTCCTTCTTGTCCCTCTATTTCCTCCCACTCCTCTCTATCCATCTCCTCCTCGCCCAAATCTCTCTGTCCTGCGCGTCCTCTAATACTATTCACAATCCATCTCCTCCTCTCTCTGCTCAGCCAATCCCATCCACAGATATTCCAACTGGAAAGCATTTCGATACTACTTGCAGAACACACAATTCTGGAAGATAGCATGGATTACAGGCCTTACCAACACCTTCCACTTCTCCACCACTATCGGATAGTTCTTAGCCTCTCAGTACTTCTTTCCCGACAATAGGCAGAATGTGTACCAAATTTGGTTGTAACTGAACCAGTGATTTAGGAGGTGAGTGAAACACATATATACACCAATTTTCACGATTGTATAGCTGGCTAAAATTGCCTTTGGTACATACTTTACATTTAATCTGATTCAACTGAACAGAGGCATTATCAGCACTAAGAATCTATAAAAAACGTAAATGCAAAATTATTATTAAATATTAACAGTTATGCAAACGTTAAAAGTGAATTTTAAAGATAAACATTAGAAAATGAAAGCCAAAGAGAAAAATGAAAATATTCTATTTAACTTGCACTTTATAGTACTTTTATATTATTTATGTTTAATAGAGATTTTGTATTTTTTACTTTTCTAGTTTTCTACTTCCTATGATGTCTCTCAAGAGATTGTCAATTGCTTAAGTGTAAGGTATCTATTAAAGACGATGTCGGCAACACTGATTACAACAGGGTAGGAGGACTGCCCGCGAAAGGCAAAATTCTTGGTTCAAGACCTGTTGCAGCGCACAGCTTTAATATGTGAAGGTTTCTTTTTGGCTCAATATTACGGCTTCGAAAGACTTCACGTTGGTGCTTCGTCAGAAACTGGTTTAGGACACAAGATGTCTAATTACTGCTTTGTGAACTGAGTATATTTTTTTACCAGTATAGGTTATGTGCAAAATTACAGTTGTGTGCCTATAAGAAGGTGGGCAGCTGGGTGATGTGCAGTGGTAAGAATCAGTGTACCACATGACTCTCCAGCCAACAGCGTCATTCTGCTGTGTCTGTCTGTGGTGTCCGCGCAGAACTTTTATTTAACATTGACTTTCGTTTTATTTTAAATACGGTGAGCGTGTTTATCCGATACAGTGTTCCTTATGGATGGTACAGAGCAAAGAAGGCAGATATTACATAAAGAAGCGACAGCAATAGTTTCACAGAGGGGGAAACAGGGTCGCATCCTGACGATTAAAACAGCGATGCCAGTTACCAGGGTAGGCAGCAGCTGGAAAGTGTAGCGTGGAAGAGAGACGGATAGCGCATTGCTGAAACTGCAAAAATCTCTCCAGCCTTCTTTGCGCAAAACGCATCCGGCAGCCGTCTTCTTATTGGCATACCAGTCGTAGAGCTGAAATCAGCACTATACTTAGCGAGCGTCGGGAACAGTTTCTAAACCGCGCATTGCTCACCTGGGAAAGGTTTACTTTCTCCTGCTTGTAATGGAGTGTCACGTGTGTCTGCATCTTAACACTCGGTTGGTACTGTGGTGTCTCCCCAGACCCCACTTCATTGTTATGCAGTCGGAGCATGCGCTAACCACCATCACTGGCCACATGGTCTTGAGTACCGTTTCCACCAATGGCCAGTCAACTGTGAACGAGGGTGAGTCGCTGAAAGGGGCTGGTGAACGTTGTTTCTAAATAATCGCAGATAAGGCCATTGCGGGATCAGCACGGAACCACGGTACCATGTGTGGAAGTGCTCTTTCTAGCAAGAATGTGGGAATTGCATTGGGGAAAAACGTTTCTTTGGTAGGCGTTTAGCCTACTAGTTTATGCATGTATTCTCTTCTGAGTGGTCTCTTTTCTTTCGTACAAAAATGAAGAGGTTTTATAAGGACTAAAGTAGTCAGAGCCACAAAATCGGCAATTAGAAGAACCGTGTTGTAGCGATAATGATCTGAAGAGCTGTGTAGTGAACTAGAAGATAATGTCGAAATTCGTGATATCGTCCAAGTCGATCAATTCAATGTCCTCCCTGAGAATGAGACCTCACTTCCAGAACGTTTTCCATCAACTCAGCCTCCATCATCTTCTGACTATTCGATTTGGAGAAAGACCAAACAACTATTGGACAGATACTAGTCTATTGTCCCAACGCCATTCCAGACTACTTGCCGAGAACATTACTATCCATCTCCCTGGAGTTAAGGCAAATGGTAAAGTTGCTGTCACTGAAGTGGACTTACTTTCGCCGTTTATAAATGACACAATGGTTGAGACTATTGACCTTCATACCAACGAAGAAATAACTCGCATTGCATCCACATATGAATCTGGACAGTCGTTGACGAGGCTCACGAATGCAATTGAACTGAAATCTTTGATTGGTCTGTTGTTCTTCGCAGAAGTGCTGAAAGATTCAGATCTAAGTCTTGATGACATTACAGCAGGAGGGTTGCCTCCCCACCTCCCCTCCCCCTCCGCCAACATTTCGTCCTGTGATGTCTGAGATGAGACTGAAATTTTTGTACAAGAATTGAGATTTGAGTCAAAAGCCACCCGTGAAGAAAGAAAACAAAAGGATAAATCCGTTTCTTTCAGAGAATTGTGGACCACCTTTTGTAAAAATTGCCAGCGCAACTACTCTCCTTCTGAATACTTCGCAGTTGAAGAAACGCCCCTCACTTTTAGAGGACGGTGTGGTTTTAAAATGTATTTGCCAGCAAACCTCGACAAATACGGTTTAAAACTTATATATGGTTTTGACGCAACAGGTTTTATTTCTACAGTGGCATCCCATACGTTGGAAAAGGCGCCATAGAACAAAAGAAATATTTATTAATGCCAACCCATTACGTGCTGAAGCTAACGAAAAAGTTGCATGGCGGTCATCGCAACGTCACCGTCAGTAACTGGTTCCGCTCATATGAATTAGTAGAACAGTTGCAAAGAAACTAACACTGGTAAGAACCCCCTGGAAAATAAAAGGAAGATTCCATCTTCCGTCATCTGAAACTGCGGGTCTGGGGGTTAGAATAGGCCCGCGGTACTCCTGCCTGTCGTAAGAGGCGACTAAAAGGAGTCTCACACGCTTCGGCCTTTATGTGATGGTCCCCTGTAGGGTTTGACCTCCATACTTCCATTTTTTTCCGAAGAGCGAGCCAACTGGGAAAGGGCGCCTTACATGGTGCATCGTGTCCATCGTGCGCTGAGATCTTTAGCCCGCTTTTCGTCGTCGCGTTGCAGTCCCGCTCACTCTCCGTCTCTTGGGCGAGGATACATTCCTAGGTGCAGTTTCCGCCATCCACTATGCTGTGTCGCTTTCTGCGCCGACGACGACCTTAGACTTCTTTGCACCTGATATCCAGCACGGTAGCCAGTCCGTTTGGAGGGGACGCCATGTACCCTATTGGTTGTAGCCCCCTGACAACACAGGGATCGCTCTGCTGATGCCTGCGCCGTTAACTACCCACGTATACCAAGGAGTAGATGCCTATCTCCCTGGGGCATCGGGACTCCAGGCAATAGCCATCCTGCCAGGTGGCCCTTGCTGCGGCTGGGTGGCACCCTTGGGGAGGGCCCTTGGTCGGAATGGGTGGCATCAGGGTGTATGACACGCAATGAAGTGTGGCACATCTTCTCTTGCTGGTGGCCAGCCGCCAGCAGTCTCTAAGCGTTCCAGGGCTCAATTTAATGCAAACACGTAGTTTATTCGCCCCACTGCCTATTATGTACTATAGCTGATGGGGAATCCTTTGTGTCCATGAAGCCTCAGTTCTTTGTAGAGCATTTAGAGCACAAGTTTTGGGAGATGGAGGGCTTGTCCAAAACGCGCTGGGGGTCAGTTTTGATAAAAACGGCATCCTCTGCCCAGCCATGGGCATTACTCGTTTGTGACGAGTTGGGGGATGTTTCAGTTAGCATCACGCCCCATAAGAGTTTTAAAATGGTCCAGGGTATTACATTCCACAGAGACCTTCTTTTGGAGTCTGATGATGAGCTGCGCGCCAATTTAGAGTGGCGAGATGTTCATTTCGTCTGGCGCATTCATCAGGGTCCAAGGGATAATCACGTTGCCACCGGTGCATTCATCTTGGTCTTCAAGGGTGATACATTGCTTGAGAAGGTCAAGGTGATGGTCTACCACTGTGACGTCAAGCCCTATATCCCTCCCCCGATTTGGTGCTTTAAGTGCTGGAAGTTCTTCCTGCTGTACTTCCAGCCTCACATGTTGAGATTGCGGACGCCCATCACATCCCAATACTCCATGTGCCCCGCCTCCCATCTGTGTCAAGTGCGGAGAGCATCATTCACCTTGCTCATCAGACTGCAGGATTTTACAGAAAGAGCGGAAAATCATAGAATATAAGACTCTGGACCTACACTGAGGCTAAGAGGAAATATGAACGACTCCATCCTGTGCGAATGACTTCCTCATATGCCACCACTACGACAACAGTGATAGCCCCATCCAGCGAATTCCAGTCGGCTCCCCAAGTCATAAGACTAGCTACACCTGCCACTTGACTGTGAGGGGCACTACCCTCGCTGTTGCACCTGCGCCATATACTTCGGGAGCAACACCCCCCTCCCCCCACCCATAGGGGACGTCGGACCCCACTTCTAAGCCAAAGGAGCGTAACGCTTCTTCAGCTCCTCTCGCTTGGAAGGGGTCCCGTGGGTCCCTCCCTTCCCAGGTTTCCACCAGTAGGAAGGATGCCGACCTCCAGTGGCGTAAATGCCCACAAGCAGCTGGTCGTAGGGCTTCATGATCCTCGTCAGTCCCAGAGACTGAATCAGTGAAGCCCTCTCAGACAGTTAAACCCAAGGAGCAGTGAGAAAAGTCCAAGAAGAAGACCTCCAAGACTAAGGAGCTTGCGGTGACGCCAACCCCACTGCAACCTACAAGCTCTGCATCTGAGGATTGGGTGGAGATTCTGGCGTCCGCTGAGGACCTAGATCTCGCCGGACCCTCAGGCACCATGGAAGTCGATCGCACGGGTACTCAGTCGGTGGCAGCATGTGGTCCAGCGGCCTAATCTGCCTCCTCGGTCCCATCACGCCTTTCTCGGCAGCGGACAATGTCATCCTCCAGTGGAATCGTAGCGGTTTTTTTTCCGCCATTTTGCTGTGCTCCGACAACTTCTCAGCCTTCACCCTTTCCTCTGCAATGGTCTCCAGGAAACTTGGTTTCCAGCGATGGAACCTCTGCCTTCTCTGGCTATCGGGGTTATTATAAGAATCGGGCAGCTTATGAGAGGGTATCTGGTGGAGTCTGTGTCTATGTCCTTAACTCTCTTTACAGCGAGTGTGTCTCTCTTCAAACACCTTTAGAGGCTGTCGCAGCTTGGTTGTGGACGCCTCAGCCTGTTACTGTCTGCAGTCTCTATCTTCCATGGGATGGTGATGTCCCACAGCATGTATTGGCTGCGCTGATAGCCCAATTGCCGCCACCTTTTCTGTTATTTGGCGACTTTAACGCTCTTAACCCTTTGTGGGGTGAATTGGTGGCAACAGGGCGACGCACTATCATTGAGCAAGTGTTGGCACAGATCGATCTTTCTCTTTTAAATGATGGTGCCTCCACACATTTCAGTGTGGCGCATGGCAGGTACTCAGCCATACACCTTTCGGTCTGCAGCCCTGGCCTTCTACCGTTTGTCCCATGGAGTGTGCATAACGACTTGTGCGGTAGTGACCACTTTCCAATCCATCTCTCACTGCCCCAGCGTCAGTCATCTGGGCACATCCCCAGATGGGCTTTGAATAAGGCTGACTGGGACTTGATCGCCTACATTGGCACTCTTGAGCCTCTTTCTCATGGCGCCATTGATGTGGTGGTTCACACGATCACCACCGGCATCGTTTCTGCCGTGTAATCTACAATTCCCTGTTCTTCTCGGTCCCCTCGAAAGCGGACTTTGCCTTGGTGGTCACCGGAGGAAGGATGGGCTTTATTGCGTCAACATGACATTGATCATATCATTCACAGTATGCCCTTCGTTGGCATGCCACTATTGCTGCCAGAGATGGTCACACCCCATACTGAGCATATTAACCAGTTGTCGGAATGCGTGTACAAATCCGTTGAGTTGGAAAAAACGAAGAACATTTTTGTCTACCGTTACGCATATTGCAGTTATTTCTGTTCTGTATTGTTTACATAGTTCCCACTTTACTATCGCCCGTTTATACTATTTTGTGGCAAAATAAACACAATCTTCCAAAATTGAGGTTTGTTGGTTTAATTTTGGACACGAGTGTATTTTATTCGTTGCAGTGTTTTCTGGCTGCGACAGAGCTGCTAGTATTTTATTTTGTAGATGGATACGAACATTTTCTGTAGCATGCTTAAAATACTATTTGTATAACCTGAAGAACGCAATTGTGTTACTGTTTTATATTATTCATCTGTTTATTTGTCCTAAGCACGTCACCATGCTCCCACAGCAACTTTCACGCACTGCAACGGGGCGGGGTCCGCGACGACCACACGGTATGTCGTGTGTCCGTTTCCCCGCTGTACAATCGGAGCGTGAAGGATGAGTGTGCTGAGCACTTATTTATCGTAGTGTCGTGTTTGCAGTGCTGTGGATAAGTATGCAACGAGAGGTAAGGAGAGGGAGAAATCAGGGGCCAATGTACAGCCTATTCCTTCCTACTAGCTCCAAGGGAGCGCCAGGGTTTAAACGTCCTCATTCGATGGACGAATCACCATCAACAGTCACGCATGAGGTTTGGAATTTTGTCCAGTATGGCGTTTACGTCAAATCACTGCTCGCGCTTATTACTTGTCTTGCTATGTTTTAATTCACGGTATAGGAAGATTTTGTTACAGGAGACTAGCGAGTAGGTAGGATCAAAAGGCAGACTCACAATACAGGCGAGCAACGACAGCATCGTACCGGAGCAGAGGGAGACTGTGAGGATTCCCGTACAACGCTGCGCGCCAAGTAGCTCTTTTATTGTTTATATTTACTGCTTGAATGTTAACATGCAGCTACAATTTTTCTGATGACGTTACTTGCACTGAGAACTTCTTAAGGCACCGAAAAATGGAAATGAGCCTACGGCATTGTGGGCTGGGAGTCCCCCAGTCGGAGAAGTTCGGCCGCAAGTACTTATTGCATTCGACGCTACATTGGGCGACTTGTGCGTCGGAGATGGGGATGAAATGATGATGAGGACAACACAACACCCAGTCCCTGAGCGGAGAAAAATCTCCTACCCCAGCCGGGAATCGAACCCGAGCCTCTTCGGCATGGCATTCCACCACGCTGACCTTTTTTTTTTTTAATCTTATTTTGTTCGATATTGTTCATTGCATTTGTTCGGGGCGGACATCCCTTGACACCCTTCAAGTTCATCGTTGATATATTCACTCAGCTTTTTTATTACAGAGTGGCAGAAAACCCTCTGACAGATCACGCTGAGCTACCGTACCGGTAAAACTAACTGAAACTAACTTACGCTAAGAAAAACACACACAACCATGCCCGAGGGAGGACTCAAACCTCCGTCCGCAGCTCGTGGTCGTGCGGTAGCGTTCTCGCTTCCAGCACCCAGGTTCCCGGGTTCGATTCGCGGCGGGGTCAGGGATTTTCTCTGTCTCGTGATGACTGGGTGTTGTGTGATGTCCTTAGGTTAGTTAGGTTTAAGTAGTTCTAAGTTCTAGGGGACTGATGACCATAGATGTTAAGTCCCATAGAGAAGTAAAATTTTCAGTACAAGCAAAAACTTTCGTTAATATCTAGAATATTTGTTTTCAATTTTTTGTATATTATAGCAATTTGCTTCATTCTGTACACGCTCTGTCATTTTAAAAGTTGCTTCAATCCAACAGTAGCCAACAATATCATTAAAAGCAATCCGCTTCATTCTACCTAAAAAGGCCCTCTTGTCATTAGCAAGCCGGCTGGTGTGACCGAGCGTTACTAGGCGCTTCCGTCTGGAAGCGCGCGACCGCTACGTTCGCACGTTCGAATCCTGCCTCGGGCATGGATGTCTGTGATGTCCTTAGGTTAGTTAGGTTTAAGTAGTTCTAAGTTCTAGGGGACTGATGTTATGTCCCATAGTGCTCAGAGCCATTTTTCATTAGCTAGAAATAACACTGGCCCGACAAAAGGTCCCTTTGCTAAATTTCACAGCTGCATACGCAATGCTTCATAAAATATTATCCCCTAAATTTATATGCATTTTCAGGAGCTCAGAGTAGTTTTGTGTAAAACAAGAACATTTTGTGAACACAATAATGCCAAATAAAACAAGTAGTCCCTTTCTATATGAACTTGATAAATGTCTACAGATGTTACCAGTTTGCGGTTGGCACGCCTGAAAAGCCACGAAACAGCTGACGTTATTGTAGCAACTAAAATCTACGTCTAAAACACATGTTAACTTTGCTGTTACTGCTAGAAATGAAAAAAGTGAAGTTGCTGTGAATCCATATGAGTTCACCTTAGCTCCAAAGTCAGTGTACATTGAAAAATGTCACTGATGGAAACGAATTTGTGCAGCGCATTTTTCTCTAAGAAAATGGGCCAATTGGATTTCCTCATGCAGTAATTCCAACAGGGGTGACAAGACAACGAAAAGATTATTTTTTAAAAACGTCAGTACCTGCTGCAAAGAAGCCTAAAATGATATTTTGTGTCCTGAAGTAGAACCAGAATCCGAACGAGAACCCCCGATGACTGACAATAAGGATCCCAAGGAAGAACCTGAGCAGTGAGATAATCCAGAACCAAAGTAGAGGCGAAAACGCTCTTTGTGAATTTGAACCCCTTCAAGTACAAGTATTTTAGAAGTAGAAATCCTTTGACCACTATACAACACAGGGGTTTCGTGAATGTGGTTTTTATCCATTAATCGCTTCAAAATCAAAATTTAGTGTGAAAGATGCCGCAACACAGAATCAAAATACCAGTATTTTGCCAAAAAAGGCTGCGCAGGGTACATTAATTTTACTCAGATTTGGGAACAGTTTATTTGGTTTTTAAATTTTTGTACACTACAATGTGCTACAAGTCTGGAGGGGTTAACCACTTAATGTGTAATGTCAAGTTTAAAAAATCTGTACCATTTGAATAAGGACATTTTAAGGCTAATGCACAGCGTGTTTCAAACTTCGAGAGGATGCATTTTGAGGAACAAAATGAGGATAGAAAGCCGTCGTCCAACGATGTTAAAAAGTATCGAAGCTATAGGCGCCAGCTCTTGTAAATGCATGTGTTTGCGGGGAGATTCCGTGATGAAGTTACAAGCTCTCGGGGATGATGGAGAAAGAAACGAACGAGTCGAAAGTTATAAGCGAAAATCCTACTGCTGCCTGTGACTGTGAAGTACGTGTACCGGCGCTGTTGATGTTAAGATTGTAGGGTAGGGAACTTCCAGAGGTGATAGTATGGATCGAAACAAGAACAAAAAATCTAGTAGACATGGGCTCTAAGACGCATACCTTAAGAGCTATGCACATTTGTTGAGTAGAGGAGATTTGCCTCGCAGTAGCGAAGATGAGCAAGTACTTATAGCACATGTTGACCAGACATTTTTTTCTTGTTTTCATCCATACTACCAACTCTGCAAGTTGCATACTCTAAGATCTTAGCAACAACAGCATCGCCACATGTATTCCACAGTGAGAGGTGTCAGTAAGATTTTCACTTACAATTTTCGATTCAATCACTTCCGGACCAGGCGCCTTACCTCAAACTGATGCTTTATCTTCCTCCGACATCCCTAAATGTTTGTAACATCTCGGAATCACCCTGTACATACACACATTCACAGGAGTCGGTGCCTATAACTTGGACAATGTGTAGCGTCGTTGGGTGACGTTTCCGGACGCGGATTCCCATCCCCATTTTACTCGTATTCCTCAAGACACCGTCTATGTTTGTCAGTGTAATTTTCAAACACTCTGTATATGCAGAATGTGTTTCTTAAATATGTCAAATTAAACAATGGCAATAAAGTGAATCTTTGAAACGCATTATCTCCAGACACTAGTATCCAACCTGTCATAATTCACTCAGGTTTAGAGGTAGAAAACTATTTTTTTCTCCAAAGTGTTCAGAATTTAATGCTGAATGTAATAATTGCAATAGCTCAATATCAATAATTTTCGACACGAGGTCACTTTCCGCTTTCCGTCTCACATTTAATTAATATGTTTACAACTAATGTAAACATTCTGTGTTAATAATGCGCGCGCGCGTGCGTGCGTGTGTGTGTGTGTGTGTGTGTGTGTGTGTGTGTGTGTGTGTGTGAGTCGTTCTCGCTTCCCACGCCCGGGTTCCCGGGTACGATTCCCGGCGGGGTCAGGGATTTTCTCTGCCTCGTGATGACTGGCTGTTGTGTGATGTCCTTAGGTTACTTAGGTTTAAGTAGTTCTAAGTTCTAGGGGACTGATGACCATAGATGTTTAGTCCCATAGTGCTCAGAGCCATTTTTGTGTGTGTGTGTGTGTGTGTGTAACTCGATATGTTTTTGAATTTATAGGCATCATGCACCAGAGGTTGGCAGAGTGAAACATGTCAGAGGGTCACAAATAAAGGAAACTTAAGTAGGAAAAAAAATACCTGATGTAAATGTGTAGCCTCTGACAGCACCTTGGAAAGAGGTGCGAAAAAAGCTATGCGCCGTCTGCCAGAGACTGGAGAGTCAGCAGCAACTCCTCGAAGAGCTGGTCATAAATTGAAGCTGAAACGGTATAAAGTAGCACTAAAATACTGCGGGCTGTTCTGTCGTGGTCGAATGATTTTCTTGAAGAAAGACCAAGTTTCGTCCCCATTCCGGAGAACAGCTTCAAGGGGGACTGAAGCTCCTGTGAACGTCCGATTTACTCTCTGGCTCGTTACTGACTCTAGTAAAAGTTCGTTTCTGTATGCTTCCGCGCAAAGACGTGAATTCACGTTTTCAAAACTTGAGCGCAATTATCCGTTGTCATCTGCTGTCGTCCGTTATTGCTATCACTCCACGCTGTAAGATTGGTACACATCTTCTTCAACAATGAAATCTGGATGCCGTTCAGTTACATACATTCTTCCTCCCTGCTAAAATTAGTGGCTCTTTTAATTACCTCTATCGCTTGTCTGTATAATCTATCGGAATACCCCCCTCGTCACAGCCAGGGCCTGAGTCTTACCAAATGGAATTTGATGGCCTCAAAGCTGTAAAGGGTGTTCCGCAACTGCTCGCCGAGTAAGAACCTTATCGACGATGTTCTCGGAACTGTCACATACTTGATAAGTAAACTCCTCAGTCGAACTTAGGGCCCACAAAAGGCTTTCAGTTACTCTAAGCTGCCAAAACTTCAAAAAGAAAACGTTTCGTTAAGAGCTATATTGAGTGATATTGGCTCGCCAGCCTATGGCCGCAAGCGAGCCGACTGCATTGTTACGTCATGAATTCGGCCCACTTCATTAGTAACCCAACTGACACAGTGGTCAGCTGTAAGAACACTCAGTTCCGCTATGGTATCGCCTTTGAAACACCTGGATCAGATTTTTCAAATGTTCAAATGTGTGTGAATTCCTAAGTGACCAAACTACTGAGGTTATCGGTCCCTAGACTTACACACCACTTAAACTAACTTGCGGTGAGAACGACACACACACGCATGCCCGAGGGAGGGCTCGAACCTCCGGCGGGAAGGACCGCGCAATCCTTGACATGGCGCCTTAAACCGCGCGGCCACTCCGCGCGGCGATCAGATTTTTCCTGACGATATTGCAGATCTTTTTTAATACTGCCTGGCGACCACGAACTTTAAATGGAACTACTATTTTTATGAATAGATGGATGGAGATTCCAGGAGGAGCCCATTAAGTGCGACTGCAGCAAATTTCAAAAAAATATTCAAATGTGTGTGAAATCTTATGGGACTTAACTGCTAAGGAAATCAGTCCCTAAGCTTACACACTACTTAACCTAAATTATCCTGAGGACATACACACACAGCCATGCCCGAGGGAGGACTCGAAACTCCGCCGGGGTCAGCCAGCAGACTTCACTATGGAAAAATTCAAAGAACAGACGTTGTGAGCTGCCACCAAAAAATTTAACACCTCAGTCCGTTACGAAGACGATATCATTGTTTTGTGTTGACATGACAAAAAGTAAGCAGGTTATTTTCAGGAACATCTCGATAAGATCAGTCCCAAAATAATCACATGCTTTCCTGTGGACAGTAAGCATAATTTGTAGGGCTGCTGTTGTTCGTGTGCATCGCAAAATGTCTCCAACACTTTTTACGATGGATAAGTAGCAAGGCTGCCCGTCCAAGGAAATCACTGTTAGTCATTTGGTTTCACACCAGAAAATTCGTGTATCAAATAGAGACAGAGAGCCCTGACTATTCCTTCACAGAATACAAATTACATTAAGTAGTTCAAGGAATTATGTAAGCACCCCCTCTCCCAAGCATAATTCGTTGTTGTACATATGAAGTAGTGTGTCTATGACAATCTTCGGCCACGCTACTTACACTCGTGATGTCGCTTTAATCAGGTCACTGACCCTGACAGATTCTAACTATGTTTACATTGTACGTTCTGAGATACTTTGTTTAAATCACGTGACCGAGGTCAATGACCTCTTATTTTGTTGACCTTGACTGCATTACGCAATAATGCCTGTCCTCTCCCTCTTCCCATCTCATCCTCCTTCCAGCAAATTACTCGCAAATAGAGCAAGGGAAAAACGACTCTCTACACTCCCCCATATCATCCCTAATTTCTTGCATCTTACCTTCGTAGTTTTTACCATGCCACTTTTTCGATAATGCAATAATTGTGAGTTCACAAGGCATGCCCCCTTTTTCGATGGCATCATCAAGAGATGAAAGAGGGAAATTTGGAAAATTGGAGGAAAATTAAATACGACAATGAGCAGTAATTTAAACAGACACCCAGATACCAACACAAACACACACACACAATTGTGTCAAATACATTTGTATTATCAGCAAATTTCATTGCTTTTATGCTTTGCTCATTTTCATACCTGAATACTGTTATGTCTTAGCAGTAAATTTCATTTCTCTCTTTCCGTCTCTGTCTGTTTCTGTGCTCTATTAATGTTTAATTCAAAATACTGTACTACCTCATCGCCAGTAGCCTATATTACAGAGGGATTGAGAATGGAAATAAAAGTCCAAACAAAAGAAATCTAGATATAAAATTTATTATGGAAAAAAATTAGATGCCGGTAAAAGACGCACACTTGAATGACTGCGGACATTTACATGCAACGGGAAATATACGGAGATAAAACTTGCAATGTTTTTTACGTTAGTTTTCACAATACAAAAACACTCTAGTATCCTTAAAACTAGTTTTTATACTGGAACAGTGCCACTTTTTATGTATCATATACAGAGAAGTACACATAGCCCGCCGCTGTGGCCGAGTGGTTCTAGGCGCTTCAGTCTGGAACCGCGCGACCGCTACGGTCGCAGGTTCGAATCCTGCCTCGGGCATGGATGTGTGTGATGTCCTTAAGTTAGTTAGGTTTAAGTAGCTCTAAGATCTAGGGGACTGATAACCTCAGATGTTAAGTCCCATAGTGATCATAGCCTTTTTGAGATGGCCCGCTCGTTCACCGGATCTGACGTCCCCGGATTTCTTTCTGTGGAGAAAGTTGAAGGATATTTGCCATCGTGATCCACGGACAACGCCTGACAACATGCGTCAGCGCATTGTCAATGCATGTTCGAACATTACGGAAGGCGAACTACTCGCTGTTGAGAGGAATGTCGTTACACGTATTGCCAAATGCATTGAGGTTGACGAACATCGTTTTGAGCATTTATTGCATTAATGTGGTATTTACAGGTAATCAGGCTGCAACAGCATGCGTTCTCAGAAATGATAAGTTCACAAAGGTACATGTATCACATTGGAACAACCGAAATAAAATGTTCAAACGTACCTACGTTCTGTATTTCAATTTAAAAAACCTAACTGTTACCAACTATTCGTCTAAAATTGTGAGTCATATGTTTGTGACTATTACAGCGCCATCTATCACAGATAGAAAAAAGTGGTCCAACTAAAACATTCATAATTCTTTACGTACTACACGAATATGTAATAAGAAATGGGGGTTCCTATTTTTAAAAAACGCAGTTGATATCCGTTTAACCTATGGCAGCGCCATCTAGTGGGCCAACCATAGCGCTATCTGGTTTCCCCCTTCGAGCTAGATAAGTTTCGTTCTTTGTAGGTTTTCGTTTGACGCTTATTTCGTGAGATATTTGGCCCGGTCACGATCAAAGGACCATCCTGTAGATGGGCTCACCACCTGTCTCACCTAAGTGAACGAGGGCAGACCGACCTCCATAGAGGCCTTCTGAGTGACATCGTTGTTTAATTATCTGTTGTCAGCTATTTTAAATTTTAGGCTTATGGTTATTTGTTGGTATCTTAAAGTTTTGCAAAATAATGTTTAAATTTATCTTTCAAGCTTAAACACTGCGGCCTTCTGCCTTTAAAGATTATGGTAATAGATTTTGCAATTTTGAAGGTTAATTGTGGCCCTCAGCCATTGGTATTGCATCTTGCATATGTTGCTTCTTTAAATTATTTTATTGCTATCTTAATTGGATTTTTATTTTGTTGATTTTTAAGATTTCTTGCTGTTAAACATTCTGTCCCTCTGCCTTTATATATATATATATATATATATATATATATATATATATATATAAATTTTTTTTATTGCTATCTTACTTGAATACTAATTTTTTTAAGATCTCTTGTTGGCCTTCTGCCTTTAAAGGTCTATGGTAATATATTCTAAAATTCTGGAAATTAATTGTGGCCCTCAGCCATTTGTATTGCATTTTGCGTATTTTTTTGAATTATTCTATTGCTATCTTAAGGATTTTTATCTTGTTAAGATTTCTTGTTGGAGCCCTTCAGCCGTGAAAGTGTTGCTAAATTACAACAAATGAAAATTATAAGCAGAAACTGACCTCAACTCTCGGCCCTTTCCACAATCCTATTAATTGTTCTGCCCAGCGGGTTTAGCGGGCATATCACAGGGGAAATACAGTTCAATACTTTCAATTTATCAGTTTAGTTTCTCGAAATTGTACTGCAATTAGATGAATGGCAAGTAGCTGTTTGAGCAAAAGATGAATACATATTCAGGTATTTAGTATGCTGACAATTGCTTGTTCGAAGCTCAAATAACAGCAAATTCTCAGCAAGACTAACGAATTCAGTTCGATAATGGAATGAGGCACACAGAAGTGCAATAAAATGTTTGAGTGAGTGAGGCTCACTTAGGATAGACCGTTCTACTAACAAGTGGTGAATTCCTCAGTCTGAACGCAAGGTTCCTACAGAACGACGATTTGCTTTCCAAATACCTGCAGCTCGCAAACGCAAGTTAAAAACGGGCACTAGATGCAAATAAGTAAAATCACTTAACACAAGTTGCGGTACTGGCCTCGCTAATTGTGAGCTGCTCACAGCAAAGGCAGAGAGCTAGCGCTAAGAAGCGACGCTTACTGGAAGAAATCAGGAAAAGCTGCGCCAGGCTGCGACCTTGTGCCTCTCTCTGCCTTTCGACGTGACCGCTTCCAGAAACCCTCGGCTTCTATGTCTACATCTACATGGCTACTCTGCAAATCACACTTAAGTGCCTGGCAGAGGATTCATAGAACCACTTTCGCAATAGTTCTCCATTATTCCACTATAGAAGAGCGCGCGGAAAAGCGTACACCTATATCTTCCCGTGCGAGCTCCAGACTTCCCTTATTTTATTATGGTCATCGTTTCTCCTTATGTAGCTTGGAGAGTCAACAAAATATTTTCGCATTCGGAGGAGAGAGTTGGTGACTGAAATTTCGTAAGAAGATCCCGCCGCAACGAGAAACGCCCATTTCTCAACTTTCTTTGAACTTCCTCGATGTACTCCGTTAATCCTATCTGGTAAGGATACCACACCGCGCAGCAGTACTCCAAAAGAGGACGTACAAGGGCAGTGTAGGCAGTCTCCTTAGCAGATCTGTTACATCTTCCAAGTGTTCTGCCAACAAAACGCAGTCCTTGGCTCGCCTTACCCACAACCTTTTCTGAGCGCTCTTTCCAATTTAAGCTGTTCGTACTTTTAATTACTAGGCACGAGGGTGAATCAAATGAAAACCTTAAATTCGTAATAAGAAATCGACATTTCGCGCCGTTATCCTGTAAGTTGGTAAGCGTGCTACAAATAGCGTGCAGAATGGCCTGTAGGTGGCAGCATAGCGTAGATGCACACATACCGTTGCAGTATCAGTATAAAGATGGCCGCCCCACTTGCGACTTGCACTCCCGGGCTCCTTTTCAAACTCCAGACCTATGCTCTCCCCATCAACTTCGTCCGTCTCGTTGCTTCCTTCCTCTCCCATCGTCCCTCCTATGTGACTATCCACAATTCCAACTCCCGTACTTTCTACCCCTCTGCCGGCGTGCCCCAAGGTTCTGTCCTTTCCCCACTCCTCTATCTCCTGTACACTGCTGATATGCCCAAACCTCCCCCTCCTTTTCATCTTCTCCAGTTCGCTGATGACACCGCCTTCCTAGCCCTTTATCCTACCCTTCAACGGTCCCAACGTACCCTCCAAACCCACCTTGACCAATTCACCGCATGGTGCAACCAGTGGTTCCTCCGTGTTAATCCCTCCAAGACCCAGGCGATCATCATAGGCCGCACCACCCGCTCCTTCCACCTCCATGATTTCTACCTCACCATTTATGGCCGTCCTATCCACCTCACTCCTACCCTCAAATACCTTGGCCTCACCCTCGACCGCCACCTCACCTGGACTCCCCATCTCCTTACCATCCAAAACAAAGCTCACAACCGCCTCCGCCTCCTGAAACTCCTGTCCGGCCGGACATGGGGTCTGCATCCTTCCACCATCCTCCACACCTACAAATCCGTGATCTGCCCCATCCTTTGTTATGCCAGCATTGCTTGGTTTTCCGCCCCTCCCCGGTTCTATAACGCCCTACAAATCCTCGAACACCATGCACACCGCCTCGCCTTCCGTGTCCACCTTCCGTCCCCCACGCGCATCCTCTATGACCTCATCCCCTTCCCCCACCTTCTCCTTTTCCTTGAACACATCCGCACACTATATATTGTCCGCCGCCATGATCCCCCTCACCCCCTGGTGTCTCCCTTCCTCTCCACTCCCAACCAGTTGCCGCGCCTTAACCGTTGTGTCCTTCCCTCTCTCCATCTCCACACCCTCCATCTCCTTTCCCAACACAACTTCCACCGTCTACCACTCCCGGATGATGAGCTTCGCCCTGACATCTACCCTTCCTACCAACTCTAACCCCCTCTTCCTGCCTCCTCCTCTGGGCTCCCTCTCCTCCCCCTCCCTCCTTCTGAGCGGATTTCCCCTCCTACTCCCCCTCCATCTCTTGTGCCTTCTTTCAGTGTCCCTGCGCTCCCTCCTGCCCTGTCTTCCCTTTTCCTCTCCCGCCCCATGTGTCTCCTGCCTCTTCGTGAACCCACGGTTGCCCCTCCTCTCTTCATTCCGCCGCTTCCTCAGCTGCACCATGCTCTCCCCTCCTTTTCCATCCTCTCTGACCTTTCCCTCGGCAGGTCCCACCTGGTAGTTTTATTCTTCGTCGTGTGTGCTCCAAGTGGGTTTTAAGTGTGTTGTTTCGGAGTGTTTTTAATACTGTGGCCAACTTTTAACCTGTGCATGCGCATCCAGTGTCTTCTCCGTGTTTTAAGAATCGCCAACTGTGTTTTTTAACTTTCTGGTGACTTTTTTAACTGTCCCCAATGAACGTCTACATGTCAGTGTATTTTTACCTCCATTTTCTCCCCTTACTCTGTTTTATGTTCCCCTTTTTTACCTCCTTATGTATGTATTACTTTATTCTTGTTTTAGTTGTCATGTCACTCGGCTGAAGAGCGGCGGATTGTGCTGCTGACAGCCCTCCCCTGCCCATATGGGGCAGGGGAATGAAATCACAATAAAGAAAAAAAAAATTGCGACTTGCACCAGGGAAGAACAGCGTTCCGTTATTCGGTTTTTTCATAGTGAAGGTGTGACACCAATTGAAATTCATCGACGAATGAAGGTTCAGTACGGTGATGCATGTTTGTCACAGCAGCAAGTCTGCGAATGGAGTAGGAAGTTCGCAAATGATGTGACTTCAGTGGAAGATGCTCCTCGTCCAGGTCAGGCACAACGAGTTGTGACTCCACAGAACATTGCTGTAGTTGAAGCCATAGTGAAGGACAACCACCGAGTGATACTGAATGACATTGCAGCATGTTTACAGATTAGTCATGGGTCAGCATACCACTTTGTGCATTATGTGCTCCAGTTTCACAAAGTGTCTGCAAGATGGGTGCCACGGCAGCTGACTCCTGAAATGAGAGAACGACGTTTTCATGCTTGTGAAGAACTTCTTCAGCGCTTTGAATGAGAAGGTGATGGCTTCCTTGCAAGAATCGTTACTGGGGACGAAACCTGGGTTCACTTCCACCAACCACTTCCTCATCCACCATAATCACAGACCTTGCCCCAAGTGATTTCCATATGTTTGTACCACTCAAAGACGCAATGGGAGGAAAGAAGTTCTGTTCTGATGAAGAGGTACGCCACGCCGTGCATGAGTGGTTGCGCGGACTATTGAACTTTTTTCTAAAGGAATTTATGCACTTTGTAAGCGCTGGAGGACTTGCATTGAGCGTGGGGGAAACTATGTTGAAAAGTAATGCAGCTTTGTACCAGTTCTGCACAATAAATAATATTTAAAAAAATATTTAAGGTTTTCATTTGACTCACCCTCGTATTTAGTTGAATTTACGGCCTTTAGACTATATTTATCGTGTAACCGAATGGATTCCTTTTACCCCTCATGTGGGTGACCTCACTCTTTTCATTATTTAAGGGAGGATTCATAACTTACGCCGCAGTGACGACCAAGAATTACTACGAACACGCCGGATGACACCTGTCAAAACATCTGTATGCCCATTAACTGGCCAGAGTTTGGGTCACTGTATATGCAGTGTCGCAATTCATTCCTTCAGACATGAACGCAATATCGCCTATGCCGGTGACCCATCTGATTGGCCGACATCGTCCAGACAGTTATATTCTGGAATATTCTCATAGTGAATCGTCAAAATATCGGTTTCGCGTGCTTGTATCAGTCGACAGGATGTGCAGATTTGTCAGTCCAGTAATACTCAGGGGACCTGCAGCCTCACTGCTGTAACTTCTAAGGCCGATGCCGCGTTGTGGACGACGGAAATCGGCGAGTTTGTGGCCCAACACTTCTGGAAGCCAGCAGCCCAATAGGGTCTTCAGCCATCCCACATCCAAAGCTCTGAGACCACCCAGGTCCCTCGGCACATCTTGCCTCAGGGAAGAAAATTTGAGAATCTCACTCCAGACGCCACTAGCTATGTGCTAGGATTGGGTAAAAAGTTGTGGCAGCACTGCCAGAACATGAAGGATGTGGATCCAGTGGCACGCGCGCTGTCTGAGCTGATAGCGGGAGGTTAGTTGAAATAGTCCAGTGAGCGGCTAATATCGTGTTTGAGTCAGTTGCAGTGTGTACTGGAGGCCAGTTCAAGCACCCTAACAGTATGTTTAGGAAACTCGCACAACATGCGTGGATCAAGAATGAAGTGACACATGGCGGAAGCCCACAACGATGTTTTCACGGACGGTGTGAGGCGTGTGGTGATGCAGCACTGCCGTATCGTACGGTAGCGCGGTGGATGACAGTGTTTCAGGATGGCAGGGATGTCGTTCAAGATAGCCCCGCTCGGTACGTCCCACACGGACAGCGTGACAATTGAGCTGCTTGCATCCCTGTTGTATGCGGATCGACGATGGACTGCATACCATCATCCTTAATGGCAACGCCTTGTGCACGGCCTCCTGCGCATGCAGGGTGGGAAATACTGGAACATCCACCGTATTCACCCGATTTGAGGCCGTGCGGTTACGATCTATTCATCAAAATGAAGGAAACTTTTCGTCGCATGCAGTGCAAGACAAGAGACATAGTCCTTGTCAAAGGGCGGTTCATGTGAGACGTTGACACATGTGTGCGCTGACGGTGTACGACGTCTTCCATCTGTGTGGGGGCAAGATGGTACAGATGGGGGTGATTATATGGAGGGCATTTAATACGGTGAACGTCCGTCAATAAAGCCTGATATGAATTATGACATTGTTGCAACAACTTTTTATCCAAACGACGTACTTTCCTCCAGCATAGATAAAAGCATTAAGCTACTGATTTTATTTGTTATGGCAAAGCGATATGTGGCTGTACTGCCACAAAACATCGTACAAAGTTGGCGAACAAAATTGGATTGCCCAGAGGCTACATTCCAGCCATGTGGGTCTGATTCAGAATCGTGCACACTCCTCTCATAAACGTGAAAGCCCGATGTGCTAAACAGTGTGTGTTCTGTATCCTTGGTAAAGTACAGTAATACGTAATAGGCGTAAAATAATGGCCGTAATACAGTTATGGGTAATACAATAACGAATATGTGAGGGCAGTTCGGAAAGTAATGTCCAATCGGTGGCGAAACGAAAACCTTTTTGTTCTTATTTGAAACAGTTAGCTACTCCTACCAGCTACTTGTCTATATAGTCGCCGTTCCGACCTAGACATTTGTCATAGTGTTGTACCACACTTACAATACCCTTATCATAGAAGAGAGCCGCCTGTGCTTTCCACCAGTTCTCTATGCTGGTCTACAGCTCGCTGTCTGTGCCAGAATATTGGCTTTATAGCCAGCAGTTCGTGTGTGCGGAGATGAAACCCGAGGGCAGCCAATTACGGGCTGTATTGTGGCTGATCACACTTCCCATCGAAAACGCTGCAGGAGCATCTTCATTGCCCCTGCAGAATGCGGCCGAGAATTGTGGTGAAGAAAGAAACGCGTGGCAGTTATGTTATGTGGACTGCATAACATGAGGCGAAATCTGTCACCAGGCCCTCATACTTGGCGGGAGACACTACTCTCTAGGCATTTTTACGTGCTCACTATGCGCTCAGAACTGAAAAGAGCGACGTGACACGATCGACGAGTGTACTAGAGACAACGCCAATACGTCTGTGCAAAGCTTCAGCGGATTTTCACCGTGGTGTCCATTTCGCGCCCGATCGGACCTTACTTTCCGAACAGCCCTCATAGTGCAAGCAACTCGTTACTCTCACCGTGCTGATAATGTCTACTATACATTGACTGTTTGTCAGAGACCTGCGCCGGCCGGAGTGGCCGAGCGGTTCTAGGCGCTACAGTCTGAAACCGCGCGACCGCTACGGTCGCAGGTTCGAATCCTGCCTCGAGCATGGATGTGTGTGATGTCATTCGGTTAGTTAGGTTTAAGTATTTCCAAGTTCTAGGGGACTGATGACCTCAGAAGTTAAGTCCCACAGTGCTCAGAGCCATTTGAACAATTTTTCAGAGACCTGCAATTTTCTAAGCTTAATTTCAAATTTTGTAGTTTAGTATTTATTAAACGCTGGCCCACAGTGGCAACATCGAATAGAAATGTTTCAGCTATCTCTAGGCACACCCTGTTTTGTACATTCTTGTTTGTGTAATGTTCACGGATCTGTTCCAAAAAAAGAACGTCTTTCGCAGTATCTGAAGCAACGATAACCTGCTGCCATGCGAAAAACCGCAGGGAATGCACGGACTTTCTGAATGAAGCCCGTCGCAGAGATGCGGTCTTGTGTGTCCAGACTGCCGGTTCCGCGACCTGCAGGCTTCGGCCTCAAGGTCGCGACTCCACTTTCGGAAGGAGGGGCCTGCGGGGTTTCCAAAGCCCTTCGGAAATATCCGTAGCCGGTCGGAAATGTCCGTAGTGTGTGGCCAGCTATGGTCGGACGCCTGCTGATCGTCGTAAAAGAGTGGAGGCGGCCTGGTAGAAAAAGCGCGTATCGCACAGTCCCATCGCAACCGCCTCAGGTTTAGTTGTAAGATGCTCGCCCCAGTGCACAGCCCCTCAAAAACTGAACACAGATCAACGATGAAAACACGAAGGTGGTATACTGACCTATGAAAAAAGAAGCAAAATTGAAACAATGAACTGCCCGAGCCCAAGATGTGGAACATGTATAGTAATTCCGCAGCTGGGGCGTCGTGGCTATGTGGTCACGGTGTTGGACTGCGAAGGGAAAGTCCAGAGTTCTAATGTAGCTCGTGTCCATTTTTTTTTCACAGAATTATGAACTTTCCGTCCGGTCGTTGACGTGTCTTATCTCCATCTTTAGTCTTGGCAATTGTCATACTACACATCGGTTACAGAATATGTCATGTGCTAAGAATGTATTACCGTCTCAAGCAAATGTGATGTACAGTGACAGCAGGCGAGATGCCACATCGGCCTTTCACACAAATGAGAAGAAAAAAATTAGCGAATGTGAACTATGTTACAACAAAGGAACTCAAAAGTCAAAAACTTCCAAAACGGAACGCAAGAGTCAAAACAAGTGGCACTTGGGCAGAAAAAATAGGATGTATGTACGTCTGGTGGTCCCTTTCTTACACCTCACTGTTACAAACGGGCGTTACACCATGACACACACTCAAATCTGAGTACAGCTAACAGACACATCAGTAACCAGACGGACAGTTCATAATTTTGTGAAAAAAAGGACTCCTTGGGGAATGAGCGAAATTTGGACCCTGTTCTCTCTCTTCGCCGTCCAGCGCCGTAACCAAATAACCACGACGCCGTATACACCCAAATATGCTCGTTCCTGCAAATCATCACTGTTTCTGTTTTTCTTCTTTTCTCATAGTTCAGTACAACTTCGTGTTTTCATGCTTGATCTGTGTTCAGTTTTTGACGGGCTATCCATTGGGGCATCTTACGACTATATATTACAGGGGGGGGGGGGGGGCTATGGTACCGTCAGGTCTGCACAGCCCCAGGTTCAGTGGGGAGGCGGGTGAGTCATGTTTTCGGTCGGTATCACTACGGTTGTCTCTCACCGCCATCGAGGCTAATCTGAAGGCTGTGCAGCATCCTGGACAGGATTCTCCAACTTAGTGTCCAGCCATACAGTTAACATTAAAACGCATCTACCGCAGGCCCAACAGTATGGCGAAGAGTGGCTTCTCAAATGCAACTCATCTGGCAGAGGTAACGAAAAGTAGTTTGTGAGGATCAGTGCCAGGTTGAAAATAAATCTCAGCTCCCCCGACGACACCTTTTACCGTTGCCATATTGAGACTATGGGGAGCCCCATGCCATTAATCATGTCTTCTTCGGGAATCCGACTGGCTGATTATGAGGTTGTTCGTATGCATCAAGTACTTCCTTCACATATTAATCCTCTTGTTTACAATGAATTCAGACATGTAATAATTACTAATGGAGCCGGCCGGTGTGGCCGTGCGGGTCTAGGCGCTTCAGTCTGGAACCGCGTGACCGCTACGGTCGCAGGTTCGAATCCTGCCTCGGGCATGGATGTGTGTGATGTCCTTAGGTTAGTTAGGTTTAAGTAGTTCTAAGTTCTAGGGGACTGATGACCACAGATGTTAAGTCCCATAGTGCTCAGAGCCATTTGAACCATTACTAATGGAATTTTTTTTAGAAGTTGCAATTAAATTGTAGTTGTTAATTTCGGGTGTACATGTAGATGCGTTTTGTGTTTTTTGTGTCCGACAGTGGCTGTTTGATATTTGAGTCTTAATTTAAGGGACCGATTTATTTCTGTTTGTTTTATAAAAAAAACGTAAATGTCGTGTGACTAGGGCCTCCCGTCAGGCAGACCGTTCACCGGGTGCAAGTCTTTCGATTTGACGACACTTCGGCGACTTGCGCGTCGATGGGGATGAAATGATGATGATTAGGACAACACCCAGTCCCTGAGCGGAGAAAATCTCCGACCTAGCCGGGAAGAGAACCTGGGCCCTTAGGACGGACCACTCACCTACCGGCGGCGGACTGTTTGTCTTATATTATACCATCTGTCCATAACGTTGCATGTTTGGTTTTCTGGTTATTCACCGAGGGAAAGTACATATGCTAGATTCGTATGTGATTTGTTCCTTGATTTCCTGTAGCGTTCGATACAGCTTGGTACTTCCGCCTAATAAAGGACTTACAAGCTCTCAAAATATCAAATCATCTTTGTAACTGAAAACAAGACTGCCTTGAAAATAGAATACAACATGTCACTCTCGACGAAGTGAAATCTTCAGACGTAAAAGCGAATGCATCCGTACCCCAAGGGAGTGTTTTAGGACCGTTATTTCTCACTATATATATACATATATATATATATATATATATATATATATATATATATATATGTGTGTGTGTGTGTGTGTGTGTGTGTGTGTGTGTCTGTGTGTCTGTGCCTGGAGTATAACATCGGAAGTTCCATGAGGCTTTTCGCTGAAAATGATGTTTTATATAGAGAACTCGCAAAGCTACAAAATTGTAGCGTAGTACAGGAAGATGTACAGAAATCCGACTCTTGGTGCGAGCAACCAACCATCAAAGTAAAAAAATTGCTCATCAACAGACAGAAAGACCCATTATTATATGATTATACGCTTTCAGAACAATCGCTGGAAACAGTTGGTGCATAAAATATCTGTGAGTATGCGTATGGAACGATTTAAATTGGGACGACTAATAAAACTAATTGGAGGTAAGGCGGATGCGACGCGCGGTCTAGACCGCCTTCCCAAGGTTCGCGCGGCTCCCTCCGTCCGAGGTTCGGGTCCTCTCTCAGGCATATGTGTGTGTGTTGTCCTTAGCGAAAGTTAGTTTACGTTAGATTAAGTGGTGTGTAAGCCTAGGAACCAATGACCTCACCAGTTAGGAACTCACCGCAGAATCAAGGTGTTATTCACTGTTAAAGTTCCGAGAGCGTTCGTTCCAAGAGGAGTCAAGCAATATATTACTTCCTCCTACATACATCGCTGGAAAAGACCATGAAGGTAAAATTAGAGAGATTCTGACTCAAACGGAGGTTTGCCAGCGACTGGTCTTTTGTCGAACGCTAAGTGACGGGAACTGCAAAAGAGGAAGTGATAGTGGCACAGAAAGTACCCTCAGTCACACACCGTATCATGTTTTGCAGTAGATGTAAAACTGTGGCCATATCGACATCTCATTCACCTTGTTTACAATGCTGCCAACAGGTCTGCAGTGCCCTGCTTCTGTTACGTGTCAGACAACGTCTCCAGACGGATTACGAAATAAGCTTATCTGAAGATGACCAAGATGGCGGCGAGCCCTTTACAAATCGTAGGCGGCACCGACTGATAGTGAAATTGCCTTAAACCAGTTTCATCACTTCCAGGAAAGTCTAAATTGCGATTTTGCCACGAGCAGGAACACAAGTCCTTCTTCTACTTCAAGGCCTTAATTCAGAAATACAATAGGTGCCTTTCTGAATATACCTTGCCGTGCCATTTCAGTTCAACCCTGTAATTAGTTTTTACTTTATTAGAACTTTCAGCTATGTGTTGGTAAAAATTGCCATGGCGTTCAGGAAGAAGGAAGGTTAGGATTTAACGTCCCATCGATGACAACGTCATTAGAGATGGAGCATAGCTCGGATTTGGAGAAGTAACGCGACACCACCAACGGTGGGCGGCACGAAACAGCACCAAGTGGCCACAATATGCTGTGTACTTCATACGAGGTGTGTTCAGATAGTATTGGGAATTTTCATTTTTTGGAAATAATTTTATTTATTCGTCTACATTAATGTTATATCCCTCCAAGTAGTCCCTACTAGATATTACACACTTATGCCAGCGCTTCTTCCAATCCCCGAAACACAGCTGGAACTCAGTCGTCGGAACAGCAGTTAATTCTTTCAGCGATGCGGTTTTAATCTCATCTTAGCATGTAAAACGACGGCTCTTTAAGGTTCTCTTTATTTTAAGAAGCTGAAAAAAGACAAACAGGTCCATATTTGACGAATATGGAGGTTGGGGCATCATTACAGTGGTCTTATTTTTTCGTCAAAATCTTACGAACGAGCAGGTGTGCATTATCGCGGGGAAAAAGCTATGAATTTTTCCGCCATAAATTTGGGCGTTTTTTCCAAATTGTGTCGTATAGACGACGTTGAAATTGTAGGCAGAGCTCCTTGCTGATCTTTTCACCTTAACTCATGATTCACTATGCCGTTAAAATCAAAGAAAAAAGTGAACAGAACTTCACATTCGATCGCACTTGCCAAAGTTTTTTCAGTCTTGACGATTCAGAATGTCACCACTGGGATGACTGAGCCTTGGTTTTAACGTCATACGCGTACACTCATGTTTCGTCACCTGTGTTGACACATTTCATTAGTTCTGCATCGTTGACTTCGTTTAGCGACTCCTGAGCATTGGCACAAATTTTGCTGTCACGAGTTCATTCATAGCCAAAACATCTGACAGTGATCCGGCAATGTTAGTAATCACTTTTTCACTTTTTCCACGGTTTCATCTTTTGTTAGTGTGCTAGGGCGTGTAGAACGTCCGTCATCTTCAGTTTCTTCAAGGCCTTCTTGGAAATGCTTGCAGCACTCTTAAACCCTTGATTTACTCTTAGCAGTTTCACCAAAAACAACATTCAACATTTCTAAAACTTTTTTACATTTTATTCCATTTATTACTGCAAAATTAAACGCAAGTTTTCCTGTGTATTTTTAAAACAAATCAAAACTAGACACTCGTAAGCAAACTCGTGTAACTTTCTTGACAACTGACGACAGACTAAACGTTCGATATGGTTACCAATGCACCGATACGTTGCAGACATTTTTACCAACACAACAACGAAAAATCGCACGAATCGCACTAATACAACCCGCGAAAGTACAAAATTCACGATACTTTTTCGAACACAGCTCGTACACTATCCGTCCAAAAGGTACCGAGACCTGATTTTATTCCTGGCGTATAAGTGACGTCAGAGCGGTAAATAGGGTTTCAAAATGAACTAACAAATGTAAACAACAGATATGCGAAGTTTTAAACCATCCCGACAGATGGTGGAGCCGTAGTGAACCTTCAAAATGGTCTCTGCGGAAGACACTCGTTACAGACAACGTGATACAGTTAAATTCATGGATGACGAGACTTAGTGTCATCATCACGAACCAACCACAAAGTAATAAAGTGCAGAATGGGTTTCGAATATTCGCCAGCACCGACAAAACGAAAGTAAAAACAATGCTTATCACCTGATTTGAAACTCACGGCATTGTCGCATCTTCTTCGATATTCGTGTTTCATTGCCAGAACTAAGATGCAGCGACTCTACTAAAGAGACTAGGTGCTCCCTACACTATGCCTGTCCGTTTTCTTCTGGAGCACTGCTTCGCAGTATGGTATCCTTAAGAGGTAGGATTGACGAAGGAAATCCAAAAAACTCCGAAGAATAGCAGCTTGTTTCTATATCCACATCTACATACATACTCCGCAAGCGATCGTACAGTGAGTAGTGGAGGATACCCTGGAGAAAAGGCCCGTCTATATGCCTCCGTGTAAGCCCTAATTCCTCGTATCTTATCTTCGTGGTCCTTACCCGAAATATGCGTGGGCGGGAGTAGAGTCGCTATGCAGTCATTTGCAAATACCGCCCTTCTAAATTTTCTCGATAGTGTTCCTCAAAAAGAACGTCGCCTCCACTCAAGGGATCCCCATATGAGTTCCCGAAGCATCTCCGTAATACTCGAGTGTTGTCAGAAACTATCGGTAGCAAATCTAGCAACCTGCCCCTGAGCTGTTTCGAAGTCTTCCTTTAACAGCTAGATAGATGAGGGAACGTCACGATTTGACAAGCGGGTTTCGGCGAGATCTTCACGCGACATTTCGATCACCAACTTTCTCCTCCCAATGCCAAATTATTTTGTTAGCCCTCACTTGCATACGGAGAAATTGACCACAGTAATAAAATAAAAGGGAGCGGAGCTCGCAGAAAAAGATTGTTTTTCATTTTTCCCACGTGCTGCTAGAGAGCGGAACGGTTGAAAAATAAGCTGTAAGTCGTTCCATGAACCTTCTGCCGAGCGCTACAGTATAAATCGCAGAGTAATGGTCCAAATGGCTCTGAGCACTATGGGACTTAACATCTGAGGTCATCAGTCCCCTAAACTTAGAACTACTTAAACCTAACGAACCTAAGGACATCACCCACATCCATGCCCGAGGCAGGATTCGAACCTGCGACCGCAGTGGTCGCGCGGTTCCAGACTGAAGCGCCTAGAACCGCTCGGCCGTATCGGCCGGCCGCAGAGTAATCTTGTGGACGTAGATGAAAAACATTATACCTCAGAGCTCGCATGATCCAAACTAAAAAAAATATATGTTTTTAATTACCTTTGTTTATTGCTATTAATGTTATTTTTATTGGACTAGTTGTGCTGAAGTAGAAACAGATGGTTTATCTAGTGCACCGACCATCGTTTCAGAAGGAAACGATAACGGGTGTGGTTTTCAACCAACTGCAGCTGCCCTGCCTGCTTTTCCTTGTAGCGCAACAGCAATTCGTGTCGAGCTCTCGCTTCCTCAAACAGGCGGCCACGCCGAGGTGCCAGTTGCAGACAGTGCAGGCCCAGGGTTTGCTATGCTGTGGTGCAGCGCGAACGACTGCATTTCTCAACTGCGCTGTGTGTAGCTGAAGTTGCGTAATAAATGTGCTACGTGACAAATTACACTGACGATACCTCCTACACCAGCGGTATTTTCGTTGATTCGCGTTTCATAAAGCCCAAAATAAGTTTCAGCGAGTGTGGAATGGCAGTTTCGTGTGTACTTCGGATGGTTCCTGAATAACACCGCCTGCCAACAATGGCTCCTCTGCGCTCCAGTTTCTCTCTTGGGTGCAGAGTAGCGGCGTCCATCAAACAAATGACGCGAGCAGTACTGAGCAGGTAAGTCAGCAACAAGTATATTGGTAGAAATCAAAAGTTCTCCACGATGGCTGCCTGCATGTCGTATTACACTAGAGAAGCGATATGTTGCACAAGACGCATTTCAAGATAGCGATACTTCTGTTGTTAATGGGAGTTGTGATGACGGATTGATCTGATGCGTAACATGAGGTATAGGTTAGATTTGAAGACGAGGTTACATAACGCCCTTTCTGTAGTTGCACATGAAAACTCCTTACTGCCCCGCTACGGTCTGATATTTCCAAGGTTTTAATATGCCTGAAGGCGTTAATAATACACCCGCTTCATTTTCAAGTGCGCTTGCCGATATTTCGATGGTTAAAATAAATATAGTTGTATGACGTCATAGTTGCTATACTAGTTGTTTTGTACAACTGGTCAAAACTGACGGTTTGTACACTCTTTTTCCACTACTACTTGTTGCACCTTGCTTGTAGCAACCGTAAACTAGGCTAGTGACTATTGCCCCCCCCCCCCCCCCCCGCCGGCCAGAGTGGCCGAGCGGTTAAAGGCGCTACAGTCTGGAACCGCACGACCGCTACGGTCGCAGGTTCGAATCCTGCCTCGGGCATGGATGTGTGTGATGCCCTTAGGTTAGTTAGGTTTAAGTAGTTCTAAGTTCTAGGGGACTTATGACCACAGCAGTTGAGTCCCATAGTGCTCAGAGCCATTTGAACCATTTTTTATTGCCCTCCCTATGTACTCAGAAAATCATTGAAAGCGGTTGGCAGAAAATACTTCAGTTGATAACATACTTTAAAAAGTAAGCAGTCATGCAGAAACAAAAATTTTTATTCACACTGTATTTCTCGAAAACTAACAGTATGTGTCACAATATGTGTCACAATATGAGGGGCACTTCTGAATTCCCTTTACATACTTTGAAGCCTTAGTTTGTGGATCGAGTGGTTGTCATTTAGAATAGCCCAGTCCCAGAAATGAAAAGAAATATTTTTCACAAAAAAATACGAAAGTTTGTATAGGTAAACAGTGGCAGTAGCTTCCCATGATGAGTGTGGTATCCACGACACCTGCAACCAACTAAGTGAGGTGGCAACAATGCTCAACCCTAAACACTGTTGTAGTATGGCAACTGGAAGTGCAGCATAAGCATAACTGTACACTATCTGATCAAAAGAATCCGGACTCATAATAGTGAGCATTTATAGCAGCTGTCCTCCCCCCCCCCCCCCCCCCCAATTGGCCGTAACGACAATATTGGGGCAACCTTCATTCTGGCACACTCTGCATTCTTCTAATAATTTCCGGGTATGCAGCCGGATCCCGTCGACATTCTGCCACGATATTTCGGCCCAGAGACGTCCGGCCATCATCAGGTGAGTACACAACTACTGAAGAGCCCAGGTGCAGTCACGGTATTTATGCCGAATCTCGCGCATGCGAAATGTACTGGCATGCTACAGCGCATGCGTCAGGTGTTGACATGCGCAGCATAGCCGAGTTGTACGTGCTGCCCTCGGTGGTGAAAGAAAAGGTTCATCTAGTCATTGAGTATCGAATGACACTGTCGATTCCACTGTGATTGTATAATTTTAATAACAGGATTCCAATTTTTATCCAGCTGAAAGCCGTTGTCACGATTTATAAGATTATTGGCAAGACGTATTTCCACTGATTCCTTGATTACGGAATCCCAAAAACCGGAAACCGGGGCTAAAATTTTTGTTCCATTGTATTCCATTGAATGTCCCAATGAAATACAGTGCTCTGCTACTGCCGATTTTGACGGTTGCCGCAGACGGGTGTATCTTTCATGTTCTATACATCGTTCATGGACAGTTCTTGTCGTCTGGCCAATATATGCAGAGCCACATTCACAGGGAATTTTGTAGACGCCTGCTTTCTTCAGTTGTAAATCGTCTTTAACGGATCCAACCAGGGCCCGGTTCTTTGCTGGTGGACGGAAGATAACCTTGATTTTATTTTTCTTCAGTAATCGGCCTATTTTCGAAGACACATTCCCGGCGTATGGAAGGAACGCAGTTGATTTAAAGTCGTCATCTGCGTCCTCAGTGCGTTGCTTCTTGTTATGATAGTTGCGCATGGCCTTCCTTATTTGGCGAGAAGTGTAGCCATTCTCTTTGAAAACCTTCTCCAAGTGTTCTAATTCTGCGTGGAGGTTTTCATCATCCGATATTATATGCGCTCGATGTATTAAGGTCCTGAGAACACCGGCTGTTTGTGCTGGGTGATGGCAGCTTGACGCCTGGAGATACAGATCTGTGTGAGTCGGTTTCCTGTACACAGAATGTTCTAATGACCCATCAGTTTTACGGCGTACTAGCACGTCTAGAAATGGTAAAGTGCCCATCGATGGAGATTGAAAAAGAGGGCAAAGAACCGGGCCCTGGTTGGATCCGTTAAAGACGATTTACAACTGAAGAAAGCAGGCGTCTACAAAATTCCATGTGAATGTGGCTCTGCATATATTGGCCAGACGACAAGAACTGTCCATGAACGATGTATAGAACATGAAAGATACATCTGTCTGCGGCAACCGTCAAAATCGGCAGTAGCAGAGCACTGTATTTCATTGGGACATTCAATGGAATACAATGGAACAAAAATTTTAGCCCCAGTTTCCGGTTTTTGGGATTCCGTAATCAAGGAATCAGTGGAAATACGTCTTGCCAATAATCTTATAAATCGTGACAACGGCTTTCAGCTGGATAAAAATTGGAATCCTGTTATTAAAATTATACAATCACAGCGGAATCGACAGTGTCATTCGATACTCAATGACTAGATGAACCTTTTTTTTTCACCACCGAGGGCAGCACGTACAACTCGGCTATGCTGCGCATGTCAACACCTGACGCATGCGCTGTAGCATGCCAGTACATTTCGCATGCGCGAGATTCGGCATAAATACCGCGACTGCACCTGGGCTCTTCAGTAGTTGTGTACTCACCTGATGATGGCCGGACGTCTCTGGGCCGAAATATCGTGGCAGAATGTCGACGGGATCCGGCTGCATACCCGGAAATTATTAGAAGAAGAAATACGCCGGGAAAATTTCAGAAGTCACACTCTGCATTGTTGCCAGATGTATCCAAGATGGCGGAGATGACGTCATCCAAGATGGCAGTGTGTAGAATTGGCAACAGCGCATGACGTCATTCAAGATGGCGACTGTGACGTCATTCAAGATGGTAGCTGTGACGTCATTCAAGATGCTGGATTTTGGCGGGACGTTTGAATTTTGATGGAATAGTGCCATGCCCCCTTCCCCAGAAAAATGGTGTGAAGTTCAAATTTCCAACAGCATAATGCATCACACCACAGTTATCCCCACTAACCTAAGAAAATCCTGGGAAGATAGGTCACTTGGGCTACCTCCACTAACGCAAGTCACCCAACCGCCACCTCTTGCTATGAACTGGCACGAAGTTTGAATTTTGGGGGTAAACAAAGGTCAGTTCACGTATCTCTACTAAGCTAAAAAAATGGCACGAAAGAAAGGACACTTGGACTAACCTCACCCGACCGCCACCTCCTTCGTGGGAAAAGGACTTGGACATATGTCTTTATTTAAACAATTTCATGCAGTACAGCCAACTGGTGTGTTTGCCATGACGTTCAGACTCAAACCGACCTAGTACACAGCGCCACCACCAAAGGGCGCTCTAGTCCAAGATAGTGGCCATGACATCAGGTGATGACGCAAGTAACATTATCCAAGATGGCGGCAAGCTGTGTGTTCACCACAAGGCCAAGTACATATTGACACCACCAGAGAGAGCTACTGTGGACTTGGAATGAATTTTCGCGAATGCCATGCCCACCTGGACTTGGAAGCAAATAGTTAAAATCTTCACCATGATCCTCAACCGACCGCCACATCCCTTTACCATCCCATGCTGTCACGCTAACGTGCACTAACGTGTACTAATGTGTACTAACGAGCACTAATGTGTACTAACGTGCACAGTGCGTGACATCATCCAAGATGGCGGCTGTGACGTCAGTTGACACAAGTGCCACACCCCCCTTGCTGGAAGTTTGAATGTTGCCGGAAGATAGGTCAATTGGGCTACATCCACTAACCTAACACCCCTCCCCTCCCCTCCCACAGAAAAATGGTGGAAAGTTCAACTTCCAACACTATAATGCATCACACCACAGTTACCTCTACTAACCTAAGTCACCCAACCGCCACCTCTTCCTAGGAGCGGGCACCAGGTTTGAATTTTGGTAGTAAAGAAAGCTCATTTCGCCTAACTCTACTAAGCTAAGAAAATGGTGCGAAAGAAAGGACACTTGGACTGCCTCCGCTAACCTGTCACCTGACCACTCCTCATCCTTGGAACTGGTGCAGAGTTTGAATTTCGGCGGTAAAGAAAGGTCACTTGGAGTTTCTCTACCAACCTAAGAAAATTGGGGGAAACAAAGCTCACCTGCACTATCGTAAGTCACCTGACTGCCATCTCATCCTAGGGATTGGTGGAAAAATGACTCATCCTGCACTGGGCTGTTGGAGAGAGGAAGGAGTGTGCTTTATTTATTTTGGTACAATTTATTTAGGGATGGAGTATATTTATCACATTGACACAAAACATATGACCTGACGTGCTTGGGGTCACAATACACAGTCTGCAGCCATGGAAACTACTCGTAAATAATACAACAGACACGCTTGCTAGTTGTAGCCTACACGCATGCAAACTACTACACCGAAATAATTTCAGTACTGACCTGCAAACTCCTCCTAACTAATGCAGCGCAGTGGTGTGCAGGCACGAAATCGTAAACTGTCGAAATATTGCATAGCACAGCCCACAGATCTCCTCGCAAAATAATGCAACAGACACGCAATCAATGTGCGCAAGCACCCTCCACCACAACCTGTCCACTAGACTGCACAGGAGGTTAACGGCAGCTGTCCAATCGCACACAGACGCACGTTAAGGTCCCGCACATATGAGGCGGTGGTGCCCCTTTCATACTTGACACCTGAGGAATTCCTCATGAAATACATGTTCACCTAAGCACCGGTGCAGACGCATGTGCCATCACAGTCAAGAGCTGACGCTGGATGCAGGTGAAAGTGAAACATGAGGTGTTTGCATGGCCTGTTGTGGGAATGACTCACGTTTCCCATTGACGGCAGCAGCCATCCGAATGCAGAGGCCTGTTGGAGTGTAGGAATATATCTGAGTTAACTATGCTGTCGTCTAGACGATCGAATATCGAACTAATACTTACAATGCGTTGGGCGGCTTTCGTGATCAAGTGGAAATTTGAGAAGATTGTGTATGGAGGTGCATTTGCGCTAGACCGTTATTCCCTTCCATGTAAATTGTTCGATTGACTGCTTATGCGCATTTCGTGTCTTTATTATGTTGAGAGAAGATCGATTGTGGTATGTGCATCTAGCATGTGGAAGACACGTTTGCCTCTTCTCTAGATATGGGAGAGACATTAGTTGGCCTGTACATTATATTGATGATTTGGAATCTGTTACATCAACGACATCAGTATTCGAGAATGGAAGTATCAGTTTTCTCTATTTGTTTCTAGTTACTCAGTGGTTTACAGCACACTGCACCTCGCTAAGGTTTGGGGTTTGTAGAGAAATAATTTCCAGTCTATATCTTGGGAATTATGTTGCGCTATCGATCGGTAGTATGCTGCCTAGTGTTTGATATCGAAAAGTACAGCGAAAATGCTATAATATTATAGCAAACCAAGCGAACCATGCGAAAATACGCATGTTCTTGTAATCCCTGAGTCTGAGTGTAGAAAAGCGAGCAAGCAAAGAAATAGGTTCGGATCAGAAACAGTTACACATTTGTGCCGAGGGGTGACAAGCCTGAATTTGTAGAACAGTTCTGAGTGGAACTTCGGTCCACTGAGGGAGCTCTGACATAAAATGGATGATTTTGTATGGCGGGGGATATGAATTGTATGTTTACTAGATCTATATGGTACACGGTGATATACTGCGGGGATGGAGATTGGTTTGATACTCTAATATTCAAGCTCCTGTCTTCAGTGGGAGCGCAGAGTAATTCAGTCTTCCTGTAATTGATGATATATATGGCATTTTGCAAGTTGTAGTTGGTGGTGCAATATGGTGATCAGTGTAAAATAGTTTATTGCTACTCAATGTCACATCTGTAGAAATAAAGAAAAGGCTGATGGTGCTTCCCTAGGGGTGAGGAGCATCATGACATATAGTTGGTGTGAGTGTAGGCTTACGATAATTTTTTCGGGTGCTGTATAGATGTAAAAGATAACTGCACTGTTTGTTTAAAATTTGTACATATTGTATTGTAAAGTTATTGTGGCTTGCGTTGTGTAAAATGTGTATATATTGCTTTGTAAAGTTACTATACTTCATGTCATGGCATGACTAGAGAGGATGACTGTGTGTCCTATTGTGAATGACATATAGATTCAGCACACTGATAACCATGAGAGATTTTTTATGTGGAAAATTTTGTGTGCTATAGATACTGAGATTCATTCCAGATGCACAACTATCAAGAGCAGAAATTATGTGTACATCGATCGGTGTCAGGCTGTTGCAGCAATTGTAATAATATTTAATTGTAGTTAGACTGGTAAATATGTTCCCACCAAAATCTGCCATCTTGAATAACTTCATGGCCGCCATTTTGGATGACATCATCGCCGCCTTCTAGGATACATTTGGCAACAATGCAGAGTGTGCCAGAACGCAGGTTGCCCCAATACTAATGGTGGCTTGAACTCTGACAGGTATACTTTCAATGACATGTCTGAATATGAGTGGAAGAATGGCAGCTGATTGTTCCTAAAGAGCCAAACCCAAAGAAGGCAAGGATTCACGCTGGGGTCTAACTCAGCCCGAAAGTGTACTGTTGGGTTCAGACTGGGACTCCCAGTAAATAACTCTATTTCAGGTTTGTTACTGTCCACAAACCTTTGTATCACAGACGCTGCTTCATGACAGGGTAAATTGCCATGTTGATACAGACAATCATCGTCTCTGAACAGTTCCTCTACTGTGTGCAGTCCACAGTTCTGTAAAATGTGTTCACATTTTTCCGTATTTAACCTTTTCCTAATATCAATAAGGAGACCGCACCCCAACCACAGAAAATACTACCATACTGCAACACCACTTTCTCTGTACTTTACTGTTGGCATTACTCATACACATGATGGCAGGTACCGTCATCTACATATTCGCCAAACCCAGTCCCTTCCATTGGACTGCAACAGAATATGGGGTGATTCACCACTCCAAATGTCTCGTTTCCAGTCATCCATTGTCTAGCCGCGTCGACCTTTACACCACCTCAAGCGCCGCTTATCTTTCTGTGACTTACGAGGAGCTGCTCAAACATTTTATCTCATTCTTCTTAACTCCCTTTGTACACTGAATGCGCTTGTTCGACTGCTGGTAGCACATTGCAACTCACGATTGATCCCTTCCACTGATTTCTTGCAATTTTTTACAACCACAGTCATAAATGCTCTGTAGTCTCTATCCGTCATTACCAAGGTCTTCCTAGTCTTGGTTTAGTTCAGTCCCACTACCAACAATCGAAACCGGAGCTATCCTGACCGACTCATTCTGCTATTTCTGCTTCTCAACTGACACCACAATACTCCCCGTGTGGCATTTATGCCACATTGCGTCCCGCTTTTACTCCAAAGTTACATTAAAAAAGTTGCAGTGTATAGAGCGAAGCTGCGTCAGTAGCCGGTAGTCGGCAGCTCACCTCACACCACGCGACCCCAGATGGTCACCTAGTGAGGCAACACGGAACTTCCGAGTAGCTTCCTATGCTGTAGCAGTGGTGACGGGGCGCCAAGTCGCATATCGCTTACAATTTGCTTTTGCAGATTACCATTGAATTTTAGCTTCCAGCCATACCGGTGGTCTTGCTTATACTGAGAACAATCATTTAATAATTTTAATAACGTTAATAATTTTTATGGGGAAAGTTAGATGTTTTATTTCAAGGTGAACGTTTATTAGATGTTGAACTCAAATAACCAGAAGCGAGCAGAAGGAGGCAGGTTATAAGGAATGTGTAAAAACTCTCCATTCCATTGGAGACAATATAGCCAACTTAATGCTATTCTTTGCATTGTGTAAAACTGGAAATAAATAAGTTCTCAGATATCGATAGTAACAATCTGTAGCTACGTTTCGAGGTGCGAAATGGTGGTTAAGCATCTGCAGGAACCGCGGTTGGAACTGAAAGATGTAAAGACGTGTATTGTAAGTGATGGGATGCTGAAATGTTTCGTGTGGTGTTACCGGAAGATATATAAATTAAACGTTAAAGAATGTCGTGCAATGAGAATATTCTTCACGATGTTCAGGAAATATTTCAAGTTTCAAAAATTTACTTTTACTGCCTCTGTGCGTTTGCAGGCTGTTCACGGCTAAGTCTGAAAAATTTAGAGAGACATTTGTGGCATCATAAGTCAGTGTCCGTACCTTTTTTTTTCGGCCAATTCATAATTTGGAATTTTATTGTGCATCAGTATTCGTCCTTGCACCGTTCAACACATGAGGAACGAACTCGCGACCTGCTGAGAAGAAGAATCCAATGGGGGCATCAATAGTGACATCTATACAAAACGCCAGGTGAGCTAAAACACCGCCAGATAATCACTGAAGACACAGGGCGCAAATGCAGACAGTGTTAGGAACTTTAATTCCATAATGTATGTGTTATCTTCGTGTAACCAAAACGGTGAAATTCAGTGGCGGCTGGTATAGTGTGTGATAGTCTGAATACAAATTTTCAGCAGTATCTAGTAGCCACTGAGCAGATGCCCTGAAGACCACCGTTTAGGTGATAAAAAGGCTTAATAATTTGCAGAGTACATCACTTAATATTGCTTATTTTCATTCGCCCTTTTTTCAGCTTTCTATGATATACTTGCTTCATTTCATACTGACGGGTACACCTACATGAACTCTAGCTGTCGGTTCCGCATTACATACGAGTTTCTGGGTACCTTTGACGAAATAGTATACAGAGGTCAACAAAATTCTAAGCCGGCCGGGGTGGCCGAGCGGTTCTAGGCGCTAGAGTCTGGAACAGCGCGACTGCTACGGTCGCAGGTTCGAATCGTGCCTCGGGCATGGATGTGTGTGATGTCCTTAGGTTAGTTAGGTTTAAGTAGTTCTAAGTTCTAGGGGACAGATGACCTCAGAAGTTAAGTCCCATAGTGCTCACAGCCATTTGAATCATTTGAACAAAATTGTGGAAACACCACAAATACAACACATTATCATACGGTAATATGGTGCAGGGAAACCGTTGGCATTCAAAACAGCTTTCAACCGTCTCGAAATGGATAAATGCTCGTCCTCTATCGTTTTTAAGGGATCTCATACTATTCTTCCTGCAAAACGGTGACAAGTTCAAGTACCGATAATGGAGGTTGGTAGTGATCTCACACCCCATTCTCTCCGTAATAGACCGCAAAGGCTTGATAATATTGAGAGCTCGTGATTGTACTGACAAGGGCAGATGCGACAATTCATGCTCATGTTCACAAAATCACTTCAGGATGATGCCAGCTGCGTGAACACAGCATCAGCATTGGAGAGCAAACATTGTACCATGGGACCATGGGGTTGACCTGATCTGCCAAAATGGTCATGCGGTAATTCGACCTTGCAGTTTCTCGATTTTGGATTTCCCTTCGTGTTGTTGTAATGCAGTCTGGGTTCACGAGTGCGACATTCAGTTATGAAGTGAGTTTTGCAGCTGTCGTCCTCTTATTTCTCGTCACAATCCTCTTCAATGACTGTCCTTCGCGATCGCTTAAAACACACTTTTGTCAGCGTTGTGACTTAGCCGATGATGTTTTTTCGCTCTCCACCTATGTGGTACAAATCTTCGGTATGCTTCCTCTTGAAACAGCAAACATTTCGGCTACCTTAGTTGCGGAAGGAACCACCACACGAGCACCAACAATTTGCCCACGTTTGAAAGCACAGAGTTTGTATATAGTGCACACACAACTTCACAGGACACTGCTCTGGCTGTTTCCGCAGTTTTGTCCAAACCCTGTGTATTGCATCAGGGTGATAGGAAGATAGATTCCGTTCGAGAGGAAAGCCGTTCATATTTCCATCCATCCGTCCACATTTAGGTTTCCATGACTTTCTTCAATTGCTTGAGGCGAATGTCTGAATGATTCCTTTGAAAGAGCTTCGTAGACTTCCTTCACTGTCCTTCCTCAGTTCGAGCTTGTGGTCCATTTCAGTGGATGACGAAGCTAAATCCTAACCATCCATTCTCACTTCTTTGCACTTTCTTACTTTTGGCACATCATTCTTCTAATTGGTTTGATGTGTGCTGCCATGAACTTCCCCACTGTGCCAAATTCTTCGTCTCAGAGGGACTCAGGTGCCATATACCCCCAATTATTAGTTGTTTGAATTCCAGTTTCTGTCATTGCCAACCGTTTCTTCTACAGTCACCTCCAGTACCGTGGAAGTTACTCCCTGATGTCTTAAGACCTGTACCATCACCATCTCCATTCTCCATGTGAATGTTTTTCACATGTTCCTCTTGTTTCCGATTCTGTAGAGAATATCATATAACATTATTAAATTCTATAAGAAGCCCACTGAATTCCAAATGTGTTTCTGTTGATGAATATCTGATTGCTGAAACTTAATGGAGTAGACTACAATTTCTGCACGTCCTTCAATTAATAAAATACAAATATAATGCATGTGCATTCAGGCATAAAGAACCCAGGCTGCCAGATATATGGAAGAAAAACAACACGAATACTTCAGAAAGAAATCCTATATTGCTGCCAGATATATGGAAGAAAAACAACACGAATACTTCAGAAAGAAATCCTATATTCAACATACAAAAATTAATGTTTCCACACCTCACATAATACTTGTAACGTCAGTGTAAAGAAAGTACACAGTTACTCTCTTATTCTCAAACGATGAACTTCTACTAATTTGACGCTCAATTTCTCTGTATTTTAGAAATAAACGGCAACCTTCCAATGTCTATTTAAATGTAAGCCAAACTCTCAATTACAGTTCTATGTCCCGAAGTTCTACTGGTTATATGTACTGTATTTTTCTTCTAAGCTAGCTAATCAGTTGGTTGAATGTTCCATAGATTATTTGAGCGATTTTTCTTGTCGAAATTATGTGGAACGAGTCAGTTTGCGGGATATGAATACATAATTAGTGTTAACATTAATGAACACATTATTTTTTAGTCCTTCTCATGCAGCTACACCTAAAAACCAGTTTTTCAGAACCTCATCATAACATTAGTAAATGATTCCCTTGATAAAGCATACATGAAGGTTAAATTTGTCGCACTGAACTTCACCAGTACAGCAAAGAGAAACACTACAGGATTAGATGTGAGCGGGATGAAACTGCAGTAGCAACTACTCACACAGGTGCTAACATTGCTGTGAACCGTTTGAAAACGAAGTTGAGGGGCTGCTGCTGACTGAAATGTAATCTCATATAAGTGCAGTGAATGTTGCTGCAATTGGGAGTTGTGGATATACAACACATGGCATGCAACTGAATACCAGAGGGAAAGATAGGTTGGCTGAGCTTCTTGCAGAGAATGTATGGGGCACAAAAGCAAGATCCCTGTGGTTACAGATGTCAGAGGGCTGATCCTTGCGATCAAGACTGATTTTCATTTAATTGAAAAATATTTCACTCTTAATTGAAACGGTTTTCAGAGGCTCATTGGAAATTTTGAATAGTTTGTGATGAATATCAATTCCTTACTACAGACAGTAGCAAGTAGTGAATAGCCAATAGTGAATTCAGTGCCGATTTTTTAAAGGATACTGATAATAAAAATGATGTCGAAACATTATTTGGATCCTAAAATTTTATCTTAGTAATTTATTTTCCAACACGGGTGGATAAAGAAAATAGGACCCTAATTGACAGTGTTTGCTTTGATCAAGCTCAAACCAGGAAAATAACTGGATAGCTGGTAACAAATGCTCTGTCTGGTCATGATAAGTAAAATGGTGGCTGACAGTACAGTTACTCCTGAACGGAAATCAGTTAGAATATTAAATGAAACAACAAGTTTACTGCTTTCGCACTGATACCGATCAATTGCTTGACCACTGTCACGGACGCTCCGTCAATAGGCTGAAATTCCCGGAGGAATATTCTGGAATACATCGCTTCTGTTTCCCGAGGATAATTGAGGCTTGTCTACTCCAATCCCAGCGGCTGCGGCTCACGAAATAGTTGGCACTGTCATCTCTCTCTCTCACTCACTTTCCCTCTCCCTTCCTCTCCTTCTGCCTCCAGCCTCTCACATCTGTCTATTAATCCCAATCAAACAGTGTCACCTATGCATGATTTTACTGCTGTAGCCAATATGATTATTGTACTTCAAGTCTGTAACATTTCACCTGATTGTTATTAACAAGTATAAACTTCAAGCCATTTTAACATTTCACCTGATTGTATAAACGAGTACGAATGTTAAGCTGTTTTAACTTGTCAGATTGGATTTATATGCCACCTGAAGTACACACATATGTATTCGACACCTCCAAATGCTTTAAACAATTATTCTATAATAATTTTGTTGTGATGTATGTTCTTTGCACTTTCCGATTATGTCTTCTCTTCTGCTATACGAACCTTGCACCCAGCAGATTCCAGACGTCATATTTGTTTACAAATGTGACAGCATACATGTGATGTGTTACGACAGCGAAAGGAACCTGTGACCACTGGAGGTATTCTAGTTTACTTATTTTATGTTTACCATTAGACAGCAGTTTAAATTTTTTGTCAGAAGAAATCCAAAACCATGTTCTGAAATAGTGTCTTGTTTCTCCACTAGGCAGTGCCAAAAGTTCCGCCAAAAAAGTCATAACACAACACACACAAAAGTCATACTAACTAATGTAAATCCACCCAATGATGGAGGTTTAAACCTTTGAAACGCGTCGTGGAAATAAATAAAACGGTGACTGGTAACAGTAAACTTGTTGTTTCATTTAATGTCAATAACAGTCACAGTAAAGCCTAACCTAAAAATGTTCAGTTAGAATAATTAATGAGTTCAGGAAAAATGTTTATAAGATGAGTCTACAAGAGATGAGATGAAATTTATATAATGAACCAAACGCTAATATCAAATTTCGTCTGTTCCATTATAAATACCTATTATTATTTGAAAGTAGCCTTCTGCATAAGTTAATCAGAAAGGACGCTAAAGACCCATGTAAAAAACCATGGCTCACCAAAGGAATTAAAACATCTTGAGAAATAAAAAGGGAAATTCTCTTTTGGAAAAAACAAGTAAAGATCCTGTGGCAGTTGCATTGTACAAAAACTGTTAATTACCAAGAAAAGCCCACAGACTGCAGGCTGCTTCGACTACGCTGCAGAAGATTCGCAGGGAAACCCTTACACATCACGGCCGCCGATTTGTTTCAGACGAAGAGATTCATGCCTTGGTACAATCATCGTTCCATAGGCAACTGCAGACTTTTTTCTGTGAAGGTACTGACCGGCTTGTCTCATAGTGGGATAATTGTATCAAGAGTTATGGTGATTACTTTTGAAACTGTAGACACTTTACTTTTTTCTGTGTGTTTTAACTTACCTAGAACAAATAAAGGCTATGTTCGTCTGTGAAAATGGACTCGATAAGCAACCTGAGCTATCAGTAATCGGAATCTACCCTGTATAACACTGTGTGCGTATTGTATGAGTGTCAGTTTCAGTCATTTAAGCCCTCAACAGATCGTTACATGAAAATGGCTCTGAGCACTATGGGACTTAACATCTATGGTCATCAGTCCCCTAGAACTTCGAACTACTTAAACCTAACTAACCTAAGGACAGCACACAACACCCAGTCATCACGAGGCAGAGAAACGCTACATGAAAAAGTTAAAACTAACATTTGGATAACCTATCTGATTGCGTATTTGGATATGAAAAACTACAGGAAGAAATGGACCAGTAACAATGAATACCTAAGCTATCTGACTGCGTATTTGAATAAGAATTTACAAGTGATACAGAATCTGGCTTGTGCAACGGAATTTATTGGATTAGAGCACATGATATGTTGTGGTGTGTCAGTGTCTCTATTTTGCCCCAAGTTTCGCACTCACCTCATTAGATGACTGCCTTTTTCCATGTGGTTTACAGCAATTTGCAGCAGCAGCGGCTAAAGTTTATTGTTACTAATAATGAGTTTCATAAAAAGCGGTTTGCTTGACTCCTGTTAACCACCAAATAACTTGTAAGAAGGGATTTCATAAATTAAATCTCTTTATAAGCTTCAGAAACCATCATGGCCCACAATATTTTGACAAGTATTAGTAATGGCGAAATGCCTGACAATGGCCTTAAAGTCTGAGTGCCAGATTAACGAATTATTTCAATTCCAAAGTTACATTAACATTTACTAACCACAGCATATTTATGAATTAGATGTGGAGAATAATTATCATTTGGAGGATGAGGCTTCTTTAATCGACAAGTAAAACATGATTATTGCAAACTCGGACTAACAATCACGAGCCTAAGCCTGCAATTGCGCTTTACGCTATGATTGCGAATTTCACCTTGAATTCGACCTTGAAGCATAGTTTAGCCATCTAAATGTCTCCTCACTATATAAATGAAATTACCTTGAGTGTGGCAAGATCTGCCATCACCGATGTGAGGGAAGCGTGGCAGTCTGCTGTCTCAGCTCTCGACCAACACTACTGAAACTTTACTCTCGCAGACGGATCTCGTCTCACAACAATGCTTAGAATCGCGCTCCCATGTTTCGCCCTCAGATTGTTACTATCGATATCTGAGTGCTTATTTATTTCCAATCTTACATAATTCAAAGAATAGCCTTAAGTTGGTTATATTGTTTTCGATTCTCAATGTAATATTTAGTCATGGACTGTGCGGCTGGTCCCGGCGGAGGTTCGAGTCCCCCCTCGGGCACGGGCGTGTGTGTTTGTCCTTAGGATAATTTAGGTTAAGTAGTGTGTAAGCTTAGGTACTGATGACCTTAGCAGTTAAGTCCCATAAGATTTCACACACATTTGAACATTTTTTGTAATATGTAGTCAATGTAGTGGAGAATTCTGAGACACTCCTTAAAGCGTGTCGTTTTCACTTAACTGCTCGTTATACATAACAACGTAAAGTGTAAGGTTTTAAGACAAAAAGTCCGCGCCACCCTCTTTCCTTAAATATGGCGTCATTACTGCTTTCATAAACAATGTAATCATTGGCCTGGTGACAATGCTCCGTAAATAATAAGATAGGAGTGGTTTCGGTTCGTGTAACTATGTTTAAAATGAGCTACATAGCCGGCCGGTGTGGCCGAGCGGTTCTAGGCGCTTCAGTCTGGAACCGCGCGACCCCTACGGTCGCAGGTTCGAATCCTGCTCGGGCATGGATGTGTGTGATGTCCTTAGGTTAGTTCGGTTGAAGTAGTTCTGAGTTCTAGGGGACTGATGACCTCAAACAAGAAGTTAAGTCCCATAGTGCTCAGAGCCATTTGAACCATTTTTTGAGCTACATAGTCCACAACATGGATCTGTGACCCAAACTTCCACCTAGTACCTGTTTTGTAACGGTGGCACTTTGCCAATCAGTCAGTGATTCCTGTATAGGATCACAATCATCGAAAAACGTTGCACAAAGAGTTCTTTTTATGCGGCACCCGCAACTGTACAAGTCTATTTTGAAAAATGAAGAACCGCAGGACAGTTGCTTAATCTTCAATGTTTTATTGGGTACACTACGGGATTCGGAACAGTTGCAGTTCCACCATCTGGTGTAAAAAAAATTAAATCAATCCTCTGAAGTATTTCTCACCCCAATGTTGTCATGGAACCACAGGTTCCGTGTCAAGAGAGCAAAAGCCACAAAAATTCTCTAACAGCCGCCCCAGACGCTACACGACGGGGAACACAAACAGGAAAACTATGTAATAGTAACTATGTAATAGAAAACTATGTAATGATAAAAATGTAATAGAAAACTATCAAATAGTTTTCTTGTTAGTGTTCCTGGTCGCGCAGCTCGGGGGAACGGTTGTTATGAAATTTTTGTCCCTTTTAGTCTTTTGACACGAAATCTACGGTTCCATCACAACAATGGTGTGAGAATGACTTCAGATGGTTAAGTGCTTTTATTTTTTACACCAGATGATGGAACTGTAGCTATTCCGAACGGGTCGTGTATCCTGTAAAAGAATGTGGATTAAGCAACTTTCCTGCAGTTTTCTTCAATTCTCAAGAATCGTTGCAAATAGACTGAGGTTTCCCAGTATGCATCGCTTTACTCCATAAGTATGCAATGTAGCTGTCAAACTACACTATAAATCAGTTCAACGAAAAACCACTCAAAAGTTGAAAATTTTTTTTTTAGTCACTCGATGACTAGAGTCGTATACTTATATGGATATGGTACTTATATGGATATGGTGTCCGTTCTTTCGGTCGTGTCCGAAAGAACGGACACTATATCCATATAAGTATATAGTTCTGGCAAAACCCGCCATGATCTTCTTCTTCTGTACGGATGCACGCATATTACCCAAACTCTTAGGGGACTTCGTAAGAATGTCTTCGTCGAGTAATGAGTGTGTTGGGTAGGGTCACTACGAATGTAGTGTGTGAACATATAAGGTGAGAATGTGGGTCCCACGAAAGGCGTGCTCGAGATAGTCCCTGCAGTCGCAATACGCTCTCTGTCCTCTGTGGCTCAGATGGATACAGCGTCTGCCATGCAAGCAGGAGATCCTGGGTTCGAGTCCTGGTCCGGTCACACATTTTCACCTGTCCCCGTTGATATGTATCAACGCCCGTCAGCAGCTGAAGGTATTAATATATAATTCTAATTTAGTTTAGAGCAGTGATCCATATTCAAATCATCGTAACATAGTCAAAAATGGTTTTTCCGAAGATGTGAAAAGCACATCAAAAATGTGCGACGAATATTTACAGCGCTGTTACAGTTCGTTGCACGTTTTTGACATGGTTCTCACATCTTCGGAAATAACATTTTTGACTATGTTACGTAAGTCTTGAAGCGATATGTTCTATATTTTTGGCTTATGTTCAAAAAAATTTTTAATACCTGTATTACACATGAGCGTAAATTTGGTTTTCTGCCTTGTAGGTTGATTTCAAAATGGGTCTCGGTCCGAAATTAGTCATCGAGCGAATAAAAAAAGTAAAATTTGCAATTTGCAACTTGGGACTGGTTCTTCGTTGTACTGATTAATAGAAGTTGCTGACTCACAGCTACTGGAAGTTCGTAAATTTTTCTGATGTTTCGGTAACACAAATGGCCAGCATTATCCACTTCTGGAGAACTCGTCAAACAAATGTTGGCCGAAGAACCCGAGACAGAAGCCACAAACAATGTTTTCAACAAGTGGCCACGAAAGACTTACCAATTTTGTAATAATATGACAGCACGAGGAGCAGAATATTACGCTACACTTAGCTGAAGTGAAATATTTGCAATGCACAGAGTACCATCTTGTTGATCGGTTGCCTGTTAATGTGTGTGCTAATAATATATAAAAAGTGTAGGTTTTTGGATCTGTGCTAATGAGTTTATTTACAACATAACTTCTTTTCTAAGCCATTCGGGATTTTCTTTTTTAAGGGGCTAGACCAGGGTGACACTCGATTTTGGAACTGCTATTCATTATTTTTTCAATAAAATAAAAAAGAAATTACCAAACTGTCTTTAGTCATTTATTGTACACACTTAAGATTGTATTATGTGTTTTTTAAACACAATCCTTGCACCCAGACGACACTACACGGTATCGACGAAAGGCCTTTGTGGACTTAAAGGGCGTTTGGTGGGAACTCTGAAAGCCACAATTTTGGACCCAAAACAAAATTTCAAGAACTGGTTTGAAACTGATGATACCGTCTCAAGTAGTACGTATGGGTATTAAATAAATGCCATCACGCTGAAATAAAAATCCATATTTTCGACAAAAGTCGTTATGAAACGTGTACCAGAAAAAATGGCTCTGAGCACTATGGGACTTAACTTCTGAGGTCATCAGTCCCCTAGAACTTAGAACTACTTAGAACATCACACACATCCATGCCCGAGGCAGGATTCGAACGTGCGACCGTAGCGGTCGAGCCGTTCCTGACTGTAGCGCCTAGAACCGCTCGGCCACCCCGACCGGCGTGTACCAGAAGTCTAGACTAAAATATATAGCAAAAATCCTCCGTACTCAAATAGAATGGACTCACGAGTTACAAAAAGACCTAACGTAATTGCATGTAATTGCTCTCGCAAACTTGAGAAACGTTGTTTTGAAAAACAAGCGTTGTTTAAAGTTTCAACTTGTGTTTTTTAATATTTAAGTTGAACAAACCTTTAATGGACAATGCCAGCACCGCACAATTGGCCTTTTTTTCGCTAATATCGAAACGCACTCATTTTGGCGAAATTATATCAATTAACTGGCATCTATTTACCAACCGAAACATTTTTGCACGATTGGAATTACGTTTCGAACTTCTAACCGTATAAATATATTTGTCTGTCGCTTCCAAGCATTCATGTTTTACTTCACATACAAAAACAAGCGAAGTGCTAAGTTAAGCAAACGCAAGACAAGCACATGCTTTCAGACTGTTTACCATAAACGAATCTTTTTACCGAGAGAAATCTTGTTGCGAATAGTATTTTAGTTTATAGTAATGCCCTCTCTGAAACTATACGGAATTAATAGGAACACTATTCCATTGGTGAATATTATAGTATTACGTTGGTTACATTCGAGCGGTTGGATGCAAGAAGTCTCAGTTTTAACATATTTTAACAGTTATTGGATCTTTATGTAACTGACCCTTAAAAATAGATTCGCTAAGGAACATTTTAAGCTAATAAAGAAATTAGGTTAAAAAATTCTGCTCTGATTCATCCCCTTAAATATGGTTTGCGTTTCGATCGATCAGTGGTGATCGTAATGCGCTTCACACGCTCTTCTTCCAACACAGGTTCTCGAAATTTACCTAATATGGCTTTGCAAGAAGTAACTTGTCTTCCTCTCACGGAAGCAGATTTAAGTTCTCACAAAACACACGCAGGTCGCATGGCACTACCGGTGATCTAACTTACAGTTTAAAGTGCGCTTGTCGGTGAGAATGATGATCTTCATTGCAAGGTAAAACAATGTAATACCATTTATAATGCAGAGACGAGGTACCAGCCCATGCATTGCATACGCAGATATCAGAACGACTCTCAAGCTGATCTGCGTAACAAGACAATATTCCCAAACTCGGTGCACGTGTCACCTAGGGGCTCTAAGATACAATTCGTTAACTAGCGAGAATTTGTTCCGTGATCTTGGAAAAACATATGGCTGCCACCGGCGCGCTACAAGCGCCATGAGGGAAGCAACTTCGCGCGCGCGAACTGCTAAAATAAATTTCGTGATTAGATACGGTTTTTCTTCAGCGTTCTACATCGTTTTCGAAGTCTGTGTTCGTTGCTTCTGGCTGGCAGCGGGCGGCGGTAAATAAGAGCGGCAGAGGGGTAGAGGCCCGTGCCGACCCGGCACCGGAGCGCTGGCTTGTATCGCCCCTGCTGACAGCTTCACTCCCGCAAGGCAGCTGTAATAGCACTGCTCGTCCGAACGTGGCTGCGTCTACGTACTGGCGGAAAACAAAACACTAGAATTCGGTAACTCTTCAGAAAACGCCTCCTGAGTTCACCCACGAAGTCGGCAACTTCTAGCTGCTCGTGACAGACCAACTGCGCGAACGCAGCAAACTCTTCCAGATCTGAACGGAGCAAGTGCACGACCTCCGCCACTCTTTACTACACTCTTAAAGAATGTTGTAAATATTGGACCAATCCACAAAATATAAAAGAAAACAAATGATACACAGAGTAATGAATGGAAGTAAAATGAACCCCAGGACAGCTATAACTGGTGATTTATTGTCACAACTGTTTCGCTGCATTAAAACAGAATCCTCAGGTGAAAGCAGTGTCACTTTAGCGCTCCTAGTGGCCCAAAAGCTTCGTAGTAAAAAATCAGACCCCTGAAGAGGGGGAGTCGTCGATATGAATAAAATAGGAGATCGGGGCGATTACTGTGATGTCGAGCCTGTGATGGCTGCAAGGGTACCGGGCGGAAGTACACGTCTGACCGCCTTCCGTGCTGTAGCCTTACCAGGTCCGACACCGCACTATTCACCCCATTTCCTGTTTTGCTTATTTTGACCGCTTCCCCTCTTCAGGCGTCTGATTTTTGACGACGAATATTTTGGACGTCGTCGTACGCTAATGTGACACAGTTTTCACCTGCAGCGAAACCGGTTGTGACAGCAAAGAAATCACCAATTACAGCTGTCTTGCGGTTCATTATGAAGTTTAACTGCTGTGGCTTGTCACATTACAAAAATGTATATAAACAGAAAGACTTTATTACAATTTCAGCGTACAAACAATTCCCTGAAAATATTTGCACGAGGGGCGTTCAATAAGTAATCCAAAGATGTAATGCAGTCGCCGGCCTTTTCCATTGTTCTGGTCTTTGTATAACGAAGCCAACCCAAGTGTTTGTATCTTTCCTCTACTGAAATATGTAGAAAAAAATAGTGTTTGTCCAAATTTAAGATGGAAAATTGTTTTAACCTCCGCGACTTAAACAATGTACCCAACACTTAGTATCGTGAATGATGCATAGCTAATTTTAAGAAATAATTTAATTTTAGGAATAACCGTATTGCACTGTGTTTTCAAAATAGGCAAATAATATTCTATGCTAATTATGACAGTTTGCGTTTACCAGTAATACGGTTTTTTAAATTTGTACTCAGAAAACTTGAGCCAGGTGGAACCGACAAGCAGTAATCAAGACTGATGGGAAGGCAACCTTGATTCTCACACGGATGAACTGTTCGAAGTCAATTGCCACCGTTTTAGAATTAAAGGACAGTTGCTTCTTGCTGCATTCATCTTCAACACGCCGTATAATTTTCAAACATATTTCCTTCTTTTATATTTTATAATGAAAAACACTATTGGTATGTAAAATCCTTATGAATAATTGTGGAGCATAAATAACTGGAGAAAGTGTTCCGCTGCATATTGAAAAGTACTATCCATCAATATAGTTTCGCGCTGACACACGTAACGTAAATTGGAGTCCGCCGAAAAAAATACAGCATGACCACTTTCCTTTCGTAACTGTCACCTCCATCTGCGATAAGGCAACCTGATTTTCCACTGCGGATTTTGGCAGTTTCGCCACAGTTTTCAGGCGAGCGTTCATACAGTTTTCACGCAGATGCCTTTGTTCCCTCTCGTCCCCATTCACGTACGAGAAAAGAGACATCGTGTGGACGTGTGTTGTACTCTAGAAAGAGCAGCGTTTTCCAGGCCGATGCTATTTTGTAGCTACACCTGCGAGGAACACTGTCCATTTGGTCAAACAAACATTCGACAAGCTGTTTGTAACGTCGGCCATTAACGGCGGAGATGTTGTTACAAGAATATTCACCGCCGCCACGGCTGTAAATCTCAGCTAACAGCTTTACGCCCTGCTGTGTTCTTAAAACATGACGGGTTTGCCTGTCCTTCTCTGACTGACGTGCTTACTGTATCGACTGTATCGACGTTATGTTTAACCATCCTTCATTCCTCGTGGATTATCGTCCCTGTGCACATCACAAAGTAGATGAATGTAAGCCTCTTTCATTAAATAACGTACAGCCGTGTTCATAAGGTAAGGGGTTTTAGGAATCCGCCTAACAAGAGGCACAACTATCATGTGTGCACTAGAAGTTGCTCTTGCAATGTTCGATCGAGGAAACCAGGTACGGGGGTAATACCAAAAGTAAGGTCTCCTATTTTTTTATAAGTACACAACTCTGTGTGACAATTGGTCACACTGTTATGAAGACTGCTTCACGCGCTGTGTGTAAACATGCGCACGCCGCGCTGAGGCGCTCAGTCATAGCTCGGCAGCCGTTGAGAATTTAGCCTCTGTTGGATGTTACCGCTAAGTGCGAATTGCGCGCAGTTATTCGGTTTTTGAATGCAAAGGGCACTGCGTCGATTGAAGCCCATCGCCAATTGACGGAAGTGTATGGTGAGTCGTGCATGGATGTCAAAAATGTTCGTAAGTTGTGTAGAGAATTTGCAGCTGGTCGGACCGAAATTCACTATGAACAAAGGAGCGGGAGACCGTCAATTTCTGAGAAGACAGTGTTGAAGGTTGAGCAACGCATGCGTGAAGATCGGTGGATCACCCTGGATGATCTCTACACGTTGGGTCCTGAGGTTTCCCGAAGCACCGCTCACAGAATTTTAACGGAAACACTGAACTACCGGAAGGTGTGCGCAAGATGGGTGCCACATGCGACATCGAGTTGATGCTTCCCACGCATTTCTTCACCGCCTTGCAGCCGAACAGGACAACTTTCTGGACTCAATTGTCACGGGTGACGAAACCTGGGCATACCACTTTACACCTAAGACCAAACAACAATCACCCCAGTTCATAACTTTCTGAACAGCAAGGCAGCGAACTGGTATGACATGGGCATACAAAAACTGCCACAGCGTCTACAAAAATGCATCGACAGAAATGGTGATTATGTCGAAAAATAGCTAAATGTTCAAGCTATAAACTGATGTAAACCATTGTAGAAATACAGAGGTCTATGTGCTTATTAAAAATAGGAGACCTTACTTTTGGGATTACCCTCGTAGATTTGTTGTGTCTAGGCTTAAGGCCGCTGGTATAGATCAAACTTGTTTGTCAAATTGGCTGTTTCCTATCCATGGATTTGTGAAGCAAGCGCGGAGATGTTGCCCAAAGTTTGTCAAATATAACCTCAATTATGAAGCAGCTGTGTGGATCATGTCACGAAGTATTTTGACTCTAGCGGGAATAGCTACCAATGTAGATAAAATATTTCTTGCAGTGACTTTGGCACTGTGTGTGTAAAAAAGTAAAAGAAAGGCTGAAATTGGGAGACAAATACATCGATGCAAATCTGCTAAAGGAAATAGTTCACTCAGAGCTTAGTGATATCAACTTTGTCAAATTAGACAGTAAACTCTAATAACTTTAGTATTACTTCGCAACCACAATGAAAAAGATTACACAAGTATGAGAAAATGTATTCCCTTCTACTTGGTGCTCTAATGAAAGTTCATTAAAATCTACAGCGTGGGAACATATTCATTGTCCGTGGAAGAACTAGTGAGGGTTTTTCGTTTAATATTCATTTTTTCCTTACCGTCTTCCTGTGACTGGGAAAGACGCAACACCTCTACCACTTTGGCAGTTGACTGTGTTGTTTTCTTTCTATTCTCCATTGTGGTTTCCGTAGTTGTTTCGATTCACGATACAATGGGATAAATTGTAATAAAACTCTTTGTCGCTAGACAAATGCGGCCACAAATCGGCACAAACGACGTCTACTACTTCTTAAATCTGCTGTCGATCATAATCCCTCTGAGCCACATCAAACACACTCTATGTTTCAGAAACATGTCAAACAAAGCCACACACTGCTGGATATTTAACAAAACTAGTGAAGTTCGACAAAGTGTTTGATAGTTTATAGGGATTTTACGAAAGGTGTTTCACTTAGGTGCCTCCCACATAAATTACAGGGTGTCCCAAACAAACCGGTACGATTCAGTCCGAGATTCAAGTAACAATGAACTAACTAAAAAGAATATATTATACTGACGTGAACAAACCTATAGTTATCTGCTGTAAGTAGACTGTTTAGGTTTTTATGTTGGTAACGCCACGTAGCGCTCTGTATGAAAATCACTGGCTGTGCTGAGTGCAGTCTGTGGCTGGCTGGCATTGTTGGAATATTCTCTATTGTAGTGTTGGGCAGTTGGATGTGAACAGCGTGTAGCGTTGCGCAGTTGGAGGTGAGCCGCCATCAGTGGTGGATGTGGGGAGAGAGATGGCGGAGTTTTGAGAGCGGATGATCTGGATGTGTGTCCAACAGAGACAGTAAATTTGTAAGACTGGATGTCATGAACTGATATATATATTATGACTTTTGAACACTATTAAGGTAAATACATTGTTTGTTCTGTATTAAAATCTTTCATTTGCTAAGTATGCCTATCAGTAGTTAGTGGCTTCAGTAGTTAGAATCTTTTATTTAGCTGGCAGTATTGGCGTTCGCTGTATTGCAGTAGTTCGAGTAACGAAGATTTTTGTGAGGTAAGTGATTCATGAAAGGTATAGGTAGTCAGGGCCATTCTTTTGTAGGGATTGTTGAAAGTCAGATTTCGTTGCGCTAAAAATATTGTGTGTCAGTGTATTGATGATCAGAATAAGTAAAGAGAGATATGTCAGAGCACGTTCAGTTTTGCTCAGCTGTTTGAAAATCAAATAACGTAAGGGATTTACCAGCACAGTAATTCATAAATTTTTCGAAGGGGACGTTTCACTGTTTATAAGAGATGCTGGAAGTGGTGACCATGAGCATCCAGGAATCGCTGACTTTGTGTGATGATGTTACCACCAACGTGAAGCAATTTTACAGGAGTGATTATTTCCTCAAGTAATGTTCCATTTAAGATCGTGTTTTGTGCGAGGATTGTCAGTATACATTTTGATTTTTAGTGTACCCCATAAATAAAAATCTCACGATGTTAAGTGTGGGGGCATTTGACGGCGGAGGCCTCTACTGACAAGTCGGTCTTTAGAGAACACGTTGGTGGTATAGGCCACACTGTGGTTGGATGTATGAGCAGTTTCTCCATCTTGTTGCCCTACTGCATACAGTTCTCTGCATACAGTTCTCTGCATATATTAACTGCGCATAAAGAACCAGATCTCTAGATATCTGGCACTGTTTAAGTTCTAACTGAATAGAATGCGCATGCCGGACAGGGCACACCATCCAACTACCTTCTCTGAGTGGAGAGGTTGTTCATGTAGTTAGTGAAGTTTAAATAATCTAACAAATAAAACCAGTTGTCGTCTGACATGAAGTAAAGAAGGGGTTCTAGTCACCGTTAGCAACTTGTTAACAGCCAATTACAGTAATGAACTGTTTTCCTGTTCTTCAAATTTCAGCTATTACTTTTGTTGTGGATTCGCAAGACAGCCAACCCACTGTGAGAGGAAGCCGAAAGGCACGCGTTTTAGCTCACGCAGGCTGGCGTGAGGTCTGGAACAGGTCAAGGAAATGAGACTAACAAAAAACGTACGTAGCTGCTGGAGTACTTAACTTTAATCCATAATAGGTGAACATCGCTCTTGACGGTACATGTTTTACAGCATCAATAGTAACTGGTAATGGCGCCTTGCTAGGTCGTAGCAAATGACGTAGCTGAAGGCTATGCTAACTACCGTCTCGGCAAATGAGAGCGTAATTTGTCAGTGAACCGTCGCTAGCAAAGTCGGTTGTACAACTGGGGCGAGTGCTAGTAAGTCTCTCTAGACCTGCCGTGTGGCGGCGCTCGGTCTGCAATCACTGATAGTGGCGACACGCGGGTCCGACGTATACTAACGGACCGCGGCCGATTTAAAGGCTACCACCTAGCAAGTGTGGTGTCTGGCAGTGACACCACAACTTTTAATGTCATATCTTTTAGTACACAACGACACGATGTTCCAGATACGACAATATGCTGCGATAACATCCTTACCGACTTGTGGGGAATTCTCGTAATGTCCATGCGAGTTCTGTTTGTACTTTCAGCAGGCCCCACTGTCGGCTGCCCATTCCTCTGCACATTCTGAACGGATCCTACAACCCTCCAAATCTTGTACAGGTCTTGAATTGTGCTGGTCGTTGAGAGTTTCCTACTAGGATGCTTCGCTTCAAACATTTCTTTAGATTCCTTGATGAAGCCTGTCTTTACGTAACACTCCACAATATCAGTTCGCTGCTCTAATGCAAACTGACCATTTCTGTAACAACTCAGCAATATGAGCTTCCCACAACAACTGACGCACGAACAAACATCTGCACTCAGCTTTCCGATAAAATGAAGTGTAGCCAGCTTTCGATACAGTGTAGACACTTCACAAGAAATTCGACTAAAGGTGATTAACCAGTACGTGAGGCATATCGGTTTTATGTGGGACACCCTGTACTTTCTTATTGTGAACAGATCTGCGATCAAGTTAAGAATTTCCTATAAGGCAGGAGATAACACGCGCGTCATCTGCAGACAATGAAGTAATATCTGGTGTTGCCGTACTACATTTATTTTGTCAGGGAAGCCAGACACATTATAAAAAATGGATGTGTGTATGTGTAAGTGTTCGTGTCTATGTTCCACATCTCCTACTAAACCAAACTTGATACACATACCCCTTACTGTCACACAACAATCGCTATGGGGGTAAGAGGCACCCACCTACCATAAATTCAGGAGATAAGATGTCATAAACACTAAGTTGGGTAAAAAACTGCCGCATTGTGCATGACATTTAAATTATTACTTCGTTGATGCTAACTCTATTCGCAACACATTATCCACATATGCCCTGAATGTAACTACGAAATTACGTCAGTATATGACACACAGATCAGGAGATAGGACATCATAAACACTCACTAGCGTGAAAGACGCTCGCATCATAAATGGCGTTAAAAATTATTACTTATTTGCCACCAACTCTGATCGCAACATATTTCGCAGACAATATCTACATATGCCGCTGAATGTAGCCACACAAATATATCGTTGTACGGCACATAGCTCAAAAGATATGACGTCATAAACACTGAGATGCGTGAAAAAAAAGGCCGCATCATGTATGAAGTTTTAATACATTTATTCTTCATTACTAAGACACTCCTACAGTAGTCAACTTACGGAAATCCCTGACACCTGGCAGCGCTATTGACAGCTTTCAAGTGCGAAACGCAAATGGCTGTAGGCAAAACCAATAGCCGTCCATAGACGCTATGAGCTAAGAAGAGGCGTTGCCATAGAGACGTTTTAAAAATTGTGTTGTAGACATGCGAAGCAGCTGTACTTATACATTTGTACATTATAGATATTTCTTTGTACGACTGTTTCATAATTTCGAATGTGTTTCCACGAACGCCGAAAATGAAGTTTTTTGATTTTACACTACGAACACAAATATTTCTTTGTTTTCGTTTCTAATAGAAAATAAACACCAGATCAATGTCGGATTTGTCATTTAGTTAAGTCATAAATTAAAATAAAAAGTCTTGCCCCCATTTTCCTCTCTCTCCGAGACGATCCTGAGATGGAAATTGCATTATCATCATCTCTCTGTACGCGACTAATTTTGAGCTAGAATAATTTTAATGCGACTTCTTTGAAACTTTAGCTACCGATGGTCAGAGAGATGGTCATGACCGCTATAGAAGCTCTTTTGTTTGAAGGGCGGCGCTAGGATTGCAGGGATCCCTTCGTAAAATGTAGTTGGCGGTCAGTACCAGCCAGCTAATGGCAGCCTAGCAGACCTGGACAGTCCCTCAGAACTCGCCTGCAATACGGAGGTAGCTACTTGAAGTCTCAGTAGAAAACAGTGCCTATCGCGGCAGTCTGCTGTTTTCTTACTGGGGACGAGCTTTCAAATAGGACCCAGCACGGTGACTCAGCCTCACTATTGGCAGCGTCCTGTACCAATCAACACGTAGCATCCACGTAGTCATTGTCCATCAGACAAAACAAGACCTCATGGTAGGCACAGTATCGGCGAAAGTCTGGCTCGTGGCCTCACACACTTGTAATAGCAGTGAGAGCCTTTGACAGCCGAGTATTACGTCTACTACTCGCGAGACGTACGTGACTCACGGGACCGGATGACAAATCGGATGATATCCGCCGGCCATCGTCTGCACAACACGGCGAGGTGCTACGGTCTACATCTAGATCTACATTTTCATCTGCATCGATTCTCTGCAATCCACCTTACACCGCGTGGCGGAGGGTACTCTATACCACTACTAATCATTTCCTTTCCTATTGCACTCGGGAACAGAACGAGGGTAAAACAATTACCTAAATGGCTCCTTATCAGCCCTAATTTCTCGTATCTTATCTTCATGGACTTACGAGCAATGCACGTTGGTCGGCCACTGTGGCCAAGCCCCTTCAGTCCGGAACCGCGCTGCTGCTACGGTCGCAAGTTCGAATATTGCCTGGGGCATGGATGTGTGTGATTAGGTTAGTTAGGTTTAAGTAGTTCTAAGTCTAGGGGACTGTTGACCTCAGTCCCATAGTGCTTAGAGTCATAATGCATATTGGAGGCAACAGAATCGTTCTGCAGTCATCCTCAAATGTCAGTTCTTTACATTCTCTCAATAACGTTTCTCGAAAAGAATGTCACCTTCCCTACAGGGATTCCCATTTAAGTTCCCGAAGCACTTGCATGTTGTTCAAAGCTACAGTCAACAAATATAGCAGCGTGCCTCTGAATTACTTCGTTGTCTTTCTTTAATCCGACCAAGTTCGGATCCCAAACACTCGGGCAGTACTCAAGAATAGGTCGCACCAGCGTCCTAAATGCGGTCTCCTTTACAGATGAACCACACGTTCCAAAGTCGACCATTCGCCTTTCCTGCAGCTATCCTCACATACTCGTTACATTTCATGTCGCTTTGCAACTTTACGCCAAGATAGTTAAACGACGTAACTGTGCCAAGCAGTCGGTCGCGGTAGCCGAGCGGTTCTAGGCGCTTCAGTCCGGAACCTCGCGACTGCTACGGTCACAGTTTCGAATCCTGCCTCGGGCATTGATGTGTGTGATGTCCTTAGGTTGCTTAAGTAGTTCTAACTTCTAGGGGACTGATGACCTCCGATGTTAAGTCCCATAGTACTCAGGGCCGTTTTGTGCCAAGCAGTACACTACCAATACAGTACCCGAACATTACAAGTTTGTTGTCGCACGGAGTGGCCGCGCGGTTTAAGGCGCCATGTCACGGATTGCTCAGCCCCTCCCGCCATCGGTTCGAATCCTCCCTTCGGCATGAATGTGTGTGTTGTTCTTAGCATAAGTTAGTTTAAGTAGTGTGTAAGTCTAGGGACCGATGACCGATGACCTCAGCAGTTTGGTCTCTTAGGAACACACACACAAGTTTTTTTTTCCTACTAATCCGCATTAACTTACATTTTCCCTAATTTAGAGCTAGGTGACATTCATCACACCAACTAGAAATTTTGTCTAAGTCATCTTGTATCCTCCTACAGTCACTCAACGTCGACACCTTACCGTACATTGCTTCCCACCCTGTCCGCCAAATCATTTACACTACTGGCCATTAAAATTGCTACACCACGAAGATGACGTGCTGCAGACGCAAAATTTAACTGACAGGAAGAAGATGCTGTGATATGCAAATGATTAGCTTTTCAGAGCATTCACACATGGTTGGCACCGGTGGTGACACCTACAACTTGCTGACATGAGGAAAGTTTCCAATCGATTTCTCACACACAAACAGCAGTTGACCGGCGTTGCCTGGTGAAACGTTTTGTGATGCCTCGTCTAAGGATGAGAAATGCGTATCATCACGTTTCCGACTTTGATAAAAATATGGAATCGGTGGGTTCAGGAGGGTAATACGGAACGCCGTGCTGGATCCCAACGGCCTCGTATCACTAGCAGTCGAGATGACAGGCATCTTATCCGCATGGCTGTAACGGATCGTGCAGCCACGTCTCGAACCCTGAGTCAAAAGATGGGGACGTTTGCAAGACAACAACCATCTGCACGAACAGTTCGACGACGTTTGCAGCAGCATGGACTCTCAGCTCGAAGACCATGGCTGCGGTTACCCTTGACGCTGCATCACAGAGAGGAGCGCCTGCGATGGAGTACTCAACGACGAACCTGGGTGCATGAATGGCAAAACGTAATTTTTTCGGACGAATCCAGGTTCTGTTTAAAGCATCATGATGGTGCATCCGTGTTTGGCGACATCGCGGTAAGCGCATATAGGAAGCGTGTATTCGTCATCGCCATACTGGCGTATCACCCGGTGTGATGGTATGTGGTGCCGTTGGTTACACGTCTCGGTCACCTCTTGTTCACATTGACGGCACTTTGAACAGTGGACGTTGCGTTTCAGATGTGTGACGACCCGTGGCTCTACCCTTCATTCGATCCCTGCCAAACCCTACATTTCAGCAGGATAATGCACGACCGCATGTTGCAGGTCCTGTACGGGCCTTTCTGGATACAGAAAATGTTCGATTGCTGCCCTGGCCAGCACATTCTCCAGATCTCTCACCAACTGAAAACGTCTGGTCAATGGTGGCCGAGCAACTGGCTCGTCACAATACGCCAGTGATTACTCTTGATGAACTGTGGAATCGTGTTGAAGTTGCATGGGCAGCTGTACCTGTACACGCCATCCAAGCTCTGTTTGACTCAATGCCCAGGCGTATCAAGGCCGTTATAACGGCCGAAGGTGCAGCAATTTTAATGGCCAGTAGTGTATGTAGACAGAGAATAACAGCGGGCCTATCACTTTTTCCTGCGGCACCCCTGACAGGCTAGGCAACACGCTATGATACACTACTCTTGGTCCTCATTGGTATTATTTCTCTCTCGTGCGCGCTTCTCAACCTTAGAGTAGGGATGGGAAAAACCGTCTGGTTAAAACTCATATCGAAATAACGAGTATTTTTCGGTATTTGTTTGAGCACGGTATTTTTATAATTTTTTACTAATAATCTAGTAAAAAACCAAAATATCAATTAGTCATAGCAGTGGTGGTAAAATTTTTGGTTTTTGAATAAACCTCTTTCAAAAAACGAGTTATTTTTATTCGGCAAATTTCCCTTGCTTTGAAATATTGCGTTAAATTAGAAAGCAGGAAACGCGGGCAGCGCTGTTTTAATAACAACGCCGGTAAAAAATAGCAACAAACGCATGGCGTAAGAATTGATACAGTATTGCTGAGACAATAATGTTCCTGTTACCTTGTGGCGTGGCCTATTAAATGGTACGCGTGTACATGCAGTGTGCAAGACTTCCGACATTTCGTCTATAGCCGACCGGAGTGACTGAGCGGTTGTAGGCGCTACAGTCTTGAACCGCGTGACTGCTACGGTCGCAGGTTCGAATCCTGCCTCGGGCATGGATGTGTGTGATGTCCTTAGGTTAGTTAGGTTTCAGTAGTTCTAAGTTCTAGGGGACTGATGACCGCAGAAGTTAAGTCCCATAGTGCTGAGAGCCATTTGAACCATCTCGTCTATATTGTGGTTTCTCACTGTCGTCGTCAGACATGAGTTGCGTTACAGAATTGCACGATTCCTAGTCTGGAATCAAATTCCAGAGATCGGTATCACTGAAGTACAATACTCTGTTCGGCATAAAAGATTAAAAATTGGCGGAGCCACAACCAACTTGCCATATCACACGAGGACAAACTTAAATTTTAACAATTGATTCATAATTTACGATAAAAATAGAAAGTATCTGTTCTGCTACCTGTCTCTATATCACAGGCCTTTATTTGCTTATAACCCTTGAAAATGGACAAATTAACCTGAAAAATAGAGTTCCTCAGTTTCAGTTTTCACCCTTTTGCACTGATGCCAAAATAAGTGGTACAATCCTAGCTCACAAATTGATTTTCGAGTTAAGTTTCAAAAATTACAATCGCTAGGCGAGTACTAGTGATATTTTGTAGTATCCAAATGGCTCTGAGCACTATGGGACTTAACAGCTATGGTCATCAGTCCCCAAGAACTTAGAACTACTTAAACCTAACTAACCTAAGGACAGCACACAACACCCAGCCATCACGAGGCAGAGAAAATCCCTGACCCCGCCGGGAATCGAACCCGGGAACCCGGGCGGGGGAAGCGAGAACGCTACCGCACGACCACGAGTTGTAGTATTCAAAGACTTATTTTTTTCGAGAAAAGCAGCGAACGGTGCACGGATTAAGTTTTCTTTTATTTTTCTATTTAAATTAACTTTCTGATTCCATGTATCTTGAAACTGAGACAGTCAAAATTATTCAGTCTTTGTTAGATTTCTGCGTTTATTAATGGAAATAATAGGAATAAGAAAACTGAAAATTGATTATTTCAGAAACCGGTTGATTATAACAATCAGGTTAAACTAGAGATGAAAGAATCCGATATAACCGAAAACCGGCTGTTTCAGCCATAAGCGCCATCCCTACTTTATAGTGGCTTCCTTAGTATCATCCAGTAACTTTTAATTTTAATTGATGCTTGGTTATACGTGAAACCTGATACTAAACACCAATGCACTCTTTCCTCCCGATCCATTGCTTAATATTCGTTGGTTGAAATCTTAAATGCAAAATACACTTCAGCTAATTTTATGTCACCTGTTGTTATAATTTTCTAAATCCCCGCAATCCCCATAATGTGATTTGATTAATCAATGTACAAACTGAGTATATCTCGCTTACCAACCGTAAACCAAGCAGTCAGATGCTTCCAAGTCTCCAAGGCACAGCACAACCCTTTTTTTTTTTTTTTTTTTTTTTTTTTTTTTTTACATGGAATAGGTGGTGGGGTATGTGTAGTATCACAAGTCATGGTTCTACTCCAGAACGAATTTTCACTCTGCAGCGGAGTGAGCACTGATATGAAAATTCCTGGCTGATTAAAACCGTGTGCCGGGCTGGGTCTCGAACTCGGGACCTGTAACTTTCTAGGCAAGTGCTCTACCAACTGGGCTACTCAAGCACAACTCACGAACCCTCCTCACAGCTTTACTCCCGCCAGTACCTCATCTCCTACCTTATAAACTTCACAGAAGCTCCCCTGTGTACCTTGCAAGACTAGCACTCCTGGAAGAAAGGATATTGCAGAGATATGGCTTAGCCACAGTTGGTAGAATACTTGTTCGCGAAAGGCAAAGGTCTCGGGTTCGAGTCTCGGGGCGGCACACAGTTTTAATCTGCCAGGAAGTTTCATATCAACGCTCACTCTGCTGCAGGGTGAAAATTTTATTTTCGAAACATCCCCCAGGCTGTGGGATGTGCTAGGCTTGCAAGCTTCGCAGGAGAGTTTCTGTGAAGTTTGGAAGGTAGGGGACGAGTTACTGGCGGAAATAAAGCTGTGAGAACGGGTCGTCAGTCGTATGTGGGTAGCTTAGTCGGTAGAGCACATGCCCACAAAAGGCAAAGGGTCCCGAGTTCTAGTCGCGGTCCAGCACGTAGTTTTAATCTGCCAGGAAGTTTCAGTAGGACCTTTGATGTTCAAGTTATACACTACCTGATAGACAGTATCCAGACACCTGTCAGTGGACGTTAACATGGAGTACGTCCATCCTTCGCCTTTATAATGGTTTGAACTCAGTTGGAGACTCAGACAGGTGTCTGAATATCTGTGGAGGAATGGCAGTCCAACTTCCTGAAGAGCCGAAACCAGAGAAGGTAGTGATGTTGGACGCTGTGGTCTGACTCATCCCGAAGCTGTGTCATTGGGTTCAGGTCGGTTCAAAAATGGTTCAAATGGCTCTGAGCACTATGGGACTTAACATATTAGGTCATCAGTGCCCTAGAACTTAGAACTACTTAAACCTAACTAACCTAAGGACATCACACACATCCATGCCCGAGGCAGGATTCGAACCTGCGACCATAGCAGTCCCGCGGTTCCGGACTGCAGCGCCTAGTACCGCAAGACCACCGCGGCCGGCGTTCAGGTCGGAACTTTAGACAAGCGAGTCCGTTTCAGGAATGTTATCGTCCATAAACCACTGCCTCACAGATGCTGCTTTATAACAGGGTGCGTTTTGGTGCTGATACAATTGACAGCTAGATATGTTTTCTAATTGTTATTGAAAGGTAACTTGTTTGAACTATTTAATTGATTGAGAATGTTGGCAAAATTTAGTGTACTAACAACATTTATTTTTTCAAACAAGACAAAAATTATACTAAACAAGTTATAGATTGAATTCTCTAAACAACTGACAGATTACTCCACTGGGTGGATCCTTGTTGGCAAAGACAGTTTAACTAGGTGACCAGTGAGTCAAGTGCTCTGACCCTAAAAATGTGGATAACGCAAGCTGAATTGATATGACGCTGAGCAGACTTTGATTGATCAAATCTACTGAAATTTCTCTACATAGGTGCAGTTGAGATCAAGTGGTGATTGAGATCTTTACGCCCTGACAATGCCAGAGCGGCAGAGGAGGTGAGACGTGGAGGGGGTACCTGTGAATCGATCGCGGCTATGAAAGAAATGCAAAAATCTCACGGTCAAGCAATCAGGCAGATGGATAGCAATTTACTCTCTACCAGAGCCCTGAAATCACAGTAGATTCCAGTGTGTGACACACCTGTTCGATAGTCGAACCAAGGACGAATTTGGCACACTTACATGACAGAGCACACAAGAATACCAATCGTCAAGACTGATAAACCAAAAACGAATATGTGTGCTCTCAGCAAATGAGTAGTCCGAGATGTTTGAAGTCACACTGTTGGTACAGTAAGAACTTCACTACAGGCTCTCCAGTCTATACTACTCGCAAGTGAAGTCAGTCTCAGGACAGGTCACAACTAGCAACCACACATGCCAGAGCTTCGACGAGAAGTGCTTACAGACCAAAGTCCCGCACCCGAGTGCTTTGCACTCCTCTAGAAAAAATTCCATTTTTCCGCAAATTGCACGAACAACACCGCCTTTACCCCATCTTGAGCCCATCACAAGGCTCTAGAGGTGCTAAATTTCCCCTCCCACATGACAAACAAACTCATGTCGAACAAGGGCAAGAGTTAAGAAACCTGTGTCTCTGAAAAAAAAAATACTGGTGGAAGAGATGATTCTCTCCAAAGTCGTATCTCTTCCCACAGCAACAAGCGATCAGATACAATCTCAAAGATCTTTATTTAAATCGCCTGTGCCTTGGAGCTTGTTAGTCCTAGTTATGAGGTGTAATACAGATTGTATCTCTAAGTGTTTCTCAGATGCCAGTGTTCTTATACAACAGGGGTGGCTAAGGGAAGTGGTGCACTGGCCTACTTGTACTATCAGTGAACACGAAAACATGTGAATTTTTATTATGTGTGGCTCTGCACACAATGTCCAGTTTATGACTCCACTGGGTAGACGCATTCCTTTAGACTGTCACCCCTGCCCAGGCTTCTGCTGGCGCCACAGCAGGTATCATGGCATTGCTCTGCTGGAGCCCAGTCTCAATGAGGGGCTGCCCTGTTTTCCATGTATGGCTGTAGGCCTGTCTGATAGGATTTACTGAGGAATGGATTCACCGCGAATTGCAGCTCCCAGCAAGTCGTTTCTACGAGCTAAGAATCATAAAAATACCTAATGCTTTTAGTGTCCTACCAGTCTCCTTCAACATCTGCTCTTGCAGACCTCAGCAAATACTTTCTAGATGGACTCATGTCCATGTAGAAAGTATTTACTGAGGTTAACGAAGGTGATGTTGGCCTGATGTACTTGACGATGCTCTTTAGCTACACTGTCTAAAGGATCGTACTAAGAAATACCAAATTAAGATCAGCCTGAAGATGCCTAAATAAGGTGAAACGCGTAGTTGATAAATAAAAAAAGAACTAAAATTTCAACCAAGACTGTTTTCAACTAATACTACTAAACACTGGTTTGCTGATTGATGCCATGGGTGGATTGGAAGAAAATATGAATTTCTGACTAAATCGACTCACGAATCTGAAGCCTGTTTCTCTACAGAACGTCAGATTTATGCACCACCATCATCGTCATCATTATCATCGTCATCACCGTTGTCGTCGTCGAAATATGTACCCAACGAAGTCGGAAAGCAACCGCAGGACGATGGAGGTGAAATGGAACATTAAAGTGGTTAAAACAGACTCGTGGAATGTGTATGAATTAAGTATTATGATGGATCCTTACCAGGTAGAGGTATTACTTTTGTTTGCGTTTGCCAATAAATGAACGCTTGATGTACTTCCTTTTTTGTGTCACTTCTCCTTTACATGTGATGCACCAGCATTGTCAGACATGTTTATTCCCACTGACCTTGACAGCCGTGTTCCAAGGTTTTGAGTTCCTGATGGAACCGTTCACCATGTTCCTCAGATGTTTAATCCAATTTTTCTTGAAAATTGCCTAAGTGTGATAGTAGAACATCTAGTTATAGAGAGACCTAGCATCCTAATTTTTCTTGAAAATTGCCTAAGTGTGATAGTAGAACATCTAGTTATAGAGAGACCTAGCATCCTACCTGTTTAAATGACTGTAGCATACCTTCCACTATTTCCTTGTAATCAGTTTCTTATTCTGGCCAAGGAAATGATGCACAACATTTTTTTTAAACTTTGCAAGTTTGCTGTTCTATTTTCGTCACTCTGTTTTCAAAGTGCTCATCAGACATTAACTTACGTATACATGGTCCAATAAATGTCCCTTCTTTCAACTCTACAGCCGATACATTCAGGAATTGGCTACACAGGTATTGGAAACAGTTTCCTGTTTTATCCGGTGCTTTCAGATACTGTTTCATCAGTCCTAATTTGATGTGCAGTGAATGCAGAAAAATATGATTTGGATTAACCAAATGTTCATTCTCAATGTTCTTCAGTCCCGCTATCAGGTTTTGCATCTTAGTCCACTCTCTTCTATACCATTGCTCACGATATGCTCTGCTGTCCCATTCACACATATGGCAAGGCATCTTGCTGGCCGAGAAGAATGTCAGTCACTTTAAAGTCACCACGCACAAGCCACTGGTGTCCTTCATACTTGCAGATTTTTAGGAGAACTTTCATGGTACAGCATATCTCTTTAAGTATACTGAATACGCAGTTGAAATTCACCCTAGCACATTTCCAATATGTAGCAATACCGCTTTCAAACTTCGCTTTGAAGAATCTGTAAATCTCCATTGGTTACTTTCATACTTCTGAGCTCCCACATTCGTCGCTAATCCGGTGATGTCTTTCAAAACACTATTAAACCATCTTTAACAAATCCCTAAAGTCGTTACCACGATTTCTGTACATTGAATATGATGTATAGTGTGCAAGTGAATTATTTTCACCGAGACGTGATCCCTGAAATTGAGCAGAGTCTTTTGAGACTCCCAAGTATTTCACAAAATTGTTAAGTGTTATTTAAGTCAGAGGTTTCAGGTTGCTGCCGGTACCACACCCAGGACAGGTAGATCACTGCTTTCTTTACTTATCGATTCACGGAATTCAAATCTATCCATCGTTTATAGTTGGAGATTTGGTTCGCCGGCCGGGTTGGCCGAGCGGTTCTAGGCGCTGAAGTCTGGAACCGCGAGACCGCTATGATCGCAGGTTCGAATCCTGCCTCGGGCTTGGATGTGTGTGATGTCCTTAGGTTAGTTAGGTTGAAGTAGTTCTAAGTTCTAGGGGACTGATGACCTCAGAAGTTAAGTCCCATAGCGCTCAGAGCCATTTGAGCCAAGGTTTGGTTCATGTTTCTTCTGCTGTATATAGTTACTTCCGTCACACAGAAGTAACAACTATCGACATGATTATTCTGTTCGCGCCACGAGAATAGCGAAATTCAAACACTCGATATTTACCTCCACTGCACTTCCTTAATTCATCCACGCATGTTAGAGGAGCAAATGGTTTGTTCCGATCTTCGAGCTTCATGTCGAAATAATTACAGTATGATTTCTGCACAAATTGTGTTATATGTCGACTTTCTGTACTTATCACCTTAGCTCCACTGATATAACAAAATGTATCTGATTTATTCACAGATTGCCTTCCTGATATTTTTTAACACGGCTTCAATGAAACGGTGATAATGGAACGTCAGGTTTGAAGCTCATTATTTCGTTCTGCTTCACGTATCTACAAACAATGCAATGTTCCCACATTTCTGTAGCTGTGGACAAAATCTTCCTAGGTGTTATTGAAAGGGGGGTGTGAGTACCAGATGCAGATACGCTTGATGAAAATTAGCGTCGCTTCAGGCATGACCAAATCTTAAGCTAACGGCAAATAAGGGAGAAGCTGAAACGGCCCATTGTTAAAGACTCTGAGGCGGATATATCTTTTAATTATACGATAAGAATTTAAATTACACTGCATAACATAGATTTCGCAGCCAATAGTAGGTTGGGAGGAGGGGTAGATAAAACTAAGGGTAATAGAAGAAATCTTATCATTTTCATGTTCAAGACTGGCAAGTTAGTAAAGAGCACCATTTACTTTCCAAACCCCAGAACTTATGTCGATCTGTGTGAATGACGTTACTAACAGACAGTCTTCGAAGTATTAGTGGCTGGTTGTGTTCTCAGTCGAAAATGTTTGTGGTGTGCGTACTGTAAGACCTTCGGTACACACACCATCAGATTATTTGACTTGTCGCTCTGACCAAGTAGGCGAGTGTCAGCAATACATCTCGTGGTCTTATCGTGGCGTGTTTATCTTCTGCCGTTAGGTCAGATGATAGAAATGCCACTTGCACACTTAGAGTAGCAGATTGACGGCGACTAACTTTAAACAGAACTTGATTAATTTTCACACACATTTATTAAAGTAATAAAAAGCATAGAAATAACTTAACTTAGTTCTGGATGCTATTTACAACTGACAATCTGAAGTTCCTGTGGTCTTGGTACATTAATCTTATTCTCACATATCTCTGATACTTGACAAAAGTGTCTATACATTTATCTTCATGGCTATGTACAGGAATATGGTAATCTTATTAAGTGCAGACTGAAACTTGACTACAGACTAATGCAGACTGACCAATTGGAGGTTTGTACACTCGTTATAATACCTCGCGCATTCAGGTATCACTGCGCAAGTGTGATCCACGAGGAGAAAAGGTTCTACGTTAGCAGCAATCTCATTGGCTGCGTTACATATTAATACGCGGATTGGCGGAAGCAGAATTTGGTCCGTCTCTAAGACAGCGCCATCTCGTAGTGCCTGCGCTGTTCTGCTTAGGGGGGCGCACTCTATTGGGAAAGGTGTACACACTGACTATGTGGAACTATGTACACAACAATGTTAAAAATATAAATGATATTGTTGCTGTTGTTCCTGTAACATTTCCTACATACCTTTAAAAAATTAGCCTCCAATCTGTTATTCATACTTTAAAGTCCACCACATTATGTCGCCAATAAAATATCGGCTCTGACACAGAAGTCACTAAAGGCATGAACACACCACAAGACATGTGCCAGTGTAGCAGTCTGCAAAACATTTCACAGCAAGTCGTCAATAGCACGGCCCCAGGCAGTCCAAATAACATCCAGGCAAGGTAACGCAGGGTCGTCGTACATAGAGCAGTCCGGTAGATAGCTTGATCGAGCAACCAGTACAGTGTGAAGTTCTTGGGTTGTGACTGCGGATTTTAACGGTTGCATGGTGCCAGAGGGAGCCCCCATCGATGTGGCTTTGCCTATCTAGATGTAGTCAGGGAATCATTGTCCTCTGTGTGTCCATATCTGGTGAGACATCGATACCGCTATGTGTGATTATACACAACCCGCATAAAGCATCAAGTGCTCGAAATATAGTACATAAATCCCAGTCTAGGCATGAAAGATCTGACTTGGCTTGGACTATCAAAACGACCTGATCTTTCAAAACGACGAGAAGTCTAACAAGTTGAGAGCAAGGAAAATTTTTGCTGAGTGCATGTCAGAGACTGGACTCCAGCTGTCTAGGTGTTGGTATATTTGTGAGTAGTGGGGAGTCCTCTGTGCTTGGAGAGACAGCAACAGTTAGTGTATAGTACTGAAATATAATTAGAGAAGCTATCAGGAATTCTGAGTCTGCTGCGATCTACCACACCAGTACTGACATACGAGAGCGGTTTCGCATAATAAAGGACTACATCAAGCAGGTCAAGCGGCTGCAAAGTGTTTTCTACTTTTGCGACATTTATTTTATTTACATAGTTAGCATTAAGCTAAAACAGAATTAGATTATGTTTCTATAGTTGAAGGGGGTTGGCGAGACTTGATGCACTCTCCAAGGCCGCACAGCACCCCTCTGTCATAACACGTGATGCTGACCCTGTAGATTAATCCAATATTCCCCTTCTCCCTCCTCTCTCTCTCTCTCTCTCTCTCTCTCTCTCTCTCTCTCTCTCTCTCTATATATATATATATATATATATATATATATATATATATATATATATATATATACAGGGTTATTACAAATGATTGAAGCGATTTCACAGCTCTACAATAACTTTATTATTTGAGATATTTTCACAATGCTTTGCGCACACATACAAAAACTCAAAAAGTTTTTTTAGGCATTCACAAATGTTTGATATGTGCCCCTTTAGTGATTCGGCAGACATCAAACCGATAATCAAGTTCCTCCCACACTCGGCGCAGCATGTCCCCATCAATGAGTTCGAAAGCATCGTTGATGCGAGCTCGCAGTTCTGGCACGTTTCTTGGTAGAGGAGGTTGAAACACTGAATCTTTCACATAACCCCACAGAAAGAAATTGCATGGGGTTGGGAGAGCGTGGAGGCCATGACATGAATTGCTGATCATGATCTCCACCACGACCGATCCATCAGTTTTCCAGTCTCCTGTTGAAAGATGAAGTTGGCGCGGTCGGTCTCCAGTTGTTGCATGAGCCAATTTTCCAGCATGTCCAGATACACGTGTCCTGTAACGTTTTTTTCGCAGAAGAAAAAGGGGCCGTAAACTTTAAACCGAGAGATTGCACAAAACATGTAAACTTTTGGTGAATTGCGAATTTGCTGCGCGAATGCGGGAGGATTCTCTATCGCCCAGATTCGCACATTGTGTCTGTTCACTTCACCATCAAGAAAAAATCTTGCTTCATCACTGAAAACAAGTTTCGCACTGAACGCATCCTCTTCCATGAGCTGTTGCAACCGCGCCGAAAATTCAAAGCGTTTGACTTTGTCATCGGGTGTCAGGGCTTGTAGCAATTGTAAACGGTAAGGCATCTGCTTTAGCCTTTTCCGTAAGATTTTCCAAACCATCGGCTGTGGTACGTTTAGCTCCCTGCTTGCTTTATTCGTCGACTTCCGCGGGCTACGCGTGAAACTTGCCCGCACGCTTTCAACCGTTTCTTCGCTCACTGCAGGCCGACCCGTTGATTTCCCCTTACAGAGGCATCCAGAAGCTTTAAACTGCGCATACCATCGCCGAATGGAGTTAGCAGTTGGTGGATCTTTGTTGAACTTCGTCCTGAGGTGTCGTTGCACTGTTATGACTGACTGATGTGAGTGCATTTCAAGCACGACATACGCTTTCTCGGCTCCTGTCGCCATTTTGTCTCACTGCGCTCTCGAGCGCTCTGGCGGCAGAAACCTGAAGTGCGGCTTCAGCCGAACAAAACTTTATGAGTTTTTCTACGTATCTGTAGTGTGTCGTGACCATATGTCAATGAATGGAGCTACAGTGAATTTATGAAATCGCTTCAATTATTTGTTATAGCCCTGTATATATATATATATATATATATATATATATATATATATATATATATATATAATCCCTCTATCTCATGATTTTTCTCTTTTTCATTTCATTTTTTATTTTGATGTATATTGTGTGTAATAATTCATACTGTAATCTAAGAAGCAAACTTTCATCACAATTGTTATTTAGTCTGTCCATGGATGCATAAAGCTTGCTTTAGTTATCCAAACTGCCGACCTGATGTTAATAACGGATGCAAAAATGTCAAAAAGTAACAGCTCTGTTGCTACTGTTAATTTCCTTGTACAATTAGATTGACCAACGATAAAGTAGACCGACTGCTGGAACAGCAACGATCACAGTTTAACTTCCAACAAGATGTATGCTATAGCGTTGGCGGTCATGGAAAATATGTCCCAGAGAGCAATACAAAGACATGAATAACAGGCGTTTGCATCCTGATTTCCACAGAAACAATACGGTTTATATTGTTAATATTTGCAGCCATTTCTCCTCAGTTGGTGAATCAGTTATGCTTTATCACAGAGCTAAGAAAAATTCCGTCTTTTTAACTGAATGCTTTATGTTTGTATACCAAACATGCTTCGCTTATTCATGCTATACTTGTTCAGTAGTACTCATTTTGTTCTTTTCGTGCATCCATTTGTTGTTCTGTATGTACTAAATTTGATTTTTTGTTTTACTGTTATTATTATTGCTTTTATCATAATCTGTATGTATAGCAACTGTTGTAAAAATACTTCCGCATTTACTTTATTAGGTCTTAGTCACTAGTCTTTATTCATATTGTCACTAGAGTAAGCTAATTTTCTCATTTAAACTATGTTCATGATGTTACTCTGATGTGTGAAATGCTGCATGTGTGGAACACTGGTCCGATGTAAGAGAGGGCCTGATGGCCCTAATCTGATCAGGTTAAATAAATAAATAAAAAATAAATGCGCTTAGTACAGGTTTCATCCAACTTTCATGTAATGTTTAAACATTTCTCTGCACATAAGCAATACTATAGCACAATGCACATGTTTTTGCTCACATACTTTAGGACTGAATTTATTTATTATTTACTTCTTATTTATTCCCACATTAATGAACTCCACCGAGCCCGTTTCATCAGTCAGTAGCTCATCCAACCTTCGTTAGCTTACTCAAAATTGTCTCTTAGTAGAAGAACAAAAACTGGTATATCACCGCGTACTTTACTTCAGAAGTTACAACTGCAAATGAACTATTGTTACATCAAAGTTGCAGCCGTAATACTACGAGCTCCAGTACTAAAATAGGTCTGTCAACGAAATTCTGAACGGGGATTAACACTTAGCACCCTCTTCCATCTTGATCTGCCTTCAATTTCCCGCGGGACACACAAAATGACCTCTTAGCTAATCACGTTACAGCAGAGAGATTGCCTTGCACCTCTTCTATGGTTGTCGCCATTGGTTCAGCCTGAACTGCGGCTAGTAATTATTGTGCACCTGGTGTTGGCACCTCGTAGAATCACATACAACCGAATGATTCAGAACTCATGTCCCGAAAAGTTCCAGTCATGTCGCTGGGAACCTTTGTATACGAGGCCTAGACCTGAAACTGCAGTAGACATTGGGCAAGGAAACAGTTCCTTGGGCTATAAAGCGGTTCGATTTGGGGCAATCATCCTGTGCTGACAGCAAAGGGAACGTAACAGCCACCGTAATCTTCGAAACATCTTTTGAATTTTCCGCTGAAACTCGCATACGTGCCATGATTATCACGGTCTACTGCATCTCAATATATGAACACAATGTTACTCTCTGGCTTCAAATAAGACCACCTCCGGCAACCCATCCTGACCGATTTGGGAAGGTAAGTCTCACAGAGTCTCCTGCGTTGTGTCACGTCATTTGGTAACATGTGAAAGACAACGAACAGTGGTTACAATTAGCGCACAATCAACAAATAAACTTTATAATAACAATCTTCCAAGAATTCCATGAAGAGGATCCTGATGATGCCAGAAGAAGCACAATTTTGTCTAAGTGTGCTACACTGAAATTACTTAATGTCATAAAATACTATTGTATTACATTGCTAATTATAAATTAATCAAAAAAATTAACTTTACGAGACTGTATAATGAAGCTCTTCATTGCAGTAGGAGACGCTCAACAGAAAGTTATTCAATTCAGTCATAATCTCCTCCACATTTCCTACAAGAAATTTGACATGCTCTTGCTTGCTTGTTGAATACCTTTATCTTACTCTTTCTGTATTAAGATCAACAGTTCAAAGAATGGATAAAATTAAGACATTGAAGTCTATTTGATCCTAACGTTATATTCATGTATTGCACTATTTTTTGTAAAAATGCTAATAATACTGGTGATGACAAAGAACATTAACCTATGTAAATATTGTGAAGCATTTCTCAAAAGAATTCTGCAGGGTTTTCTAGAACTAAGGCCAGAGTACATTCATATAACAAACGTAATAAGCTTCTACACTCCTGGAAATGGAAAAAAGAACACATTGACACCGGTGTGTCAGACCCACCATACTTGCTCCGGACACTGCGAGAGGGCTGTACAAGCAATGATCACACGCACGGCACAGCGGACACACCAGGAACCGCGGTGTTGGCCGTCGAATGGCGCTAGCTGCGCAGCATTTGTGCACCGCCGCCGTCAGTGTCAGCCAGTTTGCCGTGGCATACGGAGCTCCATCGCAGTCTTTAACACTGGTAGCATGCCGCGACAGCGTGGACGTGAACCGTATGTGCAGTTGACGGACTTTGAGCGAGGGCGTATAGTGGGCATGCGGGAGGCCGGGTGGACGTACCGCCGAATTGCTCAACACGTGGGGCGTGAGGTCTCCACAGTACATTGATGTTGTCGCCAGTGGTCGGCGGAAGGTGCACGTGCCCGTCGACCTGGGACCGGACCGCAGCGACGCACAGATGCACGCCAAGACCGTAGGATCCTACGCAGTGCCGTAGGGGACCGCACCGCCATTTCCCAGCAAATTAGGGACACTGTTGCTCCTGAGGTATCGGCGAGGACCATTCGCAACCGTCTCCATGAAGCTGGGCTACGGTCCCACACACCGTTAGGCCGTCTTCCGCTCACGCCCCAACATCGTGCAGCCCGCCTCCAGTGGTGTCGCGACAGGCGTGAATGGAGGGACGAATGGAGACGTGTCGTCTTCAGCGATGAGAGTCGCTTCTGCCTTGGTGCCAATGATGGTCGTATGCGTGTTTGGCGCCGTGCAGGTGAGCGCCACAATCAGGACTGCATACGACCGAGGCACACAGGGCCAACACCCGGCATCATGGTGTGGGGAGCGATCTCCTACACTGGCCGTACACCACTGGTGATCGTCGAGGGGACACTGAATAGTGCACGGTACATCCAAACCGTCATCGAACCCATCGTTCTACCATTCCTAGACCGGCAAGGGAACTTGCTGTTCCAACAGGACAATGCACGTCCACATGTATCCCGTGTCACCCAACGTGCTCTAGAAGGTGTAAGTCAACTACCCTGGCCAGCAAGATCTCCGGATCTGTCCCCCATTGAGCATGTTTGGGACTGGATGAAACGTCGTCTCACGCGGTCTGCACGTCCAGCACGAACGCTGGTCCAACTGAGGCGTCAGGTGGAAATGGCATGGCAAGCCGTTCCACAGGACTACATCCAGCATCTCTACGATCGTCTCCATGGGAGAATAGCAGCCTGCATTGCTGCGAAAGGTGGATATACACTGTACTAGTGCCGACATTGTGCATGCACTGTTGCCTGTGTCTATGTGCCTGTGGTTGTGTCAGTGTGATCATGTGATGTATCTGACCCCAGGAATGTGTCAATATAGTTTCCCCTTCCTGGGACAATGAATTCACGGTGTTCTTATTTCAGTTTCCAGGAGTGTATATTGCGAAAATACTGTGCCTGTGAATAGAGCTTCCACAAAAATTGAATCCAGTAATTGGAACATACAGAATATACTAGTGGCCTTATGTTCAATCTCTAATCGCGCACACTGCAAATCTAGCAGAACTAGGTGCATCATTGATGGTAAGGTTTCGGTTTTATGATTAAGCTTTTGGTAGATTCGTATCGCATTGATTGGAAAACTATTTTAATAACTTGTAGAGTTCTATAAGAAGTAGGTTCTGAGTGTGCTCAGAATTCAACAATAGTCTATTTTCCTTCCAGCATCAGTTGTTTTCAGATATTTCGTTAGTTATCTTTTCAGTAAGAATACTTCTACTATATTGTATTCCTATAATTACATAATCTGCAAAACAGACAAAATTTGCGTATCTCGACGCTAAAAATAGATCATTACATATAGTACCGAAAGCAGAAGACTGATCTTTCTCAGTTACAAGTGCTATGGAACGTTCGATACTCTGCCTTCTCCATTTAGACCAAACAAAGTCATTTCAAGTTCTATGTCTGCTACAAACACCAAAGACTATGAATCTACACACACCAAAAAAGTTTTGCATCACCTCAGTTCCAGGACTCCTGAAGACAGACGCTGAATGTGTACTTTGTATGACAGACACAGTCCCTTTGACCGTTCAGAGGTGTCACTAAACTCGCCCAAAAATGCAAACAACCATGCATGAGCAGCGCCTATTAGGCGGAAGGAGTCCGATAGCCGATCAGTCCCAGTCATTCCACCATCAGGAGGTGCACGGCTCGTATTTTCTATAGTTCAGCCATGCCTAGAAGGTCAATACCGCCGTGCGATCGCGTCCACATTGTTACTTTGTACCAGGAACGGCTCTCAAGAAGGGCAGTGTCCAGGCGTCTCGGAGTGAACCAAAGTGACGTTCGGACACGGAGGAGATACAGAGAGACAGGAACTGTCGATAACATGCCTTGCTCAGGCCGCCCAAGGGCGACTACTGCAGTAGATGACCGCTACCTGCGGATTATGGCTCGGAGGAACCCTGACAACAACGCCACCATGTTGAATAATGCTTTTCGTGCAGCCACAGTACGTCCTGTAACAAATCAAACTGTGCGCAATAGGCTGCATGATGCGCAACTTCACTCCCGATGTCCATGGCGAGGTCCATCTTTGCAGCGCAGAACGGATGGACCCAACAACATGCCGAATGGACCGCTCAGGTTTGGCATGACGTTCTCTTCAGCGATAACTGTCGCATATGCCTTCAACCAGACAATCGTCGGGGACGTGTTTGGAGGCAACCCGGTCATGCTGAACGCCTTGGACACACTGTTCAGCGAGTACAGCAAGGTGGAGGTTCCCTCCTGTTTTGGGGTGGCATTATGTGGGGCGACGTACGCTGCTGGTGGTCATGGAAAGTGCCGTAACGGCTGTACGATACGTGAATGCCATCCTCCGACTGATAGTGCAACCATATCGGCAGCATATTGGCGAAGAATTCGTCTTCATGGACGACAATTCACGCCTCCATCTTGCACATCTTGTGAATGACTTCCTTCAGGATAACGACATCGCTCGACTAGAGCGCCCAGCATGTTCTTCAGACATGAACCCTATCAAACGTGCCTGGGACAGATTTGCTTTTTATGGACGACGTGACCCATCAACCACTCTGAGGGATCTACACCGAATCGTTGTCGAGGAGTGATACAATCTGGACCAACAGTGCCTTGATGAAGTTGTGAATAGTATGCCAAGACGAATACAGGCATGCATCAATGCAAGAGAACGTGTTACTGGGTATCAGAGGTCTGGTGTGCACAGCAATCTGGACGATCACCTCTGAAGCCCTCGCTGTATGCACAAATGCAGTGTGTGGTTTTCATGACCAATAGAAAGGGCAGAAATGATGTTTATGTTGATCTCTATTGCAATTATCTGTAAAGGTTCCGGAACTCTCGGAACCGAGGTGATGCAAAACTTTTTTGGTGTGTGTGTGAGTAAAAATTTGATCTCAGTACAGTCCAGTTCTATTTCACAGATTACATGGCCTTCATTTGTATACCAATGGCCGGCCAAAGTGGCCGAGCGGTTCTAGGCGCTACAGTCTGGAACTGCGCGACCACTACGGTCGCAGGTTCGAATCCTGCCTCGGGCATGGATGTGTGTGACGTCCTTAGGTTAGTTAGGTTTAAGTAGTTCTAGGGGACTGATGACCTGAGAAGTTAAGTCCCATAGTGCTCAGAGCCATTTGAACCATTTGTATACCAATGGTTGTAATCGCGACATCTATCACCTGGAATCTAATGCAGATCGTATTTCCACATCAGTACAGGAAGTTGCATAGATCTATAATTAAACATTCTCTTCAAGGTATGTAATGCAGTTTATGCATTTTCAATAATTGATGAAATTAAGTGAAATATAAAGAAGGAAAAACACCCAGAACGCATTGTACTCCAGTTGTTGATCATGTACAGGCCTACTATCATTGCAGCAGATGGCTTGTAGCAGTTTCTAATTTCAACTACTGTGACACATCAGGGTTGAGGAAGTTATATTCTTCAGGAGGCCCCTGTTGCAGAATTTCACGTCTATGTCCTATGCGAGGAGCGGCCAAGATTTCGTCTCGTGAGCCATTTCCACCGCCGCGTTATACGCTGCCCGAGCGCGAAGAGGGAAAACTGCGATCGCGCCGCATTTAAATGGCAGCGCAGCCGCACTGCATGGGACTCGGTTTTATATTTCACATGCCTACAACATAGAACACGAGAAAAACAAATTTTCGCTATATTTACTTATTTTTGGTGCGCTGAAGGCATAACACAGCTTTTATCCGGTATGTGGACACAGGCAGACAGTGTCACAGACTTTCGCAATCAGGTTTCCACGTAATCGCAACTTTTTTGGTTTCATAATCGAAAAACGGTCTTTCACATAAATACTTCGATCGAAATACTGTAGCACTTTTGCAACCTCCAGTCTTGTGAACTCTATCTGAGGAAAGCAATGTAGACGTCGTGGACAATTTTAACGTAAAAAGATTTGTCATTAAAACGGGAATTATATTGCAGGTCATCCAATTACGTGTGCACATGTACAGGGGCATTTTAAACTGAAACGAAAACAATCTCGAAAACAGTCGTAAGACAGGCAGTATCCTCTAAACGTTTCGGAAACTAGCCTTGTTATTCTTTCAAGGCCAAAATAAATTCTTCAAACCTCGCGTTAGCTTTAACAGCAGTGAGCTTAGGGAACTGGAATGTGTTAGTCACAACGTGTTCCTTCCAAAACGCTATTTTCTTCTTAAATGCGGCCCCACCAAATTAGAAATGATTTGTTTCTCACCTTAAAATAAAAAAAAAGGCTCTGAGCACTATGGGACTTAACATCTGAGGTCATAAGTCCCCTAGAACTTAGAACTACTTAAACCTAACTAACCTAAGGACATCACACACATCCATGCCCGAGGCAGGATTCGAACCTGCGATCATAGGTGGTCGCGCGGTTCCAGACGCGCCTAGAACCGCTCTGCCACACCGGCCGGCTTCTCACCTTCCAGTGCCTCACAATGGGCAGTGTGCGGTCAAATCCACTTAAAATGAGAGGTCTGCAGAATATTCCGGGTGTTCTGATTTTCGTTCCTGTACCCCTTTTTCCTTCATGAAGTCGACAATAGCGAGTTTTAAATCAAAAAATCGCCCCAGGCGGGCCCCTTGACTTGATCAACGTACTTTACAATATAAAGTCTCCATACTCTTAGTTCAGTTCCACCGAAATTGTTGCAACTAACTGTGGAATAATGCGTGCGACTTCAGAAATTTTACTACACATAACACCAATTTCTGCACTTGCTGCATGCCTGCAAATTTAGCACAAACTCCCTCTTGGATCCCGTCTGTCGATTGTTGTAAATTTTTGCTCCTTCATTGTCAACTAAATCTTTAAATTCTTTCTGTGTGGTATTTTAATATAACTTGATAGTAAATTTATAGCACTCATCGCTTATGCGAGTATATAATATACAGGGTGAAGAAAAATGCCGCACTGCACGGTCGGCATGCGATTCCTCCTCCCAATTCAAGACAAAAGTGTGTCTAGCAGAACACAGCCCCGCCAGTAGCTTTATAGAAACGAGATTTAGAAAACGAGCCTCTGCCAACGATGGAACTATGTGCAGCATGGCCACGAACAGACAGCCTGAACTCTGTGGTGTGCCACAGCTCTTCCATTAGCTCAGTGAGACGGGACAAAAATGGCTCTGAGCACTATGCGACTTAATTTCTGAGGTCATCAGTCGCCTAGAACGTAGAACTAATTAAACCTAACTAACCTAAGGACATCACACACATCCATGCCCGAGGCAGGATTCGAACCTGCGACCGTAGCAGTCCCGCGGTTCCGGACTGCGCGCCTAGAACCACTAGACCACCGCGGCCGGCGAGACGGGACAATGCCGTGGGGAATGGAGATGCTGATTCGCAGATCTTAGAGTCACTTTCGCACTAAACATTTTTGTTCTGTGAAAGCATCTAATCCTATTCAATTTAGAAGTCCACAATGCGGTATCTTGTGTATTTCTTCCTGTTTCTCTTACTTTTATTTACACATTAATACATAACATGAACTTCTTACAGGCGTAAACGACAACTTTGTTTCGTCCATGACATAAATTAAGCCAACAAAAAATTATAGGGGATACAGTAACATCTTCTGTATCCACTGCCGCGCGGGATTAGCCGAGCGGTCTTAGGCGCTGCAGTCATGGACTGTGCCGCTGATCCCGGCGGAGGTTCGAGTCCTCCCTTGGGCATGGGTGTGTGTGTGTGTGTTTGTCCTTAGGATAATTTAGGTTAAGTAGTGTGTAAGTTTAGGGACTGATGACCTTAGCAGTTAAGTCCCATAAGATTTCACACACATTTGAACATTTTTCTGTATCCACTGAGGTACAAACAACACAACAGATAGATCACACTTGATTGCACATTATGCTACACACACTAATTCCATTTTGTATATTTGATCCCAGGCTTATTTTCACAGAACCTGTGTGTACGCGTACGAGCTACGTTCACTTTAAGCTAGATGTTCAAAGCAACCATCTTGCATTTGGAAAAACTTCGCCATTCGCCGGATCATACTTTGCTCAACCCCATTTAACTCACCTGCATCTACCATTGCCGAAGAGGCATGCATGCGAGCTACTAACTCGGATACATCCGTGGGCGGAGTACTACAGAATTGTTCTTTTAAGTGTCCCCACAAATAAAAAAGTAGTGGATTAAGATCTGAGGAACACGGAGTCCAGAACATTGGATATCCATGACCAACCCATTTCGTTTAAATAGTTACACACGTTCCTTCCAAAGTGTGATAGTGTACCATAGCTGTCCCCGGACACCAAGTGAAACCCTTTCTCAAGTGTCAGGCAAAGCTTTACAAAGAAACGTGTGATACAGGAGCGCATTCAACTTGTCTCACAATAGGTAAGGCCCCAAAAGCGCTCCTCCCACGACTCCAGCCCACAGGTTTATGCCGAAGTGTGCCTGAAAGCACGTTCACCGGTGACATGTGGCTTTGTTTCGACCGATAATGGCTGTTGTGCAGGTTCAGAATACGTTCACAGGTGAAGCCAGAGTCGTCAGTCCACAACACGTTGTTTTCAAAATATTAGTTATCTTCCAATCATCAGTATCGTGGACACTTCGCCGAGGTGATTGGTGGACGGTTTCAAGAATCGCGTCATCTGTTTGTGGAGAACGTCTAACCCTTGAACGACATTTGTCCATTACTTGTGGACGAAGATTACCGGTTTCCCAAAGGTGTTGCTCCAAGTGACGAAAAGCATTCTCATCGGGTTGGCGCATTTGAGGATTCTGCACAGAGTCGCACAACCAGCAGCCGCAGTTTGGTTATTGGATGCACCCAACAGCAATCGCATATGGCCGTATTCATTGTTTGTGTGCTCCACCGGGAAGCCGCCCTATATAAACTTGACAGGATCAATTATGGTTGTGCACTGAGCGGTTAGCAGACATGGATGCAGTTTAATGATCTACAGTGTAATGTGATACACTATCGTCATGCGACAAAATTGTCACATAATACACTACTGTCATAAGAAAAAATTATGTTCTGCTTATAAAGAACGAGGACTAGGGCACGGACGTCTAAAAAATGAAAATAAAAAAGGAACCAGAAGAGGATGCCAACCACTGCTCCGTGGTGGATGAGTGTTCTATAGCTCAGAAACCTACTTTCTGATTTAATTTTTTTTTGTTTAATCTCATTTTGTTCGTTACATTCGCTCGGGGCGGACGTCCCATGACACCGCTTTCAGTTCATCGTTGATTCATTCACTTAGTTTTTTTATTACAGATGGCAGCACCCCTCTCACCCAACTCGCTGAGCTAGCGTGACATGTCTGTTTCCAGTTCCTCGTTTTCATATATTGTTTTCGAAATGCATCCGATCTGATTTAGCTAGATAAACTTTTGTCTTGAATCTGGATGAGCAATCGCATGCTAACCTCTAAGTGCAGCATTTCTTCTTCACCGTTTACTTTGAGAATTCTCATCCCTCTCTTCTGTTATTCCCATCTGTTTTAAAGCCTTGTGACGAAAGATCGCTTGACTGCCTTTTTTTTCTCCAAACAACCACTAGATCTGTAAACGACCTTCATACTACAAAGCCGGCCAAAGTGGCCGTGCGGTTCTGGGCGCTACAGTCTGGAGCCGCGTGACCGCTACGGTCGCAGGTTCGAATCCTGCTTCGGGCATGGATGTATGTGATGTCCTTAGGTTAGTTAGGTTTAAGTAGTTCTAAGTTCTAGGGGACTTATGACCTCAGCAGTTGAGTCCCATAGTGCTCAGAGCCATTTGAACCATTTTTTTTCATACTACAAACATATAGCGGAGGGTAAACAGTGCTGATACATGATTCTGCCGAAATGAAGAGAGCTGTGCAGACCAAAACATACCACATAGCAATACAAAATGAAATTATGCAATTTGAAGGTGTGGGGGGGGGGGGGGGGGGGGCAGAAAGGAAAGGAAAGAGAAAGAACTAATAACATCATCTGCATCGGAACTTAATGCGGAATCAGCGAGTGAAAATGTGTGCCGAACCGGATTCGAACGCTAGACCTCCTGCTTACTGGGCAGTTGCATTAATCCTTGCACCCCCCCCACCTATCGCTAATACGCAAACTGCCTTGGCTTGCCCTCCAATTGACCCACACTCGCACCTAGCGCCACCTACTTGCCGTTCCCGTCCATGTCCTCCAGGGTCACTAATTTCAGATTCCCGCTGGAGGTCGAACGTAAATGTGCGTCTGGACTGAAGGTTGTGGATTCATAGTCTTTAAGACGTATCAGTTGTATTAATGCATGGTGTCTGTTCTTTTGGACATATTACATATTATGTAAATTGAAGGGGGCGGGGGGGAGACGAGAAAGGGAAAGGAACTAATGATATTAGGTGCATTGGGACTTAATGAGGAATCTGTTTGCTGGACTAGGATTTGAACCCAGGATCTCCTACTTCCTATGCAGCTGCATTAACCAATGCATCATCCAGACACAGCTGAAACATCCCCTTCGAAAAATTTTAGAAATGACAGTGCTGGAAAACCTCTCTGTTATTTGATTTTCGAACAGCTGAGCAAAACTTACGGTACTGAGACATTCACTAAACTGACACACAATATTTTTAGCGAAACGCAATCTGACTTTCAATAATCCCTAAAAAAGAATGGCCCTGACTAACAAAAACCTATACCTTTCATAAATCACTTACCTCACAAGAATCTTCGTCACTCAAACTACTGCAATACAGCGAGCGCCAACACTGCCAGCTAAATAAAAGATTCTAACTACTGAAGGCACTAACTACTGATAGGCATAGTTAGCAAATGAAAGATTTTGATACAGAACAAACAATGTGTTTACCTTAATAATGTTCAAAAGTCATCATATATATATCAGTTCATGATATCCAGTATTACAAATTTACTCTTTCTGATGGACACACGTCCAGATCATCCGCTCTCAAAATTCTGCCATGTCTCTTCCCACATCCACCACTGCTGGCAGCTCACCTCCAACTGCGCAACGCTACGCGCTGTTCACATCCAACTGCCCAACACTACAATAGCAAATATTCCAACAATGCAAACCAGCCACAGACGTCACACGGCACAGTCAGAGATTTTCATACAGAGCGCTACGTGGCGTTACCAACATAAAAACCTAAACAGCCTACTTACACAGTGTCGATCGCAAATGTGCATATTAACTCGATGTGCAGACTAACCCGACCTACACTCCCACGCAACGCTACCTATCCACAGTCCCTGTCAATGAGCGTGCGGGGTGGCGCAATGGTTAGCACACTGGACCCGCATTCGGGAGGACAGCGTTTGAAACCCGTCTCCAGTCATCCTGATTTAGGTTTTCCGTGATTTCCCTAAATCGTTTCAGGCAAATGCCGGGATGGTTCCTCATCCTTCCCTAATCCGAGTTTGTGCTCATTCTCTAATGACCTCGTTGTCGACGGGACGTTAAACATTAATCTCCTTTTTTCCTTCTCCGTCCATGTTCTCCATGCTCACTGATTTTAGATTTCTTCTGGGGACCGATCATAAATGTGCATCTGCACTGAATGTTGTGGATTCATAGCCCATCGAGGCAATGTGAATGTATTGGGTCTGTTGTTTCGGATGTGACTGCTGCAATATATTTTAACTGCTTTGTCTATTTAGCTGTTTACAACAGCAGTCAATGAAACTAATTTGGTTGCTTTATGCACTATTCGCTTATTTAGCATTTTGGTTCTATTTTGATGTTTCAGATTATTGTTTTCGTCTTGAACTCCCTCCTGCTTTTAGAGATGGCCCTATTCAGAAAACGGAAATGAAATAATCTGAAGTACTTTCGGAGATTTTTGTCGATGATTAGTCAGATGTTCCTCGTGAGAATTAAGATCCGTATAGCTGTGTGAACGGATGTTCTTATGGTTCAGCCGCGCGGGATTAGCCGAGAGCTCTCAGGCGCTGAAGTCATGGACTGTGCGGCTGATCCAGGCGGAGGTTCGAGTCCTCCCTCGGGCATGGGTTTGTGTATTTGTCCTTAGGATGATTTAGGTTAAGTAGTGTGTAAGCTTAGGGACTGATGACCTTAGCAGTTACATCCCATAAGATTTCACACATATTTGAACATTTTTTTCTTGTGGTTCAGAGGACGATTCCAGTTACAAAGAATCATTAGGCCTGTAAAGAAGAGTAAGCTGGCAGTGTCTTCAGGTGATTCAGATAATAACTATGAAGACGATTCAGTTCTTGTGAATGATTCGTTTCTCCATAATTGTTAACCGTTTCTAGACGGTATCCAAGTCTCGCTTTGGCATAGACTAAGCCAATGTACAAGTGAAACTCGCACTATCTGGAATGTGCTAAAATCAGTTACATCTATGGGAGTGAGTCCCCAACATCTCAGCAATTGCAGTTATAAGTAACGCATACCACCCTCAAACAACCCAGGAACTACCGCACATCAACAGTGACATGGGGGCGCAGGTGAGCTATCACCGTCGTCCACAGTCCAAGTGGGCTCAACCACCGGGAATTGATGGGTCCACCACACTACCCCCAAAGCCTGCAGTTGATGGGGGAGCCATATAAGTCACCTACAAGTTGTCATTCATTCTGGTGATTCTTCCATAGCCGCCACGTTGTTGGTCACATGTGCATTGCTCCTGGTCGCTCTCTGTATAGGAATTAATTATGGCCGTGGGTAGATCCTTGATAATATGCACTGGACTCACATAATTCATTTTGGCACTATCTCGTACTGTTGCGTTTTCTCTTACATTACCTTCATTTTATAAGTATCTTCTAAGTTCTCTCTCTGATACCTTATTTGCTGCTTCATCCACCAGCTGCTGTGTTCCTTTGTGGCTATGTCATTTATGGTGCTGACGTCTGTTACTTGAGTCCACAGATCTTTAGTGCCAGGGAACTCCAGGACGATACAGACAGCGCTGTATTGGTCCGATAAAGGAACATCTTCAAGAGTAAAATATCGCCAGTAGTTGTTGTTATTTTTGTTCAAGTTAGCAGAGTTCAAACAGTATAAACGCCTTTATGGGACACAGTGTATATTAAATAGTCTTACTTATTCAATGCATTGGTACTTCTGAAGTAACGTCGGTCAAATTCACTGTTTTTGTATGTGGTAGTATTAAATCCTGTACCAGTGACTTACTTACATTTTTAGTGTGTACTAAGTAACTTCTGAAATGTTTTTTCCTTGGGACATACGTTTCGTTTTATTCCGATAAAACATCGCTAACGTTAGGATGCGTGTTTTTGATCTTGTAATGTGCATTTGATGTGTTTACTCGAGTGCCATTTCAATTTTTACCCTTGGTAGTGCAGCCGTAAATAATAAAATGAAGGTAACTATGGAACCATAACCAACGGACAATGACACAAGAGGGTGACGTTGAAGTCTACTTGTAATATTTTTTCAGACGGTCAACAACACAGTTCACTGGCAGACGCAGAACGGAAGAGAGACAGGGGGTGGGGGTGGGGGGCACTATTTCTACGCTCCCAACTTCACGCTTCTCATTGCAGCCTACTGTGTCTGACAGTAAATTTGCATGGCTAAGGACACTACAAAAATGAAGTGACGAATTCAAAATGAACTTCATTGTACTCCACCTTAGATCCTGCGGCTGTTTAGGTTTTTATATTGGTAACGCCACGTAGCGTTCTGTATGAAAATCACTGGCCGTGCTGTGTGCAGTCTGTGGCTGGTTGGCATTGTTGTAACATTCGCTATTGTAGTGTTTGGCAGTTGGATGTGAACAGCGCGTAGCGTTGCGCAGTTGGAGGTGAGCCGCCAGCAGTGGTGGATGTGGGGAGAGAGATGGCGGAGTTTTGAGAGTGGATGATCTGGACGTGTGTCCATCAGAGACAGTAAATTTGTAAGATTGAATGTTATGAACTGATATATATATATATATATATATATATATATATATATATATATATATATATATATATATATATTATAACGATTGTTCCCCTTTAGGAGAGCGATTGAACTTGAATTCATAATTTCATCTTCGGATGTTTTTCTTCTTTGCTTCCCAAAACCTCCTCATCCTCTCAGAATGCTCCTTCTTCCGCTCCTCTGTCCATTTTTTACCAGGCTGACGCGATGTTCTTTCCCCAAACTTCACACTTGTGATTTTATGCCGGCACTCGGTGCGATCTTCGAGATTTTTTATGTTGATCTGCTGTAGATCCCTCTGGACTTCTTTCAGCCATTCCGTGCCACATTTACTCCTTGTTATAATACTGAATAATTTCTTTGCTGTTCTGGAGTCTTACATCCTGTAGATGTGTGTATAAAATTTGGCTCGGCGCTTTCTGATTTCATCTGTTACTATGTTGATCTTTCTATAGAGCTCGTTTTGTGGTCTCTTCATCCAAATGCCATTTTTGTTGATTGGACCGTAAATCTTCCTGAGAATTTTTCTCTCCTGCTTTTCTATTTCCTTAATTTTAGAATGACCATCAATCACCATTGTTTCAGCTGCATAGATTGCTTCTGGAAGAATCACTGTTGTATAGTGCCTTAATTTTGCGTCTGTCGAAATGCACTTCTTGTTATAATGCGTCCATGTTAGCTTGTAGGCTTTCTGGAGCTTGGTGATTCTTTGTTCATTGGCAATTCGGTTTAATCCTGAGGACTGTATAGTTTCACCGAGGTATTTAAAATGGCAGACTTGCGCAATTTTACCATATTTTGTTATTAAAGGGGATTTATTTTCTGGCTGCCTTTCCATACATTGGGTTTTTGCATAAGATATCTGTAGTCCGGTTTTTTGTGAAATTTCATGTAGTTTTTCCACTGCGTGAATTGCTTCTGTTCTGTTATTGGTGATAATTGCAATATCGTCAGCGAAAGCAAGGCACTTGACTTTAAGTCGGTTCTCTTTCTTGATACCAATTTGGATACCCTTTACGTGAGGTTCCCATTCCCTGATTATCTTTTCTAGAACAATATTGAAAAGGATTGGGGATAGTCCGTCCCCCTGTCGGACTCCAGATTTGATTTCGAAGGGTTCTGATACTTCGCCCATGAATTTCACTTTGGCCGTTGTTCCTGTAAGTGTCTGTTCTGTGATTTTTCGTGTCTTTCGGTCGATCCCAAATTCTTCCATGATTTTAAACAGGGTTCCACGGTCCACGGAATCATATGCTTTCCTGAAGTCGATGAATGTAACTACTGTGTTTCTGCATTTCCTCATTTGTAATATTGTCTTTAAGCACCAGATCTGTTCCGCACATGACCGTCCTTTTCTGAATCCGGCCTGGTATTCACCAATTAGTGTATCTGCTTGGGATTCTATCCTGTTTAAAAGCGCTTTGGAAAGGATTTTGTAAGCGACTGGGAGCAGGGAAATTCCTCTGTAATTGTTCATGTCTGTCTTGTCGCCCTTTTTGTGTAGCGGGTGAATTAGAGCGCATTTCCAGTCCTCTGGTACCTGCTCCGTTATCCATATGTCTGATATTATATGGTGTAATTTCTGCATAAGTATAGGATCGTTTAGTTTCCAGAACTCAGCAATGATCGCATCTTCTCCTGGTGCTTTGTTATTTTTCAACTGCTTGACTATCTCCATAATTTCTTCAAGATCCGGGGCATGTGAGTCTGGGTGTGTGAATACTGGAGAAGAGAAGACAAGTTTTTCTTGGGGTGGTTCGCAGTTGAGGAGGGAACTGAAATATTGGGCTAAGATTTTGCAGTTATTTTTCGTGTTGGTTTCCAAAGAGCCATCGGGGTTCTTGAAGCACAAGCTAGGCGCTTGGTATCCCTGTAAGTTTTCTCTGAAAGTCTTATAAAAATTTCTTGTGTTATTTTTGATGAAATCGTGCTGGATTTCAGAGAGTCTGTTGTTGTCATATCCCCGTTTTTCTTTTCTAATTATTTTTGAGGTCTGTTTTTCGGTTTTAAGAAAGTTCTCCCAGTTTTCTTCAGTTTTGTGACTGTTAAATTTTTTCCATGCAGTTATTCGGTTGTCAACTGCCTCATCACAGGTTGCATTCCACCAGCGATGTTTCCTATTGCGAGGGGGTTGTCCTAATTTGAAGGCTTCCTGAATTTTCTCTGTTAGTTTCTTTCAGTCTGTTGATTTTTCCTGATTAATTTGCATGATTATTTTTTCTTTGTTCAGTTGCAGATATTCCGGATCTGGTTTGGTACTTTTGGGTGGCCTTTTTAGCATTCTGTTGGGTTGGAATTTTGTTTTTATTTGGAGAAGATGACGATTTGATTCAAAGACACCTTTGCGGGTTCTGATGTTTTGAATTTCTTTTATGTTTTCTTTGGAAATTGCGACATGGTGTATTTGGTATTCACCCTGTCTAAGACTGGGTGATCTCCATGTGGTTAATTTATGTGCAGGTTTTTGAAACTGGGTACTCATTATTTTAAGTCGAAAGTTTCTGCAGAAGTCGATTAGTTTTTCTCCATTCTTGTTGGTACGTTTGTGTTTGGTGTGGGGTCCAGTGGTATCTCTGAACTATATATATATATATATATATATATATATATATATATATATATATATATATATATATATATATAATGACTTTTGAACACTATTAAGTTAAATACATTGTTTGTTCTCTATCAAAATCTTTCATTTGCTAGCTATGCCTATCATTAGTTAGTGACTTCAGTAGTCAGAATCTTTTATTTAGCTGGCAGTATTGGCACTCGCTGTATTGCAGTAGTTCGAGTAACGAAGATTTTTGTGAGATAAGTGATTCATGAAAGGTATAGGTTATTGTTAGTCAGGGCCATTCTTTTGTAGAGATTATTGAAAGTCAGATTGCGTTGCGCTAAAAATATTGTGTGTTAGTTTAGTGTTGATCAGAATAGGTAAAGAGCGAAATGTTTGAGTACTTTCAGTTCTGCTCAGCTGTTTGAAAATCAAATAATGTAAGAGGTTTATCAGCACAGTAATTCATAAATTTATCTAAGGGGATGTTTCAAACAGTAAGCTGAAATGGTAAATCGACGAAGTCACACTCGGAGGAGGACGCCATCTGTTGGAAGTAATTTTGAAATAGCCGTATGAAAAACGGTCTCTTAAAATTAAGAGTATAATTCTTCTATTTGTGCCAGTAAACTGTTTTTGGTCTATCAACAACATTTTTCTGGGTGTATAGGTGCCTCATGTTATAAAAATAGACTTTATTAGGACCGTAAAGTTACATTATTACGCACATTTACTCCAAGAAAACGTATGTTCGCTGACTCCGTCCACGGAGACCTACGCACGTCCTTTTTTGTCGGCTGTGTAGTAGTGTTGTTAAGTATCCCGATTTATATGGAATACCATCTCGATTGCATCAAATCGGATAATGTTTCACGTAATATACACTTTGGCAACAAAAGTCGTTGGGTACTTCCCAGTATCATACCGGACCTCCTCCTACCTGGCGTAGTGGAGCCATTCAACATGGCATGGAGTCAACAAGTCTTGGAATTCCCCTCTCTAGCTGTCCATAATTGTGGCAGTGTAGCCAGCGCTAGATGTTGCCTACGAACTGACCTCACGATTATGTCCCACAAATGTTCGATGAGTGGCCAGATCATTCGCTCCAGTTGTTCAGAATGTTCTTCAAACCAGTCGCGGACAACTAATACCCACACAATTATGGAGCCACCACCAGTTAGCACAGTGCCTTGTTGACAACTTGGGTCCATCGCTTGGTGCGGTTTGCGCCACACTTGAAATCTACTATCAGCTCTTGCCAATTGAAATCGGGACTCATCTGATCAAGCCACAGTTTTCCAGTCGTCTATGCTCCAAACGATCTGGTCACGAGCCCGGGAGAGGCGCTGCAGGTGACGTGCTATTAGCAAAGGCACTCGCGTCGGTCGTCTGTTGCCATAGCCCATTAACGCCAATTTTCGCGTCACTGTCCTAACAGATACATTCGTCGTACGTCCCACACTGATTTCGTCGCTGCTCTTGGTCATTAAGTGAAAGCCGTGGGCCACTATGTTATACACGGTGAGAGGTAATGCCTAAAATTTTGTATTCTCTGCACACTCTTGATACTGTGGATTGAGATTTTCACACCACCACATCTCGTCACATAAACCACCGATTTGAGTAACGAAAGAGGCCAAGAGCCATTTATTTGCCAATGTATAATATTTAACTACGCATTGTAATGATGCATTTTGACTATTTACAACGAGATATGAATCCAGCGCCACTGACGTGCCTAAGAAACTATAGACTAATTCTACGCGCATGTAAAAACATCGATATTAAAGACAGACTCTGAAGACATTTGAATATTACAAAAAACAAGCGCGCAACCCATCGTCCACTGTCGGACGATATCACTCTCTTTTTATCTCGTGTATAATACGGACGCAACATTACATAGACATCATTATAAGATTTGTAATTTGTTTAAATCTATTGAGAAATACGGTTACTTTGTTGAATGTGAGACTAGTATGTGCGAAAAACACAGAGTGGTTAATGAATGGACATTTCTACGTGATTTATAAACTACACTCCTGGAAATTGAAATAAGAACACCGTGAATTCATTGTCCCTGGAAGGGGAAACTTTATTGACACATTCCTGGGGACAGATACATCACATGATCACACTGACAGAACCACAGGCACATAGACACAGGCAACAGAGCATGCACAATGTCGGCACTAGTACAGTGTATATCCACCTTTCGCAGCAATGCAGGCTGCTATTCTCCCGTGGAGACGATCGTAGAGATGCTGGATGTAGTCCTGTGGAACAGCTTGCCATGCCATTTCCACCTGGCGCCTCAGTTGGACCAGCGTTCGTGCTGGACGTGCAGACCGCGTGAGACGACGCTTCATCCAGTCCCAAACATGCTCAATGGGGGACAGATCCGGAGATCTTGCTGGCCAGGGTAGTTGACTTACACCTTCTAGAGCACGTTGGGTGGCACGGGATACATGCGGACGTGCATTGTCCTGTTGGAACAGCAAGTTCCCTTGCCGGTCTAGGAATGGTAGAACGATGGGTTCGATGACGGTTTGGATGTACCGTGCACTATTCAGTGTCCCCTCGACGATCACCAGTGGTGTACGGCCAGTGTAGGAGATCGCTCCCCACACCATGATGCCGGGTGTTGGCCCTATGTGCCTCGGTCGTATGCAGTCCTGATTGTGGCGCTCACCTGCACGGCGCCAAACACGCATACGACCATCATTGGCACCAAGGCAGAAGCGACTCTCATAGCTGAAGACGACACGTCTCCATTCGTCCCTCCATTCGCGCCTGTCGCGACACCACTGGAGGCGGGCTGCACGATGTTGGGGCGTGAGCGGAAGACGGCCTAACGGTGTGCGGGACCGTAGCCCAGCTTCATGGAGACGGTTGCGAATGGTCCTCGCCGATACCCCAGGAGCAACAGTGTCCCTAATTTGCTGGGAAGTGGCGGTGCGGTCCCCTACGGCACTGCGTAGGATCCTACGGCCTTGGCGTGCATCCGTGCGTCGCTGCGGTCTGGTCCCAGGTCGACGGGCACGTGCACCTTCCGCCGACCACTGGCGAAAACATCGATGTACTGTGGAGACCTCACGCCCCACGTGTTGAGCAATTCGGCGGTACGTCCACCCGGCCTCCCGCATGCCCACTATACGCCCTCGCTCAAAGTCCGTCAACTGCACATACGGTTCACGTCCACGCTGTCGCGGCATGCTACCAGTGTTAAAGACTGCGATGGAGCTCCGTATGCCACGGCAAACTGGCTGACACTGACGGCGGCGGTGCACAAATGCTGCGCAGCTAGCGCCATTCGACGGCCAACACCGCGGTTCCTGGTGTGTCCGCTGTGCCGTGCGTGTGATCATTGCTTGTACAGCCCTCTCGCAGTGTCCGGAGCAAGTGTGGTGGGTCTGACACACCGGTGTCAATGTGTTGTTTTTTCCATTTCCAGGAGTGTATTATGGACATAACAAACCACTCAAGCCTGTCGTTGTTATTGACGTAAGTGTTAACATGTTATATGGACTTAACGTTCAAGTTCGTAATTATGGTGTCAATTACCCTAAATTTGAGTTTGCTTAATCATTTATTTTATATGTGCCAAGATCTTTTTTTTTTTTTTTCACACGCAGAGCCAAACGTGTCCGACGTGTTATTGCGTAGACAGGACAGTCGAAGCCGATGTTAACATACTACTTATATTCCCCCTTGTAATATCCTCCAAACTCTGTTTTTAAACTGGCCCTTTGGTACATTTTCAGTGCAAGTGACGTCCGGAAAATTTCTTAGCAAACTTCAGTTCTCACCTCGCACCTCGCTCGGCACTTTCTAAACGGGAAAGTGAGCCACGCAAGTATATGACGCTTCCCCTTCTCAATCGTAATAATAATAATAATAATAATAATAATAATAATAATGCAGACTTTGTAAACAACAAATAGAAACAGTAGATCACATCACAAGCGGATGTACAATACTAGCAAATACAGAATACCCCAGAAGACATGACAATGTCGCAAAAATAATACATCAACAGCTTGCCTTACAACATAAACTTTTAAAACAACACGTTCCTACATACAAGTATACACCACAAAATGTACTGGAGAATGATGAATACAAATTATACTGGAACAGAACCATTATAACAGATAAAACAACGCCACATAACAAACCTGACATCATACTCACCAATAAAAAGAAGAAATTAACACAACTAATCGAAATATCCATACCCAATACAACAAATATACAAAAGAAAACAGGAGAAAAAATTGAAAAATACATCCAACTGGCTGAGGCAGTCAAAGACATGTGGCATCAGGATAAAGTTGACATCATACCAATTATACTATCAACTACAGGAGTCTAGCACACAATATCCACCAGTACATCAATGCAATACAGCTACATCCAAACATATATATACAACTACAGAAATCCGTAATTATTGATACATGTTCAATTACCCGAAAGTTCCTAAATGCAATATAACACATACCATACAGTTAAAAGGAAATGACGCTTGATCAAGGTCCGCGTCACTCCATTTTTAACCGGACTTAACGTCTGAGAAAGTGAAGGAGATAATAATAATAATAATGTTTCCCTACATCAGAGGATCTCGGAATACTGAATTCCCTAACAATTTCCTAAACGGAGTGTCCCATGCGTCTAGCTACCATTCCACGTTCAAAATCTGTTGATTCTCGTAGTGCGGCCAAAATGGTGTCAAAAACCTTTTATCGCGGATCACCTGAGTGTAACTGACGGCTCCCCCAATACAGTGTACTTTTATACCTTGTGTACGCGATACTATCGCCATCTGTATATTTGCATATCGCTACCCCATGACTTATCTTAAATGGTTTAAATGGCTCTGAGCACTATGGGACTTAACATCTATGGTCATCAGTCCCCTATAACTTAGAACTACTTAAACCTAACTAACCTAAGGACATCACACAACACCCAGTCATCACGAGGCAGAGAAAAGCCCTGACCCCGCCGGGAATCGAACCCGGGCGCGGGAAGCGATAACGTTACCACACGACCACGAGCTGCGGACTGACTTATCTCACATCAGTGTAGTCTGATCACTATATGAGTGTTTAACTTAGTAGACACTCCTGTAAACGAAACAAATTAAAATACAACATTATTCCACGATTCTACAAATCGGTACGCATGCGACTGCGAGCCTTACCAACATGTTCCAGAACCCTGTCCATAAAAACGAGATTTTTTCCGGGGCTCATACCTTGGATTCTGTTGTTGACAGAAAGTAGGGTCAAGTGTTTTGGACAGCCCTTTTTACTGTAATTATCGTCTTACTGTAACTATCGTGCAGTACAGGATCAAAGCCTGAAAGTCACACAACACACACTCCCTCCAGCTTAGGCAAACGGAGCACATTGTTAGGTTCTCTTTGCATTAGATGTGTTCTGCGGTGCGCCTTAAGGGGCTGATGGAGTTGAAACTTCTTTATTTAAATGTCTGTGTCTGTACTTAAATTGCTGAATGACTGAGAAGATGTATTTTTTTTACCTTAATAATGTGACATCCAGTTCAAACACGAATATAAATCGTCACTGACATCCAGTACGAAGATATATAATCATGAATAATTTTCAATCTCCAAGTCGGATACTTCCAGATCGTTAGCCTACGCTAACACTTCAGACCTCTACCCTCCATCAATGCCAACTTCTCACATTTAACATCCATCATTGCTGGCTGTTCACCTCCAACTGCCCAACAGTATCTTGCGTCCGTCGGCCGTCGTAGATTAATATATTATTATTGTTATTATTATTTCTTGATTGTTGCCGACTTACGTGGTGGACCTTAATGAAAATGATGTTTCATTTAATTTTGATTTACGATTAAATGATTTCCTGAAGTTCTCCTTTTTAACAATGTTATTCTCAAATTATTTGTTACGTTAATGAATGTTAGACTCGCTGAATCTTAAAACATGAGCATATAAGCTGAACAATGTAGTAAACTTTTCATATTAATTTCCTCAGCTAGTCAGCTCACTTTAAAGCAAAAGATCTTTAGTTATTAATTACAATTGCGGGCCACACACGCGCGAGAGTATTTTTTCTTACCTCCGTTAACCATTGCCACGTAGTCCGAGTCTTGGCTCTGGCTGTCGGCTATGGTACTGAAAATAAGAATCTTAAAGCTACGTATTTCTGAAACTTCGTGCGGCTGTGGAGAAAAATTAATATTATCTTAATAGCGGGCGAGTATTTCGCTTCCGCAAATTTTTCAGAAGTTAATATCGCCACGTAATGGCGTCGTTGGCTGCATCGGCCGCTGCGATTGTTGAACTGTAAATTACTTGAATGCAGGTTAATTCAAGGAAGGCGGACATGAAATCGGGATCACCTCTTACAAATTACACTCCTGGAAAAGGAAAAAAGAACACATTAACACCGGTGTGTCAGACCCACCATACTTGCTCCGGACACTGCGAGAGGGCTGTACAAGCAATGATCACACGCACGGCACAGCGGACACACCAGGAACCGCGGTGTTGACCGTCGAATGGCGCTAGCTGCGCAGCATTTGTGCACCGCCGCCGTCGGTGTCAGCCAGTTTGCCGTGGCATACGGAGCTCCATCGCAGTCTTTAACACTGGTAGCATGCCGCGACAGCGTGGACGTGAACCGTATGTGCAGTTGACGGACTTTGAGCGAGGGCGTATAGTGGGCATGCGGGAGGCCGGGTGGACGTACCGCCGAATTGCTCAACACGTGGGGCGTGAGGTCTCCACAGTACATCGATGTTGTCGCCAGTGGTCGGCGGAAGGTGCACGTGCCCGTCGACCTGGGACCAGACCGCAGCGACGCACGGATGCACGCCAAGACCGTAGGATCCTACGCAGTGCCGTAGGGGACCGCACCGCCACTTCCCAGCAAATTAGGGACACTGTTGCTCCTGGGGTATCGGCGAGGACCATTCGCAACCGTCTCCATGAAGCTGGGCTACAGTCCCGCACACCGTTAGGCCGTCTTCCGCTCACGCCCCAACATCGTGCAGCCCGCCTCCAGTGGTATCGCGACAGGCGTGAATGGAGGGACGAATGGAGACGTGTCGTCTTCAGCGATGAGAGTCGCTTCTGCCTAGGTGCCAATGATGGTCGTATGCGTGTTTGGCGCCGTGCAGGTGAGCGCCACAATCAGGACTGCATACGACCGAGGCACACAGGGCCAACACCCGGCATCATGGTGTGGGGAGCGATCTCCTACACTGGCCGTACACCACTGGTGATCGTCGAGGGGACACTGAATAGTGCACGGTACATCCAAACCGTCATCGAACCCATCGTTCTACCATTCCTAGACCGGCAAGGGAACTTGCTGTTCCAACAGGACAATGCACGTCCGCACGTATCCCGTGCCACCCAACGTGCTCTAGAAGGTGTAAGTCAACTACCCTGGCCAGCAAGATCTCCGGATCTGTCCCCCATTGAGCATGTTTGGGACTGGATAAAGCGTCGTCTCACGCGGTCTGCACGTCCAGCACGAACGCTGGTCCAACTGAGGCGCCAGGTGGAAATGGCATGGCAAGCCGTTCCACAGGACTACATCCAGCATCTCTACGATCGTCTCCATGGGAGAATAGCAGCCTGCATTGCTGCGAAAGGTGGATATACACTGTACTAGTGCCGACATTGTGCATGCACTGTTGCCTGTGTCTATGTGCCTGTGGTTGTGTCAGTGTGATCATGTGATGTATCTGACCCCAGGAATGTGTCAATAAAGTTTCCCCTTCCTGGGACAATGAATTCACGGTGTTCTTATATCAATTTCCAGGAGTGTAAAAGTGCACAATAATATTAAATCAATATGTTATCTGCTTAACTCATACAAATATGCTTACATTTGCCAGCACTCGCAAGATGTCCGTCTACACACAACCAAGACAAGAGAAGAAGTGAAGACGACTAAAAACTTAACAAAAGAGCGTATCTTGTCGTCTCTTTAGATCACTTTGTTATATTTCTTTCCATTCGAAACTTAGACAGAGAAATTATTGTTTTACGGCTACATGATAAAAATACATCTTTCAATTTTTAAATGTCTCTTCTTTATAAATACTGTTTTTTTAAGTCTTTTCCTAATATAGCACTGGGGACGCTATATTGCCCCCCGAAATGTTTATGTCATAAAAAATGTTAGTGTTTTTTGACATAAATATTTCCTCTTTCATGTTCACAGTGTCCACACGCAGATTTTTCTTTCACAGTCTACATATGTCATATCGTATGTTTAAACCGTTGTAATTACTGAGGTGTGTTGCACACAAAGTGTAATACAGATGAAGTTATCTACATAACAATGTAATATACAATTGGTTACGTATACAGTCATGTACAAAAGAAAAGGACATAGAACACAATTAGTTTCATTTTGGCTGCTTCTTCTTAGGGTTGCAACTTTTGCAGTGTTCAAGGTATACAATCACGAGTTAGTCTGCAGTACTTGAAGTCCCAGGGGTGTCAACTGTTCGCTCCCCATTTGGCACGGCCGTAGGGAAACTCTGGGGAAAACCTCGGCGGAGCGACAGAATAACTGCTTTGGTTACTTTCACTTAATTTTTTTTTTTTTTTTTTTGGGATGTCATTGGAGTACAGGATGTGCACACTTTGTCAACAATTTTTCGTTGCTCTATGCAAAGAAATGAGGTGATTATAACAATTGATTGCGGCGTCGTCGATGATCTACGCTGCGACGTTTAGCTCGCGACGGCGCCGGTTGGTGTGTTCGGTGCTCGGCGTTCGCGGCGGCTGCGGAGAGGTCAACGCCAGCTCCACGCCAACGTCTCTCGCCGTCGTGGAACGTCAGAATCAGCTGATAGGCTGCACGGTTGGCGATGCTCTTCTGTCTCGCCCGGGCGTGGCGGAGTGGGATGATATTCGTTCGCCTCCCGCGATTGTTGGCAGGAGTCAGCTCTGCTACGCATCTCCGACGTAGTACATGAAACATACACACAACCAAGGTAATATTTGTTTCCTGCTGCAGATGGTTACGCTAGTGGGAAAGAAGCATTTATTAGTGCGGCAGTTGTTGTTAAGTTTTCACCAGTTTCCGAGTGTCAAGGTAGCACTATCTTGCAGAATACATGACATGGATCTTCTCCCGTGAATGAAGTTTTCATGCGCCACTGTTTCCATTACACGTCAGTTTTTGTCTTGATAAAATTATTTATGTTTTCGCCGCACTCGCAGGCACTGGTGAGTGTCCCAGTACGAGCATAGCACAAACATTCGCCGTTTCTGCGGTCGCTTTTTTGCAACAGTCAACGCATCGCATTCCAATCTCGCATTATTGTACTCACTGAAATTACAGTCTGTCCCAAAAATATTGACTGTGGGTTCACTTCACGTTAACAGTTCGCATTTATAAGCAAATTCACAGTTTTTCGTGCGTAATATTGGCGTTTGGCGTCCTTACCGCTGTTGAACGTTCAATACTAGCACTTCACTGTCCGTATCACAGTTTCACCTTCACAGTTTTTCACACTGCTTGAAGTAACTGTTTCGATTAGTTCACAAACACTAATGTATTTCATTCAGTCTGAATTGGACTTTGGCTCGTGCTGGATTTTACCAGTCTCTCGCACTAATTATCTCTTTTCATTTTCCACTTAGAGTCGTACTTGCCTTCAGATTTTTTGACTATACAATTGTATTTCCGTCTCATCTGAGGTAAGTCCCCATGTCATGTCTGCCCACTCATTGCGTACTTGCCCTCCAGAGCCAGGCTCGACTTTACAAAACTTTGCCTCTCGCATTATTGTACACATTTTATAATCTAGGCCTAGCGTGCAAGTTCCTAGATTAGTGTTAGATTTGCGACTTTTGTTTACACGATAAATTCGTGCAAATCTCTGCTTAGCAGATGGCAATATATTTTAACAGTGCTTAGCGGTAGTCGCGTTTACTGATTTGCTTTGTACCTTGTCCACAACACGTACCTTGGGTGATGTACACCCTGCACTCATGTTGTTTAGTAAATTATGATTGAACATATTTCAAGATCGGTATAGACACAAATACATGGAACAACATATACACAATAATATTGAATTTCATAAGTTTCATTACTACTACAGTTCAAAAATATTCATGACACACCAATGTAAAATTCTTTCATCATTAAATGCAGTTGAATTTTTTAAAATATTTTTAAAGCATTTTTAAACATGAAATTTGTAAAATATTCTTAAACCTACGTTCATTTTTTCTTTCAAAATGCAATTGCTTAAAAATACTGTTATTCCTTAACATCTACAAAATTGAATCACACTAATCTTGTGTGCCTCACTGTCTTTAAATGTTACGCTAACGTCTGAACATTTACTCACAGAAAAAAATACACTATAAACTTAACCTGCCATGAATGGTAAAATACCAGTGGTTACAGGTGTTGGAGCAGCACCTTTTTTAGGATAGGTAAGACAGAAAGATGTCAAGTTCTACGAGAGGTCAGGATTGAAACAAATCTTCAGTTTAGGAAAGAAATTATACAGCACAATTCTAGCACATTGGATCACCAATCACAGCTATCAATTAAAAATTTTCACCAATCACCAGAAATTTTATCTCCACCAAGTTGTATCTCAGTCCTAGGTAATTGCATTGATGAATTAAAGTCACCCAACCCAGTTGACATAATCTGCCTCTCTGAACACCATGTGACCACTGGTATAGGAACTAGGCCTAAGTACAATGAGAAACTCAGACAGGAGAGTACTGCAAATGTTAGAATAAGGAAAGGTTCTAATAAAAGTATAATTAAAAATAATGTAAGTATATTTCATCAAAATATTGGGAGTTTAAAGAATAAAGTAGATGAGCTTCTGGTTTGTTTAGAAGATTTAGAAGCTGAGAATGAAATAGATATACTATGCCTGTCTGAGCATCACATTGTTACTGATATGGATAAGGTAAATGTAAGTGGTTATAAGCTCTCTGCACATGTAATGAGAGAAAATATGGAGAAAGGAGGAGTTGCCATATATGTCAAAAGTTATCATTGTGCAAAAAGTATAGAAACGAAAAAGTTTTGTGTAGAGAAACATATAGAAGCATGTGCCTATGAGCTTAAATTAAATAAAGGCACATTTATAATTGTAACTGTATATAGGTCCCCATCAGGAAATTTTCATCTATTTCTGAAAAATTTGGACTCCTTGTTGTGCTATCTGTCAGACAGGGGGAAGCAAATTATTATTTGTGGGGACTTCAATGTAGATTCTCTGAAAGAGGGTAATAGGAAAAACGACCTTGAAGTATTACTCGGTTCTTTCAATTTGACACCCGTTATTGATTTTCCTACTCGGGTGGTAAAGGATAGCAGCTCACTGAAAGATAACTTCTTTATAGACCAAGATAAGTTTCACCAGATAAATGCTCAGCCTGTTGAGAATGGTCTTTCTGATCATGGTGCACAGCTAGTTACAATATATGACATAGCTCCATTCAGCAATACTAAACAGTCCTCCAAAGTAGTATGTTCAGTCAACGATTTAACAATTGCAAATTTCAGGGAAAGCCTACAGCAGTTAGACTGGGATGAGGTGTACCGTGAACCTGATGCCAATTTAAAATATAATTTATTTCATGACATTTTTGTACATGCATTTGAAAACTGCTTCCCCAAGAAAATAGTTAAATATACTCGTAAGAAACCTTGTAACAAACCATGGCTTACTAAGGGTATAAAAATATCTTGTAAGCGGAAAAGGGAAATGTATGTGACAGCAAGAAGAGTAGTGACCCAGAAACTATCAAAAATTATAAAAACTACTGTGTTATACTAAGAAAAGTTATTAAAAAATCCAGGAGTATGTGTATCAAGTCTGAAATCAGCAACTCTGATAATAAAATTAAAACAATTTGGAATATTATTAAAAGAGAAACAGGTCAACCAAGAGCAGAGGAAGACAGTATTACCATCAGATTGAATGAAAACTTTACGAACAAAAAGTCAGAAGTTGAAAATATTTTTAATAATCATTTTCTAAATGTTGTGGATATAGTAGGATCCAGGTGTTCATTAGAAGATGCTAGGCTGTTAATGGAAGAGGCCATACCTATGCAATTTGATACAATTGAAATCTCACACACTTCTCCCTCTGAAATTAGGAAAATAATAAACTTGCTTAAAAGCAAAAACTCACATGGAATTGATGGCATTTCCAGCAAAATACTAAAAGCTTGTTCTCAACAGATAAGTAAGATTCTCAGCCACCTGTGTAATAGCTCTCTGGAACAGGGCAATTTCCCTGATAGACTGAAATATGTTATTGTTATACCTTTGCATAAAAAGGGGGATAGATCTGATGTCAACAATTACCGTCCAATCTCCCTTCTAACAGCTTTATCCAAAATTTTTGAGAAAGTAATGTATTCAAGAGTAGCTTGACATATCTGTAAAAATGAAGTACTAACAAAATGTCAGTTTGGTTTCCAGAAAGGTTTTTCAACAGAAAATGCCATATATGCTTTCACCAGTCAAATTTTGAATGATCTGAATAACCGAACACCACCCATTGGGATTTTTTGTGATCTCTCAAAGGCTTTTGATTGTGTAAATCATGAAATTCTGCTAGACAAGCTCAAGTATTGTGGCATGAGTGGGACAGTGCACAAATGGTTTAATTCGTACCTAACTGGAAGAGTGCAGAAAGTTGAAATAAGTAGTTCTCGTAACATGCAAAGATCAGCACATTCCTCAAACTGGGGAACTATCAAGAATGGGGTTCCACAAGGGTCAGTCTTGGGTCCTTTGTTGTTCTTATTATATATTAATGACTTGCCATTCTATATTCATGAAGAGGCAAAGTTAGTTCGCTTTGCTGATGATACAAGTAATGTAATCACACCTGAGAGACAAGAATTAACTGATGAAATTGTCAATACTGTCTTTCAGAAAATTACTAAGTGGTTCCTTGTAAACGGACTCTCTCTGAATTTTGATAAGACACAGTACATACAGTTCTGTACAGTGAATGGTATGACGCCATTAATAAATATACACCTTAATCAGAAGCATGTAGCTAAGGTAGAATATTCCAAATTTTTAGGTACGTCCATTGATGAGAGATTAAATTGGAAGAAACACATTGATGATCTGCTGAAACGTTTGAGTTCAGCCACTTATGCAATAAGGGTCATTGCAAATTTTGGTGATAAACATCTTAGTAAATTAGCTTACTACACCTATTTTCACTCATTGCTTTCATATGGCATCATATTTTGGGGTAATTCATCATTGAGCAATAAAGTATTTATTGCACAAAAGCGTGTAATCAGAATAATAGCTGGAGTCCACCCAAGATCATCCTGCAGACATTTATTTAAGGATCTAGGGATATTCACAGTAGCTTCTCAGTATATATACTCTCTTATGAAATTTGTTATTAACAACCAAACCCAGTTCAAAAGTAATAGCAGTGTGCATAACTACAATACTAGGAGAAAGGACGATCTTCACTATTGAAGATTAAATCTAACTTTGGCACAGAAAGGGGTGAATTATACTGGCACTAAAGTCTTTGGTCACTTACCAAATAGTATCAAAAATCTGACAGATAACCAACAAGTATTTAAGAAGAAATTAAAAGATTTTCTGAATGACAACTCTTTCTACTCCATAGAGGAATTTTTAGATATAAATTAAGAAAAAAAAGAAAAAAAACAAAACAAAAATATTAAAAAAATAAAAATAAAATGAAAATAAAAATAAAAAATAAAGAAAAACAAAAAAACACAAAAAAATAAAGTTGTTATATTAACTTAAGTATGTTGTTAAATTAACCTAATTATGTCATGTATTGGAAAATTCGACTCGTTCCACATCATTACGAAATATCGTATTCATGATCCATGGAACTAGTATTAATCTAATCTAATCATATATGTAAACGTTGCTCTACTGAGCGAACTTCTTTAAGTCTTTGTATGGATAGAGTTCTTTGATCTCTTCCGATTCTACGTCACCCAACAAATAGCTACATCCATGTGGTATGTCTATGATTTTGTAGGGCCCGGCACACACCGGTTGCCATTTCTTATTCTTTTTCGCTAACGGAGATGACTTGGGATGAGTCCTTATTAGCACCAAGTCACCTGGTTGATACACTGTTACCTTCTTTATTTTCTTGTCATGCTTCTCCTTTCGGCGCTCCGCGCACCTCGTTAGGTTATTTAAAGTCTCAGCTATAATTTGTTCGTGAGGTACAACTTTTCGTGGTACAGTTGGTACTGGTGACAGCCAGCTGTCGGTTTCATTCTTTACAAACATGACTTCTAGTGGAGTATAGCCGGTGGCTGAATGTGGCAATCTATTGTGGAGTTCCTCAAAAGTCGAAACGTATTCTGCCCACGTGGTGTGGCGATTCGGAATGTAAGTTCTCATGAACCTGTTCAACTCTTTAAAGGTACGCTCTACAAGACTGCTCTCCGGGTGAAATCGAGCTACAAAAATGTGTTTAATACCTTGATCTTGTAGAAACGTTTTCCATTTGAGACCAGTAAGATAGGTGGCATTATCGGATAATATGATCTGTGGTTTGCCAACATTAACAAAATAATCTGTTCGTAATTTCTGAATGAGGGGTGTGGCCGTTGAAGCTTTTACAGGATACAATTTTGGAAATTTGGAAAAGTCTTTTCGTAATATAGCACTGGGGACGCTATAAGTACTTCCATCACTGCTGGCGACCAACTTCCAACTGTCCAACACTACTGGCAATTAACTTCTAACAAAGAGTCCAACCAGCCACAGATCTCTTACAAAGAAAGCGCAGTCAGAGATCCAATGCAAAGCGCTACACAGCGCTGCCAGAGTTTCCATTTAGTTCATGGACGTTTCCTGACTAAACCCGAACAAAATCTATTTCACCTTGTTTTTCGCCGTCAGCAGCGAATATCTACTCGTAAACAACTAACCGCTGAAAATTGCTCAAATTTTAACAGTATATTCTCTAACTATTTGTCTTAAAGTGTCATCTTCTCTTTTTCAAAAATCTTTTTCCTTCGTGAACAACAACCGAAAAACATTGTTTCTGGGTCCCACAACGTAGCCGTGGCTTCCAAGACGGTTTAGCAAACAGCTGTAATTATTACGATACATTCATTACACAATATTCCCGAACAACCTTGAAAATTTTCTTGATACCTTTATCCGCTGCCGATATGCAGAGTTTCAAAGCTACCCTTTTTGTACAAATAAAATCCGATGTGAGAGGAAAACGAAGTTTATAAAGTTTATAGTACAGATAAATATACTGTAACATTAGAAGAGTTCTAAGAACCCCATGCTGTAATACTGAAGCACATAAAAATTTTTGTGGATTTAAAACCCGGTATTAGGCATAAAATCAGTAAACTATCAAAATTTTACTGAGCAGTGCAGTTCTTTTCATATGAGTGACATTCTTTACAGTAGCGGAAAAAGAAGAGAAGCAGCGGAAAAATGTTTCTATCAGAGAACAAAAAGGCGAATATCGTCATGTTTAAAAATGGCTCTGACTGAAAAGTGGGATACCTCAACACCTCTAAAAATTTTCCCAATAATTTTGGAATGCTAACACATTCGCGCTTTTTTATGCTAGAAAAAAAAGAAACAGTAGCAGTGGGAAAGAGACAGAAAACTAACAAATACTGGATGACAGCAGTCAGTCTTTGTGGTATAGAAACAGCGAAGGAGACCACTGGCAATGTCAGAGAAAAGGAGGGACGGACTGGCAGTGGAACATTGTCTGTGACAGAACAATGCTAGGAAAAGAGCGAAGGTGATAGTGACAGTGGAAGAGGAATGAAGAGAAGGGGAAAATTGGAAGTGGGTGAGAGCCAGTGATCATGAGAGACAGTCTATGACTATTACAACGAGGAAGAGAGAGATGGTGACAGTGGCAAGAGACGGCAGCAAGGAGACAGTAGTAGTAGGACAGATCGAAGGAGACTGCGACTGTGTGGCAGTGACAGAGGCACACAAGGAGATAACGACAATGACTTGGGCTGAATGAGTGAGAGAATGGGCAAGTTGTAGTGTAGGGGTGTGAGCGACTTGAGCGATGGACCCGAGGGTGTGAGTGAGTTACAGTGTTACGGGAACTTTTGGGATTTTGAGGAGAGATGTACATTTAAAAAAAAAAGCGCGAATACGTCCGCTTGCCAAAATTTTGGGAAAATTTGTAAAGGTACTGAGGAAGGTATTATGAGGCACCCTACTTTTCAGTCAATTTTTTAAATAAACAGGAACATACACTCCTGGAAATTGAAATAAGAACACCGTGAATTCATTGTCCCAGGAAGGGGAAACTTTATTGACACATTCCTGGGGTCAGATACATCACATGATCACACTGACAGAACCACAGGCACATAGACACAGGCAACAGAGCATGCACAATGTCGGCACTAGTACAGTGTATATCCACCTTTCGCAGCAATGCAGGCTGCTATTCTCCCATGGAGACGATCGTACAGATGCTGGACGTAGTCCTGTGGAACGGCTTGCCATGCCATTTCCACCTGGCGCCTCAGTTGGACCAGCGTTCGTGCTGGACGTGCAGACCGCGTGAGACGACGCTTCATCCAGTCCCAAACATGCTCAATGGGGGACAGATCCGGAGATCTTGCTGGCGAGGGTAGTTGACTTACACCTTCTAGAGCACGTTGGGTGGCACGGGATACATGCGGACGTGCATTGTCCTGTTGGAACAGCAAGTTCCCTTGCCGGTCTAGGAATGGTAGAACGATGGGTTCGATGACGGTTTGGATGTACCGTGCACTATTCAGTGTCCCCTCGACGATCACCAGTGGTGTACGGCCAGTGTAGGAGATCGCTCCCCACACCATGATGCCGGGTGTTGGCCCTGTGTGCCTCGGTCGTATGCAGTCCTGATTGTGGCGCTCACCTGCACGGCGCCAAACACGCATACGACCATCATTGGCACCTAGGCAGAAGCGACTCTCATCGCTGAAGACGACACGTCTCCATTCGTCCCTCCATTCACGCCTGTCGCTACACCACTGGAGGCGGGCTGCACGATGTTGGGGCGTGAGCGGAAGACGGCCTAACGGTGTGCGGGACCGTAGCCCAGCTTCATGGAGACGGTTGCGAATGGTCCTCGCCGATACCCCAGGAGCAACAGTGTCCCTAATTTGCTGGGAAGTGGCGGTGCGGTCCCCTACGGCACTGCGTAGGATCCTACGGTCTTGGCGTGCATCCGTGCGTCGCTGCGATCTGGTCCCAGGTCGACGGGCACGTGCACCTTCCGCCGACCACTGGCGACAACATCGATGTACTGTGGAGACCTCACGCCCCACGTGTTGAGCAATTCGGCGGTACGTCCACCCGGCCTCCCGCATGCCCACTATACGCCCTCGCTCAAAGTCCGTCAACTGCACATACGGTTCACGTCCACGCTGTCGCGGCATGCTACCAGTGTTAAAGACTGCGATGGAGCTCCGTATGCCACGGCAAACTGGCTGACACTAACGGCGGCGGTGCACAAATGCTGCGCAGCTAGCGCCATTCGACGGCCAACACCGCGGTTCCTGGTGTGTCCGCTGTGCCGTGCGTGTGATCATTGCTTGTACAGCCCTCTCGCAGTGTCCGGAGCAAGTATGGTGGGTCTGACACACCGGTGTCCATGTGTTCTTTTTTCCATTTCCAGGAGCGTATTCGCATTTTTTTTTTTTCTTTTTGCTCCGATAGGAGCACTTTTCCGCTAGTATGTAACATGCTCTGCGACCTGTTGTGATATTGCCCCAGTCTCTTTGCCACTCAGGCACTTTCCTGTTGTGAATTTTATTTAGTTCTAGTCTGGTTTTTTTGCTGTCCGATAATTTCTCCCACTTCGGAAAGGTTCAAATGGTTCTAAGCACTAAGGTCATCAGTCCCCTAGACTTAGAACTACTTAAACCTAACTAACCTAAAGACATCACACACATCCATGCCCGATGCAGAATTCGAACTTGCAAACGTAGCAGCAGCGCGGTTCCGGACTGGAGCGCCTAGAACCGCTCGGCCACAGCGGCCGGCACTCCTCAAAGATTCCCTTTATGAAGCCAGCAAAGAGAACCTGTCTATCTAACAGTATTACCTTATGGACACACGCCTAGGTTTTGTCGCAAAGACTCCTGTGAGCCTCAGCAGCGTAGTCCTCTGTGTACGCCTTATATCGGTTGTCTCTCAGTTTGAGTTCCCAGACATTGGCTGCGAATCGTACGATGTCAGTGTGGATTGCAACATGCTTGATTCCAAGCGGGCTAACATTACATGAAGCAACAGACGTGTAGTCACTGGGCTATATGACGTCAATATAGTGTGGAGCTTCTTTGGTCTACACAACGAATGGCAGGGGAGGACAGCTGATACTCCTCCCTCCATAAAGGAATGTCGTAGCCGCGACGTCTCAGTTAACTAGGCTGTAGGTATTAGTCATCTAGTACAAAGTTTCAGCATTTGAATATTTGGTGATTAATAACCGCGGGTTCTCACCAGTTCTGAATTTTATTTTGTGAGAAATTATGATCTGTTTCCATCTCGTTTCACCAAAGTAATAAGAGCTACCCCGCGTCGCTCACGTTCTGGGTAAGCACGTTTCAGTAACAGAGTGGTTCCAAGATGGCGCGTGACCTCCACGTTCACTGGATTTATCTGCTTGTGCTCTCCTTGAGAAATTACCGCCCGCAATTGCGAGGAATGCGCGTGACACGAATGTGGCTCCGAGAGAGTGGATTGACACGGTCTAGACACAAGAACATACCCTGTCTGAAATATGTTTTCTTGAACGCAACTACGGTGGAATCTCGCATAGCGAGCGTAATTCATTCGGGTCTTACTCATAGTGCGAAACACTCGCTAAGCGAAACAAATAAAATTCCTGTCAAATAATATAATGTGTTCCATGCAGAAAAGGTACTACGAGATTTATCATATTCATGCCATTTATTCAAAGAAAATTATACATACAGTATTATGTACTTTTTTATTCACGATAAGTAACTAATTCTTTTTTACCAGTACTCTATCTATAATCATTTGTTTCTGCCGGCGCTTTACACTTGGCGAAAATGCGACACAGCATAATCATCAAACTAATTTGTAGCTCGTATAGCCACTGCTTTATTGAGGTGGTGATTTTCAATGCACGATGCAACCGATTCCTATGCTTTCAGCTTTTGTCTTATTGCTTCAAAAGACTGCTGCATTGCTGTCGCCTCCTCCTCCTCCTCCTCCTCTGAAAAACTCCTCTCCACAATTTCCAGCTGTGAAACACACTGCATTTCCATAAGGTCTTCAGCGGTCATTTGTTGGTTGTGATATTCCACAACTTTATCGATATCATTGTTATCCACATCTAGTCCCATGTTCTTTTCTAAAGACACAATCTCGTTGACTCTAGGCTCCGTAGGTATTGAATCAACCCAGAGCACATCCGATCATTCACTCCTTCCAAGCGGAAGTGAGAGTTCCCTCAATGACCCCTTCACGCTCCTTTTCGATCATCGTGACGCAGGCATCGATGTTGAAGTGATGTTTCCAAAACTCTTAGCAATTATCAAAGAGTGCTTCAGTGCAGGGCTTTTTAAAGTTACAAATAATGTGCTGGTCCTTATGCTGGAGTAATGGAGTGGTGTTGGGAGGCAGATATTGGATCTCGATGAATTGAAATTCTTCAAGGAGGCGGTCTTGTAGGACTGGAGAATGGGCAGGAGCGTTGTCCATAGCAAGCGAGACATGCAGTGGCAGATTCATCTCAAGCAAATATTTTTTCACCGAAGGACCAAACACTTCATTGATCCAGCCAGAAAAAAGGATCACGTGTCACGCAAGCCTTGTTGTTGGACCTCCACATCACACTTAACCTGCTCTTCTGGGCTTTACAGTTCTTGAAGGATCGTGTAGTTTCTGAATGGTAAAGATTTGCACAGTATAGCAGGGTGAGACAGTCTTTATTGGCTTGTGACCAGGAAATGCATTCTCCTCTGCTGTTATAAAGGTACGCTTCAGCGCCTTTTTCCAGAGCAGACCCATCTCGTCACAATTAAAAACATGTTACGGCAGATAATCTACGAGCATCTTGAATTTGCTGATGAAGTTCAATGCTGGCTTTGTGTCGGAGCTGGCAGATTCGACGTGCCTCATAACTTCTCGAACTTCCAACGGCTTCCCTAAACATTTCGGCCGCTGATGATCCCGGCGTCTTCATAACGAAACTAAACTAAACTCGGCCCGAATAGGCCATGAAGGCCCAACGGTACCGACCCACCGCCGTGTCATCCTCACGCACAGGCATCACTAGATGCGGATGTGAAGGGGCATGTAGTCAGCACACGGCTCTCCTGTATGTCAGTTTACGAGACCGGAGCCGCTACCTCTCAATAAAGTAGATCCTCAGTTTGCCTCACAAGGTCTGAGTGCACGCACCCCAATTGCCAACAGCGCTCGGCAGACCGCGTGGTCACCCATCTAAGTGCTAGCCCAGCCCGACAGCGCTTAAATTTGGTGATCTGACAGGAACCGGTGTTACCACTGCGGCAAGGCCGTTGGCGGTCTTCGTAACGAGCTCGGGGAAACTCATTCTCGCCTTCTTACAAACTGCCGGCCGAAGTGGCCGAGCGGTTCTAGGCGCTACAGTCTGGAACCGCACGACCGCTACGGCCGCAGGTTGGAATCCTGCCTCGGGCATGGATGTGTGTGATGTCCTTAGCTTAGTTAGTTTTAAGTAATTCTGTTCTAGGGGACTGATGACCTCAGAAGTTAAGTCCGAAAGTGCTCAGAGCCATTTGAACCATTTTTTTCTTACAAACTATTTTCTTGTTTACAGTGTCGCCTTGCAATTGCTTTATATTTATTCATGTAAGGAGCAACTTTTCGACATCGTCCAAAATACGAAACCGTTGTTTAGATACTCTTGTCACTCCCGTTGAAGCATCTGCCTCCTTAATGTCGTTCTTGTTCTTGAGCATAGTGCAAGCAGTTGATATAGATCGATTGTACGTGCATGCTAAATCAGCAACGCTCACACCAGGTTCGCGTATTTCAATGATTTTACGTTTCACTTCCAAGGTCATTTCCTTCGTTTTATGGTCGTCTTCTTGCGGCTTTATCTTCGAGGTCATTTCTAAGAAGGTTATTAAAATTTGCACACTGTTAAAACAAGTTTAGAAAAGTATGTGATCACAAGCTGCAGTAAGATGGTAGCGCTAAACCCAGACTCCAGTATGTACTAAAGACATTGTTCATACGCCGCTGCCCCCCGCCGCTCGCGAACGGCTGGCGACGTCACACTAAATCGTCGTCACTCGTTAGGCGAAACATCACTCTTTAAGAGCGTCTTTTTTTACAATTTGTTTTGCTCGTTATGCGAATTGCACATTATGGGAAGTGCTCGGTAAGCGAGGTATCATTGTACATGAAAACTGTAGCTGTGACTGACTTGAAAAGATTAGGAAACTCATGACACTCGGCGTCATTAAAACAATTTAGTTTTTTTCTACCGGCTTCGGTCAGTGACCATCATCTGGCACCTGACAGCAAAACCTCAATGCACGAAACGTCATAAAGACACGAAAATACAAAACGTAACTTACGAAAAATTGGCTAATAAAAGTCTCATGTCAGTCATGTTGAACCATAAATTCGCATTAGATGACAAACTCATGAATAATAACACAGACGAACAGTAATTTTCCCACGGCAGCAACCTTCATCAGGTACGCTCGACTCCAGTCGACATACAGAAGTCAACATACGTAACACCGGAGTTTCTACTGGCATATACAATGTTCAGATACCTTGTGGGAATTCAGTCGGGTGATGTCGTCGACAACGACCGGTATTTCGAGAGAAGCACACTCTGTCATTTTCAAGGCATAACTACAAGAAGTCGGTCATTTTTGGTTTGTGATGGCGCCAGTATTTGCAGTGTATGTGTTATCTTTCCAAAATTTCTCTGACAACCGAAGTTTTAAATTCTGTTTCACAGAGCTTACTTTCTGCAGTTATGCACTGAAAATGGCATTCCTGTAAGTTATTTGGACAGATATCCAGTCGATATGAACCATCACACACAAATATAATTTTAAGATAAAAACAACCGTAATTACAATGACTTCAGTAAAGCCAAAAGTAATATTTGTACAAAAGACGATAATGCTATGACTACTTAAACACACGTATCAGTTATCAAAAATATTTACGTTTCCATTCTTATATACAATTAATGTTAAATGTTATTATCTGTCCGCAGCTCGTGGTCGTGCGGTAGCGTTCTCGCTTCCCGCGCTCGGGTTCCCGGGTTCGATTCCCGGCGGGTTCAGGGATTTTCTCTGACTCGTGATGACTGGGTGTTGTGTGATGTCCTTAGGTTAGTTAGGTTTAAGTAGTTCTAGGGAACTGATGACCATAGATGTTAAGTCCCATAGTGCTCAGAGCCATTTTTTGTTATTATCTGTGTAATATGCACTAAATTACAATAATGTAAGTAATGTAACCTGTGAGAAAATCCTTTGAAATATGATTAAAACAAAAGTTCCAATAGTATACATCATATATAATTTCTGAGTACAATGTACAATTCAGTGTGTCACATGTCCCAACAGAGCCGGCCGAAGTGGCCGTGCGGTTAAAGGCGCTGCAGTCTGGAACCGCAAGACCGCTACGGTCGCAGGTTCGAATCCTGCCTCGGGCATGGATGTTTGTGATGTCCTTAGGTTAGTTAGGTTTAACTAGTTCTAAGTTCTAGGGGACTAATGACCACAGCAGTTGAGTCCCATAGTGCTCAGAGCCATTTTTTTGTCCCAACAGACAGCGACTCAGGGACAAACGATTAACGTTGATGTTCTCAGTACATTATTGAGAAGCTACATCCTCATAGGTACAAGAAGTCCGCCCCGGTAGCTGAGTGGTCAGCGCGACGGAATGTCATACCTAACGGCCCGGGTTCGATTCCCGGCTGGGTCGGAGATTTTCTCCGCTCTGGGACTGGGTGTTGTGTTGTCCAAATCATCATTTCATCCCCATCGACACACAAGCGGTGTCAACTCGAAAGACTTGCATCAGGCGAACGGTCTACCCGACGGGAGGCCCTAGCCACACGGTATTTCCATTTCCATAGGTACAAGAAGAAACTAACCAGGTTTACACAGTACAAGGTACAAAGTGATAAAAATCGATAGCTTAATAAACGTTACCTTAATGATAATATGAAGAAAATCTGAGCATTATTTCGTGTAAATCTGTGTGGATAAAATAACTTACAGTCAAACAGGAATTATATGGAATACATATCCCAAGGGAGATCGGTACACAATGTCAAAACGTGTCAGATCAGTATGGAGCATCAGACAAACAAATATAATAAATCATCTCATGTCTTCAACACACTCTTAACTCCCAGATAATATCGGTCAACTTCTCCGTTTATGTACACGGTGTTACTTAATAGTTGTATCAGTAGTTTATTAATAATGGTACTATGTACTAAGCAAATGATGAAATGCGTTTTTTTCGTTACGATACGCGTTTCGTTTTTAATTCGTTTACAGAATCCCCTGTACTAAGGTGTTGTTCTTTGCTTTTAATGTGGACGTGAGTCTGTATTCACGATTCACTTGCATTTCCCTCCTCGGTGGTGGAGAAATGAAAGAAAAACTGTGAGACCATAAACGGAGAACAATGACACACGGCAAGGTCTACTGGGAACGAAATACTTCTCGGACGTCCAGCAACAAATTTCATGGGCAGACGCAGGACGGAAGACAGAAAGGAGGAGGACTGTTCTGCCTGCTGTACCTTGAGAATCGAGTTTTCACGGCTCGACTAAGGACAGCGGATAAATTACACTACTGCCCATTCAGATTGCTACACCACGAAGATGACGTGCTACAGACGCGAAATTTAACCGACAGGAAGAAAATGCTGTGATATGCAAATGATTAGCTTTTCACAGCATTCATACAAGGTTGGCGCCGGTGGCGACACCTTCAACGTGCTGACATGAGGAAAGTTCCCAACCGATTTCTCGTACACAAACAGCAATTGACCGGCGTTGCCTGGTGTAACGTTGTTGTGATGCCTCGTCTAAGGATGAGAAATGCGTATCATCACGTTTCCGACTTTGATAAAGGTCGGATTGTAGCCTATCGCGATTGCGGTTTCTCGTATCGCGACATTGCTGCTCGCGTTGGTCGAGATCCAATGACAGTTAGCAGAATACGGAATCGGTGGGTTCAGGAGGGTAATACGGAACGCCGTGCTGGATCCCAACGGCCTCGCATTACTAGCAGTCGAGATGACAGGCATCTTATCCGCATGGCTGTAACGGATCGTGCATCCACGTCTCGATCCCTGAGTCAACAGATGGGGACGTTTGCAAGACAACAACCATCTGCACGAACAGGTCGACGACGTTTGCAGCACCATGGACTATCAGCTCGGAGACCATGGCTGCGGTTACCCTTGACGCTGCATCACAGACAGGAGCGCTTGCGATGGTATACTCAACGACGAACCTGGGTGTACGAATGGCAAAACGTCAGTTTTTCGGATGACTCCAGGTTCTGTTTACAGATTCATGATGGTCGCATCCGTGTTCGGCGACATCGCGGTGAACGCACATTGGAAGCGTGTATTCGTCATCGTCATCCTGGTGTATCACCCGGCGTGATGGTATGGGGTGCCATTGGTTACACGTCTCGGTCACCTCTTGCTCGCACTGACGGCACTTTTAACAGTGGACGTTACATTTCAGATGTGTTACGACCCGTGGCTCTACTCGTCATTCGATCCCTGCGGAACCCTTTCTTCATGATAATGCGCGACCGCGTGTTGCAGGTCCTGTACAGGCCTTTCTGGATACAGAAAATGGTCGACTGCTGCCCTGGCCAGCACATTCTCCAGATTTCTCACCAACTGAAAACTTCTGGTCAATGGTGGCCGAGCAACTGGCTCGTCACAATACGCCAGTCACTACTCTTGATGAACTGTGGTATCGTGTTGAAGCTGCATGGGCTCCTGTACCTGTACACGCCATCCAAGCTCTGTTTGGCTCAATGCCCAGGCGTATCAAGGCCGTTATTACGGCCAGAGGTGGTTGTTCTGGGTAGTGATTTCTCAGGGTCTATGCACCCAAATTGCGTGAAAATGTAATCGCATGTCAGTTCTACTATAATATATTTTCCAATGAATACCCGTTTATCATCTGCATTTCTTCTTGGTGTGGCAATTTTAATGGCCAGTAGTGATAAGTGACTCAAAACGAACTTCCTTGTATTCCAGCTAAATATAGCGCTGAGAAACGGCAAGCTCAAATGCTAGATTGCCAAAATCATACTTAGAGCAGGACGACATCTGTAGGAAGTAATTCTCAAATTAAGCGAGCTGATAGTCCAGGCCGCGAATGGCCAAGGGATGTCCATCGACCGCCGTGTCTTCCTTTGCCTTGCGGCGTTATGCGAATGCGGTACGGAGGGCGTATGGTCGGCAGACCGCTCTCCCGGCCGTTTTGCAGGCGCCTGTAGCTCCTCAGTTGGCGTCACGAGGCTGAGTGCACCCACCAACGAAAATTCCTTGGCAGTACTGGGAATCGAACCCAGGTCCTTCGCGTGGCCACTCGCTGACCACTCAACTACAGTGGCGAATTGTTATTTTCAAATAATCATATGAAAACAGTTTCTTAACAGGCCTAGCATAATTCATGTATTTGTGTCAGTAAACAGATTTTTATTTATCAACAAAACTCTTCTGGATGTAGAGAAGTGTCATGTTGTACAAATAACTGCCACCTTACGAATGTTATTTTATATTCACTTACTCCTACCGCGGGAGCCTACACACATACATTTCTTTGTCGCCTTTCTAGTAGCGTTGTCAGGTATCCCGTGAGAGCAACTGTCCCCATTTGCCTATAAAAAATTCACTATTGTATCTTGTCCGGATACGCAAGCATTTCTATTGCCTAAACGAATAATATTTCACGTAATATAGTCTGGTCACTACGCGAGTGTTTAAATTAAGAGGCATTCTTGTAAACGGAATTGAAATTAAAAATTTAGCTTTTAGTCCGAAGAGAGCAGAGTTGGTACGTCTGTTACATGGAACTTGTATCCTGTAGCAATGAAAACAGTTGGTTGTTTTTACCGTGCATTTTACAGTGCGTGTAGCATTTTTTACAAATGGGTTCATCGTTGGACAGCGGAATTATTCAAGTGCTAGTGTCGAAAAAGATGCAAAATATGAAATTGAAAACCAAGTTTAACAGTTGATTATGTATGGTTTACTGATGGCTTAAACAGGCAGAGATGATTAAGATGCCCTCATATGTGACAAAAATATCGGGAGCACTATAACATATGGAAGAAGGGAAGGTTCTACGAGAAGGTTGAAAAGCGAGTAGAAATATCAACAACATAAAGCAAAGGCAGGTCACCATATATCCTTCGAGATAATTGAGTTTGTTATAAACATCATGACACCACGCAGATTGCTAGAGGTAGGAGAAGGGAAAAATCAGACGTGGAGAGAAGTTTAGTGTGGATAGAGAAAGAAATCTGCGTATCACGGGTCAGAAAAATGAAAACAGCATGTCAGTTAACCAAAAGTGTGTACTAGAAGAAATCAATATGAATTAATGCCAAAATATGACGTTACTACACAGTAATATGACCGGAGGTCCTAAATACCGCAGGATGCCGTGTTGTAAATAGAATAGGTCGAATCGAGAAATTAGAAATGAGAGAAATAGAGATCTTGAGGAAAATCCTAGGCTTAATCAACGAAAATGGTGAATTCAGGAAACGACGTAATGACGTACTCTACTCACATGTAGAAAAAAAATCACACATACCATTCGTAGAGGGAGGACTGATATTTAAGACCACATTGCCCCTATTAGCCTACAAGGTTGAGCAATTGTATCTTCCATTATTTTCTCAACAAGAAAACCAATCAGGCGTGGCTCACCCAGATAGAAAAGACCTGCAAGAAGTGCTAAAACTTCAAGAGCGCCTGGGTCACCAAGAAAAGCCAAAACTAAAAACTAGCAAAACAGAGGATGAAGTGGGGAGGAACAGCACAAGAAACGAGACTGGTGATATTGGGCGAAAACTAAAGCCCAGCCGCAAGGAAAAGAAAGCATGCAGCTGAAATGACATAACTCGTAGGTGATCAATACGAAAAGAACAAAGAAGGTGAAATTCAGTGCTTTGTTCAAACCTAAACTGTTTTATATTATGTAACACTATAAAGGCTGAAAGTTTTGAAGATGTTCGTTTCTAAAAAATTTTAAAAAAAGTAGCCAAACGTTGTTCAATTTCGCAGCGTCAGGGTCGTAAGAAATCCGTTTCCGATTAGAAATGACCTCTCAACACTTCTTTTCACAAATTTTCTTCAGTTATTTGAAAATTCTAGCTTCGTGTGTCACCCTGCAGAATTTTATGTAAACGTAACATAACTGCGTAAAACGAAGTGACAAATATAGACGTGTAAGCCGGCTCTTTGTGTGGGAGGTAACGCGTGGGGCGTGTGCACGGTACCTGGTGCACGCAACCGCCCGGAGAGTGTCGTGGGCGGTCACGCAAAGCACAAACCGTGCAGTAGCCAGTACGTCATCGCGGCCGCGCGGCTCAGGTGAAGGATATCGCGGATTCACGAAATTGCTGACTTCCTGGTTCCGCTTTCCTCCTAAGAACTTTATTTACAGGACAAGCAACATCTATAAGTAACATCAGCAATGTAGCAAAACTGTCGGGGTGGGATTTTTGTGAACAAAAACACCAATCACGTTTTCTTCCTGTTGTACAAAGACCTTATTATGCTTTCCTCAAAACATGACCACAGCAAAGGTACAGGGCTGAGCAACAGACTAACAAAAAGTTGCCGCACTGCTCTCGCCCAAATACACTGATTGTCACGAAAAGAGCTGCATCCAGATTGAACTGACCGATCCACTGCAGTAACCGATCTGACAACTGCGCCAGCCACTTGCCTTACGTAGGCATTGCCGACCGCAGCGTTGTATTCTGCCTGTTTACATATCTCTGTATTTGAATACTCTTGCCTATACCAGTTTCTTTGGCACTTCAGTGCAGTTTGCATACTTATTTCGTGCTATTCCCGGCGGGGTCAGGAATTTTCTCTGCCTCGTGATGGCTGGGTGTTATGTGCTGTCCTTAGGTTAGTTAGGTTTAAGTAGTTCTAAGTTCTAGGGGACTGATGACCATAGATGTTAAGTCCCATAGTGCTCAGAGCCATTTGAACCATTTTTTTATTTCGTGCTTTTGGGTAAGCAGTGTTTCTAGTAACAGGTAACTATGGATACATCTTCAGTAGAGAAATTTATTTCTGTTTAAGAGCTTGCCGTCTCAGGATGCAGTGAGAAATCTGCGGAGCACTTTTTTATATTTCTTTATTCTCCTCATTATATTTTGCGAACATTCCAAACTCAGTACGTCAATTTGAGATCTTATAACTATTTTGATATGGCTAGGGACAGTGCTTGATGAGAGCGGACACAAGGAGAGTTGGCTGCTGTCCGTAAACAGGGAAGATGCGTTTTTTACCGTCGTCAAGCTTCTGGCTAATCCTCGAAACTGCGGCGACATCCGGTCGCTGGTGAAGAGACCTGCGACACCTTTGGTGCCGTTGAAATCCCCTCGTCGCCCGGGTGTCGCTGCTCTTCTGACACGCAATTTCTGACCGGTCCGTCCTCGCTTGAGAAAGCGTGACAAAGAGTGGTGGGTTCGCGTATCACTGTGGGGAAGGCAAAAGCAGGAACAGGTCGCGCGGTTGGCTCCCTACACCTTAGAAACAGGTACGAGGTGCTACCCTGAGTTGTTGGTAACTCTGAGCCATTGCGGGACGCCTCTCCTGTTGGGCCAGCGGCCGATTTTCCTGCCCAGTCCGGACGAGTGCAGAGGGTGAGTATGCTTACGGGGGTGATGGGGGCCCTCAGGAAAATAGCAGGCAATGTGGGAAAAATGCTGCACAATATCATCTATGCCAATGATTACTTTTGGACGTTCGGCGCTCATTCTGGGAGCGTGGGTGGGGCCGTGACTATTGATTGATTAGAGGACCCCATACGGCCATACCGGCCATTACGACAGCTGGTAGCGTCACCAGAGCATCGCCTGAACGTGCACGATATCCAGGCGACACTTTAGACAGCAGATTTCGGTGCTAGATCAAGTTAGACAGGGGCTGCATTGTGAGGCTGCAGGATGGTAGGTAGTCATATCGTTGTACTGCTCGTTATTGGCGGCATTGAATACAGGACGGCAGCCATCCGCGACATGTAGGATCTGGACGTAAGACCCGCACCATAAGTAGGGAGGATTGACGGATTCTCCGCCACGTGCGAACAGATCCAACGGCAACAACAGGAGCCACTCAGTGGGTTATCCAGCCTTCTACGCAGCATCCCGTAACTATCAGTACCACTGGCAGCCTTTGCACGACACAGAGTACGCCGCACCACGGCCGTCGAATCCTTCCTGCTACTCACACCTTCTCCACAGCGTCGCAGTTGACTCAGTTGACTCGCCTGGTGTCGGCAACGACGAACATGGGGCCCTGGAGACTGACGGTAGGCCATCTTTAGTGGCGAGATCTGCTTCTTTGTTAGTCTGTTGCTCAGCCCTGTACCTTTGCTGCTGTCCTGTTTTGAGGAAAGCATAATGAGTAGAAGGTCTTTGTGCAACAGGAAGAAGTGGCGAGATCTGCTTCCGGATGACATCCGGATCCGTATTTGGAGGTACAGTGGAGAGCGGCAAGAAGAGTGGTTGTGATCTCCCACCAAACGTCCCACCAGCATAGCGTGATGGTGTGGGGAGCGATATCCTATGGTGCCAGTTCGGCCTTGGCAAATGTGGAGGAGCACCTACAGTCGGTGTCTCTACCATCACAAGACTACATCCGAGACTGTACAACTCCATGCTGCGACGTCTCGACACTTGTATTCACAATCATGGCAGCCTGAAACCATACTAGTACGATGGCGTAGCGCAATAAATGGTGACCCTTCAAAGCTGAAAGTGTAATGATTTCGTATGTGTGGTACCATCTACATCTACATTTATACTCCGCAGGCCACCCAACGGTGTGTGGCGGAGGGCACTCTACGTGCCACTGTCATTTTCTCCCTTTCCTGTTCCAGTCGCGTATGGTTCGCGGGAAGAACGACTGCCGGAAAGCCTCCGTGCGCACTCGAATCTCCCTGATTTTACATTCGTGATCTCCTCGGCAGGTGTAAGTAGGGGGAAGCAATATATTCGATACCTCATCCAGAAACGCACCCTCTCGAAACCTGGACAGCAAGCTACACCGCGATGCAGAGCGCCTCTCTTGCACAGTCTCCCACTTGAGTTTGCTAAACATCTCCGTAACGCTATCACGCTAACCAAATAACCCTGTGACGAAACGCGCCGCTCTTCTTTGGATCTTCTCTATCTCCTCTGTCAACCCGACCTGGTACGGACCCCTCACTGATGATCAATACTCAAGTATAGGTCGAACGAGTGTTTTGTAGGCCACCTCCTTTGTGGATGGACTACATTTTCTAAGGACTCCCCAGTGAATCTCAACCTGGCACCCGCCTCACCAACAATTAATTTTATATGATCATTCCACTTCAAATCGTTCCGTACGCATACTCCCAGATATTTTACAGAAGTAATTGCTACCGGTGTTTGTTCCGCTATCATATAATCATACAATAAAGGATCCTTCTTTCTATGTATTCGCAATACATTACATTTGTCTATGTTAAGAGTCAGTTGCCACTCCCTGCACCAAGTGCCTAGTGCCTATCCGCTGCAGATCTTCCTGCATTTCGCTGCAATTTTCTAATGCTGTAACTTCTCTGTGTACTACAGCATCACCCGCGAAAAGCCGCATGGAACTTCCGACACTATCTACTAGGTCATTTATATATATATATTGTGAAAATCAATGGTCCCATAACACTCCCCTATGGCACAAGTGCCACCAGTGTCGCCATCCGCCTTCTCTTTTTGGGTTCAACTCTTTCTACGACGATCAATGTATTTAAATACTGGCCCTCTACTCGCGGTTCTCACCGGCCGAGGTGACACAACGGATTACACACTGCACTCGCATTCGAGACGAACTGAGTCAACTTCTCTGTGTGTTCTTATTTAGAAAGGACACTGGCGATTAAATTCCCCATCCTTATCCAATCTCGGCTTGTGCTTCATCTGCTACAGCGTAATCGTCGACGTGACTTTAAAGACTTCATGATTCCACTGACGCCACAATGGAGAAAAGATACTAATTTTCTCTTCTCAACGATGTCAACTGCAGGCTGATCCAAAAGTCCATTAACATATGAAAATGTTTTAATGCAGGCAATAATGTACGTAGAGAGGTAAAAATTGACACACATGCTAGAAATGGCATGGTGGTTTTATTGAAACCGACAACGAGTGCAAAAGCTGACCTACAGACAGCGATGGATAGCAACACGTCACTGTCAGCGTGACGCATGCGAGGTACGCAAATATGTTAGAAACGCGTCATTCCTATCCTGGATGATAAACACCTGCCGGAAGCACAGAGTATAAATATCAGTATAAACTGCATTCGGATGCGCATAACGAGAATTTTGCCCACAACATCATCATCTGTAGCTCAGGCCACGTAGTTTTGGGATGGCGCATTGTAGGTCGTGCAGTGCTTAGTGGTTTGAGTGTTAACTGCTTCGCTGCTACAAATAGATCACTTTCAGAAGTACCGTGAAACTTTGTATACGCCTTTTACTGTCATCTTAAAATTTTGATACCAGGATCTGGAGTTGGCTCACAGACGTGAGGAGCACCGGTATCCGGCTTTTTCGTCACAGTATCGTAGCTCAGATTCCGCTTTATTTACGTTAGAAACGGAATAAGTGACAACCAACAATATTTTTTTACATTTTTCATTGCGCTTATTCATATTGTTAAATCTCTGTTCTAATTAATTAAGCTATAATGACAATATAAACTGTGCCGAATTGTCAGGAAAAAACAACGCTTTTGGAATACGGTGAACAATATGTACCGCCTGCCAGTCCATTATTATTTTCAATTTTTCTTTATTTACCCTACTGCTTTTTATAGATAAGTAAAACGTCTCCAAAATTTTTTCGTCATTTCATCGGAAAAGTAACACCATACTCTACGCACAAAAATACTAAATACAAGATCAACGCTTGAATCTTGGAGTAATAAAAGAAGTGACAGCCAACAATTTTTTTTACGTTTCTTGTTGCACTGATTCATATTGTCGAATTTGTTCTATTAATTACGCTGCAATGATATTGTGTACGAATATGATTCAAGTAGAAATAGACACACACAAGGATTTTAGAACTAGCATGAATTCGAGTCAAATAATCGGACTGTTATGTATAATTTTTATCTGCATATGAGCACAGCACCAATATTTGTACACTGACTGGCAGTTTACTCAAATACAGTTGCATATTTATATAGCACTTGCCTCGTAAATACATGGTCATGAAATCGCAAAAAATATCTCTACAATACAAGACTTTATGATACCGTGTCTCGATGAACTACAACATATAAATTGCCTTAGATCAATATGAAGGAAGGTATTCTTGCTTAGCAAGAGTGACGGGATACAAATTGCAGAGTACCTGAGCAGTCAGTATTCAATATTCGGTGATGAGGACGAAGATGTGGAGAACAAATGGAAAAAACTAAAAGCATTGTGCAATATGCACTAGACAAGTATGTTCTGAGTAAGCTTTTAAGGCATGGAAACGACCCGCCATTGTTTAATAGCTGCGCTATAAAATAACTACGTAAACAAAGAGAACTTCATTTCATATTCAAGACAAGCCAAAACCTAGCTGACAAACAAAAGTTGAACGAAGCGAAAATCAGCGTAAGGAGAGGAATGAGAGAAGCGTTCAATAACTTCGAAAATAAAGCTTCGTCAACCGATCTGAGTAATAATAACCCTTGGAGGTCTTGGTCATAAGTAAAATCTGTAAGTGGGTCAAAATCATCTATTCATTCACTCAGTGACCATACCGGCTCCGAAACGGAAGGTAACAGGGAGAAGGCCGAAATACTGAATTCGGTCTTCCGTAATTGTTTCACCGCGGAAGATCATCACACGGTCTCTCCTTTCAATTATCATACGAGCGTCGAAATGGCAGATACTGAGATAATCGGTTGCGGAATAGGGAAACAACTACAGTCGCGTACTAGTGAAAAGGGATGCCTATAAGGGGATGCCTATAAGTTTCTGCGAAGATTATGCGAAAGAACTTCCTCCTCTTCTAGCAATAATTTATCGTTTTTGAGCATCGGAGGGTACCTAGCGGCTGGAATAAAGCACAGGTCATTCCCGTTTATAAGTAGTCGTAGGACAGATGCACACAATTACTGACCTATGGATTCCGCAAACAGAGATCCTGCGTAACTCAGTTCGCTCTGTTCCTCCATGAGATACAAAGCACCGTGACAACGGCGCTCAGGCTGATTTCAGGAGGACATTTCATACCATCCCGCACTGCCGTGCACTGAAAAAAATAGGAGCTTTTCGAGTACCGGAGCAGATTTGCGACTGGATTCAAGGTTTCCTTGCAGGTAGAACTCAACGTATCGCGCGTAACGGAACAAAAACGACAGATGTAATGGTAATTTCTAGAGTCACTGTTTACAGTACATACACACATCAAAAAAGTTACACACCCCAGTTACCAGAACTCCTGAAGATAGACGTTGACTGTGGATATTGGATCACAGACAGTCTCTTTCGCTTATCAGAGATGTCACTAAACCCGCCCAAAGATGTAAACAACCATGCATGAGCAGCGTCAATTAGACGGACGGGGTCATATAGCCTATCACTTCCAGTATTTCCACCAGGAAGGAGGAACACGGCTCGTGTTGTCTGCAGTTCAACAATGCCTAGACGGTCAATACCGCGCTTCGATCTCGTCCACATTGTTACTTTGTGCCAGGAAGGGCTCTCAAGAAGCGAAGTGTACAGGCGTCTCGGAGTGAACCAAAGCGATGTTGTTCGTACATGGAGGAGATACAGAGACAGGAACTGTCAATGACATGCCTGGCTCAAGCTGCCAAGCCCAGTGGATGACCGCTACCTATGGATTACGGCTCGGAGGAACCATGACAGCAACGCCACCACGTTGAATAATGCTTTTCGTGCAGCCACAGGACGTCGTGTTACGACTCAAACATTGCACAGTAGGCTGCATGATGCGCTACGTCACTCCCGACGTCCATGGCGAGGTCCATCTTTGCAACCACGACACCGTACAGCGCGGTACAGATGGACCCAACAACATGCCGAATGGACCGCTCAGGATTAGCATCACGTTCTCTTCACCGATGAGTCTCGCATATGCCTTCAACCAGACAATCGGAGACGTGTTTGGAGGCAATCCGGTCAGGCTGAACGCCGTAGACACACTATCCAGCGAGTGCAGCAAGATGGAGGTTCCCTGTTGTTTTGGGGTGGCGTTATGTAGGGCCGATGTTAGCCGCTGGTCGTCATGGAAGGCGCCGTAACGGCTTTACGATCGTGAATGCCATCCTCCGACCGATAGTGCAACCATATCGGCAGCATATTGGCAAGGCATTCGTCTTCATGGACGATAATTCGCGCCCTCATCGTGCACATCTTTTGAATGACTTCCTTCAGGATAACGACATCGCTCTACTAGAGTGGCCAGCATGTTCTCCAGACTCGAACCCTATCGGACATGCCTGGGATAGATTGAAAACGGCTGTTTGTGGACGACGTGATCCATCAACCACTCTGAGGGATCTTCGCCGAATAGCCGTTGAGGAGAGGGGCAATCTGGACCAACAGTACCTTGATGAACTTGTGGGTAGTGTGCCACGACGAATACAGGCATGCATCAATGCAAGAGGACGTGCTACTGGGTATTAGAGGTACTGGTGTGTATAGCAATCTAGACCACCCCCACTGAAAGTCTCCCTGTATGGTGGTACAACATGCACTGTGTGGTTTTCATGAGCAATAAAAAGGGCGGAAATGATATTTATGTTCATCTCTATTCCAATTATCTGTTCAGCTTCCGGAACTCTCGGAACCAAAGCGATGCAAATTTTTTTGATATTTGTATAAATGTTGAAGTAGAAAGGGTCGGACGCTCTTTAGGACTGTTTGCACATAATGCGGTTGTCTGTAACAAAGTAGCAACGCTAAAAGACAGTAACATTTGCGGAATGACCTCCAGAGAATTGATGAATGGGCGCACGTTCTGGCACTTAACCCTGAACATAAATAAATGTAACATATTGCACATACACATGAAAAGAAATCCAGTACTGTACAGCTACAATATTGATGACGAACCACTAGATTAGTATCTTCCGTGACTATCCAGATCGATTAAAGTTGAATGACCACATAAAACGGTGGGAAAAACTGATGCCAGACTCAGATTAATAGGAAGAATATTAAGGAAATGTAACTCTTCCAGAAAGTAAGTGGATTATAAGGCGCTTATACGACCAGGTATTGAATATTGTTCATCTATCCGGGATCCGTACCAGACAGAGCTGATGGAAGAGATAGAGAGGATCGTTCGGTCGGTCGGCGCGAGAGAGTTAGTGGTATGCTAGACAAATTCCACTGGCAGACGTTATAAGTGAGGCGTTGTGCCCCACGGAAAGATTTCCTATTGGAATTTCGAGAGAGCACTTTCCGCGAAAAGTCGGACAACATATTACTTCTGCCCACTTACGTCTCGCGTAATGACCACGATGAGAAAATTTGAGAAATTAGAGCCAATGCAGAGGCTTACCGACAGTCATTCTTCCCATGTGCCTTTCTCGAGTGTAACATGATCGGAGGACTCAGTTAGTGGTGCAAAAGTAGCCTCTGCCACACACCATTAACTATTTTGCGGAGCATGATGTAGATGTAGAAGGGATATGTTGGCAGGACACCCTTAGGTGTCAGGGAATAATCATTTTGGTAATGTGGGGGAAGCACAGAAAGTAAAAGTTGTAGATGGCCACTGAGGCTGAACGCAGTAAGCAGGTTCACGTGAGTGAAGTGTGCAGCAGGTAGAAAAGCGCGCGAAACTGGGTCAAACGAGTGTTCCTCCTGATAACTGAAACGAGAAGTGAATATTTCTAGATCCCTTTAGCCGACTTGTCTCGAGTAATTTTAGAATTAAAGTAAACTTTACAAATCAAAGGTAATCTTTTTATATCTACAAACATACACCGCAAGCCACCGTACGGTGCATGGCGGAAGGTACCACGTACCACTACTAGTCATTTCCCTTCCTGTTTGACTCGCAAATAGAGCGAGGGTAGAACGACTATCTAAAAGCCTTCGTACGAGCCCTAAATTCTCGCATCTTATCTTCGTGGTACTCACGCGAAATCTATGTTGGCGACCGTAGAATCGTTCTGCAGTCAGTCTTAAATGCCGGTTCTCTAAATTTCCGCAACAGTGCCTCTCGAAAAGAGCGTCGTCGTCTTTCCAGGATTCCCATTTGAGTTCTCGAACCATCTCCGTAATACCTGCGTTCTGATCGAGCCTACCAGTAACAAACCTAGCGGCAGGCCTCTGAACTGCTGCGATGTCTTCCTGTAATCCGACTGGTGAGTGTCCCTAACACTCGAACAGCACTCAAGAATGAGGCGCACTAGCGTTCTAAACGTTGTCTCCTTTATGGATGAGCTACACTTGCCCAAAATTCTCCCAGTAAAATGAAGTCGACCATTTGCCTTCCCTACCGGATCCTGACGTGCTCATGTCATTTCATATGGCTCTGAAACGTTACACCTAGATATTTAATCGATTTTTCTACATTTAGAGCAAGCTGCCATTCATCGCAACAACTATAAATCCTAAGTCATCTTGTATACTACTACAGTCACTTCACGACGACACCTTCCAGCACACCACAGCGTTATCAGAAAACACCCGCAAATTGCTGCTTGCCCTATCCGTCAGATCGTTTGCGCATATAGGGAATAAGAGCGGTCCTATCTTACTTCTCTGCGGCACTCCTGACGATATTCTTGTCTCTAATGCACAGTCGCCGTCGAGGACAACGTACTGGGCTCTATTACTTAAAAATTCATCGAGCCCCTCACATATCTGAGAATATAAACCGTATAATCAGACCATCGTCAACAGTACGACATTCAATTAAAATGCCTTTTCAAAGTTCAATGACTGATCCGATATCTAAATGGAAATGTGCTTTACAAATGTGCCCATGGGAATACATATACAGAGATATGCTGGGTAGCACCATAAGGAGTAGGACGCAGCAGAGCGAAAGTCGAAGTAAGATACTGGCTCAAAATTGTAATCTGTGTCAGAGATTGATATCAGAGGAATATTTTTATAGTTCGTATGTGGACCTCCTCCCTTCCGTCACAGCCCATCCTTACTCTTGCTAACATGGTTTTCTCTGGTTCTACCCCACCGCTTGGCGGAACGTTTCCTTAAGAAAGTAGTCCAACTTCAAGAGAAAGACAAGAACTGATCTCGTTATATTCCTTATCTCCACTTGCTAGGCTTTGTGGAAATATATGGTGTTGCACTAAGGAAACTCAACCACTCTCTAAATAAAACACAAAGTACTCCAGACAACTAGTGGAAAGTGACTCATAGAGGGAAAAGATGTCGATGCGGGTAGAAATAATATGGGAGTGAATTCTAATGGTATTCGAGGTAGGAATAGGAAAACATAAAGACAATTGTCAAATGTTAGGTCGATAGTGTGTTAGGAGTTGCTGAGATGTTTTCCGGTGTTGAGCTAAATCTGCTATCTCCGAATGCCTGAGTCGGAAAGTACGATGGGTGAAGTGACCAGTTCACCATATACAAGGATGGCACTCAGTGAGTGGAAAATAACAACATTCTCTCTTCAAAAGGAAAGATTGTCGTATGTTCTCTCATGTCATTTAGTGGTAGCCAGTGTTTTCCTGTCATCTGCTTCCTGCTCACAAATACATATAATCTTAGACATAAGACCTGGCCTCCAGCCAGCTACCGCAAGACTAAATCAAAGTCATTCACTTAAGCCGCCAATAGAACTGAGAGCCCCTCAGAGTTCTTCAAATGGTTCAAATGGCTCTGAGCACTATGGGACTTAACTTCTGAGGTCATCAGTGCCCTAGAACTTAGAACTACTTAAACTTAACTAACCTAAGAACATCACACACGTCCATGCCCGAGGCAGGATTCGAACCTGCGACTGTAGCGGTCGTGCGGTGCCAGACTGTAGCGCCTAGAACCGCTCGGACACCCCAGCCGGCTCAGAGTTCTTCAGGCCATCAATCTGCACTATTTGGCAACACTGCCGGTTGCGGCAGTGCATGGAGGAAATGTTACGAAGATTTCACCAAAATCGTCTCGTTACTTCTATTACCGTACAGGCTTACGATGCCTTTTTCTGCTTCTGCTGACAGTTTTTGGTCTTCGTGAATACACGGTATTATTCATGGAACTGTGGCACTCAACAGTTTACAGTACTGCTACGTCCAGCCTCTTCATCTAGCCTACTGAATGAGATCGCATATGTCAGTTATCGAGAATTCTTGAATGTGGAAAATCACCCAGCCGGAACGATCTTTCTTGAAACAAGAAATCCTTTTCTGACGTGAGTTGTCTGACAGTACACATGATACAAATGTTTCGAGCTGCTTCTACTACCTTCATCCCGCCTTGAACCCAAAGCGAACAGTACGTAGCAAATATTAGACACTTTTCTACTTGCAACTCTATTTTATAACGCTCAAACAACTTCCCTAAGACAGAAACATGCAAAATTCAGTACATAATTGCACGATAAGTACTAGAACTTCAAATAAGAAAATGGCACTTGACAAATACACATACAGTAACCTAGATGTCTTGTGTAACTGCATGGTGTTCAGTGGGTTTACCAGATTTATTTCGTGTGGGAAATCGAACTACAGTAAGAAACAATTTTATACTAAAAATGCGGAACTTATCAAAGTGCGAGCACTTGGTCGGACAGCAACTGGCGTCAAGGCACCCACTGGGGGGTACCCGGTGACAGCTGTAGGGCGAGGATACATCTCTGATACTGAAGCAACGACGAACTCTTTCGTGGAACGTTTTGCTATTACTGATGGGTTAAAAAATGAAGTAAATTTTCTTCGACGTTCCATCAGACTGATACCTTTATCAGACAGCCGAAATTTGATTTAAAAAATAAAGGAATGAGTGGACTCGAATTCACTGCTTCGTGTCTACAGCGTGCGACGTGTACCACTTTCCTTATCCTTATTCTGTCGTTCGAGCTATCTGTTTTTTTTTTCATTTTACGTCAGCACTTCTGTGCAGATGCTGCATGTCACATACTGAACACCATCGACGCAAACTGTACTCAGTTTTTAATGGCAAATGTTGAGCAGCCATTTGAACGAACGCGCTGATCTACCATGCCGGTGCCCCCCCCCCCCCCCCCCCCATGAACCATGGACCTTGCCGTTGGTGGGGAGACTTGCATGTATCGACGATACAGATAGCAGTACAGTTGGTGCAACCACAACGGGGGGTATATATTGAGAGGCTTGACAAACGTGTGGTTCTTGAAGAGGGACAATAGCCTTTTCAGTACTTTCAGGGGAAACAGTCTGTATAATTGACTGGTCTGGCCGTGTAACATCAACCAAAACTTCCTTGCTCTGCTGGTACCGCAAACGGCTGAAAGCAAGGAGAAACTACAGCCGTCATTTTTCCCGACGACATGTAGTTTTACTGTATGGTTAAAAGATGATGGCGTCCTCTTAGGTAAAATCTTCCGGAGGTAAACTAGTCACCCATTCGCATCTCCGGGCGGGGACTACTCAGGAGAGTAGTTATCAGGAGAAACAAAACTGGCGTTCTACGGATCGGAGCGTGGAACGTCAGATCCCTTAATCGGACAGGCAGGTTAGAAAATTTAAAAATGGAAATGGATAGATTAAAGTTACATATAGTGGGAATTAGTGAGGTTCGGAGGCAGGAGGAACAATACGTCTGCTCTGGTGAATAAAGGGCTATAAATAAAAAATCAAATAGGGGTAGTGGAGGAGTAGTTTTAATAATGAATTTAAAAAAATAGAAACGCGTACGAGCTACTACGAACAGTATAGTGGACGCATTATTCTGAGACAAGATAGAGACGAAGTATATGCCTAGTACAGTAGTACATGTTTACATTTCGACTAGCTCCGCAGATGATGAACAGATTGAAGAAACGTATCGTGCGATAAAAGAATTGATTCAGATAGTTAAGGGAGACGAAAATTTAATAGCCATGGGGGACGGGAATTTGACAGTAAGAAAAGGAAGAGAAGGAAAGGTACTAGATAAATATGGACTGGGGGTAAGGAATGAAAGAGGAAATCGCCTGGTAGAATTTTGCTCTGAGAGTAACTTAATCATAGCTAACACGTTTAAGAATCATGAAAGATGGTTATATACGTGGAAGGGGCCTTGAAACACTGGTCGCTTTCAGATAGATACTGTAAAGGTAAGACAGAGACTTAGGAACCAGGTTTTAAATTGTAAGACATTTCCACGGGCGGATGTGGACTCTGACCACAATTTGTTGGTTATGAACTATAGGCTAAAACTGAAGAAACTTCAAAAGCGCAAGAATTTAAAGAGTTGGGACCTGAATAAACTGAAGGACCACAATCTATAGAGAGTTTCAGAGAGAGCAATAGGGAACGATTGACAAGAAGAGGGTAAAGTGATACAGTAGAAGAAGAATGGATAGCTTTGAGAGATGAAATAGTAAAGGCAACACAGGATCAAGCAAGTAAAAAGACAAGGGCTAGTATAAATCCATGATTAACAGAAAAGATATTGAATTTAATTGATGAAAGGAGAAAATATAAAAATATAGTAAATAAAGCAGGCGAAAAGAAATACAAACGCCTCAAAAATGAGATCGTCAGGAAATGCAAAATGGCTAAGCAGGGTTGGCTAGAGGACAAATTTAAGGATGTAGAAGCTTGTATTACCGGGGGTAAGATGGATACTGCCTACAGGAAAATTAGAGAGACCGTTGGAGAGAGGAGAACCACCCGTATAAATATCAAGAGCTCAGATGGAAAACCAGTCCCAAGAAAAGAAGGGAAATCAAAATGGCAGAAGGAGTACATAGAGGTTCTATACAAGGGCATTGTTTTTGAGGGCAATATTACGAATTCTCTACAAACGAATGGAAAAACTGGTAGAAGCCGACCTCGGGGAAGATCAGTTGGACTCCGTAGAAATGTTGGAACGCGCGAGGCAATACTGACCCTACGACTTATCTTAGAAGATAGGTTAAGGAAAGGAAAATCTACGTTTCTAGCATTTGTAGACTTAGAGAAAGCGTTTGTCAATACTGACTGGAATACTCTCTTTCAAATTGTGAAGGTGGCAGGGGTAAAAATATAGGGAGCGAAAGGCTACAGAAACCAGATGCCACTTAAAAGAGTCGAGGGGCACGATAGGGAAGCAGTGTTTCAGAAGAGAGTGTGACAGGCTTGTAGCCTATCCCCGATGTAATTCGATCTCTATATTGAACACGCAGTAAAGTAAACAAAAGAAAAATTTGGTGTAGGAATTAAAGTCCATGGAGAAGAAATAAAAACTATGAGGTTCGTTGACGACATTGAAATTCTGTCAGAGACAGCAAAGGACCTGGAAGAGCAGCTGAACGGAATGCACAGTGTCTCTAAAGGATGGTATAAGATGAACATCAACAAAAGCAAAACGAGGATAATGGAATGTAGTCGAATTAAATCAAGTGATGCTGAGTGAATTAGATTAGGAAATGAGACACGTAAAGTAGTAGAGGAGTTTTCCTATTTGGGAAGCAAAATATCTGACGACTGTTTTAGAGGGGGGTATATAAAATGTAGACGGGCTATGGCAAGGAAAGCATTTCTGAAGAAGAGAAATTTGTTAACATCGAGTATAGATTTACGTGTCAGGAAGTTATTTCGGTAAAGTATTTGTATGGAGTGTAGCTATGTATGAAAGTGAAATATGGACGATAACTAGTTTAGACAAGAAGAGAATAGAAGCTTTCGCATTGTGGTGCTACAGAAGAATGCTGAAGATTGTATGGGTATATCACGTAACTAATTAGGAGATATTGAATAGAATTGGGGAGGAGAGGAATTTTTGGCACAGCTTGACTAGAAGAAGGGATCGGTTGGTAGGATACATTCTAAAGCATCAAGGGATCACCAATTTAGTATTGGAGGGAAGCGTGGAGGGTAAACAGCGTAGAGGGAGACCAAGAGGTGAATACATTAAACAAGTTCAGAAGGTTGTAGGTTGCAGTAGCTATTCAGACATGCAGAGGCTTGCACGCGATAGATTACCATGGATAGCTGCATGAAACCAGTCTCTGGACTGAAGATCACAACAACAATAACAACAATTTGGCTGCTTGTAGATCTATCATAGAACAGGTGAAAAAAACTGGTCTCCATCGAGGCTGAAACAAAGACCCAATGCAGTCTTCATGCCACAGCATGACCTCATTGCCTAAAAGTTGCAGCATTCGTGTTCCCCTTCTTGTCCCACTGGTGGAGAGAACAGTTAAATCACAACGTAAAACACGGTATTAGTAGCAGTTTCCATGTGGACTCAATACTGAATTCAGAAGGATATTTCTGTCTCATCCAGGAAGTAACTCAATGTAATGGAACAATCCTAGGTGCTGTGGTTGGTTCTCTTCTTCCTCTTAGTCCTTTCTGCTTCAGATCACTTTTAGCTACTGACACCGCGATTGGATGTAGTTTTTAAAACATTCCATGGATTTTTTTCTCCTTTAGTGTATGATGAGTGGCATTCATAACTTGTCGAAATTTATCCCAGCACCTAATTTAAGTTTAGCATTCATTATTTTATCAGCTGCAAATGCTGCATTACATTGTCTTATACCAATGTCTTTCCTTGCACGAATTTGCTTAGATCTACCAGCTATAATTTGTCCTGCAGTGTGACATTCTGCCATATCATCATATGCAATGTAGTGATCTTTGCAAACCTCATCGTTCATATTAATAGCATTATTTCCATGTGCTAGTGTTTTCCATTTCTGTTCCCAATCCACAATAGCTTTATCTAGGAATGTGTAAGTCTACAGGCAGCTTCTCGAGACCTACCATATACGATGCACATCTTGACTGGCAAGTTATGCTACTGCATGGCTGGAGGATTTGCACATTCAGATGTTGTACGATACAGGGAATCCAAGCCACTTAACAAAAATCTTATTCCTCATCATCTTATTCCTCCTCTATGAGAAACACATTTCGTTCACGGCTTTCCTGTAACTCTCCCGTGTAAAAACTACCTGTTATTTCACTAACGCCATCATCCTTTACGATGTCAGTTCTAGGGTTTGCTCATTATAGTTTGGAAACTGCAAATATGTCTATTGACCAGTTCTGTAAGTATGATTTCTCAAACGCAGTCTTGTATTTTGAAATATGTACTAAATCAGGTACATTAAATTTCTGCTTGCAGGTATCCACCATCTTAATATGATTGTATGCTGTACATAGAAGCTATCATAAACGTCAATTGTTTTCGTTTTTATGGATCGATGTATGGTTCCGTTTATACTGCCCAATTATTTGATCTGCGACGATCAAAATGCATCCACATACTGGCTTTTATCACTCTGTTAAAATTTTCCAAAACACATGCCTTCATCTGGGAGAATGTTGAATGTATTCTGTACACCACGTCATTACCGTCTTGAAATATCTGTCATAAAACTTACGACCATGATCAGGCAATTTACAGGACATTGATTTGTCCCCATCACCAGCAATTGTTCAGTCTAACCCTTCCCCATCTTTGTTTTAAAAGTCCCAGGTGACCACTAAAATATATATGAAACCTACATTTTCTCATGAATATTGTCTCATATGTACAAGATCTGCTTGTCATAAATCATTCAAACCTCGAATTAGAATGGGCCAGCGCTGGAATGCTTTCGCACAGGTTTGTGGAGTTCTTGAACTGCGGTCTCCATAATTATTCAGTAATGCATATTTCTTAAAACTCTGAAATCAGTGATACAATTTCATTCCTGTGAACTGTATGGCTGGCAGTGGCTGACGCATTAGCAGTTGTAACTGTTATATTATTTCGTTGAGATCCAGTGCGGTGCAGACAATGGAAATTTGAACAGCCGTGTGTCCTGCTCCGATGTATCAGGCCGAACTGTGGTTCAACAAGTGGTGGTGCAGACAACAGAAACACAAATAGTTGTGTGTCATGATCCGATACATCCAGTAGTGCAGATTTCTATTCCAGTGCATCAGGGAACCACTGCAGTGTGGGAGAATTAGAAGAAAACACATAGCTACAAAAACAAAGTGAACAATAACCAAGAACAAGAGGAGTTAATATTTGCATTTGGGTACGTGTGTCATTTTTTTCTGCCTGGAGGTGAAGGCAGATCTCTGCTGACGCATCATGATGATCAGCCTTCCACTACATCTTACAGAGCATAAGTGACGAGTCAATTTGATGCTTAGCATGTCTGGATGAGTACTGCAGCACCGTGATAATTAGAAAAACTATCCACCTTCTTAGATTGTGACATTGTAGGGATGATCTTGGGTGGACTTATATGACAATTCATGTGGCAGTCATTTTTCTGACCCTCTGATCTCCTGCCAGCTTATATCTGCCATATTTGCCCATGACATGACAGTGTTGGCCATATTGGATCCGCCATCTTGGATAATAAGTTATGCTAAGTGGGTATTAAATTATCCTGGATCATTTTGTATACTTAAGGCAAAGAATAAATTATGTTAATTCACAGAAAGCAAAGAACAAGTTATGGTAATTCAGAGACAAGTGCCAGGCAGTTATGCTAATTCCACCATTTGTACATATTGCAAGCACACCTCACGCACACATGAATGCCACCTCTGTCAGTTCAGAGTGGCCTAAGCTGCCAGAGATAGCGGTGTGCTTGTTTGAGTGAATGAATTTTTGTGTGTTTCCTTTCCTGATGAAGACGTGAGTAGCATTCTATCTTTTCCTTATTCTGTTGATATTTTAACCTGGAGTTTCCATTGTTTAATAAGATATATTCATCCTCCTGTATAAATTATATTTTCTTAGTCATGTAACAACCATGGTATTCTGCAACTCCTTCAGTCTTTAATTATCTAGTAAATATTTCACGCTATGAGTTTATCTTCTGTAAAACTTTAATGTATATTGCCAATATAAGAACACTCCTGTCAGCAGCAAGATTGACTTAAATGTATTAGCCATATCTGGAATATTAGTACCGTAATACAATGCATCTCGGGGCAAAGTTCGTAATGTAGCAAAGTGTGATATCTATCATATTCATATTCTTTGTAGTCATATCCAGCGCTTACCTTCTATGAATAAGAGTAAAACAAAATGCAGTTATATACTGTGTGTAGTTGTGTGCATTATCTTATAATATACATTATGTGAATGAATTTGCTATCGATATGACTATGGAGTGTACTGTAAGCACCCAAAACACAAAAACCTTTCCACGTGATAAAAGTTTCGACCGATAGCAAAAATTCCGTCATTTTCGCGATCACTGTCGCCGCCACAGTGTCTAACTACACTTGGTCAACGATATATTTTCTCTATAACACCTTCATCTAATGATGAGCCTGCAGTGGCTCGAAAACATGTTAAGATATAATAAATCTTATCGGTAATTAAAAAAAGGAACTGGTTGCACATTTATTCCCAAATAAATCGCAAATTTAAATCAAAGTGGCAGTCCATCATCCATAATGGATATATGGAAAGTAGAGAAATTTTTTGACCATTTGTCATTGCAACATTCGAGTCTTAAATGTCAAATAGGAGTCAGTGTACAAGCCTGACAAGTTAAGGAAAGAAAGGGAAATTACAATGAAGACACATTATGGTCAGTAATACAATCACTGGATGGAACAAGATAGTTGGGAAGATCATATTAAGTTGCAAAGAAAACTGACTTAAAATGCAGGAAGTTTTCCATCCATGAGACTGTAACAAAGACAAACAATCAACGCCTGTAAGCAGCTAAAGGTCTGATGTAATTGTAATTTCAAACCATTGTTTGGTGAAGCTTCATTGTTTTCATTTTACTATCATAATTTTTTAAAGTCTAAGACGAGAACATGTTATGTTTTATATCTCAGCTATTTCATATAGTGGGCAGATCACTTCTATCTACAAAAAGTTTGAATAAATCATTGACATCATTAACATAAATATCACTTGTTCGTTTTCTTGTACACATGAAATTCTTGTTTTATGAAAAGACTTAAATCTTGTAGTAATTGTTACAATTCTGTCATTTAATTTCTGTAATTTACACCTAAAAGTGGTTCTAACGATGTACAACATTGCATAAAGCCAATCTTCAAGAAAAGCTAAATACAATTTATGTTGCATAAAAATATGCTCCTCTGGATACAAAATATTTACTGCTATAGTCAGCCTTTTTATCATCATTATTATTATGAATTTCTTGTTTAATATAAATAATGTGAAGAATATATAAGTGACAGTTAAGCTACATATGAAAATTTGTAGAACGTCGTAATTCCTTTAATTCCAGTTCAATAAAAGGTTTAGTTAGTTTTGCATTGGAATATTCAAGATAGTGAATGTGATTCCAGGTTTAGGCACAAAGTATTTTACTTTCTAAATTTGATCTGTCCATTAACGCTGTAGCATACATTGTCTCTTAAACGACACATACCCTATAACAACAGCTATTTTAATGTATAAAATAAAATTATTGTTCATAAATAATCATTAAGAGTAATTAATAATCAGTTTAAAATAAATCATTTGTTGCAGAACAGAAATAATTACAAAATTTATCAGTGTGGAGAAGCTGAACATACATATCAGATTTAGTAAGAGGGTCCAGTTGTAATATTTTAAATGCACTATCAATGACAAGTGTTTCATTGTACTCTCGTTTCTAGTATTAATCTTAAATAAATGCACATACTTTCTGTAAGATCTACTGTTTGATTGTTGTATAACAAATACGAATTCGGACACCACGTCATACTGTGCAGAAATCAGAAAATTAAGATGAGTTCCACGTAGACTCAGAACCGATCTCGGGTACTCTTACACAAAACTCTGCCTGCTGCACTAGCTGGGTAGCACTGCTACACACTACTGAATGAAGATACTTAATAGGCCATGCAATTATAGTGTTGCCAAGCTGCCATTCTTTGACTTCTGTATTCTACCGAAAATATTTATGGAACGACATTGTGTTACAGACATTTTTTGTATTGTTACTGTAACGTCAGAGTGTTCGAGTTTTGAGTCATCCTCTACTTGGCAGGAGCGCACAAAATTTTTGTAGGGTTATGTAGCAATTTGGATGCTTTTATGTACCCATATTTTGCTCCCAAGTCAATACGTACTTGGACCAGATCAGAAAAGTGAAGACCAATTGCAGTAATAAATAGCCACATGTCGCCTGCACTCATATTGACACTATCTTCCTTTAACAATTCCGGCTTTTGGAGTCGTGACTTTATTTCCTTATTTGGCGTCTACTTTGAGGGAAGATACAGTAGCTGACACATGATGTCATAAATCGAAGTGAGGTACGACCGATCAGATGCTCCTATCCAGTCACAGCAGTGGTGGAAAATTGTGCTAAGTGAATCGACTTGTGACTTAATTGGCTGTTGTAAGAGAATATTGAGGGATTACCCTCTAGCCTGCGCTCCAAAACGCAAAGCTTCGTTTATTATTTATTACTAAAGTAACACTCAGATTTTGTTTATAACAATATACGAGAACCTCTTAATGCTGTGCTGTATCACATAAACCAGAACATCACTGCATTATCAACTTTAAGAGAACACGAGAGTAACTAGGACCAACGGAATCACTTCGTTTGTCATCGGCTTCGTGCCGAATGACCGACTAGCGAGGACGCGAGTGATTCACATCAAACAGTTCAGTTGCTAGTGTAGGGGCCAAACAGTTAAGTAGTATTCTAAATCTACATCTATAGTTACGTACTTATTTCGAGTGCCTTAGTATCCTTCCTGTGAATCTCAATCTGGCATCTGCTTTTCCTACTATTTGTTTTATGTGATCACTCCACTTAAGGTCGCTCTGGATAGTTACCCCTAGATATTTTACGGTATATACTGTTTCCAGCAGTCTGTGTTGTTGTGCAGCAGTAGGTTCCTTTTACTATCTATGCTCAATGTTACATTCATTTACGTTCAGGATCAACTGCCAGAGCCTGCACCATTCATCAGTCATCTGCGGGTGATTCTGCAAGTCGATACCCGCTTCTGGCGTAGAAGCTTTCCTAAAGACAACCGCTTCATCTTCGAACAGTCTTGAAGTGCTTCCGACGCTTTCTACAAGGTTATTTATATATAATGTACACAGTAACGGCCCTATCACACTTCCTTTGGGAAATATGGAAATTACCTTTACGTCTGTTGATTTTGTCCTGTTAAGTATTCAATCCAGTCGCAAATCTGGTCCGATACTAGATAAGCCGTATTTCTTCACTAAACGGCAATGGGTGACAGTTTCAAACGTCCTCCTGAAGTCAAGCAACACGGCATCAACATGAGCTCCATTATCTATAGCGCTATGGATCTTATGGAGGAACAGAGCGAGCTGAGTTTCGCATTTATGGAGGAGATTTTCGTTTCTCAAAAATGTCAGAGTGCGTGAGCACAAAACATGTAATTCTGTAATAGACTGACATCAAACGACGTAGGCCTATAATTACGTAAATATGTCCTGCGACCCTTCTTTTCTAGTACCCTTCCTTGCTACAGCGAACTGCAATAAACTGCTATTAGAAGGGGAGCAAGTTCTTTCACATAATCTTTGTAGAATCTTATAGTTATCTGGCACTGACGCCTTTCTACTACCAAGCGATTGTAGTTGCTTTCCTATCCCGCGATGGGTTATCTCAGTATCTGCTATTTCGACTATTGTGCGACATTTCAAAGGAGGGACCGTGTTATAATCTGCCGCGGTGAAACAACTTCCAAATACCGAATTCAGTATTTCGAACTTCTCTCTGTTATCTTCGGTTTCGATGCAAGTGTGATCACTGAGTGAATCACTAGATGATTTCAAACCGCTTACTGATTTTACGTAAGGCCGAAACCTCTTACGTCTTTTACTCAGACCTGTTGACAAAATTTTACTTCTCTCATTGCTCTCCTTGCACCTACTTTGCTAGGAGATCCAAGACGTTGCCGTCACAGATTTGTTCTGTCTGCTCAAAGTGATTTTTGGAGAAGACATTCAGAATAATGTCACACGAATCCTTGTTTCTGGCAGCAGTTTTGATACCATGACTCTCCCAATTTATACCTAATACGCTGAGGCCACGACCCCGCCCCCCATTTCAACAGTGCGCTCAGGAAAATTATTAAAGATATTCTGTAATTGTCTCTGAAGCTCACTGACCCTACAGGTTCTGATCCAGGCGGTCTGTATAACCATCCGATTAAAATTTTTGACCGACCTTTGATACTTTATTTCATACAATTCAATTCACATTCGGAATCTCTAATAACCTCGCTAGACATTATCGAGTTCTTTACTGGAATAAATACCCCGCCACCATTGGCGGCTAACCTATTCTTACGATAAATATTCGATTCTGAACTTAGGATTTCGTTGCTATTAACTTCCAGTTTTAATCACCTTGCTGCTCCTGATACTGTCTCGCATTATAACCTCCAACAAGCGAAACTAATTCTGGGACCTTTCCTTAGACGCTCCCTCAGTTTACTAATATGGCGTTAACCTTTTCTGTATCCAATCTGCGTGGACTAGCATTCTCTGAGAACACTGTGTCTGTTTTAACTTCTGATCCCAAGGGGGGAGGGAGGTGGAGGGAGGGAGGGGGAGGGCATTCCATAAAAAAAAAAAAAGGAAACGAAAAAAAAGACATGTGCGCTAAACACGCTCTCCGTTAATCTAGTAGCCATTTCTTTCGTGTAGAACAAGATTGACCTGTTCAGGGGAACTACAATTATGCGTTCGATTGAGTATGTCGAGAAACTCGCATTCAAAAGCGTTGCATAGTTGTGTTGGCCTCTGATTTAGACCTTCTACTCTGCTCCAGACCAAAGGACCGTAATCGACCCTGTGTACGACGCTAAAATTAGCTTAGCTTGCACCCCGCGTGCGACGCTAGTTGCCTTCACCATATCAGCCATCCGCCGAAATGGGCAGAGGATGGCCTGAGAACCCAAGTAGCATGCGTCATTCGTGCCAACACGTGCCACTATTTGTAGACAGGTGCACCCAGTGCGCTCGATAGCCGTCGGCAGGGCCTCCTCCATGTGATGGACGAGACCCCCCGGGAAACATACCAAATACACACTGCCATTCTTCCCGCCTTGCATGCTGTTTCCCTGAGGGGCTCCAGTAGCCTACTCGCCTATCATTACAGCTCCCAATGACTCTGCACTTGTCCGGCAAGGGCTGGAAAACCGGCCACTGGCTCAACAGGAGGGAATCCCATACTGCCTCAAGTATTATCAACACTGGGTAGTACCTCGTACCTGTTAGGGTATAAGGAACCAGCCGTGTAGCAAGTTCCCTCTTTCACGTTCCGCCCCGTGAAACGTGAACCCACCACTGTCTGACACTCACTCTCGAGAGAGGACAGACCAGTCTGATGTTGCGCATCGGAAGAAGAAGCGCCAACTAGGTCACCAAAAAGTGTTTCTGGTCTTGTCCCCAGTGCCCCGATGTTGCTGCAACTTTGAGCATTGGCCAGAAGAAGCTTGTCGACCATAGCCAAGACGGTTTCCAGCTGTTTAAAGGCAGCATCCAATTCGTCATGTGTTCGTTCACGAGCACTGTCCATAGTCACACCGTGCTGTGTAAATAAATTCAATAAGATCTCAAAAAAAAAAAAAAATACAAGCGAAGTTGTCAGGAATTGTCTGGGAATTCACGAATGCAAAATATAACGAGGAGAATAAATAAACACTAAAATCTGCTCTTCATAGTTCACACTGTACCCTAAGGTCACAAGATCCGCAAGCTCTTAAAAATGTAAGGTGGCGTGGTCTCCTGGCCTTCATTTCTTACGTATTCCGTCCTCACAATCGTATTCTGCACATCAAGATGCTTCATTCGAACCCAAACTCGATAAGGTAGAGTCAATTTAGTATGAATTCGTGTAAGCGATATGCAAATCTAATAAGTAAATCGTAAGTGCACACCGAGGTTGGAAAAGTCGAGACTGGAGTACACAACATGACAGCCACAGGAATTTTCGTTCTAAAGAGGCAACCAGCCCTCTGGGAGGCCCGTCCCTTCAGAGGGGTGGGTCGGCGTACACCTACTTTGACCAGAGCGACCGCCCAAAGAGAGGACAGCTTTTGCCAGAGCGAAGGGGTAATGACCCCCGTGTTCGACTTAAAAGCAAATTCCGCTACACTGTGTGGGAGTGCCCAGAAGACGCATTTTTTGACGGACCAGCTGTGTAGTTATGTAGTTCTCACAGGAGGACAGAACACGCCTAACGGAGATGCTACATATTTCCGCATTGGTCGACTTAAACGAAACGTCATTCTCCTGATTAAAAGAGCAACGCTGGTTGGTTGGTTTGTGGGATTAAAGGGACCAGACTGCAACGGTCATCGGTCCCTTGTTCCAAAACTTAAAAACTACCACACAGAGTAAAAAACGGATAATAGAGACAACAGACAACACAGGACAAGAAAAACTCAGACAAAGAACAGACATAACAAATTAAAATCACACAGAGTGTGGCAGTGGTTGGCCGACCGTAGAATAAAAAGGGAAAAGCCAACCACCGAGAACACATTAAAAACTCAGTTTAAAACCGTGGGCCAAAGGCCAGAATCAACACAAAACAATAAAATAAAACACTCGTATTAAATGATAAAAACCCCCTGCCCGAATAAAACGTAAAACTAAGCCATCCATAGCAGGGTCATCAGTTAAAATGACATGGAGCGTATCAGACAATCATGGCCAATGAAGTGGTAATGCCATCGATCCTTCATTACTCCCGAAAACTTTCAAAAAGAATACGATCACGTCTGATCGGGACCAGATAGCGTACCGTTGATAAATAGACCATAACTGCAGTTAATCAGTGTTGCGTGCACATAACAACAAATGAAGGACCTACAGTAACCTCTGTATTCCAGTTCTACGGCACAAGTTACGTACGAAATTGACAGTACAACTAAATAACGTGTGGGCTCACCTACTTGTATAATACAGGGTGTATCAAAAAGAATCCCCCGATTTTTAAAAATCATAATTATTATGTTATTTGAGATACGTGCGTGAACAACGTACTGTTGGAAAGAGCAGTCTCTTGAGTTTTACATGGTTCCCACTAGGTAGCAGAAGTGTGCGCCCACTTCATTTCTAGTAAAAATGGTGTCGGGACAACAGAAAGCGTTTTGTTTTCGACGTTTTGCCCAGTCCAGGTCAGTAATGATTGTTCAGCGTGACTTTCGCACTAGGTATGGTGTGGATACTCCTACAGCGCAGACCACTAGGCGATGGCATAAACAATTCCAAGAAACAGGTTGTTTGTGTAAAGGCAAAACGCCGGGCCGTCTCCTAGTGTCTGTCACAGACGTCGAACGCATCCGCCATAGTTTCACAAGGAGTCCGCAGAAACGAGTTCGCCGTGCAGCTCGACAGCTCAATATGCCCTCGATGTCCGCCTAGCGTATGTTGCGTCGACGTTTGCACATAAACCCATACAAAATTCAGCTACTACTAGCTCTTCGTGAAGGTGACCAACAACAACGTGTGGAGTTCTGCAATTTCGTTCTTGGCAAGATGGAAGATGGCAGTTTTCTTTCGCACTTAGTGTTTATTGAGGAGGCAACATTCCATTTAAATGGAAAGGTGAGCCGTCATAATGAGAGAATATGGAGTACGGAACAATCACATGAAGTAGTGTAACATGAGAGGGAATCTCCAAAATTTAATGTGTTTTGTGCAGTTTCACAGCAAAAGGTGTATAGCTCACTTTTCTTTGCCGAGAACCATGTTACAGGAAGCACATATCTCGATATGCTTGAGAACTTTCTTTTCCCACAGTTAGAGACTGATTCGAACAACTTCATTCACCAACAGGATGGGGCACCGCCACTGGCACCTGGAAATGCGGGAATTTTTAATTCAAAGGATTACTGAACTACGGTTAGGTCGCACTGGAACAAATGATTCACCCTTACATCAGTGGTCTCCAAGGTCACTGGACCTGACTGTACGTCATTATTTCTTGCGCGGAATTATCTCCCTCCGTTACCAACAACAAAGAATTAACTGAGACATCGTGTAACAGCAGTTGTGGAAGCTGTAGCTCAAGGCGTGCTCGCTACAGTGTGGGAAGAATTTGAATACTGCACTGGCATGTGCCGTGCATCTCAAGGGAGGCATATTGAACACCTATGAAAAGGTATGAAAAAAACTTTTTGAGTTTCTTGGTCATAAAAACAAAATTCATTATATATATTTATTAATTTCAGACATGTAGACGTGCAAAATCGGATGATTCTTTTTGATACACCCTGTATAACATTCGTATGCTAACATGAAAAAAGAGAACTCCTCACTAACAGATAGCTAAACAGTAAAGCTATGTTAACATATGCTGCATAAATTCATGTCAGAAATCTATATACAGATGTTAGACACGACTCGTGTCCTATGTGTTTGTTTATTTACAGAACGATTTGGTGTTTGATGATTCAGTACTTCTCTAACATAACATCTGACTAACCTCTCTGGAGGGGTCAGATCGCTTTGTCCTGAGGTAGAAGTAGGATGGCAGATTAAAAGGTTCATATGTACGACATATGTTATTCAATCTGTATATTGAGCAAGCAGTAAAGGAAACAAAAGAAAAATTCGGAGTAGGAATTAAAATCCATGGAGAAGAAATAAAAACTTCGAGGTTCACCGATGACATTGTAATTCTGTCAGACACAGCAAAGGACCTGGAAGAGCAGCTGAACGGAATGGACAGTGTCTTGAAAGGAGGATATAAGATGAACATCAACAAAAGCAAAACGAGGGTAATGGAATGTAGTCAAATTCGATCAGGTGATGCTGAGGGAATTAGATTAGGAAATGAGACGCTTAAAGTAGTAAATGAGTTTTGCTATTTGGGGAGCTAAATAACTGATGATGATGGAAGTAGAGAGGATATAAAATGTAGAGTAGCAATGCCAAGGAAAGCGTTTCTGAAGAAGAGAAATTTGTTAACATCGAGTATAGATTTAAGTGTCAGGAAGTCGTTTCTGAAAGTATTTGTATGGAGTGTAGCCGTGTATGGAAGTAAAACGTGGACGATAAATAGTTTGGACAAGAACAGAATAGAAGCTTCCGAAATGTAAAGCTACAGAAGAATGCTGAAGATTAGATGGGTAGATCAAATAACTAATGAGGAGACAAGAGAAAATTGTGGCATAACTTGACTAGAAGAAGGGATCGGTTGGCAGGGCATATTCTGAGGCATCAAGGGATCACCACTTTAGTATTCGAGGGCAGCGTGGAGGGTAAAATGGTTCAAATGGCTCTGAGCACTATGGGACTCAACTGCTGTGGTCATCAGTCCCCTAAAACTTAGAACTACTTAAACCTAACTAACCTAAGGACATCACACACACCCATGCCCGAGGCAGGATTCGAACCTGCGACCGTAGCAGCAGCGCGGCTTCGGACTGGAGCGCCTAGAACCGCACGGCCACCGCGGCCGGCGTGGAGGGTAAAAATCGTAGAGGGAGACCAAGTGATGAATACATTAAACAGATTCAGAAGGATGTAGGTTGCAGTAGGTACTAGGAGATGAAGAAGCTTACACAGGATACAGCTGCATCAAACCAGAGTCTGGACTTAACACCACAACAACAACAACATGTACGACATCAAATTTACAATCGTAATAGTTGATTAGCCCAGGCCTTTCCTCAAAAATATCACTGTGTTCGGTGTGAACACTTTGTTGATCGACCCGCTGATGGCCACATGGCATTCCCCTCCCCATAACATGCGATACGTGGGTTGAACCGACTTGTTGCTTGTGGCGGTGCATGCATTGACATTTCTATTTCCACTAACGTGGCTTCCTACGCTAGGCGCGTTGTCTGCACTGGAAACAGACATGTCAGCGTCCAACAGTTTCAAGTTATTCTTGAGTTCTGAAATTTTGTGGCACATGGACTGCATCTACCAGTGTAAACTGTCCGTCTAATCGTCGTGGCCGGTTTTTTAAGTTTCTCTAATGTATTTCCAAGAATGGAAATAATAACACAGAAATGCACGCCTGTGTCCTGTAAATGTTTTTAGAGCTTCGTTCCGACTTCGGTGTTAATTTTTTTCTTTGGTGTATAGTCCATTGGATAATTTGTTCACTTATTTCTCTGCTCTGTTCTTTGATCCAGTTGGACATTCCTAAATACATCAAGGAACTTGCTCCTCAAACTTCCCACCAATGCGTTTCTCTGTCTTGCCCGAAATGCCATAAATTCATCGAGATAAAGTTTTTAACTCTTTCGTTGGTTTTTATATTTATTGCTCTGTTCTCTTCTGTGATCCGGTTGGACATTTCTAAATGTATCAAGGAAACTTGTTCCTCAAACTTCCCATCAATGCGTCTCTCTCTCTCTCTTGCCCGAAATGCCATCCACGCATCGAGATAAAGTTTTTAACCCTTTCGTTGATTTTTTCTGTTCCATAGCTAAGTGGTTCTGCGTAGTTATGACTTGATCAATTTTTTATACAATGGCGGTGGGAAAAAATCGCAACACCTAGAAGTTCTTGTATAAAAAAACGAAAGTTGGTGGGCGTGTTTCCACATCTGAAAGATGAAGTTTGTTGAAATGTCGCACCAGTCGCTAGTAGCGCCACTTTGGGGATGCAAGCAGGTTTGCTTTAAATATAAACTGTGACGGTCGTGAGCGTTAGTTATCTTTGACAGTGGATGTGGTGAGGTGATGTCAGATTGCCTTTAAGGCGGCAGAAACGCCATTGTCAACACCTCACTTAGCTTGAGCGAGATCGTATAATAGGACGGCGAAGATCTGGATGTTCCTTCTGTGATACTGCACGAAGACTTGGCAGGAAGGTAGCTACTGTACATGAATGATGGTAGCGAAGGTCACGAGAATGTACAGTTGCAAGAATACCGGACTCCGGACGGCCATGTGGCACTACTGAGAGGGAAGACCATAGTGTTAGACGTATGGCTCTGGCAGATCGTACTGCATCTGCAGCAAGAATATGAGCAGCAGTTCACACCACAGTGACACAACTAATTGTTACAAATCGGTTAATCATAGGACATCCCCGAGTCAGACGCCCTGTAGCGTGCATTCCACTGACCCCAAACCACCGTCATTTGCGACTTCAGTGGTGTCAAGCGAGAGCTCACTGGATGCCACCTTGGAGGTCTGTTATGTTTTCTGATGAAAGCTGTTTCTGTCTCGGTGCCAGTGATGGCCGTGTGTTCGTTAGGAGGCAAGTTGAGGGCCTGCAATCAACCTGTTTGCATACTAGACACGCTGCAACTCTACCTGGAGTTTATGGACTTAGGTGCGATTTCGTACGACAGCATAAATAGTCTCGCCGCTATCCCACACACCCTGACTGCAAATTTTTACGTCAATACACTGATTCGTCCTGTTGCGGTACCATTCAAGAATAGTATTCTAGGGGGCGTTTTCCAACAGGATAACACTCGCCCACATACCGCATGCTCTGCGAAGTGTTGACATGATGCGTTGGCCACCTCGATCATCAGACCTGTCTCCTATCGAGCACATATCGGAATCATCGGACGACAAGTCCAGCGTCACCCACGATTTGCATTAACCGTCCCTGTATTGATCGAACAAGTGCAACAGGCATGGAACTCCATACCAAAAAAATGACACCCAGCACCAGCACAACACAATGCAAGCACTTTTGCATGCTTTCATTCAATATTATGGTGGTTACACCGATTATTAATGTACCAGCACGTCACACTTGCAGTGCCGTATCTGTGATCCTGCAATTTAGTCACGTAAATATGTAATCTATAAACCATTATTGCTGGATTTTCATTATTCTACATTAATTATTATTTGGTGTCACGATTTTTTCCGTCACTGCATTTTCGATTCTATCGTAATATCCTTTCCATTGATAGAACCTATTAAGTGAATCTTTTCTGCAATGGAATCGATTCTTCTAACCTTTTCCATAATGTGAATTTGTTGGGCAGTAGCATCTATTGTGTTAACTTCTTCTGGAATGCTGGCTTATTTGGTGCTCATACGAGTTTGTTTTTGGGTCATACACGTTTGGTCTTGGCTCATACAAATCGCATCACTTACAACTGCCTCTAAATTGGCTAAAACCATTTTTTGTTCAGTAACATGCACAGGTGCGCTTTCAAGCTTAACTTCAGATTCGGCAGCTGGTGAAACCTCATCATCCAACCTGGATGCAGCACGGCTGTGTGAATCCATTTCAAAATTAGTATAGTCGACAATTCACAAAAACAATTAATTAATTAATTAATCATTCTCTGCTATTTACTGTACTTCACGAGTCTAAATGCAACAAAGACGGCCATGAAGGATAGTTAGATACAGAAATGGTTGATGAATTAATAAACACAATCTCATACTGCTATGTATAACAATGAAATGTGTACGCTATGTGTACTCTACGTGCTCTAAATAGCCAAACTAAACTCGCAGAATACGGTTGCCATATCTAGCTGGGACCTCATCGGGACACTCTGAGATGGGGATATAGAAATGAAGTAAAAAATGTATTTAATTTCATTACTTCTTATTTAGAACACATTTACATGGTACTAGTTGCGGCAGAAGTAGTTGGAACACCATATTTTTCGGAAGACTTAGCCTTTTTTCCCTTTTACGTAGCCTATTTATAAAACTCCATGCAAGTCAGCTTGCAGTTAGACTGGCACTGACGGAATGATTCCATACTTCCTAGCAGCAGTCGATTTCTTTCGTAAGTCCACTTGGTTGACATCAGCGACAATACTCTTCCCACAATGGCGTTGTGTGCAGGAAAAGAAAACAAGTACTCACATGTTTTTAGCAGTTGGCATTTGCGTTCAGGAGTTTCGATTTACTTGAGAAAGTAAATTCACTTTTTTCCACGGAGTGTTTAGACTTTCATTCTTACGAGTCACGCTTTGTTTTTAAAAAGCTCTCCAGATACATATACTGAAAACCATTGTCACCTGAAATCTTCACACCATTTCTTCAGGAATATAATAATGTTTTCAATCATCACCCAATCAGCGTTTTCAGATAGCCTCGTCCAATCAAATACTTAATATTTATTAAAAGAAATAGCCCATTTCTCTAAGTAATCAAATGCCATGGTACAGAAAGCCATTCTCTCTTCCTCAAACTGCGCAATCAAACTAATTATTTCTTGATTACGGTTCCTCATTCTTTAATTCGTTCAAATTCATCTTGGTTTGCATGCTTGGTTTGAGTGTCGATTAACATAATTCTTATTTCAGTTATCGAGACTTTATACTTCTCCACGCTTTTTATATATATATATATTTTTTCAGAGCTAAGATGGATTGCAGAAACAGGAAGTAACTTTCACTGATCGGACTGCTGCAAAACTCTGGAATTATTGTAGGTGGCCTGCCTTCGACGTTAAAAAATGGTTCTAATGGAATCCAACTGTGGGCATTAATGACAGTCATCTTGTTTTTGAGTGTGACAGAAGGGTCTAATGATTGACATCAACGTATAACCAGAACTCTTTCAGCTTCCCTGTCCATACTATGTATATAGAAAAGTAATCAAATACTTTCGTGATGGTTATTTCAACGTCGACAGTTGAGAATCCAGCAGCGCTTGATGTAGTATAGTGCAGAAATCGGCGGGGCATCCAATTCCTTCTACATTTTTCCTAGTTCTTGTTTGATTTTCTGAAACACATTCCGCTGGGCGCATCGAAGTTGGCGTTGGTATTGTCTCCACAAAAAGCGATTAATTTATCTAATGGAAAATGCAGTTGTCATTAAAGTGTTTAGACATAACTTTGCAATTGTCTCCGATGTTTCGTTATTCAGCGAATCAAACTTCAACAGCTTCTGTTGCATTCCGTCAGTTCTAAACGAAACATCTTTTCACCCTTGTGGTTCAATGCGTCGGTGCCTATGCCATAAAATGAAACTTCTTGCAATTTTTTTCTGCATTCTGACTCTGAGTGCGGCGCGAGAAATTTTTAACAATCGCTGTAGCTTTGGTCCTAGCTGTAGACTGCTTTGCGACGACTTTGGAGTCAGGATACAATGTGCCATTCAGTTTTATGATACCCTCGAGAGAACTGAAGGACTGATGATGTTTGACAACTTTATAAACTGTTGTTAGTTTTGCAGCAGCAACGAGGAATTCATCCTGAGTATCTTCTTTAATCAAGCATGTAGAAATAGGCTTTGTTGTCGATGCTCCCGCGAATCTATTTGTATGATTCTTCGTAGAAATGTTATGCCTCACATATACCTTACTGCCGTAAGTTACTGAAATGAAACAGCTACAAATCTCACACAACGCTACCTGATACGTACGTCATTTCTTCACAAAAGACCACTCTTTTGTGTAACCATGCGAAAAGTGACACTTCCTCTTCCTATCCTTAGGAATTTCCGTAAGCTATGATAAGTTGATTAGATGGTAAACAGTCGACAATAAGGTTTAATGATTAAATTACACTTCACTATACACTTCACGCCCTATACACCCCCCAGCAAACACTTCAAACAATACTGACTTGCACTCGTCAATTCCGATCCATACAAAGGACGTTCTCGGCAACGACACATATTAAAATCCTTACGTGATGCATCCTTTATTATCCTTTTTTGTGTCTCCCCTTTTCCCTTATGGCCCATCCTACCTTTCTCCAGAATGCTTTCTATAGCTACACAAGATTTGGTACATAGTATATCCGCAACAAAAAGACATAAAATCTCGAAACCAGTCGTGGTTTCCATCTTCAGGTGTATGCAATTATAGTATTTGGTAACACATAACACGCGGGCGGGCCAGTCAGTGCAAGAGTTCCAACTATTGCATGTTGGTGGAAACTATCCGCCGGTGGGTAGCCACGCGGTAGAAACGCGAAACACCTCTCCGTGGGGGGCTATGTCGGATGTCTGCAAGCGCTACGGTGTACAATCAAGCAAACTGCCGTCAGCTGACTTGCTTGTATTGACCAACCAAGTGTATCAAACATGAACTGCATCCCACAAACAGACATCCGTCAACTGTACGACACAATGCACGACTTTTACATGCTTGCGTTCAACATTACGGCGGCTACACCTGTTGTTAATGCACCAGCATTTCACATGTGCAGTGGCGTGTTTCGCGCTTACATTAGTCTGTGATCTTGCATTGTCAATCACTTAAATATGTTACCTAGAAAAATGTGTTCCCGAAATTTGGTTATTCTACATTAATTATTTTTTGGTGTTGCAGGTTTTTTTTTTTGTTTTTTACCGTCAGCGTATATCATGAACCACATGGCAGGTACTGTGTTGAATTCATTGTTGTTTTATCTGATGTACCTTTGTGTCTAACGTAACTGACTTTGTCCATTAGGTCCCCACGTGTTGCCGGCCGCGGTGGCCGAGCGGTTCTAGGCTCTTCAGTCCGGAACCGCGCGAGTGCTGCGGTCGCAGGTTCGAATACTGCCTTGGGCATGGATGTGTGTGATGTCCTTAGGTTAGTTAGTAGTTCTAAGTTCTAGGGGACATATGACATCAGTTGTTAAGTCCCATAGTGCTCATAGCCATTTGAACCATGCCCACGTGTTCTTGATTTCGTAGTTTCTAGTTAATTTCGCTCTGCAAGTGATAGAGCGTGAAATTATGCATCCAATGTATACCTGTGTACGCAGACTATTTTCTTTCGTTAACTATTTTTCGATTCATAACAAAATTTTTGCTACCACCTTGTTATAACAGGTTGTAGTTTTTTATGTTTTGCTTTATAGTTGTTTTTCTTTCTCTGTTTATCATTTGCAACCACTCAGAACTTAATGTAGAAAAATTATTTACATCGAGAATGTGGGATGTTATGGTTAGGCCTAACATTAATTAGTTCTACTTGAAAGGTTGTGTGTATGTGCGCGTGTGTTGCATAAGTGTGTGTATGTGTGTGTGTGTGTGTGTGTGTGTGTGTGGTTCACTTACTTTTTCTGGTTTCTCCATTATCTTCACTGTGAAAAACTGCACTTTTTAAAATTTTACCATTACTGTTTACAAACTACCAAAACAAGGTGACTGAAGGTTGAACAATTGAATATGTTCTGGGCAGGCACTTTGAATAATTTTTCTGAAACTCTACCTATGTATGTGTTTATATTTATGGGTTAGTGTTGTCTGTCAGTTCTTTGAGTCCTAAGAACAAAGTTCGTTTTCCGAGAGCCATGTATTCGTTTCTTTATTTCTCTTCCATCGACTATGGTTTTCCGTATTTGATAGTTTTCCTCAGTTACTAGTTTCTTTGAGAGGTGTGGGGGGGGGGGGGAGAGTTCGGGGGGGGGGGGGTCTGTTGCTACACTTAAGAATTTTTAACCCAGTGCTGATGTCTATTGGACTGTCTTCCACGTCCATAAGATATTCAGCGAATGAAGAATGACAATTGGTACTTTTCAGTGCTCTTCTATGCTCTGTGCACCAAACATTGAAATTTCTGTTTCTATGTCCAATGTACAATGATTTGCAGTCCTGATATGCCAGTAGATAAACACCAAATGTGTTTTGTTTGTGTTTGTACTAGTCGCCCTTAGTTTTCTCTGTATTCCGTAGCCTATTTTTAGTCTTTGTTTCTTAAATATGTTGCCTTTGCTGTGGCCTACTATGTCGTTTAAGTGAGTGAGTAACAACTGTTTTTGTAGGTGTTTCTTGTTCATGTGTTCTTGTATGTGTGTGTGTGTGTGTGTGTGTGTGTGTGTGTGTGTGTGTGTGTGTGTGTGTGTGTGTATGCTGAGTGTTTACAGTTTGTGCATCTGTGTTTGTATGTTGGTGATGATGTATTTGTGCTTGTGTGCTAGATGTCCCTCTCATTCCTGTTTTAATATTGTGATTCTGTTTGTTTACAATATTTGTGTCTACTCACTCTCCACAGCTATTTGTTTGATTATCTGTAATTCACATTTGTTGTTGTTTTCACAAAGTGGAGTTTATTCAGTCTGGGCAACATGTATTGGAAACTGGCTTGTTCATGTGCAACTGGGTGGTTTGAATTTTTGTGGATAGCTGTGTTGGTGGTATCGACTATCTTGAATATGGAGAACTGGTGTTGGTTGTTATGTATGTGTATGTGGGGTCAAGGTAATTTAATTTATTGTAATATCTGTTTCCATGGAGAATTTTATTTTGGATTAACTTTGTTCATGTCACTGTGAAGTTCTTGGATGTGACAGGGTGTTTCACCTATAAGGCATATGATGTCATGTAGTTAAGAATGCCAATATATCAGCTGGTAATACTTAAAGTGCAGTTGTTCACAGTGGTCCAATGTGGGCTATAAGTATCATATGGCAGTGACATTTGGTAAGTATTCTAATGCATCAATGCAGCAATGATTTATGTAGGAAAAAAATTAGTTCCAATTTTGGCCACCATGTGCAAATATGGCGCTGCCAATCCAACAAAGAACGTATAAAGATGTTCCCAAATGTTATGGATTAGGAATGGTACATGGGTAGAACAGGGCAAACAAGTGACAAGGGCATAAAGTTGGTTTTATTATTAACTCCGCTTGTACAATTCGTTCAATATGGGGAACAGAGGCGTCGACGAAATACTACATCCATAAAATGAACTGAGCAACAGTTGCTCACAGCATTTCCAGTGAAATCTGAACCAGTGTTTTTGTATTAAGATCAGGTAGATACTGAATGCGTCCCCCATAAACACGTTCTTTTAGGCACCCCCAGAGCTAAAAGGACACGGATTCAGATCAGATGATTTGTGTTTTCCACACAGTTGCATTCTTCCAAACAGGGAATCATATGCTGTACAAGAGGTCTTTATAACATACAGACATCACAGTACACATGACAGGCCCTCTGGGTGTATTTTCTTCAAAGAAGAACGGGCTGAGAATAAAGGTGTTTGTGAATCTACACCATACAGTCACATATAGCAAGTGCAGTGGCTCCTTGTGTACAACATGCGGTTTAGTAGTAGCCCAATTTCGGCAGCTCTGTGTACTTACTGCACCCTATAGTGTAAAATGTGTCTCCTCGCTCCATATAATATTGCCTGGCCATATGTCATCAACTTCAATCCGTGCCAGAAACGAAGAGCAAATTCAGAACGTTGCTGTTGATGCTTTTCGATAGCCATACTGTTCATTCACGTTATGGCTTTCAAATGGCAGCGTGGATGACATACCGTCATACACCAGATTTGCACCTGGTGGACAAAACTGGAACGAATTTTTTCCCAGCTTTAATTGGTTCCCCATTAATACATTGCCATGTCTACCAAGTTTTCCAGCCATATGATAATTGCAGCACCTACAATGGACGTATATGAGTAACTGTATTTTAATTATAACCAGTTGGGATAACTCCTTATTGTTTGGGTCATACAATGGTTTCAAATATTTTGTCCCCAATGTGGTTAAGAAAGATGTTGGTTAGGAGTCCATTGGCTGGTGACCTCATTGAAGATAATGGGGAAACAAGAAAAAGTAACTGAAACATATTGCGTGCACTGACACACACACACACACACACACACACACACACACACACACACACACACACACACTTGATATTGGACCTAACCATAACATTTCGAATGGTAAATTTTCGATATAAATAACTTTTCTACAATAAGCTCCATGAAGTTGCAGATGACAGGCTATGAAAGAAAAACATAAAAAACGCATTATGTGGTAACAAGGTGTAGCCTATATAAAATTTGGGCCTGTTTTCAAATTTGTGGATATCTTGTTAAAAACTCTAATTTATGCATATACAACTAACAATGAGTTCTTTGCTTTCGTTTAACAGACAGAAAATAAAAACCTACGGATAATGCCATAACTATGTTTAAATACGTCTGGGTAAAACAAAGAAAAATTATGTTCCTTTCAAGGTCGTTCAGAAACAAACACAGTAGTCATTCAGTAGGATGCAAACACTTGGTAGGCATCTGGAGACACGTGGAATGAAATACTTGCGAAATATCTGTAGATTGTGGACGCAAAGATGATAGCGTCACATATCTGTCCAGATCATACAAATACTTTTCAAAATTGCCTTCAAAGACCCAAAGAGATTTTTATAGTTTCAGTACACTTTAAAATGTAAGTTAGTTTATCAGTAGCATCAAAAGAACTCAAAGGTGCCTCCATAGGAGAAAGACATAAAAGATATTTTATATTCAAATCCATCACCACAAACCAACATGCTATTTCCAGATAATTAACACACATACCAACAAGCAACTGTTCAATAAAATAGTACTCTACACATTTTAAGTGCTTTGTTTAGAGTAAGTGCAGTGTAATATTCTGTACCTATAGAAGTATGCACTCATGCTCCCCTCACTAAAGTATCATTACTTGATACTGCTCAGACTCTTCATTGTTCGCACTGAGATCTGAAAACATATGTCAGCTATTCAGAAATGGGAATAACTGCTTAAGAATGTAGCACATCATGTCATTTACTGAAAGTTGCTTCAGCTTTGAATCTAAAATTGGATGGAAGAAAAACTTCGAACAAATTCAGAGTTGAAATCACCGAAATTAATGGTGAAATCATTGAATTGTACATCGAAATTAGTCAGTTTTGAAACAATCTAATATAGCAGTGATCCTGCGTGGCACAAGCCTTTGATAGGGTTATAGAGATATGTAACATCGATTGCTTACGAAATTCACGTCCAACTCCGGTTCGATAGTTGTGATTTTATTGAGTAATTCAGACTGAATACATAGTAACCTCGAAACGTTGGGGACTGGATGTTAGTTCCATATATTTCTTGGAGAGCAACACAGTAAGCAAATCAGATGTAGTTCTGACATATGGCAGTACTATCCACTGAATTATCACATTAAAAGTGGCCGGAAATATCGCCATTTTTGATCTATAGAGTGTGTAAGATGCTTTGAAAGTAAATCTCTCTAACTCAGCGCCCAATCTTGGATCTATAGAGTATATGAGAAGCTTTGAAAGTAAATTTCTAACATTGTGGGTGTCTGCAGTATGGGGGGGCGGGTCTGTGTTGGGCCAAATATCACACCTGGAACTATTTTTTGTATGATACTTGTAGTCCATGCATAATGGAAATACATCGGAACTCATCTCCTATATAGGTGTCATAGTTCATTTCAATACATGATTTGCAAGACACTGGGTTAGTGCACCCTAAATATAGGCCATATGTAGTTATCCATGGCAACACCTGGATGAACTTTCTGTCTTATCAAATGTACCACCATGTTACTATACACTTTCCAAACAATATCAGCTAATTGACGTATTCTCTCTATAACAAAGTACACAGCATCATATATACTTCAGATCTTTGACATGCTGTGCTTTTTTAAACATACACTGGGTAATTTCATGATCCAGTGATTTCTGTGCTGTACCATCTAACACTGTATCATTGAGGTGGTAAAATAACTGCTGCTGCTGTTGTGTGTCTGCTGGAGAACCGGTTGATGTTCATTCTTGTATGGCTTACATTTTGTGGTGAGTTGACTTTTGATGTGTGGTAGATTTTCACATAAGGACCTCCGCTCTGACAGAGCTGAACATTTTGATGTAGTTATAAGTCTCTAGATCAATTACAACTTCAGACTTGTGCTCTAGCACTGTTCCAATATTGATGCATTTCGATACACAATTGGTTAAATAATGTGAACATGGGAACCGCAACATCTCTTCGATCTCTAGGTAAAGTGGTGGGTTTATATACACGTAGCTCCTCTCTGTCCCTGTTGCTGTCTGTCTGCCAATCAAGGTAGCCTACATCAGCCTGGAGTGGAAATGGCTACCAAGTTGAAGTCAGTTGGTCCAGGGTGGATAACTTGGTGTTTTGAGAATTCTCTATGTAAAGCTAAATAACATTTACCTATACTGAGATGCAGTTTGCTATTATGTCACTGTACCATAAGACATTTTATTTTCAATTTCTGCAAAACATGGGTATTTTATTGCAGTTTAGGAGCAATTGTAATTCGCTACAGTTCTGTGGTAAACTGTTACAGATAGAGGGTCAATATGCTAGCACCAGTGGGTCAGCTTGTTGTAGGTTTGGAAAAATTTGTTAGAATTTCACTGTAATGTGGGTATTTGTCACAATTTTTGCTGTAATATATCGTCGTATGGGGTGAAGAGTGATGTAGTCTCCACTGATCAACTTCTCACAATACTCCCCCTTCATACAATATATTCAAAATCCAAACTTCATCTGAGATAGCTAGAATGAGATTTCTACTCTACAGCAGAGTGTGCGCTGATATGAAACTTCCTGGCAGATTAAAACTGTGTGTTGGACTGAGACTCGAACTCGGGACCTTTGCCTTTTGCGGGCAAGTGCTCTAGCAACTGAGCTGCCCAAGCACGACTCACGTCCCGTCCTCACAGCTTTACTTCTGCCAGTACCTTGTCTCCTACCTTCCAAACTTTACAGAAGCTCTCCTACGAACCTTGCAAAACTAGCACTCCTGATAGAAAGGATATTGCGGAGACATGGCCTAGCCACAGCCTGGGGGATGTTTCCAGAATGAGATTTCCGCTCTGCAGCGGAGTGTGCGCTGATATGAAACTTCTTGGCAGATTAAAACTGTCTGAGATGCTTCAGATGCTGAGATGCATCAGATTCTAACCACAGTCAGACATACTCATATATCAATGTCCCACAACCTAGCTATGAGCTTTCACTGTGGACTGATGTGCTAACTAGTCATAAGTGAGTGATAAGTGCGAACTAATATATCAAGTGAGTATAAGGATATATGTATACCCAGCAGATCAATACAACTAACACAGGTGTTTGTCGGAAATGATTTAGAAATGCCATGGAAACATCTGATGTCTATGTCTGTGGTTGATGTACATCGAGATGTAGGACATTCACTTCCAGTATGGGGAAAAAATGTATTGGGAACACTACCGAAATCCAAACTGCATAACCGATGACATACATAATTTCACATTTTTGTATTTGTTTACAAACATCTCATACAGTAGCAGATGACATGTTGTATACCGAGGAAAACGATAGTAAAAAATTGCAGAAAATATGCCAAAACAGTGGCAACAATGTAAAACCATGCTGTGACATATAGTAAATAAATGATTTATTATGAAATTATTCACAGAAAATAATATTTGGGACCAAACAGTACACATGTAATAATGTTTTACAGTGTTTTATGCTATTACCGCATATTTTAGAATCAAGGAACCTACTGATGGTGCCGATATTCTTCGCTCTCTTCATAATATTATCTTGCAGTTAAGATTCCAACACTATGTGTGTTACACATGGGTAGCTTTCTAGGCCAGCGTTTCAGATTACTCTACTACACTGAACAGACAAAACAATATGACCATTGCCCACTGTGACTTTCGATGCCAACTGGTAATGTTGTACAATACAAAAGTATGCGAGCAGGCAAGAATGGTGACCAGCCTACCAAAGATATGGGCTGCAAATGGGGAAATCCATTGGGATAAGCGACCCTGACAAAGAGTAGATTATTATTACTACCCAGAGCCAATCAAGGAATGTCTCGAAAACAGCGTAGCTGGTCGAATATTCATGTGTTATTGTCGTGAGCATCTACAGAAAGAGATAGGACAGTGAAACTACCACTTAGCGCTAAGTGATTGGATGTCCGCGATTCTTCACAGAACATGAGGTTCGGAGGCTTGCCTTCTCTGTAATGTAAGATAGATGGTGATCTGTAGCATCTCTGCCAAAACAGCACAATGCTGGTGCACGCACAAGTGTTTAGAGCACTCCATTCATTGTACATTGTTGAACATGGAGCTCCACAGCAGACCACCCCTACATGTTCACACGTTGACCAAACCACGTCGTCAATAGCGGTGGCAGAGGGCACAGGCACAGTACCATCGGGATTCCACCGTAGATCAATAGAAACGTGTCGGATCTTCGAATGAATCACATTTTTGCTACACTAGGTCGATGTTCATGTCCACAAAAGCTGTCGTCGAGGTGAACGGCGACTCGAAACGTGCAGTGCGCCACAGACACAGGCTGGTGGGAATAGTGTTATGGTGCGAGAGACATTCTCCTGCACTTTCATGGGACCTATGGTAGTAATCAAAGATACGCTGACATGTGCGAACCATCTGCATCCCGTCATGCTTGATGTCTTACGTGAAGGCTATGTCACCTTTCAGCACTATAACTGTCCATGTGTCGCAGCCAGAACCATGCTACAGTGTTTTGAGGAGCAATATAGTGAACTCACGTTGATACCTCGGCGACCAAATTCGATTGATGTAAATCCAATGGGACCCACCTGCGTCGCCACCACTACATATGCAGATCAGCAGCCCCCTTATTTATGCGGATTACATGACCTGTGCCTAGACATGTAACGCCACATACCTCCACAAACCTACCACCATACTGTCGGATCCCTGATACGCAGAATCAATGATGTATTTCATTCTAATGCTGTGCAAGCAAGCTATTAAGTAGGTCGACATAACGGTTTTGGCTCATTATTGTATGTTGTGCAGGACGATTTTATGTCCGGCAGGTTGTCGGTCGGGCGATGCCATCCAGCTATGTGCAGTGTTTCAACGGTGCACAGACTGTGTCATGAAGCATGGTATCACGACTGAACTCGGCCTGTATACTTTGCATAAGCGTCAAGTACATCGTTTCCACACAGCTTACTGTGTCACTGCTGTATCCATGCCGTACGCCTGTCGTGCTGTAGGCTACCTGTCGGGCGAACGATTCCATAACAGATGACAGGTGCCCAGTGAGAACACTGTAAATCATGTGGGAACTTCACCAAGGTATCGGGTACGTCACCCCTTGGCAGTCGTTCGGTATTCCACTCTTTCCCGCTTTGCCCAAACTGCTACAAATCTCTCTCGAACACACATGTCCTGTCTGATCTCACACACATGGAAGAGGAGCTTCTGATACTTATTCAGCAGTATCCACTATTCTACTATTTCTCGCATAAAGATTACGACAATACTCTGTCAAAGACAATACATGGAGGGACATCATAGAGAAGCTTAATTGTAATGTTAGTAAGTTGGGGAACTGAGCATGATGAAGTGGTATTTATCTTCTTCCTTTCCTTCCTACTCTGTCATAGGTATGTGTTCACTCATTTATTGGCAAAAGATACCTTGAAAAACCTCAAATTTCCTTTTATTGGTGATTATGATAGTTTGAATCATGCGTTTTGCGAACGTAAAAGTGTTTTAGACCAAATACTAATTTAAAGGTCCTAAATGTCAGTTTGAATGACAGCCTGCAGAGCGAAAACACCCACTTCTTCCTCTGTAACTTCTCTTAATTCATTAGCCTAGGGACATATTTTCTGTTGCTTCAGCCTTCAACTACTGGCAACACTGTTTGTTGTATTTTATTCAGTTGTTTCCTATAGAAATAGTGCAATGTGTGTGTTTTTTTTCTGTGACCTTAGAAGTTGTCAAGAAAAGATCTAAAGGACCTGGCAGAACAAAAATAGTTAATATAAGCAAAACAATATTAACTTTTTGTATTGCAAAGTGTTTACCAGCAGGGACAATTTTACGTGTCATTATAAACTCGTGCCGCTCTCCTACAACAGTTCAGAAAAACAGGGAGAGTCAAAAAGGACTTTACAACTTCGGAATGATGTAAAAAATTATTGTGATTAAGTTGCAGACTCAGTAGATGTGTCTTTTGTAGTAAAGAAACTCAAGTTTCACATAAAATTGTCAAACGACATTTTGGTTTGATGTGACTACTGTCTGTGATGTGGCACACATCCCACTGGTAATCAATTTATTTCCACACTGGTGTAACTTGTGCAACGTCAGTGTAGACTTCATGTTTCAGGTCGGCTAAATGTAGGCCTACTTGGAGGTTCCTTCAGTGCGAAATTTACGCTGAACAGTCGTTGCAGGGTTCGTTTCATGAAACCAAAACACACAACGACCACGCTCCACACTAGTGAAAGTAGCCATTTTAAATGTGCACTACACTAGCGCTTCTGGTAGCGGAATAGGGTATTGATACACTTCAAACTTGAGGTTGTTCACCACAAATATCCACGTCTACCGATTCTGTACATTATCTCAATAAATTCCTATATCATTCCAAAGTCATAAAGACCTTTTTGACTCACCTTGTGCTATTTGGAAAACAGTAGTAGAAGAATCTACGACAGATGCAGTGCAAGAAGCTGTGAATTTAAATAATGAGTGCATTGATTGCCAAAATGTGTTAAAGATACTTTAAAGGCAATAAAACTTCAAACTCAATTTTCTATAACTTTTGTTTTTTTTTCTACCCTACTGTACCTTTCGTCTGAAACCATTTAACACAGAGAAATGGAATTCTAACAGTGAGCTGTCTTGATAAACGTGCATGAAGAGGAATTTTTTTTAGCTTTCTAGCAGTATTAGAAAGGAACATGTGACCTTTCATATTTTTAAAATTTGCGTGACAAACAGGTAACTACTAAAACATTTTTCAAAATCGTAATTTTAATATATTGATCTTAAAAAATGTTAACTTACAAGCAAACAGTGTGAACATACCTGAAAAAAAAATTCTGTGTCCTACTATTAATACTTCTTGAGAAAAGGTACTTTGAAGCCAGTTAGTTTAATGTGGCAGACATAGGAGATATCCTCTGTCCTTAATGAAACTAACTTGTGAGATCACACATCGTGAGTGCCAACGAATTGTTTCACTTCCTTAAATCAGCCCCAGCCTTCCCTACATTTGTTATAAATCAATGTCAGTTTTAACTGTTTCTCTCTACTGTTAAGTTTATTTACTCATTGCATAAAGCCTTGAGATTGATTATTTATTTAACAGCATTTGATGTTTGTGATGCCCCTGAACTTTATATATGATTTGGCAGGAAAAAAATCATAAATAAATATTATAAATGCAGCTACTTAGATTGTTGAATTTTTTGCCAAAGTGAACGCCAGCACATACCCCAGTGTCCTTTACTGCACAGGGTCCTGTGTCCTATGACAGAAAGTTACTGAATATGCAAGTAAAGTGTGATCTCTCGTTAGTCGTTCTGGAGTTAAGTAATTAAAATTCCATTATGCAGATTTCTCTTTAGGTTGAGAGCAGGTCTAGTAATCAACTGAGAATTCATGTACTTCACTCGCACACCCAAAGTCTGTGTAACAAGGCAAAGTGATCCACTTTTAACTTACTGGAAACGAACTCCAAAGCTGACGTATGAGGGTCAATGTGATTCATGTGGGCAACTGGCTAAATTGCACACAGATTCACTGTGAAATTCTGATGGTATGTGTACCAAATGCAGTTTCATATCTCACTGTAGCGAAATGGTGCCAACAGTTTGACCAAGGCCATGGACATGAGTGATGCTGATAGGTAAGGCAGGCCACTGAAACTGACCACAGATGAAAATGTCCAAGAAATTGGAGAACTGATTCAGAAGCTGCATGATCAGTAGAACATTGCCACCATTCTAGAAAGAGACTTTGTAACTACTTTTAAAGATAGTGTCTTGCCCTGCATCACTTTTAAGAGTAGTGCAGCACTCAATAAAAGTTACTTAACTTGCCATAATAATTTGTAACTTACTTTTTGAAGTCACCTTGTACACTATTGTGTCATGTGCTTATTCTCTGGAGTCCTCATAATTTTACATACACATCTACATCTACTTCAATGCTCTGCAAGCCACCATATGGTGCTTAGCAGAGGGACTGATATGTGAATCTTATTCTTGATACCATAACTCTGTTCATGTTGCAGTTTGGGATATACAAAGACATAGTTCCAAAGTGAATATTCATAATGCTATTCTTTTTGCACTAAGAGGACTTTCCATAGGGCATTCTAAACCTGGTTGAAAGCAAATATGTAGAAAAATTAATTTTATTAAAACTAAATAAAGAACTTTTCAATTACTCCATCACATAATGGCCTATTGTTGGTGAGTACATAAGTAGTATATTGATGAGAGTTCTGATTCAAAGAGCATTTTCGAGTTAAAATTCCAGAATGCAAACCAAGAATCTAATTTTAGAGTTTTCCCTAACCAAATTCCACATATTTACAGCAAAAACAAGAAAATCAACAAAGCTGAGTTATTTAAAACCTTAGAATTTTATAGTAACAGAAATTTTAATTTAATTAAATGAAAAATACAAAAACTTTTAAAATTTAAACAAAATTAGTTCACAAATTGGACGATCTCTATTTGTTTTTTTTTCCTTCATAAATAAATTGTACTCCTACAGTGTTATCTACTTTAATATTAATATTAATTTCTGTTTACTTGTTAGGAAGATTTAAATTACTTTTTTGTTTTCTTGTTTCCAGGAAATGAGGGAAAATTGATAACTTTCAATTTGGTTCATGATTTATTAAGGAAAAAATTATTAATTCATTTCGAAAACAACTGTTACATAACCACCAGTAAAGTCAATCAAATTATCATTTTCATCATTTATAGTTGTTTCTAAAGTCAGAATATTATGGAAAATTGAAATTGTTAATTGATGGATTGGTTCATAAATTCTTGTACACCAAATTCGGAATATGGTTTAAGGGAAGTAACAATAACAGTTTCTCTATGTAAATGATCAGTCTATTTAACAAATATTCCATCTACTAAATTATAATTGACATTAATTAATTGATATGGAACGATTTTATGAATGGCTTTAGTAAAAGTTTCTTTATTGTCTTCAACGAAATGATAATTAAATCATAAAAGTTTACCCACGCAGTCTTATATATCCATAAGTAATTTTTTGAGTAACAATTGTATTTAAAACTTTTATCTGCTATTATATGAATATTTTGGGTTTTTGGATGAGTAAACTGTCTTAAATTTTCCTATCTATATTGACCACCAGAAATTTCTATTGTTTCTCCATCAGAAGACACTTTAATATTTCTTGATGTACCATTTATGATTAAAAAGTTGAATAAAAACTAACTAGTGATATGTTTCAATAACTTTCTCTTAGTGGAACAGTTAATCTTTCTTTCAGAGCAAAAGATTATCACACACTTGAAATAATATACCCATTCATATTAAGAAAAATTATGTAAATAATGACAGATTGCGAAAAAAAGTAAGAATTCCAGAAAAGAAAGTAAAAACATCCATGGAGCACTTCTATAAAAATTCTATTGAGTGTCCAATTACACTATTAATGATTGATAATTATATTTTAGCATCTGGATTATTAAATTGGAACAATTTAATCATTTGTTTGCTTATTCTGAAGATTTAGATCAACTAAAATAACAAGAATTAAAAAAAGGTGTATAAAATTGAAAATGAAATTAGTCAAAAAATGTTAGTTACATTGAAAATAACGATAAAATTATTCTGTTAGATTGTGAAAATAATTCAGTGGTAGTTTTTCATAATTTAATTCCTGAAAATCAAGATAAATTTATCAATGTTTTTCTAGAGGAAGAAATAAAAGAATAGATTGTTTTCATTTAAGTCAAACTTATTCAAACATTCCAAAACAATTACTTAAACAAAACGATTAGCTAAATATTTTTAGGCAATATGATCCAAATTTAGTCCATATTTATCATGAATTTGTTATTGGTGATGTAAAGTTTGATGAATTTTTTAAAAAAGTAGCGAATGTTGGAATAAAGATAAATTTGGTTTTATTATGATAGATATAACAACACAAATTAATGATTGAAAATATAGATAAAAGATTAGTAACTTTACAAACGTTGAACAAACATTGAATGTAAAATAATAAAGATTATTGCATTTTTATTCTTAGTAAACTTTTGCAAAGTACGATCCAGAAGTTGTTGAAAAAGATGAACGAAATAAAAAGTAAAGAATAATTAAAAGAAGAGTTTCACAAATAGAAAAAACAACCAAGAACAGAGTATAAGAGAGTCAAAAAAGAAGATTCACCAGTTATCAATACAATTGAAGTTAAGCGAGGGAATAGCAGGAGAAATAGTTTTAAAAGCAGTTGAAGAAAATAGAAAAGTTGAAACACAAATGGTTCCTTAAATTCACATTGTTTAGAAGAATTAAACAGTATTCCAACAGTTTAACATTGTGAAAATGATAAAAGAAACTATACATTAAGTAATCATAAATAAACAGCATATGCAAATGCAGCTATAACTAAGAAAAAAGGTGATAAAATTTGAAGAACAAAAAGCCATAATTCAGAAATGGGAAAGAAAGGAAAAGGAGTAAAATACACTCCTGGAAATTGAAATAAGAACACCGTGAATTCATTGTCCCAGGAAGGGGAAACTTTATTGACACATTCCTGGGGTCAGATACATCACATGATCACACTGACAGAACCACAGGCACATAGACACAGGCAACAGAGCATGCACAATGTCGGCACTAGTACAGTGTATATCCACCTTTCGCAGCAATGCAGGCTGCTATTCTCCCGTGGAGACGATCGTAGAGATGCTGGATGTAGTCCTGTGGAACGGCTTGCCATGCCATTTCCACCTGGCGCCTCAGTTGGACCAGCGTTCGTGCTGGACGTGCAGACCGCGTGAGACGACGCTTCATCCAGTCCCAAACATGCTCAATGGGGGACAGATCCGGAGATCTTGCTGGCCAGGGTAGTTGACTTACACCTTCTAGAGCACGTTGGGTGGCACGGGATACATGCGGACGTGCATTGTCCTGTTGGAACAGCAAGTTCCCTTGCCGGTCTAGGAATGGTAGAACGATGGGTTCGATGACGGTTTGGATGTACCGTGCACTATTCAGTGTCCCCTCGACGATCACCAGTGGTGTACGGCCAGTGTAGGAGATCGCTCCCCACACCATGATGCCGGGTGTTGGCCCTGTGTGCCTCGGTCGTATGCAGTCCTGATTGTGGCGCTCACCTGCACGGCGCCAAACACGCATACGACCATCATTGGCACCAAGGCAGAAGCGACTCTCATCGCTCAAGACGACACGTCTCCATTCGTCCCTCCATTCACGCCTGTCGCGACACCACTGGAGGCGGGCTGCACGATGTTGGGGCGTGAGCGGAAGATGGCCTAACGGTGTGCGAGACCGTAGCCCAGCTTCATGGAGACGGTTGCGAATGGTCCTCGCCGATATCCCAGGAGCAACAGTGTCCCTAATTTGCTGGGAAGTGGCGGTGTGGTCCCCTACGGCACTGCGTAGGATCCTACGGTCTTGGCGTGCATCCGTGCGTCGCTGCGGTCCGGTCCCAGGTCGACGGGCACGTGCACCTTCCGCCGACCACTGGCGACAACATCGATGTACTGTGGAGACGTCACGCCCCACGTGTTGAGCAATTCGGCGGTACGTCCACCCGGCCTCCCGCATGCCCACTATACGCCCTCGCTCAAAGTCCGTCAACTGCACATACGGTTCACGTCCACGCTGTCGCGGCATGCTACCAGTGTTAAAGACTGCGATGGAGCTCCGTATGCCACGGCAAACTGGCTGACACTGACGGCGGCGGTGCACAAATGCTGCGCAGCTAGCGCCATTCGACGGCCAACACCGCGGTTCCTGGTGTGTCCGCTGTGCCGTGCATGTGGTCATTGCTTGTACAGCCCTCTCGCAGTGTCCGGAGCAAGTATGGTGGGTCTGACACACCGGTGTCAATGTGTTCTTTTTTCCATTTCCAGGAGTGTAATTTCAGAGGAATGATGAAAGATTAAGTAATACTTTATCTAATTTTGACATTGAATAATTAGTTACACAATTAAAAATTAATCATCTTTTTAGTATTTTTAAGATCAATAAATTGCCTAATAAACCAAAAAATTTAGAAGGTCGATTAGTAAATTTAACTACTTTTGATCATGTTGGGACACAATATTATATTGAGTTTAAAACTAGTTAGAATAGTTAATATTAATGATCCATTTGTTATTTGACACAGTAAAAGATACTAAAGAACAATATGTAAATGTGTGAACTATCTTTCTAATTTATAATTCCAATAAAGATGTACAAAATGATTAATCAAATATTGTTACAAATTATGAATACAACCAAATGTTAACAGATTTAAGGCAAAGAATTGGTATTTATGATGGTATCGTAAGTTATTAGAAATGAAAGCTGAAAATATAGAAGTACTGAAGTCTGCAGAATCAAAAATTTCAATTAGATTAATTACTTTTCATTCTTTATAAATGAAGAATGATAATCACTTTTAATTTTTGAAGTGGAAAACGTTTGCTTAAACACTTGATTGTCATAGATTAACAACTAAAAATGTAAAACAAAGAATTGAAGGTCTTCGTTCCAAGCGTTAAACTGAAGAGAGAAAATTTAAAAAAAAAATATTTTGTAAGTGAAGGTCAAAATAATTGTGAATAATTTATTAGTGAATTCATAGACCAATTAAATAGAATATTAAAAGAAAAAATGTAATATCTTTTGGAATTGGTGATTTATGGTAATCTGATTTAGCTGATATCGATTCTGGAGACTTGAAAGAATTTAAAATTAAATGAAGGATATAAATATTTATTAGCTGTTATTGACGATTTTTTCAAAATTTCCTTGAGCAATTCAAGTTAAAGAAAATGTAGCTGAGTCTTTCGAGAAATACTCTATACAAGAAAACCAAAACATTTACAAACACATAATGATACAGAATTTTATAATACAGAATTTCCAGAATTAATGTTATATTTATCATTGTTTAATAGAACATTAAAAGAAAAAAAGTGAAAGTATGTTTCTCTTTCAGGAAATTGTAAATGGGTTGATGAAGTTTCTAAATTAGTGGAGGAATATAATAACACAAGACACTCAATAATAGAAATGAGAACCTAAATACAAATTTTATGACGAAATAAGGATATGTAAATTGGAAGGATGTTTTGGAAAAGCATATACAGCAAAAGTGTCAACAAAAATTTTAGAAATTGAAGATGTTATTCATTCTTATCCAATCACATACAAATTAAAAGATTTAAATGGCAAACACATAACAGGTAATATTTCTGAGTGAGAACTATAAAAATGAGTTTCAAATGTTATTCTTATGGACAAAGTTTAAATAATAAAGGTAATAAAATTTATGTTAAATATTTTTTAATTAACGAAACTTTAACCATCTTTGGTATTGTATATAATTTTCATAGTATTTAAAGCTTTGTTAAAGAAGTACATTTGGATATTTCATGTCAAAATTATTTGATCAGTTCCTGGAAACATATAGTTTCAAAAAATTTTATGTATTAGGTGCATAATAATTCTTTTCAATGTTATTTGCAATTTGAACATCAAAAAGGTACTTGGAAATTTAGTTTTATATTCCACAATCATTTGTCAGTTTCTTTATGTCTTCATACAGTTGCTCTGGTGAATACTCAAACAAAGAACTAAAATAATTTTGGAGCAAACAATTCTTAAATATTCTTTCATTCGTTGATATAAATGCACTGAATTTATTACATAATTAATCCTTAAAAATTCAATACAATTTATATGGCTGTTTTTTATGTGTATTTTATGTTGTAGAGTTTTTAATTGTGCTCATGTAACACAATATTCATATTTAAAGTCATGTAAAATTAAAAGAACATAAGTTGGTCATAAGTTTTCTCCACTCTAATGAGGATAATGTGTGGCAATAATGTATTTATTTTTTTCATTTCTTTTGTTTATTATTGCAATTGCATCATGGATTACTTCTCTGAAATCTTCGCTTTTTCAAATTTTGATTTTAATTATGTTCTTAAAGTAAGTTATTTGTTCTTTATACATTTCTTTCATTGTATTCTTAAGTATATATTTCCATGTTTTCAAAATGATGTTTTAATATATATATATAAGGGATTCTTCAAGTTCTAGTGAAGTGTATGAGTTTCCTCACCAGTGGTTTTTTCGGGTCTTCCCACCACAGTTTTCGTTTGCCTGTCTGAGGGGATGTGGTAATTGCGTCTTGGTCAGGCCGTTTCATTCACTCCTTGATTGGGTGATTTAGGGTCGGTGCCACGTGTCTCTGTGGTTTGGAGTCTGTGCAGGCACTGCCCTTGCTACATCTTCTGGTTTTGGGCAACATGGAGAGATGGTGGCTTGTAACGGAAGTTTTGGGGCTGATCTGCTGTGGCCACCAATAACTATTCCACATATTGTGATTTGGGCCCCTTTACACACGTCGCTTCCTCACTGAGCTAAGTAAATTTTTTTTGGGAGGAATTACCTTTAGTGTGAAGGTTTGTGTGCTGGCTTATTCACATTTATCTTGTAACAAATATAAGTTATGTAACTGGAGAGAGACAACTATTTTTGGTTAGTACAAGCTAGCTACTTAAAGTTTTTTCTGGAATTGTTCCCTTATTGATATAACAAGTTTAAAATTTTCTTATTGTTAACGTCATGCCTTGCAATCTCCTTTTCATAAAGAAAATTTGTCAGCTATTGGAAATTTAAAAAAAATGCCCAACTTAAAAATCTTTAGCAGTGTGTGTTATTTCACCAAAACTTCCTGTCACCTACTTCCACGATAACGTTTTGGAATAACATGTGTACTTAATTGGTAGTTTGTGAATCGCCCTAATTGACGGTTTATTACTGGTAGCAGAGCATGGTTGTACGTTTGCTACCTAATCCCTTTGAGTTGCTGGTGGAGGTTTAGTTAGTAATTATTAATAGTTTTTATTCTGTTTGTTTGTTCATATTTACTTTTAGAGTGTATATTTCAGGGTGTGATGGCGGTGAGGGAGTGCCCGGGCTTAGGATTGATCCGACGCGAGAAGCTTTTGTACGAAATTGAAATTCGTGGGACTGACAAGGAGGGTACAGTTCTAGAGCTGGCCGCGTGTTAACGAGATTCCTGGCAGCGGCCTGTTGTTGTTACTAAGGAAGTCATTGGTGGTCTGCCAGCCGGCGTAGCCGCGGCCGTTGAGGTGGTGGGTGAGTTTGAAAAGTTTCTTAGTTGGTTTTCAGTAGATCAGCCTAAATGGAAACAACTTACTAGATTATGTGCACATTTGGTGCATATTTCTAACCGGGTTTCTGACTTAGAACAAATAGTTTCGAGCGACTCTGATTGTAAGATCATTTCGGAGTTGCAGCAGAAGGTGGTTGCGTTGCAGCTAAGCTTAGCTCGTTTAGAGTTGGGTTCTGAGGAATTCAGTGGGCAGGTCGAGTCAGATAGGGCGCATGTGGGGATCTTGCCGAGTGTTCAAAACCAGAAGATGGGAGGTAGTATGGAACCTTTTGCTAAATTACCTAACCTGATTGGACTTCTTTTTAAGGATATGGGGGAATTAACTGTTGATTCCTTGAGTAAGATTGAGGAGGTACTTTGGTTGCTGGTTCACTTTGAACAGCACGCCCCCTCCTTTAGGGTAGCTCACTCCTCCCTTTTAGGTTTACACTGTCCTTTAGCGAAAGGGGAACTTGGAGATCTTGTCTCCAGAGCTCTCCCTGAACAGATGTCGTTGCTTCAGCTTAGGCAGAAGATTATTAGTGAGAGACCTACTGTGGGCTTTAGGAAGTATTTAGAGTGTCACTACATTTGGAGGGTACAGGGAGAGTGCGAGAGGCTACAGCAGTATGTGGAGAGGGTGAAAGTTGCCTCACAAGCGCTCTTGGTCGATATGTCTGAGGACCAGTTGGTTTCTGTGATTTTGGAATGGATGGCTGCTGGAAATAAATTGCATTATATCTTCAAATCCCCTCCAGTTCCATGGGAGGATTTGCATGGAGCAATAGTCACAGCGTCTGCGTTATAGCTGCGAGAGGAAACAGAGGGCGCTAGGGTTTCTAGGCCTGTAAAAGAACTTTAGGTTGCCGAGGAGCGCAGTCGGGGTAGAACCACCGGGGTTGAGACAAGGCGATGTTTTCGTTGTGGTGAGGGTGGTCATTTAGTTCGGGATTGTCCTGTTCCCCTTTGTAGTAGGAGTAACAAACGACATAAGGGAAAACGGTGCATCTTGTATGGTAAATTTACAGCTTGTTGTGGGCGTGCCGTCATAGCCAAGTCCCGATCGCATCTTCCCTATATTTGTGTTCAACTTAACCATGAACCCATTTGCGCCTTGTTGGATTCTGGTAGTACATACTCCTTACTTAGTGGGGCTTGGGTTTTCAAGTTTGGCCACCTTACTAAACCCGAGAAGATCCCTCTTCAGAGATGTCGAGTCGCTAATGGTCAGGTGTTACCTCTGGCGGGATGGGTTAAGGGTAGTGTTTTGGGAGGGCAGTTTTCTTGGCCAATCACTTTCGCTCTCGTGACGCGTTTGCCAGTGAACCTGGTACTTGGCTGTAAGTTTATTTCTAAAATGCAGCTGGTGTCGGATTACTTTGGTGGGCTTTTCTTCTTTAAGTTTGCTCCTCTGGAGAAGTTCGGTCTCTGTGAATGTCGGGAGGCGTTGTCGTCGGTGGTCCCTACCTTTCCGGTAGCTTTTGTTGATGAAGTGGATATTAGCCACCTTTCGACGCAGCACAGTCAGTAGTGCGTGAGTTACAAGGGGTGTTTTCGGATTTACTGAGAGATAAACTGGGGGTGTCTATCATTCTGGAATATGACATTCGTTTCACCGATGACGTTCCTGTTAGGCAGTCCCTGTACCGGTTGTCTCCTCCCAAAATGAAAATATTACGAGGGAAGGTACGTAAAATGTCAGAGCAGGGGGTTATTCATCCCTCCACATCTCCATATGCCTCCCCGATATTTCTGGTCCCCAAAGATCAAGGGGGGATTTCAGGGTGGTAGGAGACTACCGGCGTCTTAATGAGAAAGTGATTTTGAAATCAGTACCCCTTCCCAACCTCCACAACTCCTTTACTCGGTTTGCTGGCGCGACTTGGTTTACTGTACTTGATTTGAATCAGGCCTATTATCAGATTCCTTTGGCTGAAAATTGTGTGCCGATTGGAATCTGTATGAATTCAATCGCATTCCATTCGGTCTTGCTACTGGGGCTGCTGTTTTGACGCGTTTATTGGATAATGTGTTGGGTGATTTAAAGTTACATTGCGTCTGCAATTATTTAGACAATCTAGTTATTTACAGTAGGTCATTTGAAGAACATTTGCTTCATTTGCGTCAGGTCCTGGCTAAGTTCCAGACGGCCAGTCTAACGGTCAAACCATCTAAGGTTACGCTGGGAAAACTGCAGATTTCCTTTTTGGGCCATATCGTTTCAGGGCAGGCAGTCCCAATCGATCAGGATCGCATGAGAGCCTTGCACGCCTTGCCCCCTCCTAAGGATAAGCAGGGAGTGGCAAAGTTCCTTGGCATGGTGAACTATTTTAGGAGTTTCGTACCGGATTTTGTCTCCTTACCTGCACCCTTGAATCGCCTCCTTAAGAAGGGTGTTCGTTTTGTTTGGGATCTGACTCAGCAGGCTGCCTTTGAGCAGATTAAAACGGCTATTGCCAACCCGCCAGTCCTTGGAGTTCCCGACTTTGAAAAACCCTTTGTTGTGCAAACGGACGCGTCAAATGCTGGAGTTTCGGCTGTTCTTTTACAAGAGTTGGAGGGCCATAGACATCCTTTGGCTTATGTATCTTGCAGGCTAAATGACGCTGAGTCGAAGTAATCAGTGTACAAGTGTGAGGCTTTAGCTGTTCTCTTTGCTTTGGAGAAATTTCGTTTTTATCTGGAGCATAAGCCTTTCCAGCTCGAGACTGATAATCAGGCTTTAAGTTGAATCCTGGCCAGACCACGCAAGACGGGGTGGTTTGGACGGTGGGCTGTGGGGATTTCGGCTTTTAAGTTCACAGTCAAACATATTAGAGGTACCGAGAATGTGGTGGCGGACGCCCTTAGTCGACCAGCAGCACAGGGGTTCGGGTGATGGACAAGATTACTCACTAGAAGTTCAGGCCATGGTCTTGGGCGAGGAACACCAGCTTTTCGGGTATCTTGCCGAGAATCAGGATCAGGATTCCCAAATAGCACCGATTAAGCAACGGGTGAAGTTGGGTGAGTTAGTTAGGCTATATAGCATTAGGAAAGGAATTTTGTGTTCAAAGTGGGTCGAGATCGTCATCCCAGGATCTGCTTGCCCCAAGTCTTGATTCAACCCTTGTTTTGGTATTATCATAGTTCCTTGGTGGGGATCATTTGTGCATGTATAAAACTATTCAAAGGATTAAGCAATATGTTATGTGGCCTCACATTGAACGGGATGTTGAACAACTGGTAGCTAAGTGTCACTTATGTCGGGCTGCTAAACCTAAAAATGCCGTGCGGCAGGGTCTATTGTCCTTCAAGCATGAGAGCAACCCTGTGGACCCTTTATATATTGATTACTGGGGTCCGTTGCCCCAGTCCAAGAGAGGCATATGTATGACAGATAGGCTGAAAGCCAGAAGGCAAGAGTGGATAGACAAACATAAACAAGATGCAGTACAAACGACTGAAGCTTACAAAAAAATTTCAAGATTTTAAGATAAATGACCATAACCTTTCAAAGGCAGAAGGCCGCAATTTTTAAGCTTGAAAGGTAATTTTAAGAATAAGGTTACAGGCCACAATGTTTAAGCTTCAAAGGTAATTTTAAGAATAAGGTTCCAAGGATTAAGACCCACAATTAATTTTCCAAAATTTTAAAAAAATGTTACCATAAGCCTTAAGTTTTAAGTAGCTGAAACCAGACTAAAAGAAAAGATAACACAACGGCAATAACCTTTCAGCAAATATCCACTTGCTGGAATTCAAACTTACTTACAAAAACACAGTAAAACCAAGAATTTTTTATCATTGGCTATGATATATTATAAACAGACAATTAAACACTGGTGGGAAAGACATTAAAGACAACAGCACTCATAAGCCTCCATGGGATCGGTCTGCCCTCGTTCACTTAGGTGAGACAGATGGTGAGCCCAACTGCACTTGATCCGTCAGAACCCAACCAAGGGACAGCCATGGACTGACAAACGACTTGCTCGCTACCAATCAGTACATGAGAATTCAAACACCAAATGTTACCGGCGTGATTATCCACAATCAAATATCTGTATGTATTAAGCTGTCAAAACTACACACCGTGTTGGACAGTGACAACACGTGAGGAAAGGACACTGCCTGAAATTACGTTAGTGGCCAGGACAGGTAACTGGAACACTAAGGGCCACAAGGCAGAAAATTCCGCTGGTGCAATTGAATTGTAGTCAACCAATATAGTTAATTCCTCCGCATGGCAGCTAAATTTCAGCAATACAAACACTCGGTGTTGCTCACAGGAAAGCCTCCCCAACAGCGAACCACCGAAACGAACCACACAACATGAATGGACGTGGCTTGTCTACTTGCAACCACTACTCAACTTTGACGTTCTGGGTCGGTGAATCACGAAGCTCGTAGCGATCGGACAGCTCCACACACGCTCCAACACTGCGCATGGAGTGCCAGTGGACCCAGCCAGCTGCACCGCACAGAGATAACTTCTCTGGTCCACAGCAACCGACTGACTGCCCGCAGACCCCCTAGCCAGAAACAATATGCACAAAACCAAAGATGGTACATGATGCAAATATCGATACATACCGCTGCTGCCACACGTAGAAGGAAGAAGAACCATGGCGTAACCGCAACAAGACCGGGAAACCAAACGCAGATAAACCGCCAAGTTCACGAAAACGCGTGGTTGGGAGTGAGCACGGCTCAGAGCTGACATATAAAAAACACAGAGATCATGTGTTTCAAAAGAGTATAGAATTTGACATATTCAGTGATAGATGATGGTCAGTGATCAATGATCGTTAATGATCAATGATGTTCAGTGATCAGTGAACAGAAATCGACAGCAGACAATAATGGACCTTGGTACCTTCTGTAGTTTGTGTGTGTGTGTGTGTGTGTGTGTGTGTGTGTGTGTGTGTGTGTGTGTAACAGATAGAGGGGGTAAGGAATGATTACTAAATATCGCAGTATTTCACTTATTTACAGGGATATATGAGTGCACAAGCCATTTTATATGTATAATGCTCTTCTTCTACCTTAGACTCACTTTAATAGTAGCTGGAGCTATGCATGTGAAGCGAAATAATATATATATTTGATATTCATATCACTTTAATTTTACATGTGTATGAAGTTAACGTAACATTTCAGAATTTTATGCTGGAAATAATGCATTTCTTTGATTTTCAAGTAAATAATGAATACCTTTTACTTTCAAGTAAAGACTACATAAATTTTACCTGTATATCTGGTGTACCATTTTAATTGTTTGCCCTGATTAGCTGAGATTCTAAATTTACCACTAACACAATTGGGCTATTTCCTCAATCTTGAATTTTTAGTACTGCACTATGATTGGCTGAAAATGTGCCTGGGAGTGGAAGCGGAAGAGAATTTTTACAAGCTGCAACATCGTCGCGAAAAACCACATTGACCCGTATATGTAATAAGTTTCTTTAATTTACGTCTATGGTCACAATCTTTTTTGTTTAACAGATTACCGGTTTTGGTCTTTAATGACCATCATCAGATCTGTTTCATAAAAACATTAGGACTTTGTTTTTATGAAACAGATCTGATGATGGTCATTAAAACCGAAACCGGTAATCTGTTAAACAAAAAAGATTGTGACCATAGACGTAAATTAAAGAAACTTATTAGACAGTTTTTAATTTCCCTTTAACACAATTCGGCTATTTCCTAAAACTATGTTCTGATTGAAACTTCCTGGCAGATTAAAACTGTGTGCCGGACCGAGACTCGAACTCGGGACCTTTGCCTTTCGCGGGCAAGTGCTCTATCAACTGGGCTGCCCAAGCACGACTCACGCCCCGTCCTCACAGCTTTACTTCTGCCAGTACCTCGTCTCCTACCTTCCAAACTTTACAGAAGCTCTCCTGCGAACCTTGCAAAACTAGCAGTTCTGAAAGAAAGGATATTGCGGAGACATGGCTTAGCCACAGCCTAGGGGATGTTCCCAGAATGAGATTTTCACTGTGCAGCGGAGTGTGCGCTGATATGAAACTTCCTGGCAGATGGTAGAGCACTTGCTCGCGAAAGGCAAAAGTCCCGAGTTCGAGTCTCGGTCCGGCACACAGTTTTAATCTGCCAGGAAGTTTCATATCAGCGCACACTCCGCTGCAGAGTGAAAATCTCATTCTGCAAACTATCTTCTGATTGTTTTGAAAGAGGAGAGGCAGAGGTTATAAAGCACAAGTGGGCTTTTTACATCAATTTGGATTTTTAATACTGCATTATGATTGGTTGGAAGTAGGAGGGGGGGGGGGGGGAAGGAGAGGATTTTTAGGTTTCCATTAACACAGCATGGGTAGTCTAGCATCTTGGCTTTTCATTGTCTATTTCTTTCATTTTAATTCTGCATTATAATTAGTTGGATATGAGGGAAGGAGAGAGAGAGAGGGGGGGGGGGTTGGAAGGGGATATATAATTTTTCCTTAACCCAACTGAGGAATTTCCACTATCTCGAACTTTTTTCATTGGCTGTTTCATTTTAATACTGTGTTATGACTGGATGGAGACAAGGGGAGGTGAGGATGTTTTCATTTTCAATTACTGATTGATTGATTTTATTTGTTGTCAAGGTCGAAGGCTACTTACCTAAGAGAAGGCTGGCTCACTTCGCACTTTTCAAGATTAATTACGTACAAGGTGGATCAGATTCGCCACAGCATCACTACTACAGCCTCATGTTACTGTCTGGCTCTATACCAGATAGTATGTCGATATCTGGTGGATAATGTATTCTCAGTCTCTAAACACAAATAAAATTACCACGTCTTCAAATCATAACACCATTTACTTTTCATTTTAACAAAAAATACATTAATACTCGTGCTGGAATACAGGAACAACGTGAATGAACGTTTCTCCATTAATGTATGTGCTTGTCTTCATAAACAAGGCCAGCTTCAGAGGGTTCAAATGGTTCAAATGGCTCTGAGCACTATGGGACTTAACATCTGTGGTCATTAGTCCCCTAGAACTTAGAACTACTTAAACCTAACTAACCTAAGGACAGCACACAACACCCAGCCATCACGAGGCAGAGAAAATCCCTGACCCCGCCGGGAATCGAACCCGGGAACCCGGGCGTAGGAAGCGAGAACGCTACCGCATGACCACGAGATGCAGGCGCTTCAGAGGGAAGTCTTTCACTATGTAAACTGTGGCAAGGTGCTGAACTTATGGCAAACTGTCGTCATTCTGCCTTGCATTAGCTGACCACCAGTTATAACAATCGTGATTCAAATTGTCTTCAAATAATAATCAACCTTGCTTGCAATCGTGTTTGTTTCTTGACTGTCACACTGACTATTATTATATTCATTTGGTACCTCATTAAAATAATCCAAAAGCATGACGTGAGCTCTTTGGGTAACAGTTGATTTAGTATAGTCCGTAGGTAGATAGTGAGAGTTTGGGCACAGAGTGCATTGTTGCCAGATTTCTGATGATGGCATCAGTTGCATTACATTCTGTTTCCTCACCCCAACCTCTGACATATGCCAATTTCTCTATCTGTAAATTGGTAGTAAGTTCAAAGATTTGTGGGATATTCAAGGTTTTCCCCCCACTCCTTTTATGTCACACTATAAGCGTGACTGTTGTCATAAGCATAATTTGGCAGGAAGTTCAAAAATTCAAGGTGGTTCATCATCATGCTGATGGGAGTAAGCCACATATGCAAAATGGCCATTGGGTTTTCCCTCTGTATCGTTGTGGAAGTAGATCATTTGTGCAAGTATAGAATCCAAGATGTCCTACTTGGGATACTGGCACAGTCTCTATGAAGTCTGAATGTAAGATGCAAAGGCAAAGGGAAAGTAATACGTATGCTGAGCTGCTTAAGAAGTTTGCTAGAAAGTGGCCACATCTGTAGAGGTCTGCAAGGCTATTTATAATAGTCCAGTCACTTAAGCAAGTCCAGGGTTTTCCCCTCTGACATAACCATTTAAACAGTTGTCACCGCAAGTTGTCATACAGCATCGTATTATTTCAATTGAAAAATCGTAAGGCACTCTTCCTCCTACGTTGAAACAACTGCCCCTTCCGACGTTAGGCTTTAAACAAGTCGTTTTGGATCTTAATTTCAAACTACGTAGTTCTCACTATCGTGTTGGGTAGTAGGAATAACGACGTTCTCATTTAATGCCACACGGGATAAGAGCCCTCCACTGCCCCTGTGCCACCACCGCCATCCATGAACCTTAGCACTGCCTGTACACCACCATGTACTGGGCCAGGGAGCAGGGTTGAGCCATGATTCGCCACCACTGGCCTGCATGCTCTTTAGCGTCAGCTGTAGCATGCCTTACGTGGATGCAGAGCTAGTGTTATGTCCAGTCCTCTGATGTTTCGGTGTAGCTGTTCACATTACGACAGTTTTAACGAAGTGTAAATGCATCCCCACATACAGAAAGAGTGTGTGCATTGTAGACCTATCTATCTATTGTAAAAAAGTTGAACAGTTTATAGACATGTGTGTGTCTCCCTTTAGTAAAAAACTGAAGTGTAAATACGCTCATTCTTGTATAAAAAGGCATGCAATGCAGATGTAACTGCACATTGTAAGCTATTGTATATACATGTGACAGGGTAGAATGAAACAAAATGAATTACTAGAATTTAACAAATTAGATTTATTTGATTGTCAAAATAGATTACAGACAACATGTCGTATTACAAAAATATAACTCCTACATGTTTGATCATTTCATTCTTCACATAATAATATAAATGTTTCAATACAGAAAAATCGTGACTCACATGTCGGATTGTTTCATAACTACTTTCAAAACAGAAAAAAGGTTCAGAACTGCGTATATATATATATATATATATACAAAGTTACAAAAATTAATTTAACAGTACACATAAATATACATACAAAATGTGTCTCATAAGTGATGTTTTCCTCTACAATTGATGCAGTTTTCATCAGCTTGGAATACTTGTAGCATTTATATGGTTTTCTTCCAACAGCCTGGTGTAGTCATAGCAAACAGCTGATGGACATTTTATGTACTTTAGCTACATTTGACACGAAATATTTATTTATAGCTTCTCTGTGAAACTTAACAGTGAACTGAAACAGAGGTTTTTTTTTTTTGGTGTGGACAACATTAGTGAAAGTTTACAAACTGTACAGACAATAAACAGCATAACTCACACACATAGTGTGCAAACAACAACACAACTGACACACATGGTGTACAAAAACAAAGTTACTTACATATTCAGTAAGCAGATACATGTATATGCACTCATAGATATGTACGTAAGTATGATAAGTGGGTCATAATGTTCCACATACAGGAATGCATTTTCACCATTTATACAACACACACATACACAAACATGCATAAATTCTCTCACTGAAGTGTATGTACACTAGGATTTGATCCCGTCAGTGCAGATGACCTGCTTGTTGTCATTTCACAACAGACGAATTATCAGTTGCAATACAGTGTGCAACTCATGGCATTGTCATTGGATACTGGACTGTTGTACCATACGTGGTGTGGGCGATGGAGCGCCACCAATAATGCCACACTGGCTCTTCAAGTAGTCTTCAACTGTGAGAGCTTTTGATGCTACATGCAGCACACCCTAAACCCATCAAAGGGCGTCACATGTATTTGTATGGTATTGTACATTTTCGAGTGAAGAACTACGAACCCTACAATTGGTGGCCCATTTCCTTTGTCTTTCATCACGCTAATAATCTTATTCTTCGCCAGTTTTATGTCATAAGGATTATTGGATGTATATTCAGACATGTCGAATATGTGAGGGTGGTATGGATCAAGTCTTTCACCTAATATATGAAGCTTTCATATCCATATAAAGTAACTTTGGATCTGCAAAATGAGTTTTCACAAACTCGTGATGGAACATGCATGTGTGGAATATAGTACAGGAATGCATTTTCACCATTTATACAACACACCCACATAAATAGATTTTGTGAACTCTATCGAAATCTTAGCCTTTTCAGAGTGATAAAATCTCTGTTAATTATTGTGGTCCGTTTCAAGTTTGGCCTTACAGTATAATCTGCTGCACCAAAATGCCTCCTCCAATGGGTAACTAAGCGAATTTCTCTATGTTCTCTGATATTTTGCATATTTTTGTCGAAAACTGCGTGATGCATTAGTTTGTAAAAAATCTTTCTCAAATGTAAACATAATGAGAGAGCAATTTCTGGTGTTTAAATCAATGTATTACTTCAACCAGGGACGCTGCTTGAAGGAGATAGTGGGAATGGCTGTATCCAGTTTGAGCCCCAAGTTGAGACATTACTAAGTTCCTACATGTGCCTGTAAGAATGGCTGTATCCAGTTTGAGCCCCAAGTTGAGACATTACTAAGTCCCTACATGTGCCTGTAAATGTGTTTTAAATTCATATTATACTGATTGAACGCAATAAAAAGAGTCATATTCTCTCTTATTATTTGCTTTAGGATCCTTGAATATGTTTGGTTTAGGTAAAAGGTGTCAAAACCTCTATAACTGCCGAAACAGAAGTATCTGCATACTTGATTCTGATTTTACACTATGATATCACAAGATTTTACTACTTCTGGTGATGGGACATCGTCATTTTGAACGAAAATCTTATATTTAATACCGTCAAGCCTGAAAATAGGTGCTCATGTAGCAGGTATCTGGGGTGGAACAGTGTTTTTGAATATAGATATACATCCTCGAAACGAACACTGTCTGGAGGCATTAGCAGGGACATGAGAACGTCCCTCTTCCCACAATCAGATAGGCCAATGATAATCGATCGATACTACCCAGCAGTAGTGACCCATTCTTGTTTTTCTATTTTTTCGAAGTATTCTCAGACCAATCAGTTACAGCCAAGTTCTTGTCAAGAGCATGTTTCGTCCGTTCACTCATGTTGAATACTACATGACTAGACTATACTACACTATACTAGTATTCAGGGGATTTCATAGGGAAAAAGAAGAACACCGATGTCACACCCATGCTCCATTAATTTCTACAGGTAGCTGGATATATCCAGGTTAAACATTAATAAAACCGACAATGTGCATGGACAGATTCCTGACTGAAAATGTGGGGAAAACATTCTATGAACATGTGTCTCGAAATGGATGGTGTGTGTGCAACGACAATAAATCTTCCAGGAACACAATACAGAACTGCATCACATCCTCATCTCAACAGATGTTCAAAGTGGCCTCCACTGGGTTCAGTGCACGCTTTTACACATCTCATCATGGATTGTCACACTCTTTTGTGTGTTCTGGGCTCTCTCCGAATAGCTTTATAGGCTTAGTGAACATGCCCAGAGATAAAAATCCAGGGGGTTTGAGTCCGGTGATCTAGCAGGCCATGCTACAGGTCTTCCAAATCCTATCCAACATCCAGGGAAGATGATGCTGAGGTGTTGACAAACTGTTTTGTGGAAGTGGGGTGGTGTTTTGTCATACGGAAACCACATAACCTGTCGTATAATCAAAGGCACATTCTGAAGCATCCCAAGCAGAGTAAACCGGAGGAATTCCAGGTACATTCCTCTGTCAAGGTGTTGCAGAATAATAACTGATCTAAGTATGTGGTTGCCAAGAATCCCTGCCCATACATTGATGCCGAGCCGATGCTGATGAGAAGTCTCAACCATTCCCTACGGATTGTCTGTAGACCACAGATGATTATGCAGATTGATGACGCCAGTTCTTATAAAAGTTGCTTTTTCAGTAAAGAGGACTGATGACAGAAACCGCATTATTGCGATCGTCTGGTGCAAAACCCATCGACAAAATCCTTCCCATAGAAGAATAATCCTTGCACTCATTGCAGGTGATAGGGACAGTAGCGTTTGTCATGCAGGACACACATAATCGGACTTTGGCTTACACCATATTGGCGGACCACTTGCCTGGAGCTTGTACTGTACTCTCGTGTTGGAATGTGGTACAGGTATTGGGAAAACCGCGAGCTCAAACTGGCAGCAGAAGACACCTTTGTTTAACAGGTACATATCCTTTGTATTGGATATGAACGACGACCAGTTCAGTTACGAATAGAATACAGCCTATCTGGTACCATTAGTGATCGTAATCTCCCTCTCGCACGGCCGCATTGCGCACTGAGGCACCATGCAGTTGGTGGAAGGCGGGAGCATTGGCTATTGGCTGGCGTTGTGTACGGGTAACAGGTGGAAGTAATTGTCATTGCTATGACGTCACAAGCTGCGCTGCATTCTGCGTTCGAACAGTCCGCAAATGCGGGCCAGTGGCTGGAGTAATGTTATATATCAGCTCGTAGGTGACGCAGTGGTCCAGCACGGAGTTGCGCAACAGCCCATCACAGTCCGTGCCGGCGACAAAAGTGGCTGGGTAACAGTAAGGGCCTCTTGACACGGAGCCACTGAGAAGCGCTTCTCTGTGGCGCTTCCGCTGGCGAAGCTTCGGTTTAGATCGGTGCCTTTACACGAGCACCGCGCTGCTGTGAACACTATAGTGTCTTGGTGCGGCCTGGCGAGTGTTAGCATACGGACGGGTGGTGGTGCAGGGGCAGTGGGGAGGGCCCGTCCCCCAGATGTACTGTTAAATAAAGACTCATTTGTTCCCACCATGCAACATAATAATGACAACCACACAGTTTTAAAGTAAGCTCCAAAACAACTTGCTTAAACTATAACGCAGTTGTTTGAATTTAGGAGGAAAAGTAGCTTACAGTTTTTGAACTCAAGTAACAAGATGCTGTATGACATATGTGTTGGTCATTTTGAACTTTGAGTGACATCTGTTTAAATGGTGATGTCTGATGGGAAAATCCTACAATTGTTTAAATGAGTTGACAGCCTTAGACAACTTTTCAGGTCTGTACAGAGCAGAGCGCTTTCTGGCAATCATATTAAGTAAGTCAGCAAACTGGTTACTTTCCTTTATCCTAGCATCTTAGATTCTGACGTTCTGGAGACTGTGCCAGTATCCCAGGTCGGCCATCTTCAATTGTATACTTAGCACAAATGACCTATTTCAACAGTGACATCAGGGGAAAACCCAGTGGCCATACTGAATTGTATATTTAGCACAAATGACCTACTTCCACGAGAATGACAATGCAGCACCTTCGACTTTTGAATTTCCCGCCAGTTTATACCTAGGACGACAGCCCTAATTCCTCAGTGATGACAGAAGTGGGACCGTGGGAGGGGGGGCAGGGGGGGGTAGGGGGGGCGTGCGAACCCATTAGCACCGTAGGGTTATTTTTGGATTGCCCACAAATTTTTGAATTTTCCACCATTTCATACATAGGGCAACTTGCATATGTCAGAGTGGTGAAGGGAGAGGGGGAAATCTGTCAACAATGTATGATTTGTAATTCTTCAGCTTCTCCCAGCGTGCCTCATATCGAAATAGTTCACCGGTGAACTATTTAAATTCTATACATATTTGACGACATTATCTATGAAATCATCAGAAATGTAGCAATAGCTTCTTAAACTCTCACCATCAACTACTCCCATCTTCTCTGCTTCTTTTAGCAGGACTTGGGGATGAACTGCTACTAGCTGAATATTATTCACTAAATTCCAATACGATCGAGCTCTTTCAGCTTTAACAGCTTGAATCATCGGTCTAGAAAGATGACAATCAAGCATATTGGATCTTCGTTTAAGACGATGAAACGACTTCTTTATTCAGCTATGAACGAGGCTGTCATGTACGGAAAATTAGAGGTTCTTTGTGCTGTTTCATCCTTATATAAATACTTATTTAATAGGATAATATTCAGAAGGGGCCAGATCTTGTTTTCGTTAGTCCTTCTATGTGCTTCAAAAGCTTAACACACTACTCTATCAAACACTAATGATGAGAAGTCAAATTAGTAAGTTTATTGCGATCAGCCACATACAGCAACACTGCTTGTCTTTGCTTCAACAGCTACTCTAGCGTGTAAAATCTGGAATTCCACCTTGTGCTGACATCTTGCACCAATTGGTGTTCTGGTGAATTTAGCTCCTTTTCAATCACCAACAGTTTTTCTAGATCTAAGGTCGAATAGTTAAAATGCATTACGAGATGTCTACCACATGCGATCATACCTGCTAATTCAAAGTGGACCTTTAATGACTCAGTTACAGCCCTCTGAAGTAAATAGATGAAACTTATTTATTTATTTCATTAATAATACAGAATAACTCACCACTTTGAAATGTAATGTGGGTCAGATGCTTCTAAATCTAACAACAGAGACTACTCATTATTACAATCTTGTTGGTATACGGTTGTTAATGCTTTTTTAAATAATATAATGAACATAAAATATAAAAATTTCTCTAAATTTACAGTGAACTGAATGCTTAACAATTGCTACAGTGGTTCAACATATTTTTTTCTGCCTAGCTGATGAGAATGTAATTTATATAATGCACATGTCAATGAAAAATAAAAAATGTATAATACAATGAGTGGGGTGAAAATAAGTTGCAATGTGTAAAGGGAAGTGATATACTATATTTGGATGTGGAATATAGTCTAAGTAGCTTGTTGGTTGATAATGGCCTATTTCTAGCTATTTGAGGTGAGAAGGTTTCGGTAGAACCTCGAGCTATTCTCATCTGAATTGGTTTGTGCTTATTTACATTTATTGTGTCTGGGTGCACTGATTTACTACTGGGAGTGTTGCAAGTCAGGATCTACATGATAATCAGCAGCTGTTTGTTTGTTCTGTTGTTCGTAGTTGTGGTATATTCTGCGTGATACCTGGTAATATGCAGATTAAATACTGATTGAGCTTTCGACACATGGAATATATCAATTTTAGCCTTGCATGATTAATACACTTATGGTTGTAAATTTGTTACTAGAAATAGAATATAGTTCATTGCTACTTGAACGCATTATTCCTTAAATCAGTTAATACATTACAGTTTTAGTTTTATGCATACTTTACACAGAAAATACATTTGATATATAAAATTCATTGATTGTAGAATAGAGAAATGCTTCCGTCTACACATAATAAGACGAATAATACATTACTGCTTGTGTGCAGTATAGTTTAAACAATATGCAATGTATTGTTGGTGAGGAGGAGCCTCGGAATAAAAGTTTTTCGAGCCTTCTCCTCCCAAGCGATGTTACCTTATTACTAGAGTCTTAGTTGTTGGTGTTACTTGGTTTTATGAGTTTTACTGCCTTTTGTGTTGTTTGTGACTGTGTTATGACATGCAGTTATTTGGGTCCCTTAAGTGTTGATCCCTTCTGTGTCATGTTCACTTAGTGTGTTGGTTCCTTCCTCGGTTTCGGAATCTGTAGTCGTGTTTGTGTCCTCCCATGTGGTTTGTTGTATTGTTTGTGCTTGTCTACACCTCCTTCCATTTGGATTTTGGCGCTTGTATTCTTCATGCAATGTGTTCTATACAATATCAGCTACGCTATTTATTATATTTCAATCTCACTTGTGCTAGCGTGTTGCACAGCAGTGTGACATGTTCTGGTGTCCCAGTTTCTCCGCAAATGCATATTTCATCGTTAGTTAGTCTCATGCGGTTTAAGTGTACTGGGTACGGCCCATGGTCTATCAGCAAATGGACCATCCCCCGGCATGGGTCAACATGTTTCAGTTGTAATCTTTCGCGTACATCAGGAAAGAAAGAGTGCATTCGGCGACCCTTGACCCTTGTCGGATGCGTCCCACTCTCTCTGCCATATTTGAATCCGCCGTTGTTTCGTTTGTGTTTGGTTTATAATGTTGGTTCCTGTAATTTCGGTGAATTTATTGAGCCTGTCCCTCTTAAGACAGTAAAGTGTAGCTCTATAACGTATTTTTATGTCTACAGGGCAAGTCTCCATCACAACGCAAATTGCCTCTAGTGATGTGGCGTTGCAGGCTCCGCTCATTCTCAGGAGTACACTATATTGACCTCGTCTCGCAATTGTCTTGTTAGTTTGTATACTATGGATTAAGATGTCGCAATGTGGTAGGTCCTTATCGTCTTAATAGGTAATCTGTACTGAGCTGTCTTGAGTCTTGCTAGTTTGTACACAGTCCAAGGTTTTGTCAGTTGTCAATTTGATATCATAGTTTTTCGTCAAAATGCAGTCCTAGGTAACGTATGGCTTGCTTCTTCTGTATGCTTCTATTGTCTAATTTTAGAACTGGATTCCTCTGTAGTGCCCCTCCGAGCAGTAAATATACAGTTTTGTTGGGAGCTATTTTTAATTTGTTTTCTTTGCACCAATTGTTAATTTTCTGAAGCAGTTGCGTGCCTTTTGTCTCTAGTGCTGCTCTCCAGTTGGCTGACACCACTACGAGCAGGTCATCTGCGCAAGCCACCACACCTCTTACCCTATCGTCATCGTCCAATGTGTTCAGCAAGGGCTCTGTTGCGATATCGCAAAATGTTAGTCCGCAGATCGAGCCCTGTGGACATCCTTTTGTCATTCTCTTGACAAACTTGCGTGTACCAGTCCTCCACTCCGCCACTGCAGAAGAGGGACAGCCACCACAGGTTGTCAAAATGGTTCAAATGGCTCTGGGCACTATGGGACTTAACTTCTGAGGTCATCAGTCCCCTAGAACTTGGAACTACTTAAACCTAACTAACCTAAGGACACCACACACACCCATGTCCGAGGCAGGATTCGAACCTGCGACCGTAGCGGTCGCGCGGTTCCAAACTGTAGCGCCTAGAACCGCTCGGCCACCTCGACCGGCAGGTTGTCAAAAACCCCGGCTATGTCGATTAGTATGGCGGCTACGTATTTGTCAATGATGCTATTTGTTACTGTCGGTGATTGATTGACGGCGTCTTCTATTGATCTACCTTCCATGAAGCCGAATTGATGGGGCGTCAGGCCGAAGAGGCGTCTGTGCGATTGTAAGCGGTCAGGCAGGAGCCTTTCCTGTACCTTGGAGAGGGTGTTTAAGAGGCAGGTCGGTCGGCACGTTTTGGGGTCTGCTGACTTTTGTCTTGTGATTTTCTGATTATTACTACATTACCACTTTTCGAGGGGCTTGGAATTCTACCTGTTAGTAGTGCCTCGTTGAATATATTAGTAAGAACAGGTGCGGTTTGTGTTACTGTTTGTTTTAATGTTTCTAAAAGTATTTTGTGTGGGCCGGGTGCTTTTCGGTTTTTAAGCCTCCTGATTGTCGTCGCGACTTCTTGCGGGAATGGTAAGGTTACACTGTCACTCATGCATGGCTGCCTCATCCTCTCTCTTAGGTCAGCGGGATGTCGCTTGTCTTGTGTGGGATCGTCATCTGGCAGGAGCCTGTTCAGGAGATATTCTGCTGTGCTTCTCCATTCTCTGGCCACTGTTCCATCAGCTTGTTTTAGTGTTGAACTGTCGGTATCTTAACTCGTTATGTTTCTATCATGAATGGTTGTCCCCAGATGTCGTTCTCTAGCTGGGTTTTGATGAAATTGGTCCAGTAGTCTTGCCTTGTTGTCTTTAGTTCTTTATGGTATTTCTGTTTATCGTCACGATACAGGTAGAGTATTATTTGTTTTTCAGCAGCTGTCTTTACTTGTTGGTACTTTCTTTTGTCCCGTGTATCCTTCCTTAATCTTGCCAGATGAAACATCTAGCGGAATCATACTCTACCACTCGAACGCATTTCACCATGTTAGCGCTACTGTCGTGTTATGTATTTTGCTTTGGGCAATATCCCAACGATCTCCGACAGTACTAAGTTCCCTTGCTACATTTTGTCTAATGTGAGAAACCAGAAAAGCCATCGTAGCAACAACTCCATGTTTCAGCTGGAATTCTTGAGTCAGCTATGAAACTTAGGCTGGCATTGTTATACAAACAGGTACATATATGTGAAGTTACAGAAATGATGAGAACACCCGATAAGTTTCCTTTGAGTTTTTCACAAATTCTTAGATGCCAGGTACAATATTTTGGGAACTATATGTACGGTTGGGCATTTTATAGTAGCGTAAAGCTCATTCTGGGAGTCTAGTAAATCTGGTTCTTTGTACTGTTAGGCGACAAAATAGTAAGGAAACGGGAGAGAGAAAATTTTTCTAGGTCCTCACAGCCCAGCATCGCATAAGCACATGGAGGTATCAACACGAGCCAGCCGCTTGGCATAAACATTTCGACATGTTTAGTTAGTCACCAAGAGTGCGACGTCAACATCTCTGTGTGTGAGTGCGAGCGAGATCAGCAAAAAATCGTAAGACAAGTGCAGGCCGACCTGCCTCCGTTCTACATCTTCATCTACATGATTACTCTGCAATTCACAATTAAGTGCCTGGCAGAGGGTCCATCGAACCACTTTCAAGCTATTTCTCTGCCGTTCCATTGTCGAAAACGCAAGGGAAAAACGAACACTAAAATTTTACCGTGTGAGCTCTGATTTCTCTTATTTTATTGTGATGATCATTCCTCCCTATGTAGCTGGGCGCCAACAAAGGACAAAGTTTGTGACTGAAATTTCATGAGAAGACCCTGCTGGAACGAAAATCGTCTTTGCTTTAATGATTGCCACCCCAATTCGTGTGTCATATCCGTGGCACTGTCTCCCTTATTTTGCGACATTCCCAAGTGAGCTGCCCCTTCTTTGAACTTTTTCGGTGTTCTCCGTTAATTCTATCATGCGGATCCCACACCGCACTGCAATACTCCAGAAGAAGGCGGACAAGAGTAGTGTAAGGAGTTTCCTTAGTAGACCTGTTAAATTTTCTAAATGTTCTACCAATAAATCGCAATCTTTGGTTTGCTTTCTCCAAAATATTATCTATGAGAGCCTTCCGGTTTAGGTTATTCGTCACTGTAATCCCTAAATTTTGAGTTGAATTTACAACCTTTCGATCTGTGAGTTTTATCCTCTAACCGAAATTTAGCGGAGTTCTTTTATTACGCATGTGGATGACTTCACGCTTTCCATTATTTTGAGTCAATTGCCACTTTTCTCACCATACTGATTTCTTACCTATATCGTTTTCCAGTTTGTTTTGATCATCTGTTGACTTTATAAGACTGTAAATGACAGCATAAGAGCTGTTCATATTGTCTCCTAAATCTTTTATGTAGATCAGGAACAGCAGAAAGCCTGTGACACTTCCTTGGCGAACGCTACTGTTTTACTCGATGACTTTTCGTCTTTTATTACGAAGTATGACATTCCTAACAGGAAATCACGAAACCACTAGCATAAATGAGGCGACACTCCATAGGCAGGCTATTTGGTTAGAAGTCGCTTGTGAGGAAGAGTGTCAAAAGCCATCAGGAAATTTAAAAATATGGAATTAATTTGACATCCTCTGTCAATAGCAATCGTTACCTTGTGAGAATAAGGAGGTAGTTGAGTTTCATAATAATGATATCATCTGAATCTATGCTGGCTGTTTGTCAATAAATCGTTTTCTTCGAGATAACCTATAATGTTCTAACACCGTATAGATAATATTTCCGTAAGAGCATGCAAAACGTTACCAGGACATAGAGAATTCACCATTGAATAATTTGAGAAGGGAACCTGGGGTCTGGTCGGAGAAGACAGCTTAAGGAGATAATAGGAATAACACCACATTACTATGTACTTTTCTCTTTATAATAGTTACAGTTAACTGCATATACCATCACTGACACAATGAACGTACCATTTACACTGTATCTTACAAAATGTGCTGAAACTGACGGCCGTCAACCTCAATGCAAGCATGACATCGACGAACAAGATTCAGACGCACCCTGACAAATATCCCTGCCGTCTTTCGAATTGAACCACAGGCACCTACAATTCCGGCAACTAATTCCGTCTCCCTATCCACTGCGGTCTCATACACAAGTGTCTCTAGATATCCCCATAGGAAATAATCAAGGGGATTCAGGTCAGGTGAGCTCGTAGGCCATGGAATAAGACCTCCCCTTCCAATCTATGACCAGGAAATGCTGTACTGGTACTGCTCCTTTGTATTGTACTGTACGTCTCTGAATAGCACTGAGTAATGAATGGGTCTGTCGTTTATTCATGGGACAGTGTAAATACGATACAACAGCGCCGTCTTATGAACAAATAAAATAAACAAAACCTACATCGTGACTACCTGGTAATCAGTCTCAAGTGGCTCTAAGCACTATGGGACTTAACATCTATGGTCGTCAGTCCCCTAGAACTTAGAACTACTTAAACCTAACTAACCTAAGGACCTCACACAACACCCAGTCATAACGAGGCAGAGAAAATCCCTGACCCTGCCGGCAATCGAACCCGGGAACCCGGGCGTGGGAAGAGAGAACGCTACCGCACGACCACGAGCTGCGGACTAATCAGTCTCGTCCTTCTTGTTTCCTTGCAGGAGATAAACAACGTACTTGTAAATAAACATCACAGTACATGTAAACTTTGAAACGTCCCCGTAGAAAAATTAGGGAATTACTGTACTGGTAAACCCCTTACGTCATTTGATTTTCAAACAGCTGAGCAAAACTTATTCTGATCATCACTAAACTGACACACAATATTTTTAGCGCAACTTAATCTGACTTTCAATAATCCCTACAAAAGAATGGCCCTGACTAACAAGAAGCTATACCTTCCATGAATCACTTACCTCACAAAAATCTTCGTTACTCGAACTACTGCAATAGAGCGAGCGCCAATACTGCCAGCTAAATAAAGGATTCTAACTACTGAAGGCACTAACTACTGATAGGCATACTTAGCAAATGAGAGATTTTGATAGAGAACAAACAATGTATTTACCTTAATAGTGATCAAAATTCATTATATATATATATATATATATATATATATATATATATATATATATATATATATGTTCATGACATCCAGTCTCACAAATTTCGTTTTTCTGATGGACACACGTCCAGATCATCCACTCTCAAAACTCTGCTATCTCTCTTACCACATCCACCACTGCTGGCAGCTCACCTCCAATTGCGCAGCGCTACGCGCTGTTAACAGCCAACTAGACTTGGCCACTGTTTCAATGTTTCGATACAGTGTATCGATACGTGGAACTGTTTCAGTGTTTCTGAACGGCTGTGGTGTTTCATTCTGCCCTTGTCTCGGATAACCGGACCAGATTCGATCTCTAGCCAGACACAGAAACTGTATCGTTGTTTCAAAATAAGGCTGTTACAGTCCACCTGTGCTTGGAACGGACTAATTGTGTCGAAACAGTGTTGTTTCATTCCGCTCTGTGTCGGACGAGATTCGGGCTCGGCACAGGTACTGAAACACAACATACCATTTCGTGAAACACTTTCAAGAGTGTCGAAATTTTTTTGACAAGCAATAGCATGAAGCTTAAGATATCCAAAAATAAAGCTTCGTTTCTATCTGACTGTCCTATTCCGAAATGGAGTAACATATGCTTTATAAACACTAACCAAACAATAAAACAACGCATACTATTCAAATTAATAAATACACTCCTGGAAATGGAAAAAAGAACACATTGACACCGGTATGTCAGACCCACCATACCTGCTCCGGACACTGCGAGAGGGCTGTACAAGCAATGATCACACGCACGGCACAGCGGACACACCAGGAACCGCGGTGTTGGCCGTCGAATGGCGCTAGCTGCGCAGCATTTGTGCACCGCCGCCGTCAGTGTCAGCCAGTTTGCCGTGGCATACGGAGCTCCATCGCAGTCTTGAACACTGGTAGCATGCCGCGACAGCGTGGACGTGAACCGTATGTGCAGTTGACGGACTTTGAGCGAGGGCGTATAGTGGGCATGCGGGAGGCCGGGTGGACGTACCGCCGAATTGCTCAACACGTGGGGCGTGGGGTCTCCACAGTACATCGATGTTGTCGCCAGTGGTCGGCGGAAGGTGCACGTGCCCGTCGACCTGGGACCGGACCGCAGCGACGCACGGATGCACGCCAAGACCGTAGGATCCTACGTGGTGCCGTAGGGGACCGCACCGCCACTTCCCAGCAAATTAGGGACACTGTTGCTCCTGGGGTATCGGCGAGGACCATTCGCAACCGTCTCCATGAAGCTGGGCTACGGTCCCGCACACCGTTAGGCCGTCTTCCGCTCACGCCCCAACATCGTGCAGCCCGCCTCCAGTGGTGTCGCGACAGGCGTGAATGGAGGGACGAATGGAGACGTGTCGTCTTCAGCGATGAGAGTCGCTTCTGCCTTGGTGCCAATGATGGTCGTATGCGTGTTTGGCGCCGTGCAGGTGAGCGCCACAATCAGGACTGCATACGACCGAGGCACACAGGGCCAACACCCGGCATCATGGTGTGGGGAGCGATCTCCTACACTGGCCGTACACCACTGGTGATCGTCTAGGGGACACTGAATAGTGCACGGTACATCCAAACCGTCATCGAACCCATCGTTCTACCATTCCTAGACCGGCAAGGGAACTTGCTGTTCCAACAGGACAATGCACGTCCGCATGTATCCTGTGGCACCCAACGTGCTCTAGAAGGTGTAAATCAACTACCCTGGCCAGCAAGATCTCCGGATCTGTCCCCCATTGAGCATGTTTGGGACTGGATGAAGCGTCGTCTCACGCGGTCTGCACGTCCAGCACGAACGCTGGTCCAACTGAGGCGCCAGGTGGAAATGGCATGGCTAGCCGTTCCACAGGACTACATCCAGCATCTCTACGATCGTCTCCATGGGAGAATAGCAGCCTGCATTGCTGCGAAAGGTGGATATACACTGTACTAGTGCCGACATTGTGCATGCTCTGTTGCCTGTGTCTATGTGCCTGTGGTTCTGTCAGTGTGATCATGTGATGTATCTGACCCCAGGAATGTGTCAATAAAGTTTCCCCTTCCTGGGACAATGAATTCACGGTGTTCTTATTTCAATTTCCAGGAGTGTATGTGAAAATCATTCAGTTAAATTACACTTTTTTTATAACATGCGTTTCTCTGGTCATGTACAGTAATCATATTAAGAAACGCAAGTAAGCCTACAACATTTTGAATAAAAAAAACGCGTAGAGTGACAGTTATTAGATATATACATAAATTTGATGTAGGTATAATTGCAAGCAATCTGTTTGACATATCACTGATAGTGTAATGGTGAACGGGAAGGGCTGGGAAGCATGGTGAATTTATAGTAACGGTTCGAAACACCTTGAAAGACAAAATTTTTTCTGTTATATTTTGTTATTTATTCGAATTATTTGGCATTATTTGTGAGTCTTTAGTCACTGTGCCTATTATCCACAGTGATTCCCTTTGTATGCACGGAAATTAGCAGGATGGGCATATTACCCATACTAACGGAATGTGGGAATCCCAGTAGCATATCCGTTGTTTCTGCAGTTTGCTCCCACCTCCAGTTCCGTTCGTGGTGGTTCTTCTGTCTTCAGCTATGGCTGTCCTCAGCCAAATGGAAAGTATGAAAGTCGCACTACACGAAAGCAGCGCATTTGCTTCAGGAAATACGAAACTGCCAAGACGCCTAAGTGATAGTTGCATACTTTCTGCGATATGATTATCGCTCTCGCACCTCATTTATGTTTATATGGGCATACTTATACAGTAGACATTCAAGATGATAAAATGTGTAGGTTTATTAGATTACAAAACACAAACGGTTTCACTGTTTCGAAACAGCGTATCAAAACATTACATTTTACTGTCTCATTTGTTTCGAAACATTTACGTGTTTCAGTTTGCCCATCTCTACAGCCAACTGCCCAACACTACAATAGCAAATTCCAACAATGCAAACCAGCCACAGACTGCACACAGCACAGTCAGTGATTTTCATACAGAGCGCCACGTGACGTTACCAATATACACTCCTGGAAATTGAAATAAGAACACCGTGAATTCATTGTCCCAGGAAGGGGAAACTTTATTGACACATTCCTGGGGTCAGATACATCACATGATCACACTGACAGAACCACAGGCACATAGACACAGGCAACAGAGCATGCACAATGTCGGCACTAGTACAGTGTATATCCACCTTTCGCAGCAATGCAGGCTGCTATTCTCCCGTGGAGACGATCGTAGAGATGCTGGATGTAGTCCTGTGGAACGGCTTGCCATGCCATTTCCACCTGGCGCCTCAGTTGGACCAGCGTTCGTGCTGGACGTGCAGACCGCGTGAGACGACGCTTCGTCCAGTCCCAAACATGCTCAATGGGGGACAGATCCGGAGATCTTGCTGGCCAGGGTAGTTGACTTACACCTTCTAGAGCACGTTGGGTGCCACAGGATACATGTCCCCTCGACGATCACCAGTGGTGTACGGCCAGTGTAGGAGATCGCTCCCCACACCATGATGCCGGGTGTTGGCCCTATGTGCCTCGGTCGTATGCAGTCCTGATTGTGGCGCTCACCTGCACGGCGCCAAACACGCATACGACCATCATTGGCACCAAGGCAGAAGCGACTCTCATCGCTCAAGACGACACGTCTCCATTCGTCCCTCCATTCACGCCTGTCGCGACACCACTGGAGGCGGGCTGCACGATGTTGGGGCGTGAGCGGAAGACGGCCTAACGGTGTGCGGGACCGTAGCCCAGCTTCATGGAGACGGTTGCGAATGGTCCTCGCCGATACCCGAGGAGCAACAGTGTCCCTAATTTGCTGGGAAGTGGCGGTGCGGTCCCCTACGGCACTGCGTAGGATCCTACGGTCTTGGCGTGCATCCGTGCGTCGCTGCGGTCCGGTCCCAGGCCGACGGGCACGTGCACCTTCCGCCGACCACTGGCGACAACATCGATGTACTGTGGAGACCTCACGCCCCACGTGTTGAGCAATTCGGCGGTACGTCCACCCGGCCTCCCGCATGCCCACTATACGCCCTCGCTCAAAGTCCGTCAACCGCACATACGGTTCACGTCCACGCTGTCGCGGCATGCTACCAGTGTTAAAGACTGCGATGGAGCTCCGTATGCCACGGCAAACTGGCTGACACTGACGGCGGCGGTGCACAAATGCTGCGCAGCTAGCGCCATTCGACGGCCAACACCGCGGTTCCTGGTGTGTCCGCTGTGCCGTGCGTGTGATCATTGCTTGTACAGCCCTCTCGCAGTGTCCGGAGCAAGTATGGTGTGTCTGACACACCGGTGTCAATGTGTTCTTTTTTCCATTTCCAGGAGTGTAAAAACCTAAACAGCCTACTTACAACACGATCAGAATGTTTTTAGATTTTCTGCCAGATTTCGGAACCGAGTGTCGTTGCGGGAACTATTAAAACCACCTCTCGTAACATTGTGTGAGAAGCACTAGATGCCGCGAGGATAGCCGCGTGGTCTGGGGGGCTTGCCACGGTTCGCGCGAACCCCCCGTCGGAGGTTCGATTTGTCACGGGCATGTGTATGTGTTGTCCTTAGCGTAAGTAAGATAGATTACGAAATGTGTAAGCCTAGGGACCGATGACCTCAGCAGTGTGGTCCCATAGTAACTTACCACAAATTTCCAAGTACTAGGTGGGATGCAACAACTATCGAGTATTTGACGACGCAGTTATGATACTGACGCAAATTGATTTAGTCAATACTGGAAAACTGAAGGCCGCTGATGACGTAATGAGCGAGACCAATTCGGTGGCGACAAATGAGGTCGTACAGACCCCGCTCATCGATGACATAAATACTCCACCCTGCTAAAAAATGGCTCTCAGCACAATGGGGCTTAACATCTGAGGTCATCAGTCCCCTAGAACTTAGAACCACTTAAACCTAAGGACATCACACACATCCATGCCCGAGGCAGGATTCGAACCTGCGAACGTAGCGGTCGCTCGGTTCCAGACTGAAGCGCCTAGAACCTCTCGGCCACACCTCCCGGCTCCCACCCTGCTAGCTCTGAGGCAGTCACTCACTAGAACTGACGACATTCATGTCGTTTGCACTCGATTCTCTGATTAGTAAATTGTAACTTCTTGTGTGAGACTGTTCCAGTTGGGGTCACACTCTTTCTGCCTGATGTGTAACGCAAGGATGGTTACAAACCAGAACAAAATCACAGCATCTGTCATTGCGGTCTGTCTGAGGGGATAACACAGGCTGAAAGATCCGGTGTACGCTCGGAACGGTGTGTAGGCCCCACACGTGGCGCATTCTCGGAACTGTCCGCGGGAAGCGCCTTCCGAATCAATGGGCAGGAAACCTGCCACACTCCTGCTAGTAGCCGGCCTGCGCTCGGAGCTGATGCAGCCATCTTCGGCAGTCCTGAGTCTGCCTCTGGGTCTACTAGATACACTCCGGCTTACGAAGTCACCAGCCGCTGCAGATGACACGGCGACAACGTGTATTCCGATTAATAAAAGATGTAAAATTTGGTTTTATTTAGGTTCCTCAGTTTCCATCCTAACGAAAGAGTAGGGATTTCCAGCCCGGGAATGGGCGACCCCTATACTACAACACATAAGAGCTCGTTATGTAGTGCAGTCATTTCTGTTAGTAAATAATGATATCTTTTGGCTTTTGCGGCGTTTGCATCCCAAAGCAATTACCTTTCAAACTATTCTGACATTTCCAGAATGAGATTTTCACTCTGCAGCGGAGTGTGTGCTGATATGAAACTTTCTGGCAGATTAAAACTGTGTGCCGGACCGAGACTCGAACTCGGGAGCTTTGCCTTTCGCGGGCAAGTGCTCAACCAACTGAGCTACCCAAGCACGACTCACGCCCCGTCCTCACAGCTTTACTTCTGCCAGTACCTCGTCTCCTACCTTCCAAACTTTACAGAAGCTCTCCTGCGAACCTTGCAGAACTAGCACTCCTGAAAGAAAGGATATTGCGGAGACATGGCTTAGCCACAGCGAAAGGCGGAGGTCCCGAGTTCGAGTCTCGGTCCGGCACACAGTTTTAATGTGCCAGAAAGTTTCATATCGGCGCACACTCCGCTGCAGAGTGAAAATCTCATTCTGGAAACATCCCCCAGGCTGTGGCTAAGCCATGTCTCCGCGATATCCTTTCTTTCAGGAGTGCTAGTTCTGCAAGGTTCGCAGGAGAGCTTCTGTAAAGTTTGGAAGGTAGGAGACGAGGTACTGGCAGAAGTAAAGATGTGAGGACGGGGCGTGAGTCGTGCTTGGGTAGCTCAGTTGGTAGAGCACTTGCCCGCGAAAGGCAAAGGTCCCGAGTTCGAGTCTCGGTCCGGCACACAGTTTTAATCTGCCAGAAAGTATTCTGACATTGTCAACTGCTTTTCTGTCGATTCTGAAAGCTGATTTGTACAGGGAATGGCTTAAGACGGAGTAGACACGGAAGCGGCTGTACCTTTATTTATTGCTTGAAATTCATCTGGATTTTTTTTCATATGAGATCTCGTAGTAGAAGTACCTGTTAGATAAAAGATATTTCATTAGATTTAAGGGAGATTAGGTATTTTCTATTAGTTTCAATGGTTTTTATAACTACGTTTCACAAAACCACCGCGCGTCCCCAACAAATTAATTACACCCGAGTTTCTATAAGTAGATACCTACTTAATGACATTAATGATCATCTTTATGGGTAAACACTTTGTTGAACAGCGGAACTAAACAATTCAGAATTAAAGATTAAATACAAGATACGGCTTTGGTACACACCAGACTTTTTCTTTTCCGCCACAAGAAATTAGAACTCGGCACAACAAACTAACAGAAAACTTATTATTGTTACTGTTTATATGAAAATATTTCTAAATGATATTTTTCGTGATTTATCTTGCAATTAACAAATTATTTTCAGTAGTAACCTTAACTAGCAAGTGAAAATGATTGTAACTATCAACAAATCAAAAAGAAGGTCAAATGTGTGTGAAATCTTATGGGACTTAACTGCTAAGGTCATCAGTCCCTAAGCTTACACACTACTTAACCTAAATTATACTAAGGACAAACACACGCACCCATGCCCGAGGGAGGACTCGAACCTCCGCCGGGACCAGCCGCACAGTCCATGACTGCAGCGCCTTAGACCGCTTTTTTTTTTTTTTAATCTCATTTTGTTCGCTGTTGTTGGTTGCATCTGCTCGGGGCGGACGTCGTAAGACATCCGTTTAAGTTCGTTGTTGATCCATTCCAGAATTTACCCAACTACACCTGATCATTTGCAATATGCTCTGTACCAACGTTCGACCGAATACCCGACCGCCGGATATCCGGTTACAGAATGGCCATGCACCTCTAGTTTTCCAACCACTCCACCACTTCGCTGGGTTTCGGTGAGTGTGGCCAACACCGTCTCAAAGGAAGGCCTCGGCGCTTGTTCGTGACGTCACGTCAGCTAGGCACCGCGAACCAGGTCTGCTGCAGGCATACTCATAATGGTGGTGTCTCCCTCTCTGACACAGGAGAATGTGAAACTATTGGCGGTAGTTGACCAACACACATTATTCTGAGAGATTTGTGCAATCAGTTAATTGTTCAATTCATTACACTTCTTAACAAATAGTGTACTCCTGAACTTAAATTTCCATCTGTTTTAAGAATTGACATACAAAAACAACTTCATGGTCCAGCAGCAACAGAATTCGTGCTTCTTTACCTTATTTGTAAATCTGAGGAAATTACGTTTGTACTGGGTTGCTTTTATAAGAAACTGTGAACATATTGGTACTCTTCTTTAGGTATCTTGGTTGACTATGGGGTGCGGAGCACTGTATGTTAATGAAATATCTTGTGGTTGTACACGTTGGGGGAGGGGGTGGGGGACAGAAGAAGAGGCAAAAGAGAGATACTTGTTTTATCAAATAAAGTTTTTTTATCTTATAAAGTTTCTCCTTTCAGTTGTAGGAGAGGAATATTTATCTTTTCTAATGTGCATGTTTAAAAATGTTTAAGCTCAGCAGTATTTTCGATATATGAAGCTATTTTTTTTCCTGTTTAGAATTCCTTTCGTTGAAAACAGCTGTAATCTAATGACTGGCAACAGTTTGACATTTACACATGTAAATTAGTTCACATTTCCAGTGACGATGTAAAACGAAAATAAATAAATAAATAAATAAATAAAAGAAACGAGTTCATTGTAAGGGGGTTGGGGTAAGTTTCGATAGCAAAATGGGTAGTTACTTGAATGTAACATTTCCGAAGCTTGCAATGGGGCAAAGCATCTTCTCATATTGATCTACGTTTGTTTCGACAGGATTCAGTAATACAGAACTATGATCTTCATTTGCAGCTTTACGACAATAAGAAAATCTTTCATCTAAATAAAACTGCAGAATCCAAAACAATACCAAACATTGTCCAAAAATAAGAGATTTATAGTGATAAACACGCCCAGGCGTTTCTGCCTGCAACAGACCTGGCTTTCGCCGTGCCTAGCTGACGTGACGTCACTAACAAGCGCCGAGGCCTTCCCTTGAGTCGGTGTTGGTGTGGCTCGATGTTTCAAATGTTGCCACACTGATTACGACAACTATACGCAGAGAAGCAGACGAAGACCAGCCCTCTACGATAAGACTACCGTCTAACAAAAATAATATTTAATTTCGCGTATGTTTATCAGAAAGGAATCAGAGATGAGGGACTCTCATACCCGAAAGCTCGCGAATTTCCAAGCGTGTGTACCTCAATTCGGTGTGCATGGTTGGCAGTGTTATCTCCGATGCGTGTATGCTATTTTTCGCTGTTACGTCAGGAATCGTCGGAAGCGGCAGCGTGGTTTCTGCGCATGCGCGAACGGCTACTGCCTGTGGAGCTGCGCGGTTAGCTGCCGCACAGTGGCTTGTGAGCGTTCTCTGGTGGCGGTAGGTAGTTTCAGTCCGCTCTGCACAGGTGCAGCGTCCCAGTATGTGAGAGGGGAGTACCCAGTGTTACTGATTGACGCGTAACAAGTAAGTTAGCAGCTCCAGTTACTTTAATTACTGTAACATATCGCATAACTTTGTCATCGAATATTTATGAAGAGTTACTTTTTGAACGGCGTATTCGGCATGTGATATAATCGCTTCTAAATCCTACTCGACTCGCAAATGCAATACAGAACTGTAAATTGTCGTTCGTGCGTTCTTAGAGAAGTGATGCGACACTGAGAACAACTGTCACTCTACCGGTTTCCGATTACTGTATTTGGATACATAAAACAGTCTCATCAAAGAAAAAATAACAACGAGGGCTTGGTGGAAATTAAAAATGGCCCTACTTCTGCCTGTAGTACTCAAGCCGAAGTTTGGATACCAGCAGTTTGGTTGTCAGCGTTATCTACACTCTTCATGTCTTTCTGTCATCTTCATTTCTCCGTACGAGCTACAGCCGACATGTTTTATAGTTTGATATGTACTTCAGACGTAGCGCCTTCCTTTAGTTCTTTTTACAGTGACGTAGCCTCTATTACTGTTTTGCAGACCCTCATGTCTTAATAGTTGACTAATAATCTGAAATTATGTTACAGTAGGGTGTCATGAAGTCCTTTTCTTTTGCATTCTTAAGAACATTGTAATTCGCTATCTTATCAGTCCAACTGAACTCAAAGAGTGTGCCTGTAACACGACGTTCCAAAATAATTCTGCCTCTTCTTTTCCCCCGTTTCTATAGTTCATGGCAGATATTTCTCCGATCTGCTCTGTAACAGGACACTAATGTGAAACGACCAAACTGAGACTGCCTGTCTGTTGGCGTTAATACGAATTTAATGTCTAAGTAACTGGAATTTATTTTTATTTTACAAGCTGAGGAGCAGTAATCATCGAGTAGTAGGAGCGTGATTTCAGCCCAGTTTGATGTAGGTTCCTTACAGTTCAACAGAAAAGCCTTTCAGTATCGAGTAACAAATCCTGTGAAAGATATTTGTTTTTGAACGAAATACTAACATTCAAATGAAATTAAATGTGCATTTTTCATTAAGTGAAACGAGTTTCAATAAAGTGTTTCCATCGTCGACTTTTTTTACTTACGAAACAGTTTATGCTAATTAATAATGTTTTTATATGTTTGGTACGTAATATACCAGAGAGGCTGCAAAGTTATACAGACCTTCTTTATACTTCATAACATCAAAAGATTTCCAACTATTTGTGAGACATTTCTTAAAAGTGACTCTCTTTTCAGCGTTTGGTCCAGTTTAAAACAGAGGGAACGGAGTTGAGAGTGACTCCCTGTGACCCTGAAATTACCGCGTGACGATTAATTGATTTAGAATTAGAAGTGGTTACATACCTCCTTGATGCGTTGTTATTTTCTCACTGAAATTAATCTTTTCGTAGCAAACAGTTTGTGTTACCAAATGTTTTTGGTTTTGGCTCTGTTTTTGACCATGAAGTAACTGTACTATATTGATGGTAGACAATGAAAACTCGTAACCCTATTTTGCAAAATTTTACCGGAGAAGCAAAATCGGATTCTTAAAAAACAGTATAAAGTGATACAAATAAAGCTGCTACATGTTACCTGTCTAGTAGAAGCCTAGTTATTGACAGATAAGAGGAATTAATGCGATGCCAAATCTCTCTTTGAAGGAAGGAAGACTGGATTTAATATCCCGTCGACATCGAGGTAATTAGACACAGAGCACAAGCTCGGATAGCGGCAAGGATGGGGAAGGAAATCGGTCGTGCTCTTTGAAAGGGACCAATTCGCCAGCAGCGATTTAGGGAAGTCACGGAAAAAGTAAATCTGGACGGCCGGACGTGGGTTTGAACCGTCGTCCTCTCGAATGCGAGTCCAGTGTGCTAACCCCTGAGCCACCTCGCTCGGTCTCTCGCTTTCATAATGGAATTACTGATTACTGGAATTACGAAATTTTGGGAGACAGATGGGGTTACGACGTTTTCATTGCCTATCATCGATGTGCACTTACCAACACATCCTACAAATCAAGACGGAACAACTTCTTACACCTGCGTGTGTTTTCTGCAAAATACTTGGTCTACAATTGCAAACTCCTGTGCACGGAACAGCAGTACAAATTTCGAAATGTAGAGGTTGTAACATTCTACTCGGTGGTTAAGGCAATTTTATTTTTGCAAGATGTTTGGTCACTGTTCTTACTGCAAAAAGAAATAAAAGGAATGGTACAGTGTAATAATGTTCCCGTCGGAGTCGAGAAACCGTACTCCAGCTAGGCTGCAGATGAGGGAAGGAAGAACACGCGTTTAAGGAGCCCTCCTGGCACTCGTCTAAAATAACACTTTTAAACCACAAAAATCCAAATATTCATATTCTGCTACCCCTGAACACACTCCATTCTCCTAGCGCCTGCGACTCCTCTTTGGTCCCTATCTGGGTTTACTGATGGACTCTTATTACATGGTTCTGTTGCAGAGCAGTGGGTGCACCAAGCACCAGTAAGCATATTTCAAAAAGATTTAGCGATGTTCCAAAGTTGTAGTGCTTTACTGTGCAAGTGAATCTCCGAACTTCAAGACTGCTTTTAAATAATATAAGAAAAATAATGTTTCTTTGGACAACAGCATACATCATCTGGATGAAAAACGTTGGTCCCTTAGCGTGCCTGCAGACTGTTGTCTGCATCGTCCGCCATCTTGTAAGGCAGAAAGTTTTGATCAATGTGCACGTAATTAAGGATTATGTACTCATTTACTGTTGAAAATCTAATTTCGTGAATTATAACAGTGGCTGAGGGAGTTAATCGAGAGATAAGACGAGATCGCAATACTTCTTTGGGAGGCGTCTACGTAACCAAAACAATTGGTTCCTCTAGGTGAGATACGAACTTTACATAGAACCTCTCTCGCAGTTTTGTTCCAGCAAATGGTAACAGAAAAGTAAATGCTCCCAAATATTTCGTGTTATTTGCTGTGTACATCTTGCAGGAAACCGACGCATTTGCAACACTATTGCCCATCAACTGTCGTCGCCTCGTACATACGTCTGTTTCCAAAATACACCACGTACATAACTAATAAGTGCAGATACTTTTCCTGAAAACTCGATAAATGACGCTAAGTGGCAATGCTTTAAGTAGGCATTGCATCAGGACACATACCCAAGTGTGCAAAACTGTATTTCTGTTTAGATTGAGATGTATGTGATATTGCACATTTTAATAGCAGTTTGTACTTAGTAACATCTCATTTTTCATAGATAACATTAATCAGTAGTGGCATGGCTGAGCAAACAATGGCAACTTTGTTCAAGGTGCCTGCATTGAATACGATATTTAATTTTACAAATTACACGTACATGTATGTTTAGAAGTGTAGTGCCTAATTTATCGATTTGTGCTGAACCTCATGCCCTTATGTTACAACGAAATCTACGATTAAAACATAAATAAAAAAGAAACGATCCAGAGACATAATTACAGAAACCAGTACCTCTATGTTAGAAGTATTGACCCTGGCTGTTGCGACACTTGTCCCACTGTGACACAAGGTGGTGAATGGTTGTCTCATAAAATTCCCGGGGCTGCGATGTTAACCAGTTTCGCATGTATAGCTGGACGTCGTCATCCGAGGTTAATCGTTTGACCCTCAGAGCATTTTTAAGGGGGCCTAAAACGGCGTAATCACAGGGGGAGAGGTCCGGACTGTATGGAAGGTGGCCGAGAGCCTCCCATTTGAATTTCTGCAGGAGTGCCGCGACTGTGTTGGCCGTATGAGGCTTTGCATTGTCGTGGAGCAGAATGACCCCATGGGTGAGATTGCCTGGTCGTTTTGATTGATCGCTTGGCGAAGGGTGGTCAAGGTCTGCGAGTAACGCTGGGAATTCACTGTTCTCCCGTGCTGCAGGATTATGCCATCAGAAGCGGGCCATCTTGGTTCCTTTAAAAAGGGTCTGAGGGGCAAACGATTCGCCTCGGACGACGACGTCCAGCTGTACATGCGGAACTGGTTAACATCGCAGACCCGGGAATTTTATGAGACAACCATTCGCCGCCTTGTGTCACAGTGGGATAAGTGTCTCAACAGCCAGGGTCAATACTTCCAACATACAAGTACTGGTTTCTCTAATTATGCCTCCAGCTCGTTTCTTTTTGAACGCTCGTTACAAATGTAGAGATCGCTGACTTTTACCCTCAATCATCAAGCCGCAACAAAGTTGCTACGGACCAATGTTATCATAGTAAAGGTTATGCAACTGAGCATATGTTAACCAGACTGTTTGTGCTACTTGCAATGACACTGCTGTTGTTGAACACTGAAAGAAGGATGTAAGAAACAAAGAGGTTGCTAGAGACAGAATACAACAGGATGAACGTCACGAAAGAGATCGATGGTTTCTTTTTGAAGCTACAATTACGGCATTCACATTAATTGATTGAGTGAAACCATAGAAATAGTCAAAGTGGATGGTCGAGCGGGAATTTGAATCCTGTTCCTTTTGAGAGTGAAGTTCAGTTCCTGTACTGCATCGCTTTCTAGTTCAGCACTGAGTCATATGTCATTCAACTCATAAAATGGGAAAAAAATCTTTGATCCAAGTTTCAATTTACAGTTTCTTAAAACCAGCAGACATTTTAGGATCTTGGAGGAACACGCTAGGATTCAATTAACAGAACAGTCGTTTGTAGCGTATTGTTGAGACCAGTGTTTTTGATGCATAATGTTGAAAAGATTTCATATTGGTGACGTCACCGTCAATCATTTGACATAACCAACAGCATGGCAGTCTCACACCCATTGATACTGTTATCCGCATTGACGGAGAGGGCAATGCAGAATTAGAAGAAATATTAGGAAACTGTGAGGGGCAGTCTTCCCACTGATTCGACAGATTATTATTACTATTATTATTATTATCTTTTTTGTTTTTAGATTTTCCAAAGAACCAAAAGGGAAAGAATTAGTATCATGAATCACTGTTGCAAATTGCCTGCAAGTCAAATACATCACCACATGTGTTAGACACTTGTCTTGTGACTCGCTCTGAAGATGGCCGGACGATACGCGGCCGAAATATCAGTAGAAGAAATTTTATTTGCGCGGCCGCATGCCCGAAATTTAATGGATTAAGGGGGCGCTAATTTGCGTTCGCGGTGATGGCGTCCGATATCAACCCAGACGAGTTCCGTATGATTTACATATGTGCATTTGGTCACCGAGACATAACCTGAGTTCACTCCCATCCTCCTGAAATCACTGTTGCATGGCTCTGGGTCGGACACACTGTTATACAGCTGTCGGGGAAGATATCAAGCATAAAGGAAGGCAGTAGGACCGGCCGCTGTGGCCAAGTCGCTCTAGGCGCTTCAGTCCGGAACCGCGCTGCTGCTACGGTCGCAGGTTCGAATCCTGGCTCGGGCGTGGATGTGTGTGATGTCCTTAGGTTAGTTAGGATTAAGTAGTTCTAAGTCTAGGGGATTGATGACCTCAGATGTTAAGTCCCATAGTGCTCAGAGTCATTTGAACAATTTTTGGAGGCGGTAGTTCGCGGGTGTCAGCGTGTGCAAGAGCAGGAGAACGTCTCCCATAGCATAACACTGTTGCCGCCAGCCTGCGTCCGTGGCGCGCTGTGCGTTTCGAGCCACCGTTCTCCTCGAGGACGGCGTTTGTGGAGACGACCATCGGCCTTGTGTAGCAAAAATGTGATTCAGTCGAAGAGCCGACACGTTTGCATTGATCGACGGTCGAATCCCGACGGTCGCGTGGCCACTGCAATCGCAACTGACGATACGGTTGGGTCAACATGTGAACACGTAGGGGTGGTCTGTTGTGGTGCTCCAATGTACGATGAGTGCAGTGCTCCGAAACACTTGTGCGTGCACCAGCATTGTGCTGTTTCGGCAGAGATGTCGCAGATGATCATCTACCCCGCTTTACATGGCAGACAAGCCTCTGAACCCCACGGTCTGTCAAGATATGTGGACGTCCAACCATTTAACGCCTAGCGGTAATTTCACTGTCCTCCTACCTATTTCCGTAGATGCTCACAACAGTAGCTTGTTAACATTCTACATCTACATGACTACTCTGCAATTCACATTTAAGTGCTTGGCAGAGGGTTCGTCGAACCACAATCATACTATCTCTCTACCATTCCACTCCCGAACAGCGCGCGGGAAAGAAGAACACCTAAACCTTTCTGTTCGAGCTCTGATTTCTCTTATTTTATTTTGATGATCATTCCTATGTAGGTTAGGTTCAACAAAATATTTTCGCATTCGGAAGAGAAAGTTGGTGACTGAAATTTCGTAAATAGATCTCGCCGCGACGAAAAACGTCTTTGCTGTAGTGGCTTCCATCCCAATTCGCGTATCATATCTGACATACTCCCTCCTCTAGTACGTGATAATACAAAACGAGCTGCCCTTTTTTGCACCCTTTCGATGTTCTCCATCAATCCCACCTGGTAAGGATCCCACACCGCGCAGCAATATTGTAACAGAGGACGAACGAGTGTAGCGTAAGCTGTCTCTTTAGTGGACTTGTTGCATCTTCTAAGTGTCCTGCCAATGAAACGCAACCTTTGGCTCGCCTTCCCCACAATATTGTCTATGTGGTCTTTCCAACTGAAGTTGTTCGTAATTTTAACACCCAGGTACTTAGTTGAATTGACAGCCTTGAGAATTGTACTATTTATCGAGTAATCGAATTCCAACGGATTTCTTTTGGAACTCATGTGGATCAACTCACATTTTTCGTTACTTAGCGTCAACTGCCACCTGCCACACCATACAGCAATCTTTTCTAAATCGCTTTGCAACTGATACTGGTCCTCGGATGACCTTACTAGACGGTAAACTACAGCATCATCTGCGAACAACCTAAGAAAGCTGCTCAGATTGTCACCCAGGTCATTTATATAGGTCAGGTACAGCAGAGGTCCCAGGACGCTTCCCTGGGGAACACATGATATCACTTGAGTTTTCGACAAGCTTCGCTGTTTTCGTGACACTCCTTCACAGGCTCTGCGTAATAATAATCTGCCCTTTGTCAGAGTCGCTTTCCCCATTGGCGCCCCAATTCTTCGCTAGGGTGATTCGCCGCCCGTGTCTGCTCCGCTTGCATACGTCGCGGTGGGCAGTTGTCATAATGTTTTGGCTTATCCGAGTACTTCGATCATATACAGCCTTTCTAAATGTTTGCTACAAACGTCTGGAAGGTAAAGGCAAATTCCTTAAAACTGGTTGTTCCTTTTAACATTTTTTCGCACAAACCACTGTTACTGAGAGTCACTGGGGATACCCATCGTGAACAGCTTAAGCAATTCATGCGTGAGAACAGCTTAGCGTGGACTGAAGAAGGCGCTCGACGACAGCTAGACCTTGTGAAACAATTGTCCGGGCGTTATGTACACGTTGTTCCACGTCGTCGATGTCGTTATCTCCATTGCTGTACACGACACTTCTCATATTTCCCCAGAACGAAAAGTTAGTGGACGATGGCCAAGGTTATTCACCGGAGCTCCACGTCCCAACAGCCGTAACGAAAGGTTAGGTTAAGAAACCGGCACACACATAAGCTGAATCCCATTTACCTGCACCATACATAAAGAACATGGCGCGGCGCTCTTAGTGAGAACATTTTCCAGTAACAATTCCACGTTTATAGGCTGCAAATGGTTCAAATGGCTCTAAGCACTATGGGACTTACCATCTGAGGTCATCAGTCCCCTAGATTTAGAACTACTTAAAACTAACTAACCTAAGGACAATACACACATCTATGCCCGAGGCAGGATTCGAACCTGCGACCGTAGCAGCAGCCCGGTTTCGGACTGAAGCGCCCATAACCGCTCGACCAAAGCGGTATGGGATGCAAGAGAGACTCTATCCCAGGACTCATTCGATGTCCATGGAATATACATGCAAACAATACCCTAGTATAATCATCAGCAGTCCGCCCCCGGTAGCTGAGTGGTCAGCGCGACAGAATGTCAGTCCTAAGGGTCTGGGTTCGATTTCCGGCTGGGTCGGAGATTTTCTCCGCTCAAGGACTGGGTGTTGTCCTAATCATCATCATTTCATCCCCATTGACGCGCAAGTGGCGTCAAATCGAAAGACTTGCACCCGGTGAACGGTCTGCCTGACGGGACGCCCTAGTCACACGACCTTTACATTTATCATCAGTAGACTCATACAAATTTCTTAAAGGACACACATCAACTGAACTTTGCTCTCCATGACGTCATATTTCTGCGTTTTGATCCACATCCTCTTCTATAGCAGCTCCTTTTCTCATCTGTTTCACCTTCAGTATCAGTTTTCTGGATACTGTTTTTCCGTAAAGTGTGCTTGACCCGAACCGTATGAACTAATGAAGTATTTAAGTACATGAAATGTATTCGCAGTTGCGAATACGAACAACTATCATCTGCAAAAGGAAATTATGACAACGGAAATTTGTGCCACACCGGGACTCGAGCACGAATTTCCTACTTTACAAGAGCGGTTGCTTTAACCGCGTTGGCTTTCCATGGGGACATATTAATTGCTAGTCGTTCCCTGGTAGCGGCGGATAAATACAGTATTGCAGAACCTGTGTTGTTAAGGAGAACGGTCCAATGGTCCTTTGTACATGCACGCATGTCCGAAGGAACACTGCATCGTTCTCCTTAACATCACAGGCACTGCAACATCGAAAATACACTCATGTTCGTAAATTAAGGATAATTGCAGAATGTGGTGCCACACAATGTGGCACTACACAAAACTGGCGCTAATAGCATAGGGACATAGGGAACACTCACGACACAGGTCTGTAAGTCCACGGTATTGCTGATAAGTTGAGAAAACCGTCCCGAAACACATGTGCTACAAAACGGCACTGTTTCCTGTGCATGTACCCAACATCAATATGGGATATGATCACCATGCGCACGTGCACAAGCCGCACAACGGGTTCGCATACTCTGGATCAGGTGGTCGAGCAGCTGCTGGGGTACAGCCTCCCATTCTTGTACCAGTCCCTGTCGGAGCTCCTGAAGTGTCCTAGTGGTTTGAAGACGTACAGCGATACGTCGACCGAGAGCATCCTGGACGTGCTCAATGGGGTTTAGGTCTGGAGAACAGGCAGGCCACTCCATTCGCCTGATATCTTCTGTTTCAAGGTACTCCTCCCCGATGGCTGCTCGGTGGCCGTGCGTTATCATCCATCAAGAGGAAGATGGGACCCACAGCACCCCTGAAAAGGTGGACATACTGGTGCAAAATGACGTCCCGATAAACCTGACCTGTTACAGTTCCTCTGCCAAACACATGCAGGGGTATATGTGCACCAATCATAATCCCACCCCACACCACCAAACCACGACCTCCATACTGGTCCCTTTCAAGGACATTAAGGGGTTGGTATCTGGTTCCTGGTTCACGCCAGATGAAAACCCGGCGAGAATCACTGTTCAGACCGTACCTGGACTCGTCCGTGAACATAACCTGGGACCACTGTTCCAATGACCACGTACTGTGTTCTTGACACCAGGCTTTGCGGCCTCTCCTGTGACCAGGGGTCAGAGGAATGCACCTTGCAGGTCTCCGGGCGAATAAACCATGTCTGTTCAGTCGTTTGTGTGTCTGGAGACAAATGTTCCAGTGGCTGCAGTGAGATCCCGAGCAAGGCTACCTGCAGAACTCCGTGGCCGTCTGCGGGCACTTATGGTGAGATATCGGTCTTCTTGTGGTGTTGTACACTGTGGACGTTCCGTACTGTAGCGCCTGGACACGTTTCCTGTCTGCTGGAATCGTTGCCATAATCTTGAGATCACACTTTGTGGCACACGGAGGGCCCGTGCTACGACCTGCTGTGTTTGACCAGCCTCAAGCCGCCCTAGCATTCTATCCCTCATAATGTCAACAATATTTCTTTGAGCCATTTTCAACACACAGTCACCATTAGGACGTCTGAAAACGTCTGCACATTTACTCACTGCACTGTACTCTGACATGCACCAACACACATTTGCATATGTGGACTGCTGCCAACGCCCCGTGCGACGACCGCAGACCGCAGGTCAAATGCACCACATGGTCATGGTTCAAATGGCTCTGAGCACTATGGGACTTAACTTCTAAGGTCATCAGTCCCCTAGAACTTAGAACTACTTAAACCTAACCAACCTAAGGACATCACACAACACCCAGCCATCACGAGGCAGAGAAAATCCCTGACCCCGCCGGGAATCGAACCCGGGAACCCGGGCGTGGGAAGCGAGAACGGTACCGCACGACCACGAGATGCGGGCCCACATAGTCATACCCCGAGGTGATTTAAACCCGCAAACCGCTCACCAGAGCGTTGTTTCACTATGTATCAGCATTATCCTTAATTTATGAGCATGAGTTTATTTACCAGTTACCAGAGCAGCAAGACATCAAGTGTACTGGAAGGACTTTTTCTCTGTCACACTACTGCTAAGTTACTGTCTTGAAAAAAAAAGTTTCAAATGGCTCTAAGCACTATGGGACTTAACATCTGAGGTCTTAAGTCCCCTAGACTTAGGACTACTTAAACCTAACTAACCTAAGGAGATCACACACATCCATGCCCGAGGTAGGATTCGAACCTGCGACCTTAGCAGCATCGCGGTTCCAGACTGAAGCGTCTTACCAGCTGCTCGGTAGTTATGACGTATACAATATGACAACATTCGTTGTCGGAGCTTCCAGCTCGGATACGTCCTTCATGATGCTCTGTGCCGCCCAGCCAGTCTTGTACTTCAAATGAATATTGCAGACAGATGTAGGAATCTCGCATTGGTGTCCGGGAAAAGATGCTAGCGGAAGTGGCGTGTTTCTGACCTGTTGTGAAGTGTCAAGAGGGTGTCAAGAGTGTATCTCTTGAGTTTGGACGGCCGTGAGGATTGTTTATACAGTGCAGTGTTACGTTTGTGTTGCTATGGATGAAGGCAGAGTTTGAAGCTAGATTCTACCAAGCAGTCCACCCTTAAGGACCATCTGCAGACCTGCCGAGTTTACGTACCCGTCCAATTAACGGGTTATCGTCGTGTCACATACCATCTATCGCATAAACATCTGCGGAGAGGCTTGGAATTTAATCCAGGAAAGTGACTCTGGTAAGGGGACAGTGCCTCCCAGTCATCACGATTGCGTGCAGATTTATAGTTTACGCGCGGCTTGCCCACAAATGAACGTCACAGAAGAATGACCTGCAGATTGCGAAACGTTAAAAAAAATTGGGAATTTGCGACTAGGACTCACGCAGCGAGGGTTCCGTACAAACTTAATTATGTATAAGTCAGTTCACGTATTCCGGGACTCAAGGACATCGATGACTTTCGAGATTTATCGACATTGATACTGGCAAGATATCAGCCCTGCGGCTTCCAAGACTATTCGGAATATTTTAATTTCAAGTTTAAAATCCGATAACAAATGACAAAGGAAGTCTTTTTTTCTTTGTGGTATAACTGCAATTTAACAATTTTCTAATTTTTTTTCTACACTTGTACTGTGAAACTTTTCTTCTTGCCACACTTCATGATTCTACAACAAGGGGAAATACCCTGTAGATTTTCATGAGTGAGTTTGCGAGTAACAAAATACCTGGCATGAATGGCCGTATCTTTTGACTACACTGACTTCCAAGAAGCAAAGGTTTAGTGTACCGCCAAGGGAATATAGATCCTAGTATGTAACGTAAATTTTAACGTGATATGTATACCTGTTCCTGAGAAAAAGAAGTCTTCGCTACAGTTTGGAACCGCGCGACCGCTACGGTCGCAGGTTCGAATCCTGCCTCGGGGATGGATGTGTGTGACGTCCTTAGGTTAGTTAGGTTTAAGTAGTTCTAAGTTCTAGGGGACTGATGACCTCAGAAGTTAAGTCCCATAGTGCTCAGAGCCATTTGAACCAATGTACGTTCACCGCGATGTCGACAAACACGGATGCGACCATCATGATGCTGTAAACAGAACCTGGATTCGTCCGAAAAAATGACGTTTTGCCATTCGGGCATCTAGGTTCGTCGTTGAGTACACCATCGCAGGCGCTCCTGTCTGTGACACAGCGTCAAGGGTAACCGCAGCCATGGTCTCCGAGCTGATAGTCCATGCTGCTGCAAACGTCGTCGAACTGTTCGTGCAGATGGATGTTGTCTTGCTAACGTTCCCATCTGTTGGCTCAGAGATCGAGACGTGGCTGCACGATCCGTTACAGCCATGCGGATAATATGCCTGTCATCTCGACTGCTAGTGATACGAGGCCGTTGGGATCCAGCACGGCGTTCAGTATTACCCTTCTGAATCCACCGATTCCATATTCCACTAACAGTCATTGGGTCTCGACCAACGCGAGCAGCAATGTCGCGATACGATAAACCGCAATCGCGATAGGCTACAATCCGACCTTTATCAAAGTCGGAAACGTGATGGTATGCATTTTTCCTCCTTACACGAGGCATCACAACAACGTTTCACGAGGCAACGCCGGTCAACTGCTGTTTGTGTATGAGAAATCGGTGGGAAACTTTCCTCATGTCAGCACGTTGTAGGTGTCGCCACCGGCGCCAATCTTGTGTGAATGCTGTGAAAAGCTAATCATTTGCATATCACAGCATCTTCTTGTGTCGGTTAAATTTCGCGTCTGTAGCACGTCATCTTCGTGGTGTAGCAATTTTAATGGCCAGTGGTGTATGTGACGTAAATGGCCGTATCTTTTGAGTGTACTGACTTAGAAACTGACGTTTATTACACCGCCAAGGGACCATAGACTTTAGTATGTGACATAAATTTCAAATTGATACGTCTACCCGTTCCTGAGAAAAATAGGTCTGGCAACACGGAGGGACAGACAGTCTGACAACAAATGACAATTTTTTTTTGTGTTATATAATTACAAAATAACAATTTTCGCATTTTTTTTTCTTTTGGTTGTTGTGCGAAACCTTGCTTCTTGCCAAATTTAATGATTATAGGTCAACGGAAAGTACCCTGTAGATTTTGATGAGTGAATTCGCGAGTATCAAAAACGAATGGCCGTATCTTTTGACTGCATTGACTTAGATGCTTCACTTTAGTACGTCACCAACGGATCGTAGACATTATGTGATGTAAATTTCAGCTTGATATGTCTACTCGTTTCTGAGAAAAAGGGCTTTTGAACAGTCGGGCAGACAGACAACAAAGTGATCCTATGAGGCACCTTTTTTTACCGGTTGAGGTACGGAACCCTAAAAAAATGGCATTTCTGGCACGGGTTTGGCGGGACACGAGCCGTTTGTGTTATTTTTCAAACAGCGGTTGGCGCAGCGGAAATGGTGCAGAACGGTAATCCGAAGTCCGTGGGTCGGAGTCTCTACGCCTACATTTATTTTCAATTTTTACGTTAATTACACTTCAAATAAACAGAAATCATGCTCAGAATATTGTATTTATTAATATTTTGAGAACAGGCATGAAAAGAAAAGGAAAAGGAAAATTTGGGATTGCAAATACATTTTCAGAAAGGAATTGTAAGGTGTACAAGAGAACCTCGTATGTAATATTAGATACTTTTATTATTTGACAGTTGATTCGCTGGGATGATATTTATATTAAAAACAGGGCATCCAATAATTTTCACGGTATGTTGCACATATTGTAAACGCCGCATTTTTAGAGTTACAGGGTCGTTCTAAAGTTTCTACAGAAAAACAAAAGGTTGACTGTCATCAAACAGTTTGGCAGTAAACCACCTGTAATGCATCGTTTCGCCAAATGTTATTAGCTGTTGATGTACCATTGAATATATTTTGATGCGGTCTTTTCGTTATGTGATTTCTTTTTCTCACTCTATGAGACAGGAGCTGCTTTCTGATAGAAAACGTAGTGATAAAAACAGACATTGTAGGATTACATTACAGCAGCTATCGAGGATTGCTCGAAAATCGAAACGAAACTAACGTGATACGAACTTCTGTACGCTTTAATTACAGTCCCTTCTTGGAATTAAAATTCTGGGGTCCTCGTGGACGCAATACTTTCTCCGAAATTTATATGCAATCTCAAATTTTCCTTTTCACGCATTCTTCGAAAATATTAATAAACACAATTGAAGTGTAACTAACATAAAAATTGAAAATATAAGCAAGTTTCAACATAGGAATTCCAGCCATTCTACAGTTTTACCGCTACGCCAACCACTGCATTGTAACGTAATGGCTCATCCTTTGCCCGACCCGCAACAAAAATGCATTTTTTTTCCTAAACGCTTCGCCATCTGGATCTCCGACTTCGCTCACTTTCCTTTTTGGCCAAGGCGTGCATGTACCATAAATGTGGACGAAATCGATGGTGACGAGTAGCTGTGATCCGCTTGTGTCTGTAGATGAACAGTACGCCGCCATCTTATTATCTTCTTTATTGCTAAATACTGGCGGTGAATGTTGCTTCAACACTCGGGATGGTTAACATTTGGAAACACTGCATAAGCGCGCATCAGCGACCTCGGCTGAGGAGGTGTGCGGAGCCACGTTACTAAATCGTTATATTTTCGGACACAGACGTCACGCCAGCGAGCGCAGCAAACAGATGGTCTCTGATGAAACTCTTGATCAAACGCTGACTTAACGATTCATTTCAACGATTATAAAAATTCACTTCTTCCACTAGAACGGAGGAGCAGCGAATCAGTAAGTTGATGTTTAGCTGGGAATTTCAAATAGATCGCGTATCAATAACCAATGCCAAATTTCTACGACGGCTACTCGGAAATTAAGGTCCAATCGGGCGTGGAGAGGAAACCCGATGAAACTTTGCACATACGTGTTGGGCGGTGTCTTTAGTATGCCCGTCGATCGCGTCATGTCGCTCTTTTCAATTATGAGCGCACAGTAAGCACGTAATGATGCATAAAAAGTAGTATCTGCCGCCTAGTACATCATGTAGCCCACATAACATAGATGTCGTGCGTTTCCTTCTTCGTGACAACCCTCGACCGCAGTCTGCAGGGGCAGTGAAGATGCTCATGCAGCGTTTTCGATGGGAGGCTCTTGATCACCCACAACACAGCCTGTAATTGGCTCCCCCTGCGTTTCATCAACACTACGACAGATGGCAAAGTCGAAGCGGGGACTTTGTAGAGAAGGAACTGGAACGTGTAGCTAACTGTTCAAATGAAACATTTTTAATTTTCACAGTGATTCCCATTTCGCGACCCATCGGACCGTACCTTCCAAATAGCCCACGTATTTAAACTGTTTAATGGGCAAGACATTCCACACAATGACACGACATCTGTTAACTGTTTTGTTCGAATATTATTTCAGTTCACTTCTTCCATCATGGCATTAGTTTAGATGTAAAAAACTGAAACCTTCCTCAAGCTGAAGGTTGTTTTGAACATGCCAGTGACTTACTAGGCACACTCTGATTCCATGTAGTAGTTCCTTGCTTTCTTTCGGCCTGTGTAACTTGGACTGTCAAATCAGATGAAAATGATTTGTGTGTGTGAAAATTTCTAAGTTTCCAACTAAGATGCAGCTTAGAAATTTTCACACATACAAATCATTTTCATAGGCTCAAAAAACAACCTGACAGAAAGAATCCTTCGAGTGATCGGAAATCGGACTCGAATCGTTTAAGTGCAACCATTTTAAATGTACCTCATTTGAAGCACTGGCCTTTCAGCTTCAGTCGAACCGTGCATTGAAATGTATGATGTATGATGTTTGCTTGAGCAGCTCCCATGCAAAATTTTGTTGTTATTCCAGAACCCGAAGCCACAGCTTGGGGCTGAAGACTGCAGTCAGGTAAGCTCACCGCCTTAGACCACCTTAGAAAAATTATTAGTCACCACTTTAAGACTCGTACACACTAGGCCAACGAACGACGGAGACTGGATTCGGCCGAACGTTGGTCGCCAATACACTGGCGTTCGGCTTCTTATCCACACCAAACGAAGGGCTTGTGGCTAAGAGATTCGGCCACGTGGAATCGCAGTTGGCTCTGATAACTTGCTGACGTGGCTCCCGTTTTGTTATTGTTATAAAGCAGCGTTTTAATTACAACTTCATCGACCGATATTATGAGGGAAGAAGACGATATAGCAGTCGTCGCATGTGCAACACTTATTTTACTACAAGAAGCTGATTATCAAAAACGGAAAAGGAGAAACGATGCTCGTGGCTGGTTCAAATGGCTCTGAGCACTATGGGACTCAACTGCTGAGGCCATTAGTCCCCTAGAACTTAGAACTAGTTAAACCTAACTAACCTAAGGACATCACAAACATCCATGCCCGAGGCAGGATTCGAACCTGCGACCGTAGCGGTCCTGCGGTTCCAGACTGCAGCGCCTTTAACCGCACGGCCACTTCGGCCGGCTTAAACGATGCTGGTGGTCGACCTCTCTTTTGAAAAATAGGGGACATTATGGTGGGACAAAATTAATATCTACTTTAAAGCTAAACTGGAGTATAGGCTATTTCATAATTTTTATCTAAATGAAAGTTACAGGTTTCTTATTGTTATTGAATTGTGTAAGCCCTGAAATTCCCAAAGATAACACCTCTTTTTGGAGAACTGTATATGCAGCAGAAAGTTAGTAGCCACTCCCAGTTTTGTTTCTCTTTGTCGTTCGCGGCGAAAAGATGTCAGTAAAGACTCCATTTCCTTTTTCAAATCGTGCAAATCGCTTTCTAATTGCAGAGTTATACCCCTCCAAGTTTTTAATCTTTTCAATTTGTTTTTATAATCGCTGTTCGTAGGGACCCCATAAACATATCTGTTCACGATAAAAAATCTATCAGATTTAGTGCTCTCCATTTTCACTCGATACTCCAGTATTTTTAGACACAATAAACATACACCCATAGCGAGAGCAGGCAGTGCCTCCAGGGGACACGAATGTTAAAGTGTAAGTTCTTCAAGACAACAATAAGTCGCACTGAGTGTGTTTTATTGATTGTTTTCGCTCTTTAATTTTACAGCCACTAACGAGCGAAACCGGTTCATAAAAAGTAGTAAGTGCTACTTGTGGCGGCCATGAAAAACTTACACACCCTTGTTTTAGCTACATAACAAATCACTACTGAACCAGCGAACATTCGACGTGGCGTCCACACTAGAGGATGGCTCCCAACGCCAACCGACCGCCGAGGCTTTCATGTTACCGCCGGCAGACCTAACCGCACCCAAGGCCAACCGCTTCGTTGGCTCCGATTTAGCGCCGATACACACTAAGCAGATATTGGCCAACGAAGCGGTTGGCTGTCGTTCGTTGGCTTTAGTTGGCCTAGTGTGTATGCGCCTTTAAAAGAGCACGCTGATCGCTTTTAAGCACTGTCGACATTAAGCAACTGGCACGTGTCCCGCCATCTCTGACAGGACATGACAATGAATGTTGCCTCTGTACCACACGATTGTATGAAAACGTAAGATGAGGCGACGTGGAGAAGTGACAATGGCGGAAATGATTAAAACTGTTATTTGTAATTTTGTCGAAGTTGCAATGAGAAGTAGCCTTCATTTGCTGTGACTAATCAAGAACATGAAGTTACCGCAAACCTTCGATAGTACGACAAATAACAGTTTAAATAAAAAATAAATGCTGGAGGTTCATAAATAAGCTATTGTGTTTAGACGTTCCCACGACCACGCCGAGAATGAGGTTGCCCGATTTGTCAACGCAGACTTGCAAGGTGTCTACATGGAATGATGTACCACTCGCAACAATGAACACGGTGTAGGGATAGTTGTCATAAAGAGAACTAGGGACTGTAGGAGAATGTGACGCCTTGTCAGTGACAGCCAGTTTCAGATTCCACAGAAATTGCTGCTGTCAGTGAGCGCAGGTCCATCTTGACCAGTTTCAAATGGTTCAAATGGCTCTGAGCACTATTGGACTTAACATCTGAGGTCATCAGTCCCCTAGACTTAGAACTACTTAATCCTAAGGACATCACACACATCCATGCCCGAGGCAGGATTCGAACCTGCGGCCGTAGCTGCAGCGCGGTTCCGGACTGAAGCGCCTAGAACCGCTCTGTCACAGCGGTCGGCTTCGTGACCAGTTTCCTAGCGAAAATTGCTAAGGGAACTGCATGCAGTGGACAAGCAAAGTAGCTGATAAATCTGTACGTTTTCAGTGGACCAAACAATACAGAAACTGTGACCAACTAAAGGCGTGTAACGTCGTCCGACAAGTCACGATTTGTTTGTCCATAGTTTGAAGCACGCTCGTCAGTACCTTGTAGAAGAAAGTGTGCCACGTAATGAATATTCAAAAGCACCTTAATTATACTTGCTTTCACAGATTCTGCCACTTTCATTTTCGTCCTAGGCGGAGAAATCATATGACTGCGTTCGATTAATAGACATGAATGGGCGTCTGCGAAGAGTGCAAAAATCACAACTATCGGGTATGTCATTGAAACTATAAGCCACTGTCCATACCTTAAGATGAATTAATAAGATCAGTGCTACGGAGCGATTCTTCTTAGAACCTACCTTATGTACTACAGCCATAAGTAGGCTACTTAACATATGTGAACAGCCATAGAGCTAATGTTTCATAATTTGCGCAAAGACAACTTTTGCAATCGAGAAACACATAGAGGCGCCCTGTAACGATGTTCCAGGATTCCAGATGTGTATGTAATAGTTGCAAGACCGCACAAGCAATGCGCTATTGCATCTGACGCTAGACCTAGGGCATATCAACATACATCCGAACCAAACCAGATCTTTAACAGAAATTTATTTATTTGCAATGACAGAATCAAACAGTATTGAACACACACATACACAGCTTAACAAATAATTAAATTATAGGACTATACATGTTACGCAGTGATGATGATGTCCCATACTCCGAGGACCGTATAAGACGATGCGGGAGATCTGCACCGCTGACTAGGCAAGGTCCTAGCGGAGGTGGTTTGCCATTGCCTTCCTCCGACCGTAATTGGGATTACTGATGATGATGATAAAGACGACACAGCACCCAGTTTTCTCGAGGCAGGGAAAATCCCTGGCCCCGCCGGGAATCGAATCCGGGACCCCGTGCGCTGGAAGCGAGAACGCTACCGCAAGACCATGAACTGCGGACATGTTAGACACCAGCAGAACAAAATTTGACAACCTCAAGAGCACTGGTAGTAACTTGTGAGAAGTTTTCCACGGTACACTGAGTATAAGCAACGCTATTGCAAGTGGTCTAGGTTCATCCTACCCCACATTTACACAACGCAGTCTCCACATGAGCAAGGTTGCTGCAAGGTCGCTCAGTCACTTCCAGCTAGTCCACTCTTTTATGTAACCAAGAAAGAGTAATCCTCCAGGAATCATTCATCTTTCCAGGTACTAAATTCTAGCGCATGCGCGTTTGTAGTCTCGTTGCTGTGGTGGAGCTAGCATGAGTGCATCACTTGTTTTAAGCCTATTTTTTTTTAATTCGGTGGTGAACGCGCTTTCTAATAACCCAAAACAGGACGAATTTCAGATGTACTTCCACTGGGGTTGCTTATACTCATTGTACCGTGGAAAGCTTATCGCTATTTACAAACAGTGCCCTTGAGGTTGCCAAATTTCGTTCTCCCACTGTCTAACATATATATAGATCTCTAATTAAACTAATAGTTAAGCTGTGTATGTGTGTGTGTTCAATACTGTTTGATTCTGTCATTGTAAATAAATAAATTCCTATCAAAGACTTAGTTTTGTTCGGATGTATGTTGACATGCCCTTGGTCCAGCGGCAGTTGCATTATCTTCCAGAAAGTCAGGCTCTTTTGTAGTCTAAACACGCTGGACCTTACGGTTATCTATCGCATTCTTCAGCGTCTACCTGTACACGTCGTTAATTATTTGATATACGTTGCATTTTTACAAGAAAGAGATCTGATATTCATATTTCCTGATACTTGAAACTTACAAAACAGCTGTTTCACGATAGCGGAGAAGATTATTGTTTTGTTGATTTTCATTATGTTAAGTTATTAATTGTGCAACTATTTCATCGTTGCATAACGTGTAATGAAAATGTCGTTGTTGTGTGCGAAAAATATCAGCTACAGCAAATATTCTTCACTTGAAGGTGTATACATAGAGCCCTCTACATGAAAGCCATCTGTTCCTCGATCGCCCTACGCCTATCTTTCCTGTTCTTTTATAATCTATTATTTTTTAACTGTCTTCCCCCATTCTGCTAGTATTTTGTTTCCATTTTATGCGCCATTGCTCTTTTTCTCATTTTTGCAGTTTGTATTGTCCTTTCCCTACAATCCTGATTTGTGTTTGATCTCTGTGGGTATGTCCTTTTATGTCCTTAAAAGTTTCATTTCAGCCCACAGTATTCTTTTTTTGTGCTTCTTAGTTACTGTTAGAGATTCGCTTCCACGTATTAGAGCTTGGGTAGCCACTGCATTTAAAATTTAGCTTTCTATCCTTCCTTGCCTGGCGTACAGTGTTTTGTGTTGTACCACGTATCATTTAAAATTCATTTTGGTATCCATAGTTAGCATTGCAACCTAACAGCTGAAAATGTGACACCTTTCCTATTAATCCTCATCCAGTACTATTTTGTAGCGTTGTAGAAATTTACCTTTTAAAGCAATTACATTCATTTTCTACGGAAATTTTTAGGTTATAATTCTTACATATGAGATATAGCTCATGTGTTGCAAATTAAAGGTTAATTTCTCTCTTCTTGATAATTAGTTGGTGATTATTTGATCATCAGTAAAGAGCAAAGTGTGTGTGTGTGTGTGTGTGTGTGTGTGTGTGTGTGTGTGTGTGTGTGTGTGTGTGTGTGTCCTGATGCTACTGTGATACCCTGTATAGCTTGCCGTTTATACTGTCCGACAGTGTCTTCTGAGTATATATTGAATATTGTACGCGAAAGGCTAAAACTTTGTCGCACTCCTCTGTTGATTTTCACTGACCTGTCTTCTCTTTCGCTGTTTTTATTATTATAATTTCTGTGTACTGACGCAGACTCAGTATTTAACGTCTCGGATAACCCTCCTTTCAACATGATTTTACGATAGTTGTTTCCGTTCTCTCTATAGAATCCCTTTACAAAATCTCTAATTGCGATGTAATCTCCAGGTTGTATTCTTGGCACTTTTCAGTTAAGTGACACGCAATAGTAACACAGTCGATGTAAGATCGGCCCTTTGTAAAGCCAGTTTGTTCTTTCATTAGGAAGGCTTCAGCTATGTTTCTCACTCTGTTATTAATCATTATTGCATTGAATTTGTAAGGAGCATTTAGCAGGCTTATTCCTCTGTAATTAATGCACACATGTCTTCCTCCTTTTTTGTAGAGCAATCTTCCGCAATTCACGCACCAACCTCGTCTTCCAGCATCCACTGAAGAACTGTAAGGTGCGCAGTTGTAACATCAGTCCTCCACATTTAAGGAGTTATAAAATGAAATTACTTATTATAATGGCGAATGATGGGTACATGTAGTTAAAACTGAAAATGACTTGGTAGTTTTATGTTTAAACCAGTACGCAAAAATTCCGCCTAGTGTAGACTGCTGCTGTTGTAAATAATTGATAATTTGTGGTTCTGCACAAAACGTCAGCTATAGGGCTTCTAAGTGCTTCTGAATAGAAACTATGAAAGTGTTGACGCGGATAAGTTAGTGGGGACAGTTACGAAACTCATGTCAGCGCTTACTCCCATTGGACCAAGCGATGCCGATTGACCGCTGTTACCCTCAACCAGAGACATCAGGGAAGTGATATGTAAATGTCAGCGCCGTTATCAGGGTCACTTGCTTCTGGTTTTACAAACTGCACTCTCTGCTTTTCCTTTAAGTAACAGCTAAGCGGTCCTCAAGAGGCAGAAAGTGCCCCGTTCTAGTCACCCCATCAAGGAAAAGTCCTTCTCAGTTTCGGGAATTTAACAGGGGTCTTCCGAATGGCAGACAAACATGCTGACCCGTTAGGCTGGTATTACACTATCATATTCCTTTGTCAAAGTTGATAGGTCAAATATTTATGTCAAAGAAATTTTATAGTGTAAAAGGGAACTTCGTCAAATCTCGCCTTTGGTCAAAGAAATAACATCAAATCTAGGGCTTCGCCGTAGATTTGATCATAAGTCGTTCGTCATGTGTCCTCTGCAGCGTGAAATACAATCGCTTGGAGCGCTGGCATCGCTTCAGCTATTTGACGTCTGTAGTGTGTTTGTAAACATGGCTGCAAAGTTTAGTCGGTGTGTTCCTTCGACTCTTTACGATAACCTTACTTCTAGAGGGTTTAGGGAGTGAGAGAGAGACACAATGCATGCGATTAATCAGTTGCTTCTGAACATCAACAAAAGAAAAACGAGGATAATGGAATGTAGTCGAATTAAGTCCGGTGATGCTGCGGGAATTAGATTAGGAAATGAGACACTTAAAGTAGTAAAGGAGTTTTGCTATTGGGGGAGCAAAATAACTGATGATGCTCGAAGTAGAGAGGATATAAAATGTAAACTGGCAATGGCAAGGAAAGCGTTTCTGAAGAAGAGAAATTTGTTAACATCCAGTATTGATTTATGTGAGAGGAAGTCGTTTCTGAAAGTATTTGTATGGAGTGTAGCCATGTATGGAAGTGAAACGTGGACGATAAATAATTTAGACAAAAAGAGAACAGAAGCTTTCGAAATGTGGTGCTACAGAAGAATGCTGAAGATGAGATGGGTAGATCACATAACTAATGAGGAGGTATTGAATAGAATTGGGGAGAAGAGGAGTTTGTGGCACAACTTGACTAGAAGAAGGGATCGGTTGGTAGGTCATGTTCTGAGGCATCAAGGGATCACCAATTTAGTACTGGAGGGCAGCGCGGAGGGTAAAAATCGTAGAGGGAGACTAAGAGATGAATACAATAAGCAGATTCAGAAGGTTGTGGGCTGCAGTAGGTACTGGGAGATGAAGAGGCTTGCACAGGATAGAGTAGCATGGAGAGCTGCATCAAACCAGTCTCAGGACTGAAGACCACAACAACAACAACAGTGGATTATGCCGTAGGTGACTTCAAATCCACAATCACGGCTACAGCCCTCAAGCTCATCGGGAAACACCAAGCCAGTTTTCCAGGGAAACACCAAGCCAGTTTTCCAAAAAAAAAAAAATCTTGGATCTCCATTCTGTTTGTGTATTTTGGAACTGTGGATGTCAAGTTAAAAAAGTGCCTGATCTCTTCGTACTTCTCATTAATTTTGTACTAGTTGGAACACTAACTCTGTTAATTAAATTATTCAAAACTAAGGAGTTCTTAATGTCCATATGGTGCACTAAACATTTAGTTATCTTCAGGTATTCTTCCTTCAGTGCTTTAGAAATCACACGTTTATGGAATGGTTAATGTGCACAGTGGCATTCGAGCGCTGTATAGTAAGAGTAGCTCTCTCTTGTAGCAAGAAGTTGCAGTGTTATGGTGAACCTATCTTCTGCACATACATCATTACTCAAGTGAGTATTCTGCTTTGTAATATAAGGAGCCACTTCACTGTGCAAATACTGAAATGCACTCTCTTCTATTCGTGAGCTGTTTATACAAAACTTTACGTCCTCAACTTTCAGCTCTCGTAAAAGTTATGATGAATGCTTTTACTATCTCGACCCACAGTTTCACCCAAGTATGTTCTTTTTGTCCGTCGCTTCTCTTCCAAATGCATACACAATGCAATTGTGAGACACGCAAGTGCAGCGCTTAATAACCAGTTATTGTTGTCCGCTGGCTTGGATTCTGACGTAAAATATGATAACCCTTTTTAGCGCCACGTCGAAGATCTTTGCCAAAGAAATTTGACGAATATTTGATCATATTTGTTTGTCAAAGAAATATGATAGTACAGTACCGGCCTTAGCAACGGGGGTGAACGGCGCCCCTAAAGTCGAGTGTAATGCAATTAATGTTTGTTGTTTTCAACTAATAATTCTTTGTAAAAAAAAAAAAAAGTCATTGATTTTCGTGATTAACCTTGACCGTGTGTGTTGATGAACGAATTTTAATGACATCTCCGTTCAAGGATGTATTGTCCTGTAAACTAATAACAATTACAAACGGTGTCAGTTTTTAAGACTATCGAGAAGACTAAATGCATCGCTGCTGCTAGCTTTGTTCCACGACAGCAGCAAACTGCGCGGAGACCGGTTTCTGTGCTGTCGGCGGAAAGTTTCTATCACAGGAATGTGACTTGGTGGGGCCATGTGGTGGGGTTTGAAGTACAGGGGTGGGGGTAACTAGCAGATCCCGCAGAGCAGGTCGAATTGACCGTACGCTAGCGACATAAGTATGTCGATTGAAGGATAGTGATATTGCCGATGCTCATCTGCTTGTACGACAGAATTAGTAAGCCTGCTAGGCCTCTAGTTTGAGAGAAGGAGCGTTGTCTTTTATTTCTCTCTTGTCTAAGCATAGAAACACATGCCTTAATGTGCCTATGTATTCAGTAAAATGATCTGTAGGCACACATTTTCGTCACTGATCTGACGCGCACTGAGAACATACGCGGCGAGAAGTGAAAGATTTTACGCAAGGCCTCAATACGGGATTCCCGTGTTGTCCCGAACGCCAGCTGGCGAGTGCGGGTTTCCACATTGAAGCGTGACTGATTTAACTTAATGATTCGTGTACCATGCGTCAGAAGCACTGAAGACCTGTCGGTATAGCGTACTTGCAGCGCGCTAGCTTCCGAGACAGGGAGGTAAACCACACAGGAACAAATCCCTGTCGCCGATTAATGACTGAATGACTGTGATCTAATAAACAAGACGCCTGGATGGGGTTTTTGGGCGGTTTTCCACCATCGTTTAGGCCAGTGGTAGTCAACTTTTTCTCCTACCGCTCATTTTTCTACCTCCGTTAGTAGTAAAATTTTCTGACCACAGTAATGGTTCAAATGTTCGTGAATTCCTAAGGGACCAAACTCCTGAGGTCATCGGTCCCTAGACTTACACACTGGGCCGGCCGTTGTGGCCGAGCGGTTCTAGGCGCTACAGTCTGGAGCCGAGCGACCGCTACGGTCGGAGGTTCGAATCCTGCCTCGAGCGTGGATGTGTGTGATGTCCTTAGGTTGGTTAGGTTTAAGTAGTTCTAAGTCTAGGCGACTGATGACCTCAGATGTTAAGTCCCATAGTGCTCAGAGCCATTTGAACCATTTTTTTACACACTGCTTAAACTAAACATAAACTAACTTATGCTAAGAACAACACACACACCCACGCCCGAGTGAGGACTCGAACCTCACGGGAGGGCAGCGGAATCCGTGACATTGCGCCTCAAACCGCGCGGCCACACCGCGTGGCCGCGCTAATGGTGATTTATAAAGAAGGGACTAACTTTACTTCTAAAATTTATAAAGCAGAGTTACAGCAAGTTAAGATATGTAACAACAATTACTTACAAAATATTTTACGCCAAAAATTTTATGAAAACGAGAATGTTTTTTAATAATTCGTACAGTCTGCCGACCACCATGGAACCTGGAATGTCCGCTAGTGGGCGGTAGGGACCAGGTTGACTACCACTGGTTTAGTCAAATCGTGGGATGGTCCCCAAATTCCACCTCAGAGAATATAATACAGGAACAGTTAAAATACGATAACACACTAACCAAAGTTCACCCGATCGCAGACAGGCGGGGCACATGACGCCCTTGACGAGCTCCAGGAACCACGTCGGGCCACAAATGTAAATAATGAAACAAAATTTGCCACTTCCTGAAAGAACGGCTACGGAAAAGAAAGAAGTTTAGCGCACTGCTGAAACTAAGTTTCAAGTATTCAATAGCTGAGGCAGGAGAGCCTTTGGTATGTGCTGTTACGTAAGTTCTGTTAAGTCTCTGTAGTTTCCAAATACAGAGTATGTGAAATATTTTGAAAAATCCGCCTCAGTTGCGAAAATTTTCTGGTCTTTACCCAGGTTTCGGCTAGAATAATCTAGCCCTCTTCAGAAGCATAAAATTACTATAACACGCCAGAGTAAGGCACAGTCAACTGTAGGTAGGCTGTTTAGGTTTTTATGTTGGTGAAAACACTGACTGTGCTGTGTACAGTTTGTGGCTGGTTTGCATCATTGGAATTTGCTATTGTAGTGTTGGGCAGTTGGATGTGAACAGCGCGTAGCGTTGCGCAGTTGGAGGTGAGCCGCCAGCAGTGGTGGATGTGGGGAGAGAGATGGCGGAGTTTTGAGAGCGGATGATCTGGACGTGTGTCCATCAGAGACAGTAAATTTGTAAGACTGGATGTCATGAACTGATATATAACTTTTGAACACTATTAAGGTAAATACATTGTTTGTTCTTTATCAAAATCTTTCATTTGCTAACCATGCCTATCAGTAGTTAGTGCCTTCCGTAGTTTGAATCTTTTATTTAGCTGGCAGTAGTGGCGCTCGCTGTATTGCAGTAGTTCGAGTAATGAAGATTTTTGTGAGGTAAGTGATTCATGAAAGGTATAGGTTATTGTTAGTCAGGGCCATTCTTTTGATTATTGAAAGTCAGATTGCGTTGCGCTAAAAATATTGTGTGTCAGTTTAGTGATGGTCAGAATAAGTAAAGAGAAAAATGTCTGAGTAAGTTCAGTTTTGCTCAGCTGTTTGAAAATCAAATAGCGGGTTTATCAGCACAGCAATTCATTAATTTTTCTAAGGGGACGTTTCACAACATTAAAATTAAAACCTATAGTACCGTGGTACCATGTCGAATTAAAACTACTTAACTGAGGGCCAGCCCCGGCATCACTTCATCACGCGGTCGGTTGGCAGTGGCAACTACCTTGGCTCTCGTAGCCGGGGCTGGCCTTCAGTTAAGTAGTTTTAATTCGACATGGCACCACGGTACTAAAGGTTTTAATTTTTAATGTTGACTGTGCCTTAATCTGGCATGCTATAGTAATTTTATGCTTCTGAAGAAGGCTAGATTATTCTAGCCGAAACCTGACCAGAAAATTTTCGCAATTGAGGCGGATTTTTCAATATATTGGTCCATCACAGTTGCTGACGAGGCTGCAAAATGCTAAAAATTCTTATACAAGGTGAAAAGTATGTAAACCGACAAACTCTGGGAGGTTGTAGGGGACATCAAAACAAATATTTTTCCCTAATGTCATTTTTTTCCTATGAGGATTATTTAAACCGGTGGAGGCGGTATTACGCTCTTCAGTTGTTAGAGGCCGTATTACGATCTTTAGTTGTTAGAGGTCGTATTACGCTCTTCACTTGTATAGGAAACTGCTGTCCACCATTGTAGTAGTGCATTGTCTCTGTTTACTAATGGAGCGATACACCTGGAAGGAGTACACTGATATGGTTGGTGCGTACTACGTAGCGCACCACAACGGACGAGCTGCAAAGCAGGTTTATCAACAAAATATCCTAATCGCCGTATCCCGCATCATACGACCTTTGCTGCTGTGTGCCAACGTCTGCATGAGACCGGGTCATTTAGCAGATCACCTGGACAGGGATGCCGCCGCACGGTAAGAACGGTGCAAATTGAGGAAGCTGTCTTGCAGCATGTGGAAAGGGGTCCTTCAGTCAGCACTTGACGAATCAGACCAATGTAAGAACAGTCTTCGAGAGCAATTGTTAGTTCCATTTCACTTACAGCGTGTCCATAACCTGGAACCAGTTTATTATCCACCCAGAGCACAGTTTTCGCAGTGGTTCCTGGAACAGTGTGAAATGCATCCTACATTTCCATCCTCTGTGTTGTTTATCGATGAAGCAACGTTCGGGTGTGATGGAGTCTTCAACATGCACAATTCGCATGTTTGGAGTGAAGATAACCCACATGCCACAGTTACTAGCGCTCATCAAGTGCGGCTCTTCGTTAATGTGTGGGTCGGTGTTGTTGGGGACTGGTTAATTGGGCCGTATCTGTTACCTAGGCCAGTCAATTGCAGGCATTATTACCAAAAAATGGTTTAAATGGCTCTGAGCACTATGGGACTTAACTGCTGTGGTCATCAGTCCCCTAGAACATAGAACTACTTAAACCTAACTAACCTAAGGACATCACATACACCCATGCCCGAGGCAGGATTCGAACCTGCGACCGTAGCAGCAGCGCGGCTCCGGACTGGAGCGCGTAGAACCGCACAGTAGCAGCAGCAGGAACAATTCAGGATACTAAAAAATGGCTCTGAGCACTATGGGACTTAACAGCTGTGGTCATCAGTCCCCTAGAACTTAGAACTACTTAAACCTAACTAACCTAAGGACATCACACACATCCATGCCCGAGGCAGGATTCGAACCTGCGACCGTAGCAGTCGCGCGGTTCCGGACTGCGCGTCTAGAACCGCGAGACCACCGCAGCCGGCCAATTCAGGATACTCCTGGGGTTTTTGCCCGTGTCAGACAGAACATGATCCGACGGTGTAACCTTTGTTTACGTGCCAATGGAGGAATTTTTTGGAAATCTACTGTCATTGAAATTGGGTTGTGTTAATGTGTCGTCTCTTGGTCATAAAAAAAATGGAAAAGTGTTCGTTGGTTTAACTAATTTGCGGCCAGAGAAATCTTCCTCTGCCGGGTTTAAATGCTCCTCATGGGAAAAAATGACATTATGGAAAAATATTTGTTTTGATGTCCCCTACAACCTCCCAGACTTTGTCGGTTTAAATACTTTTTACCCTGTAGAGTACGTGCACTGTCAGCTATCTGGACACCAATATGTAATACGGAGTTGACCACTAGACGTCACGAGAGGTTGACCCATCTGTGTTAAAGGAGATGGGGAGAACTGTCAGTAACAGCAGAATGGGTCTTTCAGGAGGGGTCAGTGACTTCGAACGTGCAATAGTCACTGGCTATCACCTGAGTAACAAATCCATCACGGATGTTTCAAGCCTGCTAAGGCTGTTCGACTTGACTGCTGGTGATGGGATTGTGAAATTGAAACTCGAAGGAACAATCCCAATTAATTCAAGGTTACGCAGGCGTCATGTACTGACGGACTGAGACCATCCAGCACGCGGAGGGTGGCTTTAAAAATTGTAAGAAATCAGGGGAAGGACTCACGCATGCATCAAAGCGCTGCAAACGGTCCATATAGCACAATGACTGTCATACGGAGTTGGGAAAAAAAAGGAGCACAATCGTCCAGCATAAGCCACATATTTCTGTAGTCAGTGGTAAGTGATGCTTTAGGTGGATGAAAGAGCGACTCCATGATCAGTATAGACTGAAAATCAGTAATTTGGAGTGATGAATCACACTACACACTGTTGCAATCCGAGGGAAGGGTTTGAATTTGGCGAATGTCTGCGGGACGTTACCTGACATCACGTGTATTGAAACCTGGTAGTCAAGGGAAGCAGGATTGGGTTACGATTGTGGATGGGGCCGTAATCAGTTACTGTTGCTTTCCTTTTACAGTTACACACAATTTATTTTAAACCAGTAATTCCAGACTCAACAATAAATAAAAATACGACACGTTATTAATGAAGGAATAAACAGCTGTGTAAATAATAGTGTTTTCAGTGAGTTACAATTTAGCGTAGCACCATTAAATACAGATAATGGTTTAAAAGCAAGCCACTGAGATCTGGGCAGAAAGCCTTACACGCCAGGAATGGCAATAAATTAAGAATTGCTTAAAACTCGCTGCAACTTACAAATTAGGTATTGAAATATTAAAGGCAAGTCGCTACAAACACAGCAGAAGGCATCAGAGTCCAGGAATGGCAGTAAATAAGGTTTTAAGGCTTCCCGCTAAAATACAAATACCAAATTAGAATTTTAAGGCAAATGACCACAATCACGGCTGAAGGCCTTACACGCCACGAACGGCAATAATGTAAACAATTTAGAAACCTGCTCTAAAACAGCAAATACAATAGCAAAGGTTAATTAAAAAAAAAAAAAAAAAAAAAAAAAAAAGAACAAGCAACTGATCACCAAACGGGTGAAATAAGATTATGGTAAACTTTGTAACACAATCCTTAACATCCACTGAGCACTACACTGCTAGATTTATTCCAAAAGGAGACCAGAACTATTTAAATATACATATATAATCTTTAATGTAGGCATTACAAGGTATTGTAATAAATAATACAATAATAAAACACAGGAAGAGTACATAAGTTCCTTAAAGGGTACTGAGGCAGATTATATCCGCAGCAGGGGTGGACTGAAGGAGCGTTACACTGAACTACTGGCCATCAGACCTCATTTTAGAACACACATGTCTTACAAGAACCAAGGAGACACAGACGGTGCTCCAGGAATCGACCTCTGAGAAGGTCCGGCAACAAACACTTTCGCGAGTGATGAGATAGGCAGCCAAGAGTTGCATTCACTTCACAAGATGGTAACTCAGCCTAGTGGTAGTGCAACGCCGCGCGGGATTAGCCGAGCGGTCTTGGGCGCTGCAGTCATGGACTGTGCGGCTGGTCCCGGCGGAGGTTGGAATCCTCCCTCGGGCATGGGTGCGTGTGTGTTTGTGCTTAGGATAATTTAGGTTAAGTAGTGTGTAAGCTTTGGGACTGATGACCTTAGCAGTTAAGTCCCATAAGATTTCACACACATTTGAACATTTTTTTGGCTGTGCAACGAATAACTAATGATAATCTTCCTGAAGCTACCTGACGTCCGATAAACCAAATGCAACGATGTAACAATACGCCAAAGCCGGGACTGGCATTCTGCACTACGCCCCCAGAATACTGTGTTCAGAGCGCCTGGAACTAGAAAGGAACCACTACCACCAGAGTAGAAGAAACACCAACCGGCGTATAATCAGGAAACCTGTCAAAACTACACACCCTACCGGACAGCAGCGGCGAGGCGAGGAAACGTACACTACGCTCAGGGCAGGTAACTGGGGCGTTAGCGGCCATTAGGCAAGAAAAATTATCGCTCGTTGATCTTAACAAATTGTAACAAGTTGAACGTAGTAAATAGTAATAAGAAGTCGAGGAAAGCTAATTAGATTCGCCTTCCCCAAGCACTCGCTGCTCTTCGCCTCGCCGACACTACAAGCAGCAACACGAACCCAGTCAGTGGAGAATCGCGAGATATCACAATGGTGGAGGTTTCTCTACTTGGATTGAAACTGCATTTCAAAGCTTGCTGGATCCGGTTTACGACGAGGTCGTGCAACCTCGTGACCACAGCCCTTCCATCCGGCAGTCCATGCGTGCCGCCAGCGGTCCCGGCGTCCCCCCGCACTGCGCGGACCTGGCTCCTCCTGAGTCCCAACCGAACTGGTCCACTCATACGACCTGGAAAAACAAAAACGTCGCCCCAAAGATAGGGCAACAGATACTACATATCGATAACCGCCGCTGCTGCCACTAGCGGACAGGCAACGCTTGCGAAACCGAGTTGCGCTAGTCAACACGAAAAGAACACAAACTGCAACCATGCCAACAGAGGGTGGAAACCTACAAACAGCGCCAACGCGAGCCGCAGCACGGCTCATGTAATAGCAAGAGTGAAACACAGAGGAGGTGATGTTGCGATATGAGGGTTTTCCATGGTTTGTGTGTGGTCCCCTTATTGCGCTCCAGAAAACGCTAAATGGGGAAAAATCTGAACATATTTCACAGCATTGTGCGTACTGTAGGCAAACAGCTCCGAGGCGGTGATTGGTTACATCAGCATGACTGTGTGTAACACGCGTGGGTGCCCAACTGGTGAAGGACTCTTTAAACTGTTTCACACTTTGACCGTTCGCCCTGTAGTCGCGACTGAGTACCTGATACTCCCGCGACGGTCGTATTTTCTGCTCATGGCACTGCTGCCGCTTTGCCTGAAATTACGTATCTAAATAGGCAAGCGGGTTTAGGGGAGCCACTCAACATTAAACACAACACTGTCCTACATCTGGTATGAACAACTGTATTCTGAGACAATAAGAAAATCGCAAGTTGCACTGTTTACACTCGTAAGTCGTAATTGTTGAAACCAATTAACATTCTTGGTGATTAGCTGTCCACAATTATCACTTCCTGGTTACGGCACAGTATTCGTGACGACGTTAATCTCTGTCACTATTATACTCTAAGACGTCACACGTATTTCACAGTCTTACCCTGGCCGAACCTTCGGCGATAGATACACAGGCAGTGATGATGATTATCTGTCCACAGTATCACTTGGACCGGCGCAAGCGAAACCGACACGATGCGGGTGACTGTTGATGATGCGCAGTCCGGATGGTCGGACGAAAGTTCTTCCGCTCGTCACGCATACACAGATATCTGGTACCAGTCCTCCTTGACACCGGTAATAATATAGCACTGTTCATAAAGTTAACTTACAGTTCTCATTTGTTACGAGCATGCGCGTAACCGTCGCGGCGCGGCTAATGGTTGATGCGAAATGCGATGACCGAACGCACGTCCTCACACTCGTTACAAGACATTGGCACTTGATTGCACTCCTTTGTAGTAAACTATTTTACTGATTCACATTAGTTCATTCTGGGAGGCTGAATACGACGCGGATGATTGAGGTTGTACAGTACGACACGCAAACGGGCGGATACTCCAATACGTTATTGGTGGCACTCCTCATATTTAATTACTTCTTTACGCACTTTCATTGAAGTCTACTTCCGTATGTCATTAGTTCACAATAATAGCACTTGCGGCCACACTTGAACTTCTACAATAACAACTTTGCGTCCCATGCTCGACTCTGCAAAACACAGCCGCTGACAAAGATACTCCACAACCAAACCAACGATATGACAATACTCTTACAAGTGCACCCTGTCATAAAGCAGCAGCTGTGAAGCGGACAAAATCGATCCTAAAATGTACTGGCCCGCCTAGAGTCCCGACCTCAACCCGATGGAACAACTTTGGGTCGAGTTAGAACATCCTCTTTCCCCCTCACCCCAGCGTCCAGCATTACAACCTTCTCCATATCATTCTCCACTAATAGGGGTCCGGATACTTTTGATCAAATAGCGAATATGTCATAGGGATCTGAATATGTGTAACCAATCCTAGATGAAAGTAGCAAGATTTCCGCGAGGCTTGAAAAGTCATAGAAACCATTGTCACACAATTAATTTCTTATATTTAGTGTACCCAGAAAGCGGAAAATTACTTTTTTGTTTCGCACCGATAACCAGCTATGTTAGAACAAATTTCCAATGATAACTAACATTTAAATGGTTCATGTCGATGGGAAAGTTCACCACTCGTGTGGACGGGGTTTGTTAACTCGCTCTGTTTCGCAAAGACACAGTTAATAATAACAAAAGGAAAATAAATTAGAAACGTAGCACATGGTATCAAATACGACATTCAATAAAACTACTGGGCCATCGCAGACTACTGGCGTTTCATCTCCTATGCTTTCCAGTTTGTCAATGAAAGACTATTTGACAGTGGTCTGCACATATTATGTAGCTTACCCTCAGATGTGAAAGAACTGTTACAAGCCGAGTTGTGCACCTCATTCATTACTGGAAAGATACATAAGTTAATGTGACCTCGTCTAAAGTAACTCAATGGCATTATAATTTCAGAAATATTTAAATCTACCATCGAGTTGTTGATGTTCATATCATTTTCTTTTTAGACAGTATTGACGATTACACTCTAACAGCATACGTTGTTTCGTGGCGAAAGACTTTTCGAAACATCGAAATAGGCTGGCGAGGAGAAGAGTACATCCCACAGTAGTGTGTCACCCACGACCGTGTGTCAGTTCATTAGGTTAAGTGGGACCTGTCGTTTCTAAGAGATACTTCGCACTGTCTCAGCTGTAGCCAAACAGTTACGTAACCAAAACCTTCCAGCCCTGCTCTGGACGCGCAGACTTAAAGTGGATAGACGAGCACGCTCACTGACTTTACGCGTCTAACCTTGGCAACGAACTGAACACGCTGTTTCTGGAGGTGATACACACTGCAGCAACAGGAAAATAATCATTTTGGTAGCTATTTGAAGTTGTGCTTATGTTTCTTGTCTGTGTTTATCGATAATTGCTACGTAAGTGTTCGGTTTGTAGACATGAAACACATGTGACAATGATCTGCTACGGCTTATACAGAATGTAGCGGGTATTAAGTGTAGAAATGTTTATATGTGGTACCTTAACATGTACATATGTTATTGTATTGGTTTTTTTCTCTGCTTCGAACAATCTTTCCCCAAACACGTCACAGACTTTACAACCTGATGTTTTCTGAGGCCGTAACTGCGCTACTAAGATTTTACCGTTTTGTATCACGTGTCCACAAATCCAGAACCTGACCTTGTAACGTTATGTGTGCCTCACTGTTTTTTTTCTTTAACTAATTTGTGCCTGATTTTATTCTGAGAAGCTCAGTAATGTATGTAAATACCGAAAATGTAAATGTGAGTGCGACTGCTACGGTCGCAGGTTCGAATCCTGCCTCGGGCATGGATGTGTGTGATGTCCTTCGGTTAGTTAGGTTTAAGTAGTTCTACGTTCTAGGGGACTGATGACCACAGCTGTTAAGTCCCATAGTGCTCAGAGCGATTTGAACCATTTTTTTGTAAATGTGATTCAAAAAGCACTTGAAGTGAAGTGAAGCGCAGCTGGACAGCAAGAAACTCTTTAGCGCGCAACCCCCGCAACGATAGTATTAGAGAATCTTTGAGTATGGACTCTAAAAAAAGAAAAGACAATTTATTTTATTTTAAAAAAAGACTGTTAATCTGTATCTTGTGGAAAGAGGACGTGTTGCTAGGCCGTCGCTCAGAACGTATTGTTACATTTAATGAAAATTGATATTTCAGTGATAAAACCGAGTGAAGCATGTGTAAGAGTTGCCAAACATTTATGTATACAAATTTTCTGGAAGTGAAGAATAGAAATATCTTGCTTTTGGAAAAGGAAGTGAACTTCATTGTCGTCGCCGTCTATCAATTGACAGAATTGTAAGTGTACAAAGTTCACTAAAGTACAGGAAAAGAAATGCATTCTCTATAGATTTCATTCAATAAGTAACAACCTCTCATAATTTCTTAATTACAGTAATTGGCCTATGTTCTTGTACAATAGCATGGTGCTGAACTCCACCGACCAATTTTGATGTAGCTGGACGTGTAGTTTAAAGGAAGTTTGTGTGTCAAGCAATCTCCTTTTCTCACGAAAAGCAGATTGCTGTTCGATCTTAGTTACGTACTTACAACAGTGGTCCCTTAGGTATGAAAAGCTACGAAAACTTGGGCTCAAAGCTATCCGCAATACGGCCAAGTAACAGAGTCGTATTTTAAACCTTAAAGAACAATAACTTCCTCCAGATTGTAATACGTCAACAACTGGTGCAGAAGCAGATCATTCAAAGAGGCAGCAACCAAAATTCAGGTAGCAGTTACGACTTAAAGTAAAAATATCAATCAAAAATCAATCTCTCTCTCTCCAAACACATATAAATATTGATTTTGTTACAGAACCTAAGGTCATTTTACAACCTGCCCAGGGGAAAATACTCATTACTGGTTTGTTCTTGCCACATTTACTTGGATGCCGGCCGCGGTGGTCTAGCGGTTCTAGGCGCGCAGTCTGGAACCGCGCGACTGCTACGGTCGCAGGTTCGAATCCTGCCTCGGGCATGGATGTGTGTTCTAGGGGACTGATGACCACAGTAGTGAAGTTCCATAGTGCTCAGAGCCATTTGAACCATTTGAATCCACTTGGAGGTATTACCCAACCTAAAAACATACGACTTGTGTACCCGTTACACCGTGCATATGTTACTAACCGGCATTCGACCGTGAAACTATTCTCAGAATGTCAATGTATCATTTGCCCGAGACAGTGAGATGCGCTTAACATCAGTTTCATTCATAACAGGTAACAAAGCCTTAAGGGGAGCCGGAGGCGGTCAAATCCAAAAAATTACGATTTTTTTTTTTTTTTTTTTTTTTTTTTTTTTTTTTTTTTTTTTTTTTTTTTTTGCTACCGAAAATGAATTGAAACATTCCTCTTTAATGTAAACTTTGCATTATTGTTCTACTCGCCCTAGAAGTGGAGTTATTACCATTTTCCCCCACGCCTGCAGAGGAAATGGGCGGCCGCTGAATGCATCTAACACCCTCTCGTGACTTCCTGGCGAACTGCTTGGGATTTTCTCGGCCTGTTACGCATACAGCGCCTTATGTTACGCATACAGCGAGTGTGCAAGGGTTGGCTACATTGTTTTCTGTGACAAATGAAGCCCTAAGAGCGCGGAACATCATCTCTTTGCTGTTTACCGTTTCGAATTAGTTCAGTGTTGCGCCTGTTGTTGGTAGTATTATAGTTCTTGTGTAAAGCGTTGTTCTGGTTACGATGCCACGTTTTAGTAACCGTGAATATAAGAAGAGGAAGAACGTAGGGAAAAGAAAATTAACACTAATACCAAGTTGCGATACTACAATTACTGAAACAGTGCGTTCTTCTGCTAAATGACACATGGCCGGCCATAGCCCTGTGACACCTTCTAGCATGAAGCTGACTGGTGGAAGTGACAGATTTCGTGAATATGTTAGTGACAGTGATGATATTAACGAAGTACTGAATATTGGATTATTATCTTCTGTGCTGAAAGAAAGTGTTCTGTGCAAAATGTGTTCAAGTGTAGCAGTGGGACTAGAGATAACAAAGCACTTTGGTTTAGCTTGTGAGATGAAGATAATTTGTGCATGTTGCAAGTATCAAGTGATTTTCTACAATTCACATGCCAGTCTTTTTGGTGAAAATGGACGATCTAGAGTGTTTGATGTGAATGTTCGACTTGTGTATGGTCTTCGATCCATTGGAAAAGGGTCTGCTGCTGGTAAACTGTTTTGTGGTATTATGAACTTGCCATCGCTTCCAAGCAAATTTGGGTACTACTGTGAACTGGTAGGATCCTCTGTTGAAGGTGTGGCTTTGAAAACCATGAAGGAAGCAGTGGAGGAATCTGTAGAAATGAACGGTGGTTCTAGGGATTTGGTAGTGGCATTAGATGGTTCCTGGCAAAAGAGGGGTCATAAATCCCTGAATGGGGTTGTAACTGCTACTTGTGGTGATAGTGCAAAAGTGATAGATGTTGCAATATTATCAAAACATTGTAGGTGCAAAAATAAAATCAAAGGAGAGCACAGTGGAACCTGTGAGACAAATTTTAGTAGATCAAGTGGAGCAATGGAAGTGGATGGAGTGAAACAAATTTTTGAACATTCAGTTCCCAGATACAACGTTAGGTACAAATACTACCTTGGGGATGGTGACTCCAAAGGTTTCAAGACTATAGAGGAACTGAAACCATATGGAAATGAATTTGTAGTTGAAAAGTTGGAATGCATTGGGCATGTGCAAAAGCGTATGGATGCACGGCTTCGAAGGCTCAAACAAACTTTGGATTCAAGTAAGCTTAGTGATGGAAAGACAATAGGAGGGAGAGGCAGGCTTACTGATGAGGTGATTGAACGTCTACAGAGATACTATGGGTATGCTATAAGGCAAAATACTAGTAATGTTAGTGACATGCGAAAAGCAGTGTGGGCATTGTTCCTTCATACTGTCTCTTCCAATGAATACCCTCAACACAGCCTGTGCCCAAAAGATTCCTGCTGCAAATATAATGCAAAAAAGGACTATGATCACAAACATGGTTTGCCAGCAGCTGTGATAGATGCAATAAAACCAATTTTTCATGACTTATCACAGCCAGAATTGTTGCACAAATGTCTACAGGGGAAGACGCAGAATCCTAATGAGAGCGTAAACAATTTGATTTGGAAAGTGATTCCTAAAAGGATATTTGTAAGCATAAAAACACTGCACTTTGGCATTTATGATGCAATAGCAACCTACAACCAAGGGAACAGTGTGAAGTGTGAAGTTCTGAAGGCATTAGGATTTACAGCTGGCGTGAACACTGTACGAGCACTAAGAAATATTGACAGAGAAAGGGTAAGAGGAGCAGAAAGAAGAGAAAGGCATATGAAGTATGATGGAACAACAGGCCAGAAAAGAAGACAGAAGAGGAAGCTTTTGGAGGATGAAGAAGAAGACCCTGATAATCCATCCTATAGTGCAGGAATGTATTGAGAAACTTTGATAGCCATTTCCCGTAAATTAGAATTTTCCGAATATAAGGAACGTTTTCTCAAAATGCACTCAGGCTAGAGAGATGAAATTTTTATACAGCACTCCTAGTGGCCAAACTTACATTGTAACACAGCCATTTGGCAATATGTTCAGTAGTATCATTTCAGTTTAATTATAAAGCAATTATTTGTAAAAAAAATTGGGTCGTTAATAAAAAAAATAATTGGAAGGAAAGTAGAAGAGATACTCCAAAATACCTCTGTCATAACTGCAATACTAAACCACTCTATATGTAAAAAAAATTCAAATTTTTCTATTTGGTAGTTTATTCATAAATGTTCCTCAAACTTAGTGATTTTAACATGGGCAGCATAGGCACCTCCGGCTCCCCTTAAGATAAGACAGAGTCCATGCAAACGGCTCTAAAAATGGTTCGTTTATGGATTACCAGAAATAAAGTCAGTGAGGAAGTAAGATGACGACGAAAAACTAGACAGCACCGAAACAGATTAGTAAAACTTTGAAATCTTGGCCAAAAATTTTTTGTCAAATGAAACAACAAGTTTACTCTTACCAGTCACTGTTTATTTATATCCCCATCGCGTTTCAAAGGTATGAAGCTCCGTCATCAGGTGCATTTATAACGTGTGTGTTGCGTTACAGCTTAGGCGTAAAAGGATTTGTATTGCGTTCGGTACAAGAGAGCATGAATTAATCATAACTCTTCTATAATCATACAGCTTCGTTCTTATCTATGATAAAAAACAATTAACATACACAAGATTAAATCAAATTCATTTTTTACTGTCATACAACACACATTTGTGTGCAGGAAATGAGTTGCTAAGGATACCACGGGCGATATTCTCATTGGAGTTAGCTAATCTAAGAACATTAATATGTACCTCATTTTGCTTCTCTCTTAAGACAGCTGTACACGTTAACAAGTTTGACAAGTGCGACACTGTGTACGAGTGTGTATGTGGAAGTAAAATTACTCGAAGTGTGGTTGACGACATTTCAGACTTAACCATCCATACTGGTAATTACGTACGTGCTCATGTCAAACATGAGTTCCTATTTGCGGTTTCTTTTTAGCGTGCCACAAGAGACTGAGATTGGGGCAGACTGTTTAATCTTCTTTTTCCCACCGGCTGCAAGCAACTAAAGGCAAACCAATGTCTATACACGAAAAGGTGGCCGATGATACGCGAATTCTGCCTGTAGAAGCCGAAGCCTTCACTATCATTACTGTGTGCTTCCAAACAGAAGGGAAAGGGAAGACAATCTAGTCTTCACTTTAGCATTTCAAAGCATTCGCTTTACGCTGACGAAGTGGCTACGACGTAGAACAGGACAGTCTGGGAGCTTGGTACAAAGATAACGCTAGTGTTGTAACTGCGCATTATGAAGAGAAATTGGATCTCTTTGACAAGGTAAAGATCATAACCAACGAAGTACAGCACTAAACGAAATACACTCCTGGAAATGGAAAAAAGAACACATTGACACCGGTGTGTCAGACCCACCATACTTGCTCCGGACACTGCGAGAGGGCTGTACAAGCAATGATCACACGCACGGCACAGCGGACACACCAGGAACCGCGGTGTTGGCCGTCGAATGGCGCTAGCTGCGCAGCATTTGTGCACCGCCGCCGTCAGTGTCAGCCAGTTTGCCGTGGCATACGGAGCTCCATCGCAGTCTTTAACACTGGTAGCATGCCGCGACAGCGTGGACGTGAACCGTATGTGCAGTTGACGGACTTTGAGCGAGGGCGTATAGTGGGCATGCGGGAGGCCGGGTGGACGTACCGCCGAATTGCTCAACACGTGGGGCGTGAGGTCTCCACAGTACATCGATGTTGTCGCCAGTGGTCGGCGGAAGGTGCACGTGCCCGTCGACCTGGGACCGGACCGCAGCGACGCACGGATGCACGCCAAGACCGTAGGATCCTACGCAGTGCCGTAGGGGACCGCACCGCCACTTCCCAGCAAATTAGGGACACTGTTGCTCCTGGGGTATCGGCGAGGACCATTCGCAACCGTCTCCATGAAGCTGGGCTACGGTCCCGCACACCGTTAGGCCGTCTTCCGCTCACGCCCCAACATCGTGCAGCCCGCCTCCAGTGGTGTCGCGACAGGCGTGAATGGAGGGACGAATGGAGACGTGTCGTCTTCAGCGATGAGAGTCGCTTCTGCCTTGGTGCCAATGATGGTCGTATGCGTGTTTGGCGCCGTGCAGGTGAGCGCCACAATCAGGACTGCATACGACCGAGGCACACAGGGCCAACACCCGGCATCATAGTGTGGGGAGCGATCTCCTACACTGGCCATACACCACTGGTGATCGTCGAGGGGACACTGAATAGTGCACGGTACATCCAAACCGTCATCGAACCCATCGTTCTACCATTCCTAGACCGGCAAGGGAACTTGCTGTTCCAACAGGACAATGCACGTCCGCATGTATCCCGTGCCACCCAACGTGCTCTAGAAGGTGTAAGTCAACTACCCTGGCCAGCAAGATCTCCGGATCTGTCCCCCATTGAGCATGTTTGGGACTGGATGAAGCGTCGTCTCACGCGGTCTGCACGTCCAGCACGAACGCTGGTCCAACTGAGGCGCCAGGTGGAAATGGCATGGCAAGCCGTTCCACAGGACTACATCCAGCATCTCTACGATCGTCTCCATGGGAGAATAGCAGCCTGCATTGCTGCGAAATGTGGATATACACTGTACTAGTGCCGACATTGTGCATGCTCTGATGCCTGTGTCTATGTGCCTGTGGTTCTGTCAGTGTGATCATGTGATGTATCTGACCCCAGGAATGTGTCAATAAAGTTTCCCCTTCCTGGGACAATGAATTCACGGTGTTCTTATTTCAATTTCCAGGAGTGTATTCAGTGCTTTAAAAGACGGCAGGCAGAGGAGGAAGTTAAAAATACAATGAAAACTCTATGGACTCATTACTCAGCGGAGAAAACCACCTATGTTTCAAAGAGAAGAAATCATTCCTAAAATAAAGTCGTTGCAAAAACATTAGAGTAGTAGATAAATTCTAGCAACATCTGCTCTTCTCATCACAGTGTCCTGATTCGTTACTTTATATCGCACAAGGTCGAATGGGAATTGGTAATTATCCTTGCTGATTCTTAAATAATGTCTCAGGTATTATTCGTTCTCCAAAAAATGTTCATTTCCAAGAAATGTTAGACTTCCCTCCTCTCGTCAGCTCATTCACTTTTGCATCCAAAATGACAATTTTTTTCTTTTCATATTGCTCTCTGCCACTGGCATATATTGCTCTGCCGCAGAGAAAGAATGAACTGCCAATTTTCTGTAAGCACTCGACGCAACCATAGGCTCTTCTGTGTGTGTTTCAAAGGTGTGCGCTTTGTGGCGTGACGGAAAGTGCTTTAGCGCGCTCTTGAAGGAAAATTACAAGCACTCCGACTTCAGGCCACGAGTGGCCTACCGGGACCACCCGACCGCCGTGTCATCCTCGGTGGAGAATGCGGATAGGAGGGGCGTGGGGTCAGCACACCGCGCTCCCGGTCGTTAAGATGGTATTCTTGACCGAAGCTACTACTATTCGGTCGAGTAGCGCCTCAATTGGCATCACGAGGCTGAGTGTACTCCGAAAAATGGCAACAGCGCATGGCGGCCTGGATGGTCACCCATCCAAGTGCCGACCACGTCCGACAGCGCTTAACTTCGGTGATCTCACGGGAACCGGTGTATCCACTGCGGCAAGGCCGTTGCCCTTGAAGGAAAATAGGCGCTAAATTGAAAGATTCTGCCACCCTGTCTGGAAATATGTGTTTTATTTGAGCCATCTTTCCCGATACACCTCTACGGCGTTCATGTAATTATTAATGACATTGCTTAGAATATTTCACTCAGCTTTGTTTAATAAGGTGTTTATACAGAATGTCCCCGGAGGAATGGTCAGTATTCAGGGATATGACAGGAACGCTCATTTGAAGTACAGAACTTCTTATAGACATATGCATTGTTCTGAAAAGTTTCTGACATAGAACATATTTAATTTAGATTTCTTTCTGAGCTTGGTCCATTATGGACGCTATTGTGCTCATTAAGGAACATGCAGAGGCACTCAGACAGGCAGTACATACTCCTTGCATTGAATTGACGGGTGGAATATTGGAACATTTATTATGAACTGTACACCAGCTGTATTGCTACATGTACGATAATGCTTAGAGAAAATGTGTTAAAATAATGTATTTTTCAGCTGATACTATGTAAAACGCATGTTGTAATGTTTACTAGCTGTTGTACAAATGTAAAGGTAACAATATGATAAATGATACAGAAACTAAATTGCAATGTACATTAAATGTGTTATATCGCGACAACTAATCGCAATAGGGCATATATCCATATGAAGTTTTGCTCCAAATGATCGTCCCGATCGTATCCCTGAATACTGACCATTCCTTGTGGGACGTCTATGTCAGCCTCGTCTGAGGTCGGAGCTACGTAATTCTTTAATCGATAAACACATGTGAACATCGTAAATAACGACAGTCAGTCTCCGTAGCTGGGCGGGAAGCCTCCCCCGCCGTCTTACTGAGATCTTGGACGCACTGCCCGAGATTTCACACCTTGTTGGGAGGATTAGAACTGGGTGCACTCAGCTTCGTGATGCCAACTGAGGAGCTACTTCAATGAGAAGCAACGAATGAAAGGTCTGGACCGAGCGAGATGGCGCAGTGGTTAGTACAGTGGACTCGCATTTGGGAGGACGACAGTTCAAACGCGCGTCCGGCCATCCTGATTTAGGTTTTCTATGATTTCCGTAAATCACTTCAGGCAATTGCCGGGATGGTTCCTTTGAAAGGGCACGGCCGAATTCCTCCCCATCCCTCCCTCATCCAATGTGACCGATGACCTCGCTATCTGGTCTCCTCCCCCGAACCAACCAACCAACGGAGGTCTGGAACGCTGACAACGGCCGAGAGGGTGGTGGTGTGCTGAACCATGCCACCCCTCTCCTACGCCAGAGCACGACATGGCGGCGGTCGTCAGGGCTGAAACAGAAACTTTGTATTAAAAAAAACGGCTGAGTAGCATATTCCAAGCATATAAGCTCACAAGTTAAAATGTTAGGCATTTTCTTAAAAGAGCACAGTGATCGTTTCGGAGCGCTGTAGCTAGTGCAGAACTGGCGCCAGGCGCTCGTGTGACCCTACATCGTTGATATGAGGCATTGCAGTGTGCCACTTTGTTGTAAGGAATCAACGCGGTATGATGGGTCAACTTGTCGAAGTGGCAGAAAGACGGAAAGGAGATCTCGTGTTTGGACATGCCGAACGTCACGTGGCTTGCCCGATTTGTTGATGTTCCAACGCGGATTGTTCAAGAAGGAATGGTTTAGCACTCTGTTGTTTAACACGGTGTGAGAATTGTGGTCTTAAAAAGATCCCAACGACGTGGGCTGGAAAAGAGTGTCACACCTTGTAAACAATAACGTGTGTCAAACACGACGACTCGACGGGAACTGCTGTTGTCGAGTGAATTCAGCTCCGAGCGAACGATGGAAAGGAACTGCATGCAGTGAACACTTGCAGTCGAATACGTCGCAAGAGGCAATGGCGTAGCCAGGATTTTGTCAAGGGGGTGGGGTCCAATTTTTAATTTATTCTGAAAATCACCACAAAGAGCAATAAACCGTTTTATTCGATAATGAACTCTTGAGTTCTCACCAAGCGGAATGCACTCTTGAGTTTTCAGCAACGGAGATATAACTCGTTACTTACAAGTGAGCAGTGGTGCTCCAATCTTGCTTCGCTCTCCATTTTACACTCTTCTTTTAGCCTGGATTTCAGCTGAGGAAGCGATCAGGAGCGCACGAGCGCTTGTTTTCTGGTTCACAGTGATTATTACCGGCACGACTATTGGAACAAAGAGATCTCTGTTCGACAGAAAAGGTAGAATAATTTTTGGTGGCGAAAATGCAAAGGATCTGGAATTATTCAACCTTATACTTTCCCAAATTTCCTTATTTAATTATGCATCTCTCATTTCTTGCAGTGTAAAAAGTATCGTTTTCTGCATGAAAGAAGGTCCCAAGAGACAAATGCAGTAAATGAGGAAAATTCGGATTGCTATTTATTTATCGGGTGGCTTCCAGTGCCGCGAGTCTCCGAAGAGTAGCTCGGCTCCTCCTGGATGCAGCTCTTTTCATTTAAACAGAGTTGCTGCGTCCTTAAGGGAATTTGAATCTGTTAGGAAAGAAAGGAATTCAAAAGGAATTGGCTGTGGTCTGTAGTAAGGGACCAGCATCGGAATTTCTCTAAATTAAATATGGGAAACCACAGAAAATCATTTTCAAGGTTGCCGGCGGATGGATTGAAACCACCTCGCCTCCTGAATCCATCGATTGCTAGCTAGCTCAACGGCTCAACACGCAGAGCTACTTCAAGTTGGTAGATAATTTGGAAAAACTGGTTGTTGTACATTTTTTAAAAAATAAAATAAAATGTATCACGACAAAGGTTTGAACTCTGATATTGAATTTTTGCCCTTTCATTGTGCATGTTTAGTCACTGACGATGCATATTTTAAGACTGAATTGTGCATGGAATTGCTTGCTTCAGTTGTAGTATTACTACGTAGAGTGCAAATGGGTTTGGACGGAAGGGGGATGGAGGGATGCAGGACGCAATTGGCTCGGATGAATTCAAGCAGCCAGTCGAAAAAATCTGTTAGAAACGAAGGAATTGTAGGATGTGTTGTCATCACATACCCCTTCCGCTCTGCACAAACCCCTTCCCTTCATTCTGCGGAACTGGTTTTCATAATGGAGTACCGCCCAGGTGACCAGATTGGCCGTCATAAAAAAAAGAAAGAAAAAGAAATTGTAAGCAACCCATGCCGTTTGGGGGATATTTTCATTGGTCAGTGCGATTTTTCGGCGACATAGACGAATCCAAGTGTATTTCTATGCACTGATTATTATTATTATTATTATTATTCGTTACAGTCAACTTTGGACTACGCTAAGCATCAGTCATTTCTTGTGCTTTTTCTTGCGTTCTTCCCAGTACTTCTTCATTTTTTCTGAGTGGGCTTCTTTACGTTCTTGCGACCAGGTTGTTCCCGTCTTCTTTGATTGCGTTCGGTCTTTGAATCCCTGTATTTTGTTGATGGCATTCCTATATTCCATTCTGTTGTAAACTGTCTCTGGTATAATGTTCATTTCTGCAATGTCTTCTTTTACTTCTTTCAGCCAGTTAATTTGTGTCTTTCTGCTTTCCATGTATTCCAGGATTTTCTTTGCCGTTCTTTCTGGTGCCATTCTTTTGACATGCCCATAGAAACTCAGTCTTCTCTTTTTAAAGGATGTTGTCAGTTTTTCAATTTTCTCGTATAACTCTTTATTGGATCGCAATTTATAATCCTGTCCATCCTTTTTAGGTCCTAAGATCTTTCTCAGTATTTTTCTCTCTTTTATTTCCAATTTCTCCAACAGACGTTTTCTGTTCAGTGGGATGCATTCAATCGCATACAAACTTTCTGGTTTTATTACCGCATTGTAGTGCCTGAGCTTGGCATTGATGGAGATCGACTTTTTATTGTATACATTTCGGCATAGCTGGTATGCCGTTTCCATCTTTATTGCTCTTTCCTGTAGTGAAACATTTGGTAACCCTGTCGGTGTAATCCATTCCCCTAGATACTTAAATTTATGAACTCTCTTAATTATTCCATATTTAGTTTGCAATGTCTGTGTTGGGTCTGTTTTGTCCTGTATCATCAGTTCTGTCTTTTCATACGATATTTGTAGACCTGTCTTCTCAGCGATCTCATGCAGCATTTCTATCTGAATCTTTGCTGTTTCGATGTCATCTGCCAATATTGCCATGTCATCAGCAAATGCCAGACATTCAATTTTTGTTTTATTTCTTCCTAACGTTATCCCATTTTTCACTCCAGCTTCTGCCATCTTCTTTCTCCATTCCCTGACCACTTTTTCAAGGACAATGTTAAACAACAGCGGGGAGAGCCCATCCCCTTGTCTAACACCTGTTCCAATTACAAACGGTTGTGACAATCTACCCAAAAACTTCACTTGCGATTTTGTTCCCGTAAGGGTTTCCTGGATTAGACTTTTGCTTTTATCATCAATCCCAAATTCTTCTAATGTGTTAATCAGAGTTGGTCTATCAATAGAATCATATGCTTTTTTGAAGTCTATGAATGTAATTACTAGATTTTTCGATGTGCGTGCGCGAAGTTGTATTATGGAGAGTAGACTGAATATCTGTTCACTGCATGATCTTCCTTTTCTAAACCCAGCCTGATATTCACCCAGTTCTTTCTCTACCTGATTTTCAATCCTGTTTTGTAGTGCCTTGGATAGGATCTTATAGGCCACTGATAACAATGAGATACCTCTGTAGTTATTTGCATTTGTCTTGGCACCCTTCTTATGTAACGGATGAATCAATGCTGTCTTCCATTCCTCCGGAATCTTCTCTGTATTCCAAATCTCTTCAAACAGCGCCTCGAAATTATTTATTAAGTTTTCTCCTGCGTATTTCAGTAGTTCCGCGACTAACGAATCTTTACCAGATGCTTTATTGTTTTTCAATCCTTTCAAGATCTCTTTAATTTCTTCTTTATTAGGTGGTTCAGAGTCTGGTAGCTTATTCTTAGGCTTCTCAAATGTCAAGGTTTCATCAGGTCTTTTGCAGCTTAGCAGCGTTTCAAAGTAGTTCGCTAGGTGTTGGCAATTTTGTTCCACGCCGGTGATCAGATTTCCTTTTTCATCTTTGAAGCAGAGTGTCGGTGGTTTATATCTTGTTATTGTAGTTCTGAATGTTTGAAAGAAATTGCGTGTATTATTCTTAGAAAATTCATCTTGTATTTTCTGTATTTGTTGTGTGTCATATTTCCTTCGTTCACTTTTAATGATTTTCGTCGTTTCACGCCTTTGCGTTTTGAACTGCTCCCAGTCAGTTGGGCTTTTGGTTGAGTTGTATTTCTCCCAAGTTCTGGCTCTTTTCTGTAGTGCTTTCTCACAGACCTCATTCCACCAGGGATGCTTTTTCTTTTTGGTTAGTAAAATTGTTTGTTCTGCTGCGTCTCGTATTGAGGTTGCAATTTCTTCCCATTTGTGACTTTTGATTTTATCTGTCTTTTCCTTGTAGTCGTCTAAGACTTGCTGATTGAGCATTAAGTCCTGTACTCTGTATTTGGCTATTTTTGTTTCGTCACTCTTGTGACTTCTTTCTGGTGTTAATTTCATCTTAATTTTGGTCAGATAATGGTCAGAATCAAAGTTGGCCCCTTTCACCACCTGTACATCTTGAATGTCCCTTGAATTATCATAACTTATTGCCACGTGATCAATCTGGAACTCGCCAAGTAATTTGTTCGGTGATTTCCATGTTGTTTGTTTTTTGGGATTCTTCTGGAATTTAGTTGTCATAATGTTCAATTTGAATTTCTCACAAAACTCTACTAATCTCTGGCCATTCATGTTAGTTTTAGTGTGTGCTGTAAACCTCCCTGTGCTTTTTGATAATTCGTTTCTTCCAATTTGTGCATTAAAGTCTCCTAACAGAATTGTAGTGTGTTGCTCAGGGATCTTCCCTATTGTTTCTTCCAGTTCCTCCCAAAATGTCTGCACTTTCTCTGGATTTTGTTGGTTGTCTTTATTTATTGGTGCATGGGCATTTATAAGTGTGTACTTTTTATTTTTATTTCTGAATGTTATCAATGATATTCTTGGTGATTTAGATTTAAATTCTAGTACCTTAGTAGAAAATGAGTTATGTATCACAAATGCTGTGCCATATACCCGAAGACCTTTTGTATTCTTTACTATCTGTGCTGGTTTCCCTTTATAAATCCTGTACTGGTCTGCCTGTACTGTATCCTCATCTGGGTATCTTGTTTCTTGTATAGCCAGAACTTTTAGTTTGTGTTCATCCATTAGTTTTGTCAGTTCTTTTTGTTTACCTGTTCTCAGCATTGAGTTCACGTTCAGTGTTCCTATGAACGTTTGATGTCTGTTCCTATGTTTAGCGTTTGGGATCCTAGGACCCTCCGACTGGTCTGTTGCGCAATGATGCTGGGCCCCCGGATCCGAATGCCCAGCTTCGGCGGTATTACCACCACGGGGAGGAAACTTTCTCATTGCACCTTCCATTTCTGATACTTGGTTAAAGCTGTTGTTTCCAGAGGTATACACCTCCTTCCACTAAGACTTAGTTCGCTACACTAAGAAGTTAATTCAGGCCGCTCCTCTGGAGTACAGACGCCTTTCGCAGCCGCTTCTCTGAAGTACAGACGCTGCTGATTGAAGATAACTCTTCCGCTCCAAAAGCCGTTGGGACATATAGTGTCTTCTTCCGCCTTCTGGACCGTTGGTTAATCTTCACCTCTACCGCCAGTTCCGCCGTTCCGATGATCTTCATCTCCGCCTTCACTGCCGTTGAGGTCTTCACCGTTACCCTGGCAAGGGACCCTTACGAGGTACTATCACCCGGGCCAGGTGAACCAAGGTTTTTTAACGAGGTTGTTACTCCTCCCCCTCCTCCTTTTTCAACCGGGCTTGGGACCGGCTTTGGCGGAGTTTATGCACTGATTTTATTTTAATGTTATTTGCAATGAAATTTACTGCTCCGCTGTCTTGTGAAATACTGAAATATTGCAACCCCAAAGTTCTACTAGACACTAGTTAACGACTTCAGCGATAAAATTAACATGCTAAGATAGATAAGTCGGCTATTACCGTAGTGCGTACATATTTTATCTTGTCATAACGTTTGCGGTCGAATCAAAATCGGTCTTCCTCTTCTTTTTTGGTACAAACTTAAGCATAGACTATGGCAACAGCACACAGAAGAAACACAACAAACGGTAGGACTTACATTAAATTCAACTGCAAGTAAGAACTGATCTGACACAAAGCAACAAATGAGCTCAAGAGAGGCCAACAAATACGAGGGCCACTCCATAAGAAATGCACACTATTTTTTTTAAATCCATATTTTATTCTACATGTTTGAAAGTTTTCCAGTGTGTAGACACATCCTTTAGGAACAATATTTTCATTTCTCCACATAATTTCTATCCATCTCAACTGCCTTACGCAATCTTGGAACCAGTGCCTGTATACCCGCACGGTAAATTTCTGGACCAACCTGTTGGAGCCACTGTTTGGCACCGTACACAAGGGAGTCTTTATCTTCAAACCTTGTTCCACGAAGAAAGTCTTTCAATTTCCCAAAGAAATGATAGTCACATGGAGCTAGGTCAGGACTGTAAGGCGGGTGTTTCAGTGTTGTCCATCCGAGTTTTGTGATCGCATCCATGGTTTTTTGACTGACATGTGGCCGTGCATTGTCGTGCAACAGCAAAACATGCTTTTGCCGATGTGGTTGAACACGACTGAGTCGAGCTTGAAGTTTCTTCAGTGTCGTCACATATGCATCAGAATTTATGGTGGTTCCACTTGGCATGATGTCCACAAACAAGAGTCCTTCGGAATCGAAAAACACCGTAGCCATAACCTTTCCAGCAGAAGGTGATGTTTAATTTTTTTTTTTCTTGGGTGAATTTGCATTATGCCACTCCATTGATTGCCTCATCGTCTCTGGTGAAAAATGATGGAGCCATGTTTCATCACCTGTCACAATTCTTCCAAGAAATTCATCTCCGCCATTCTCGTACTGTTCCAAGCATGCCGTTTTTCTTGTTTCTTTGTAAGCCACTGTCAACATCCTGGGAACCCACCTGGCACAAACCTTTTTTTAACGCCAACACTTTCAGTATTCTGCAAACACTTCCTTCCCCTATCTGAACGTAGCGTGACAATTCGTTCACTGTGATGCGTCTGTCAGCAGTCATCTGTTCGTTAACTCTCTGCACATTGTCTGGAGTGTGTGCAGTACGAGGCCTGCGGTACGAGGACAGTCCTCAATATTGCCACGCCTTTTTCATCACGCAACTTGCTTGCCCACCGACTAAGTGTACTGCGATCGACAGCAGCATCTCCAAACATCTTTTTCAACCTCTTGTGGATGTTTCCCACTGTCTCGTTTTCACAGCATAGGAATTCTATGACTGCACGTTGTTTCTGGGAGCGTCAAGTGTAGCAGCCATCTTGAAGACATGCTGTGACGGCGCCACTCACGGGAACAGGTTGAACTAAGTTTGAAAACAATTGGGAAGGATGTATCTACACACTGTAAAACTTTCACACATGCAGAATGAAAACTGTATTTTTACAAAAATAGTGTGCGTTTCTTTTGGATTGACCTTCGTAGTATAGGCCAAAATAGGAATGAGCGATAGCCGACTGTGCTGCGGATGTAAAGATAGTTTAAATCTTGCTGACTATCCATAGTGCGTATCCCTTTCTGGTCATGTAAATAACTGTCAATTTCACTATCTAGCAACCTCGCAAGAAGTCATCGATCACAGCAACAAGTAAAAGCTAAATATCTTCAGTGAGTCATACGGCGCAGAAACTCGATAGTGGCTGATCGGAGCCGTGTGGTTCGAAGAACCATGTATTTTGAAACGATGCAAAACGTCGAGTGCGCCGACGACCAATGAGGCGTTTAATCTGCAGTGTGTGGAGGGTGTACTTCAGGCCAGAGGTGGGTCTATGATGTTTAGGGTTGTTTTCAATACCATGACGTGGGACCACTCACTCAAGTTACAATGCACGAGAATCAGTGTGGTTATTTCAACACTCTCGATGACCAAATGTGTCCCGTCTACAATTACATGACGTGTGTGCTGCGACCACTCCAAATTCATGTGTGAAATCTTATGAGACTTAACTGCTAAGGTCATCAGTCCCTAAGCTTACACACTACTTAACCTAAACTGTCCTAAGGACAAACACACACACACACACCCATGCCCGAGGGAGGACTCGAACCTCCGCCTGGACCAGCCGCACAGTCCATGACTGCAGCGCCTCAGACCGCTCGTCTAATCCCGCGCGGCGCGAGCACTCCCGTGATAATAACTACGTTTACTGGCTTACACACATGCATTTCTGGTTTGCCGAACGCACGTGTACCTTATCACTGCTAAATCATACGATCTTAATCCCGTAGAAAATATGTGGAACTATTGGGAACTATAAGATATATCGCTAAAGTGAATAATTATCCTAACACATTTGTCGATATGATATATAGGAATGTAGAGAAAAAAATATGGTAATGAGATAAATACCTTGATACCAAAAGAAAGTACAAAATTTGTCACCTTGCCTTACTATGGAAAAATGAGCATGAGAATTGCATCGATTTTCAGAAAATACAAAGTGAAAGTAGCCTTTGGAACAACAAATAACTTAGGATGTATCTTACAACATAGTGTACATGTAAAAAATGTACCTGATGCATCTGAGGTTTATAAAATTGATTGTCCTGATTGCGGAGCATGTTACGTAGGTCAGACAGGGAGGAGACTGGAAACTAGGTTCAAGGAACATGTTGCTCTAGAAAGAAAAGACGCAGCAGAGGAATCAAGTGGGGCTGCACATTTATTGTCAACTAAACATAGATTGCCAATGTTAACGTGAAATGTAAGGTTGTTGCATAGAGGCGGGAAGGGTGGACTCCTCGATCTTTTGCCAATGTTAACGTCAAATGTAAGGTTGTTGCATAGAGGCGGGAAGGATGGACTCCTCGATCTTTTGCCACCACAGAAATGCTAAGTGTAACCTGATCAACGCCGATTTCTGGGAATTGTTTGAAAACTACCTACTTGAAAGCAATGAAAAATTCGACCCCCAAAGATCAGTCGCAACCTCATGTCATTATGTAGCAGCCACTTGCATAAGATCTAAACGAGTACCACTTTCATAACACTATATTTATGTAACTTATTGCATTAGAATAACACCCAAACTGATGAGGGTAACCATTAGCAACAATTAATACGTAAAACTGTCATTTTTCAAAATAAGTGTTCAAAAGATCACGCTTTATCATATTGTTCTTATTTCTCGGCCACTAAGTGCGACATATTGAAATGATGCTTGCAAGCACTACTAGCGCCAGCAAAGTGCATTTTGTAAATAAAGTTCACGTTATATCTTTTGTCAAGTAACAACTAATTAAGTTAAGACAGGTCCCAACACGACAAAATATGCAATACTTCCTATAACGTACTTTACGTAGACATATCAGTTTTGTAATTAATTTTAGCCCATGAGGCGTAACTGTCACTGTTACGTGCTATAGTAATTTTAAACATCTACCACATTACAGACATGAGAAAAAGTAAGAATTGTGATGTTTACATAGTTTTACTCATAATAATTTCATCTTACTACTTAGTTACTGTACAACATAAATATTACAAAAATGTCGTCAAAACTGTAACTTCAGGCACAGCTCATAGAGGGCGCCACACGCAAAACCGATGTGTACCGTGAAACCAACATATAATTTTACGACAGTAATGGTTGAACTGTGTAAGCATTCACTTGAGCACGAACAACTGCTACAATTCCGCACTGGTATGTAATGTTAACGTTAAAAGACAACGATGTGATGGATTTATAACTTTTGTAAATCACATTGTAATATATACTCTTGTATTTGTTTTAGGATTGATAATGGCCTGACACAGGTCGAAATCTGCTCCAGATCCTTGAGCGTCATGCACTCCGCCTCGCCTTCCGTATACGCCTCCCGTCCCCCACGCGGATCCTCTACGATCTCATTCCTTTCCGCCATCTGCTCCTCTTCCTCGAACATATCCACATCCTCTACACCTCCCGCCGTCTTGAACCCCCTCACCCCCTGGTTGCTCCTCTCGTCTCCCATCCCCGCCCCCTGCCACGTCTTCACGTTGTGTCCCCCCTACCCTCCATCTCTACACCCTACATCTCCTTTCCCAAGGTGGCTTCCATCAACTCCCTCTCCCGGATGGTGCCCTCTCTCCCTCCATTTATCCCTCCTATCAACTCTGATCCTCACCCCCCTCCTTTCCTCCATCCTTTCCCTGGGCTCTCTCTTCCTCCCATCTTCCACCCTGTGTTTTCTCCCTGCCTACCCTCTCCCTATCTCCTTTCTCCCCCCCCCCCCCCCCGAGTCCTTTTGTACTCCCCTCCTCTGCCTTCCCCACTCCCTGGCACGTCTGCTCAGCACCCCCCCCCCCCCCAATCCCTCTTCTGGATCCTCCTCTTCCATTGGCTCCTTTCCCTACTCCCACTTCACTTTTCCTCTCCTTCCCCCCCTTTTTTCCCGTCTTCTGACCAGTTTCCCCCACCCGCTCTCGGGTTTGGTATGTCATATTTGTGCCAACTTTTTAGTGCAGTGTTTAAGTGAGTGTTCAGTGTTGTGCATCTTTCCACAGTGTTGCGAACGAAAATTATGCTGTCGCTGGGTGTGCATTTTATATCTCTTGTGAACAGAACCCAGACTGTCGCCGTGTTTTTTAATTGTCTGTCTATTATTTTTCTGCTTCCTGTGTATTTTATTAGCATCATCAACCCTGTGTTTTATGTTTTAAGCTCCAGCATTTTCTGCCATTTTACCTGTAAGTCACCGATTTTATCGCCAACTGTTATTATTTTTTCTTATCTTCATCTTTTTAAAACAAATTCTGTAGGCTGAAGAGCGGCGTAATAAGTTGCTGCCAGCCCACCCCCTTTAGGAGGAATCGAAACTCAATAAAGGAAAAAAAAAGTCGAAATCTGATCTGCGTTGTGACTGTAAATGTCATTTTAAAGCAACTTAATTCCACAACTGATTGCTGCTCTATCTATCCCACTATTGGGAATAGCGGGTGAAACGCAGCAATCAGCATTTCCCCAGCATTCCCGCAATTTGGAAGCGGTAGGAGCTCTAATTGGCAACAGCTTTACCGCAGTGGTAACATCGGTTCCCGTCGGACCACCGAAGTTCAGCGCTGTCGGGCTTGGCTAGCACTTGGATGGGTCACCCCCGGGTCTGCCGGACGGTGCTGGCAGGCCGGCTGCACTCTGGCCTTGTCATGCTAGTGGAACAGCTACTTGACTGTTCACGAAAATTGACAACGGCCTGGAGAGCGGTGTGCTGACCACGTGCCCCAACATATCCGTATCCAGTGGTTCGGTACCGTTGGGCCTTCCGAGACCTCTTCGGACGTTTAGAGAGTTTAGAGGGCTCTAATTACTGCGGCGGTGACTTCAGCTGGATATATCTTACATGAAGACCCCATCGAGCGTTGTCGAATTCAGGCCATTATCAATTTTTGGTCGGTGTGCTTATTTGCTTCATTAATATTACGTCGTTCGTCGCGAAGAACGCTACGTATTTATTTATCTTTCGTCATTCATGTCAGTACCTTTAGGAAAGTGGACCATATCATGGCTATTTAACAGCACCTCCATTATTCTTCTTTTAAGGGGGGTAGGACGTCAAACGGGCCGACTTGGAGCAGGAGAGCCACCACTGCACATTTTAATTTCCACTGTCTATACTTTTACAAAAAAATTCATAAAACTTTGGCAGCATGACCAGGAAGGATTCAGGATTCACACTCGTAGCAGTGTAAGTTCAAAAACATAACAAAACAATTGTTTTTACATGTGAAATTTCATCATTTTTCACTTACTATTGGCTGCATTTGTTGCTATAGGTACACTTTTCTTCATAAGTAAGCGATTACAGGTGTCTGAAACTCTAGAATCTATTTAATTTATGAAAAAATAAATCAGCTGTTGCATTTTAAACTTTATGTTTAGAAAAAAAATCAAATTTGTAGTTAATTATCTCAATTTGTACCCCAGTTTTTAATAGATTTAGAAAATTGTAGAGTTTCATACACCTGTAAGTATGGTTTGTATGCTGTGCAAAATTCATCAAAGAATCTCTCTTACTTGTGAAGAAAAATGTATCTATAGCAACAAATGCAGCCAACATTAAGTGAAAAAATGATGAAACTTCATATCTACAAAAAATTTATTTTGTTATGTTTTTGCACTTCCACTGCTACGAGTGTGAATCCTGAATCCTTCCTGGTCATGCTGACAAAGTTTTATGAATTTATTTGTAAAAGTATAGACAGTAGAAAATAAAATGTCCTGTGGTGCCTGTCCTGCTCCAAGTCGGCCCGTTTGACGTCCTGCGCCCCTTAACACATTGCGTCACTTTCATTTTCTTCTCAGCGATAGCTTTCCAATGTTTTCTCTCGATTAGTGGACATGTAAGAGCTTCCTCGAAGTGTGCTGACATAACAACACTCGGGCTTCCCCTGGAAACGATGATTCATCTGTAGTAATGAAAAATGAATTTTATGAAACCGTTCTTCTTGGAACTTATTCTTTGTATTACATTCATAACTACTTAGGATCTCCTTTCTCTCGCAGCGCTGGATGAGTACGGTGGAGATTATCCCCTCGTTCCTCTGAGAACCTACTGTTTGTATTTCAACCATAACTACGTAGGTTCTCCTTACAGGATATTACAGTGAGCAGCAATTTCTCTCGCAGCGTTGGGCGAGTACGGTGGAAATTATCCTCACGGCCGGCCAGGGTGGCCGAGCGGTTCTAGGCGCTTCAGTCTGGAACTGCGCGACCGCTGCGGTCGCAGGTTCGAATCCTGCCTCGGGCATGGATGTGTCTGATGTCCTTAGGTTAGTTAGGTTTAAGTAGTTCTAAGTTCTAGGGAACTGATGACCTCAGATGTTAACTCCCATAGTGCTCAGAGCCATTTGAACCATTATCCTCTCGACATCGCTTCGGGTGTGCCTTGGTTAGTCTCTCCACTCTGTAAACTCGCTCGACACCGCTGCCCCCCCCCCCCCCCCATCCGCCTCGCTAGCCATCATCCTTCGCAGCGGTTATTGTCCTCACTAGCGGAAGTCGCTATCGCACGCCTATGCAACAGCACTCGACTCAAAGGTAAGCCGGCTCGAATCCAGGTGATGGATGAAATTTTCGCTGGCAGCATTTGGCCGGCAAGGGAAAGAGGGATGGAGACGTAAAGTTTCTGATTACCAGTCTTTGTGCCAATGGCCTAGGTTAAATTCCACACCTCTTCGCAGTGTCTCTTTGAAGTGAGGGCATCCGTTCGTCGGATGTAGATGGTAAGTGGAGCACTTCCCTTGGCGTTCTTCGATAGGCTATGTGTCAGCATCGGATTTCACCCTCTTCCCTCTCTCATCATCATCGTCATCATCATACAACGCTAACGTAGCACTGCGCTAGAAACGCATCTATTACATTTACTTAGACCCAGTGCTGTTTTTCAGGGGGAGCGCTGGGGGATGCGTACCCTTAAACTTTCTCGTCGACGAAGTAATTTTTTTACGATATCGAGAACTTGGAAGAGTGCCAAACATTTATTTCACGGACGTAATTTTTTTATTTCATTTTTTCGTGTTGGTGATTGCAATGCGGACGATACCAGTGCACTTTTTGGTGGGTAAAGCGATGTCATTGACTGTTTCAAGCATTTCGAAGCTGCGGCAACCGTTCTCGACAACTGAATCGTTGGCAGCCAGTTCAACAAGCATGTAGTTCCCTCGCCCGCTAATAGTGGGCGATGGTAGTGCTAAACGGATATGCGTACGCTCAAACGCCGAGCTACCGATAGATGTCTCTACGGTCACGCTACCATAACCCATCGCGATTAATCGCCATCTTTGTTTTGTTGTTCATTATTCGTTTGCGTTTGCTGTTCTATTCTTGTAGGTTGTGCGAAGTTTTACAGTGTGTCCTGTTTTTCGTTGCAACCTGTAAGTTAAGTTGGAGGTGAGAGATGAGCAGAAAACTAACAAAGTATTTTACTTGTTCTCCTGTTTGTAAAAAACCAAAAACTGTCAATAATTTGTGTGCGAGTGAAAAGCCAGAAGTTCAACACCAGTGGATGACGAAAGTGAAACTGTAAACCTGAGCACTGAACTTACGTGTGAAAATGCAGTGAACGAATGTGTGCATGAAATAAAATTAAATGATCGTCCAGAATGTTGGACTTTGGATCAAGAAATCGCATTTTGTGAGAAAAATGACTGGTTGATCGTTTCAAACAAAAAACTTGGCTGCAGAATTTGCAGAGAAGTAGGAAGTTTTGGCATAGAAAGAAATAAACAAGGCATGAACATTGCACAGCCCTTGGGCTACAGTATCTGTGTCATCTTCAGGTGGTTCCAGAAAAGAAGAAATGGTTTTTTTGCGTAAAAAAGTATTTAAACATAAAGTTCCACTCATCAAGCTGCTGCCCAAGTAATACTTCGTGCCAAACAGAAGACTATGGAAAATGACGTCATGCCTAAAAGCAGATGGGTGGTATCCCATGCTTCAGTTATAACTAATTTTCACTGCATTATATCCAATGTCGGAGTACCCTCAAAGTCTTTTTTTTTTTTTTTTTTTTTTTAAAAAAAAGCACTGCTTAGACCTAACAAATACACGAATGACACAGCTGTGCATATCCGCAAAGAAGGGGGCCAATACGTGCAGAGGAAGAATACCCTTTCCTGCTGGCGGCTCAATCCATCTCTTCGGCTGTCCCAGCCAACAATGCTATCGACATTTTAGATTTTTTTAAATTATATATATATATATATATATATATATATATATATATATATATATATATATTGTACGATAAATACAGCTGTGTACGAGGGCGTGCTGAAAAGTAATGCCTACGAATTGTTTATTTCGTTCTCAAATGGTTCAAATGGCTCTGAGCACTATGGGACTTAACATCTGAGGTCATCCGTTCAAAATGGTTCAAATGGCTCTGAGCACTATGGGACTCAACTGCTGAGGTTATTAGTCCCCTAGAACTTAGAACTAGTTAAACCTAACTAACCTAAGGACATCACACACATCCATGCCCGAGGCACGATTCGAACCTGCGACCATAGCGGTCGCGCGGTTCTAGACTGAAGCGCATAGAACCGCTCGGCCACCGCGGCCGGCTTATCAGTACCGGTTGAGTTCTCAGTATCTTGCGTATTACTCGATCGGTTTTCCACTTCGCTGACGCAATCGGCAACCGTCTGCAGCTAGACAGCTCCGTGTGTGTCTGTGAAATATTATCTGACTTAACTGCTAAGGTCATCAGTCCCTGAGCTTACACACTACATAACCTAAATTATCCTAAGGACAAACACACACACCCATAGACAGCTCCGAATTGTAGCGTGTGACACGGTGGTGTGTAACGTAACTATGTCGGAGCGTGCGAAACGGTGTGCAGTGACCGAGTTTCTAACCGCAGAAAACGTTCCTGCACATGGAGCGCCCTCTCTTCAGTATGACAGACCGTACACGACCGCAGCGGCATCTACAGCAATCCGATATCCTGGGTTCACTGGCGTCGATGATCCTCCGTACACTCCCGTCTTGACCCCATCTTTTCATCTATTTCCAAAACTTCAAGAACATCTTTGACGATTTCACTTTGACAGTGATGCAGCGGTTCAAGCAGAGATGAGGTTGTGGCATCGTCAACAAAACCAGACATTCTACACTGATGGTATCCGCGGTATCGATAGTTCCGATGCCACAGCTTAGGTGCACGCTCGTACTTTGGCACTACCAGAGCGGACGAACTATGCCGACCATAGCGCCCTCTGGCCGACGCTGTGGAGCTCAATGAGCGCCGCTCTGCATTCTGCCCATTTCATCAAGAGCAGACGGCCTGGAAACATCGCTTCTACTTCAGAATCGCTATTGAGACTTTGCAGCCGAATTCCCGTCGTAGGTAGTACACACCTACGTGCTCACCTCAGCCACAGCTGTGTATTCAGTTATGCACTTCTATTTTTGCCTATAGTAAACTTATAAAATCTACAGGCAGTACCGAAGTGCTTTACCTGTCCTGCTCCTACTCGCTTCCTTCATTCGGCCTATTTTGCAGATCACACGAGCAGACCCACGCTCCGCCTGCCAGGCGGGATACAAAAGTATCGACAAACTGTCTCTCGCTGGGAGAAACGTGTTTGTCGCCAGTGATACTATGTTGAGAATAAATGTGTAGGCATGAAGAAGAAAAATGTTGAACGTAATAAAGTTTATGTAAAAAACTTAGTTTTTACATTAAAAAATTCGGAGGTATTAGTTTTCATCATGTGCACGTAACAGCGACATGCGCAGCGAGGAGTAACCGTGCCCTTTTGTGGCAGCCGTTACGTCGTGTGATCCAGATCAGACATTCGAGTACAGGGCAGCCACGGCGCGAATCACAGCATGCGCCAGCAAGTCTGCATGTGTGGCGCGCTTGCGAAAGCACCGGGAACTGCGTGCGGCCTTATCTGCCGCGGATACGGCCTTCCGGTACGTCGCCGCGTCCCACTCGGGCAACACGAGGCAGCTTGTGCCCCAGCGGCCCGAAAATCACAGCCGCGCCGGCGAGTCCTCAAGGCAGCCTGGCTGGCGCGCTGCCAACTCGCTAAACATTCCCCGTGATGGCGGCTGCGTTGTCGCTTGTAACGCTCCTGCCTTGCCGTTGACATTTCCGTCATTAGGTGACTCACTCATTACTTGTCGACCGGAATTAAAAACTGTGACTCAGTTGCGCTTCGACCCAGCGTGGCGTCTTCAGTAGGGATAGTCCTTTCAAAATAAGTATTCGATACTTGTTTCGATTCTTACTCGGTATCGAAAGAAAAGTTCCTGACGTTACCAGCTGCTGTACAGACAGAAACCCATTAAAACCTTTTTAATATGTCACAGGAAAAGCTACTGGACAAAAGTATGCAACATTATCCAGAATTATACCAATGACTAATTGATTGTCAAAGGAACTTAACAGAAACACACCAGTCTCTTTATTGAGAGAACTGAAGAAAGGATGTGGGTCAAAAGCGTGGTTTTTGAGCAACAAAATACCACAAGTGAGTTGGGGAAATATCGTCTACTGTGACATGAAATATGACTTTTGGAAACGCCGTAGCCGGCCGGTGTGGCGGTGCGGTTCTAGGCGCTTCAGTCTGGAACCACGTGACCGCTACGGTCGCAGGTTCGAATCCTGCCTCGGGCATGGATGTGTGTGACGTCCTTAGGTTAGTTAGGTTTAAGTAGTTCTAAGTTCTAGGGGACTGATGACCTCAGATGTTAAGTCCCATAGTGCTCCGAGCCATTTTTTTGAAACGCCGTAAACAGGTAGCGCACGGGAACAGGAAACAACCCAGTGCGAAGAAGTCCTGCAATATCAATAAAAAGGGAACGATTTGTCGAATATGAAGGCATGAAAGTCGTTTTGCCGTGTTCGCACAAATGTGCTGGATATCTTACCGTCGTCGTAACATCTGTACCTAGTGAACGGTTACTTTGAAAAGCTGATCACTCAGACTAGAAATAAGTTGTCTCCTAAATATCAAAAGCAATTGCTCTTTCTGAGGAACTTTTCCAAAGGTGAACTTTTGGTTTAAGGAGTATCATTTATAAAGAAATAAAAGTTTTAATGTGTGTTATTAGACTACGTAAAATATCATATGTACTCAGGATTACTTTATTTCTACCAAAAAATTAAAATGGTATCAACGTGAGTGGCTATCGATACTTTTGGAGAAGGCATATGAGTAGTATCGCAGAACGACTTGAGTACTAGTTTGAATAAGATATCATACTTTCTTGGTATAGGAACGTTTCTTAGTCTCCAGTTAATACATGGCTAGCCATTGAAATTAAAACGCTAGGAAGAACAGCAAACGACGAAGTTTTACGCATTGTGCGTATATAGTATTGTTGGACCAGTATATAATTAATTTCGTAACTTATTTGGCAGTGTACAGGGTCTGGCAACTAGTAAACAGATGTGCCACCTGTGGCAACAACAACGGCGCGAATCCAGCTGTTCATTGAGTCGAACCGAGTTTGGATGACAGTTATGGGTACGTCGTTCCATGCTGCTTCATCTCTGTGCCAGAGATCATAAATCGTAGTGGACGGCGACTGGTGGTGGTAGTATGCAGCCCATAAACGTACGTTTTGAGTGAGTGACGAACCTGCGCTGACCATGAGTAACAGTCGAATACATTCCGTCTAGCAAGAGGTTAGAAACGAATAGGTAACTGGCAGTGTAGGTTCAAAAATGGTTCAAATGGCTCTGAGCACTATGGGACTCAACTGCTGTGGTCATAAGTCCCCTAGAACTTAGAACTACTTAAACCTAACTAACCTAAGGACATCACACACATCCATGCTCGAGGCAGGATTCGAACCTGCGACCGTAGTGGTCGTACGGTTCCAGACTCTAGTGCCTTTAACCGCTCGGCCACAGTGTAGGGTTATACTGTTCAACGATAGCGTTGACATGAGTAGGGGGGCTACAGGCGTGTCAGGCCATTTTGTTAGTGCAGATTGCCTACATCAGGGGCAGGTATGCACTCAGGGGCAAACCTATTGTTGTCCTTTAATTGAAAGGTCCTTAACCTATTGTTCTGTTAAGTGGTTTTCCATGTCATATTGGTAAGAAAAGGGGTTTGCTACACTTTCAACTACCCAGTTTCAACTACTTTTCAACAAGGTCATCTGTATTTCGAATGGAGGAAGTGGATATCTGGATGACACTGAAAAGTAGTTGAAACTATTAGTTGAAAGCCTAGTGAAGCACTTTTCGTACCTGTATCACATGGAAAATCACTTAACAGAACAATAGGTTGAGGACCTGTCAATCAAAGGAGAACAATAGGTTTGCCCCTGAGTGCATACCTACCCTGATGTAGCCCCCCTACTGGCATGGAACTCGATGACAGGATGCAGCCATCGGAGGGCACATTCATCGGCCTTAATTCACCAGAAATGTAACCAGTTATACGCACCAGACATAATGCCACTGTGTACGCACCTGCATCCCATTACCGTTACACCAGATGGTTGGGTCCGTACGACGATGGCAAATGTAATCTGACAATATTCATTGTATTTGGTGCCCCACACAGGAATACGTTCATCATGATGTTGCACTCAGAACAGGGGCAGTGCTGTGTTGAGTGTTATCGTTTCCGTCTTGTGGACTTTGCGATCTGTGGCGTCAACATAGTGCTTTCAACCACAACTATGGAGTGTCTATAAATTATCTTCACAACTTAAAGAGTTTGTTGTTGTGGTCTTCAGTCCTGAGACTGGTTTGATGCAGCTCTCCATGCTACTCTATCCTGTGCAAGCATCTTCATCTCCCAGTACCTTCTACGGAATCCAAACTGATCTTCCCTGAGGTCGGCTTCTGTCAGTTTTTCCATTCGTCTGTAAAGAATTCGGGTTAGTATTTTGCAGCTGTGACTTATTAAACTGATAGTTCAGTAATTCACATCTGTCAACACCTGCTTTCTTTGGGAATGGAATTATTATATTCTTCTTGAAGTCTGAGGGTATTTCGCCTGTCTCATACATCTTGCTCACCAGATGGTAGAGTTTCGTCAAAATTGGCTCTCCCAAGGCTGTCAGTAGTTCTAATGGAATGTTGTCTACTCCGGGGACCTTGTTTCAACTCAGGTCTTTCAGTGCTCTGTCAAACTCTTCACGCAGGATCATATCTTCCATTTCATCTTCATCTACATCCTCTTCCATTTCCATAATATTGTCCTCAAGTACATCACCCTTGTATAGACCCTCTATATACTCCTTCCACCTTTCTGCTTTCCCTTCTTTGCTTAGAACTGGATTTCCATCAAAGCTCTTGATATTCATGCAAGTGGTTCTCCTTTCTCCAAAGGTCTCTTTAATTTTCCTGTAGGCAGTATCTATCTTACCCCTAGTGAGATAAGCCTCCACATCCTTACATTTGTCCTCTAGCCATCCCTGCTTAGCCATTGTGCAATTTCTGTCGATATCATTTTTGAGACGTTTGTATTCCTTTTTGCCTGCTTCATTTACTACATTTTTATATTTTCTCCTTTCATCAATTAAATTCGACATTTCCTCTGTTACCCAAGGATTTCTACTAGCCCTCGTCTTTTTACCTATTTGATCCTCTGCTGCCTTCACTATTTCATCCCTCAAAGCTACCCATTCCTCTTCTACTGTATTTCTTTCCCCCATTCAATTGTTCCCTTATGCTCTCCCTGAAACTCTGTACAACCTCTGGTTCTTTCAGTTTATCCAGGTCCCATCTCCGTAAATTTCCACCTATTTGCAGATTCTTCAGTTTTAATCTACAGTTCATAACCAATAGATTGTGGTCAGAGTCCAGACTTTAATACCTTTAAAACTATATTAGATATTAACCACATGGTTTTCAATATGTGATAAGATAAGTGAGAAAGTTTTGTTTCCTCATTCATACACATCATTGTGTCCACCCTCAGTGGCACAGATGATGTGTTGTCAGAATTCCATTTCTCTCCACGTACAATTCAAGATCTCCAGGAAGAAGTTTAGTGCTTGAACTTGGATCTCGGCGTCGCCTATATGAACCAGGCCACACACTTAGCTTTCTCCTGTGGCGTCTACCTTTTATCAGGTTTTCTAGTTCAGTTACGATACGAAGTTTATTGACAAGTATACAAAGAACTTGTTGTTTCCGCATGATTACCCGCTCATCTGAAAATATTCTTTTGGTGGTTGTGCCTTCAATTCTGCCGTCCCTCGACTGAGGATGCTGGTTGGCAATACTTTTCTTGACATGAATGAATGCACGTTAAAAAAAAAAAAAAAAAAAAAAAAAAATGGCTCTGAGCACTATGGGACTCAATGTTAGGTCAACAGTCCCCTAGAACTTAGAACTACTTAAACCTAACTAACCTAAGGACATCACACACATCCATGCCCGAGGCATGATTCGAAGCTGCGACCATAGCGGTCGCGCGTTTCCAGACGGAAGCGCCTAGACCGCTCGGCCACACCGGCCGGTGAATGCATGTTATTTGTGCCTGTGTGAGTCAGTGCCGTAACGTCGAGGCTTCATTCGCTACTTTGTGTAGAATATCTTTCTGGTTCGTTACCTTATTCTCCATTCTGGTGGAGCTTCAAGATGTACTGTAGATCAGATTCCTTTGAACTGTGTCGCCTCCTGATCTGAGAACAGGCTGGTAGCGTAAGACATGGGCATCAGGACTAGACCTGGTAAAGAAGTCCTGTGATGTTCATCCAACAGTGGAGCTGATAACTGCTTCACGTTTTCAAGTGTTTTCCAAACCGTGTGAATAACTGGAAACCCGAAACTGTCTGTTAATCACGGTCGCCGTACGGTATGTGTGGTACGACATGTGCAGGAGAAGGGAGTTGCCGGTCGTCCTTCTGAACTTGTTCGGCATTTACACGGAGGACTCTGCAGAGGCCGGGACACAGCGGCAGCACGTACAGCGCTATGGCAGCAGCACGGGGCTCACTTGCGAGCGCCAGTCGTCGTAAACGCGTTATTACCTCTGACGGACAAAAGAAGGCACACGGGAGAAGTTTGTGGTGTTTCATATAAGCGCTTCTAGGTGGTGTTCCAGGTTACAAGAATAGAAGAGACGCGTTTGTGAAAATGTTGTGTGCGGACGCGGACAACAGCCCAGAAAACGTCGAAACTTCCCTAAAAATCATCAAACGCAATAACAGCACTCCACAGAAATTAATCGTTGGGGAGAATATATACAAAAGTCTATACCCGCGAGAAAATACCAAATGATTACACAGCTCTCTGCAATGATGCCAAAGTGAAGATTCCTCCCTCCACCTCTCCCCTTCCCAAACAGACAGACAGACAAACACATACATACAATCTCGAGCTTGCGAGCTCGTCAACTCTTGTCAGCGCCGCGTTCAGATATTTCACAGCACTCAGAAAACAAGATGGTGAAACAGAGGAGCCATCGTAACAGGGCGCTCTCTGTACACAGTGAAACAGTTTTACACTACAACCGAACCACCAGAAACTTTATACACTGCATGATGAAACATATTAAAAGGTTTACCACTTGTCAGTCTCACAAATTTCGAGCAAATTTAGATGTTTTTATCATGTAAGCAAGGAACTCTCGCGGGAAGGATCACAAGATGAGGTGGCCTCATGCTTGCTATAAATGTATTGGTTTTTGTGATCCTTCCCATGACAATTCAGTGACCCTTACATGTTTTTGTAAATATAAAGGTTCTAAAGCTAATTAATTTGCTTGTCTGTTGTGAGGCCATCGTACAATTATCTCATGACCCACTACTGAGAATGTAACCCCCCCTCTTTGTCAAGTGTGTGATATATTTACCATAGCATGTTTCAGGACTACGTCATCCTATTATCAGTGGTGTGAACTAAGGAAACAAATTAATACATCGCACTACTGCACATACAGACAACCTCGTAAATATCTGCATTGTCCTGGATTATAAAATGCCTTAAAGTTTATGAGCCATTGGACACAGTCAGACTTTTTAACCAGCAATTAAGATGTCCTTTCAAACATAAAACTCTTCACTTAATATCTCATGTTGGCACCTAATACTTTCAGATGACCCAGTTGTAAACTAAAGGCAAGTGCCTTCACCTACCAAAGATGTAACTAATCCTGTAACGCACATGTCATTGCTGTCTACCACAATATCTTTGAATACTACATATGTCAAGATATAGCATATCCTAAAAGCCAATACTGCACTTCAGCTGCAATGTATACATCTATATAGAAGCTAGTGAGAAATAATCTGCAGGTTAAGTAGTGCTGAGAAGTAATTCTTCAGAAAACAATTCTGTTCGTTCCGTCTTTCCCGAATAAATTAGCATTGAAGTTAGCTAATCAGGCCATCACGCACCAGAGACGGTTCATCACTGTTTCTGATTGCCCTGTAATACAATGCATCTCAACCTTTACCACCTGGTGTCCCCTTTCCAACATCAGAATATATGATGCCCCCCTACGTTTACTTACTTATTTATTATTTTCGTTCTTTCGAGAAACTTTATTTGACATTTGCTGCAATCCGCTCTTTAATAAAAGAGTGTTATCAAATGTAAAACAATACAAAACTACAGTGTTTCATATGATTTGGTATTATGTTACTTGTGCGGCGCCGCCGCTCCCCCTCCCCCCCCCCCCCCCTCATAAATCTCTCAGGGGCGATCCCCCCCACCAGGGGGCGCCCCAAGGTTGAGAAGCACAAAAAAAATGAGCAACCGGGCACATAAAAACAAAATGCCGCTTCCTTCTTCTCATGTATGGGATCGCATAAGCAGTCTCCGAATGTGAAACTATGGTCTATGCTATCTCGTACATGTGTGAGGCGTCATCAACTACTTACACACCTATTCGAAGTATCAGGAAGTTTTAAATAAAGGTAACAATGCGCCATTTTAGTTCCACTGCATTGTTATCAAAGTAGTCAAAAGTATCCTGCAGGTGGCATTCTAAAACAGTGAACCAGGAATGAAATTTATCGACTCGAGTCTGTTTCACGTCTGCTTGAGAAGATGTGCAGACGCTGGTGAGAACACACGTGGTGCGTGAAGACTGAAGTGCTGCCCGTCCCTACAGCGCCTCCCGTGTGCGGCGCCACTTCTCGGAACCTCGCGTGACGTCAGAGCTCTAGAAATCCGACCTGCTGCAAGGTCGAGTGTCGCACGCAGAGCGGATCGACTCGAATTCCTTCCTTCCTTCCTTCCATCCTTCCTTTCGTTCTTTCCTCATTTTTCCGCTCTTGGGTAGTTGCTGTACGGGCTTGACATCTGTATTCTTCTGACAGGAGTGTAGTACGGCAGTCCCATATTGGAGACAGCGTCTCTAGGGCACCAACAAGAAGTGTTAGCGGTTCTACGACTGGGCAGTGTGTCAACTGGCGAACTGATTAAGCATGCCGTTCTAACATCCCAGTTGTTTCTTGAATGAGCTCACATCAGACTTACGTGATACTGAGGCAAATTGTCGGGTGAGGCAGACAGTTGTAACGGATTTCGCGTAGATCTCCGTCGAAAAAGTGATTGACATCAATTTCGCCTTTTGTACCGGCGGTCCGTAATTTTTGAGTAAACTACGTTGAACTTTTCTGCATCTTTGTAAATCCTAATAGCCGTAAGCCATGAGCGACCATGTGCGGTGGCGTAGTGGTTAGACAGTGGACTTGGTAGTGGCAAGATCGGTGTTCATATCCCCGACACATTCTTGTTTTCTGTGATTTTTCTCTGACATTGCAGGCCAGTGGTTCCCAATTTTCCTGTGACTATTACCCTGAGTGCTATCGTATATTAGTTGGTACCACCCCCCCACCCCCCTCCTTTCGACCATCATCATCAATATTAGCGCCTAATTAAACACTGGAATGAAAAAGAGTTTCCTTTGAACACTTTCATTTTAAAAATGACGAAAGATAAATGGTATTTAGTTTTGTAGGCGCTTTATTGAAGCACGAACTAATGAGTCAGTGAGAAAATTGTTTTCGTAAAATGAAGAACAAACCGCCTTTAGTCACAAGTTGTGTTTATTTACTGCACTATGCATTTCGAGCCCTGGAGGCTCATCTTCAGGTGCTTTTTAGTGGTTTACATCAGGTTTTTTTTTTTTTTTAGTTGTTTGCCTGTTGATATTACATTTTTGTGTTACAACATGGTATATTGTAGATATAAGTTTAACAGCGTTAATAATATGAAACTAACTTACAGTTGTATGATGTCTGCTTCTGTTGTGCAGTTGGTACACACAATACACATCTTTAATTTTGTAGTACATACATAGTCGCACACTTTTTCGTACATTGTAGTAACAGAACGTAAACATGCCAAAGATTCTCGTTCATACAGATGTTCTACTTCTATATATAATCGATTTTCTTGTTTCACAGAAGATAATATGATATAGTATTACTAGTACACAGGTATTATTAAAATAATTATTTGGCCCCATGTTGTAGGTTGTCAGATGTTTGTATATTATAGATTTGATTTCTCAGGAAAAAATGAACTTTTAAAGGTGTAGAAAAAATTGTGGCTGTTAAACTCTGCTTGTTCATTCAACAAGTTTTCGGTATATTTTTCTTTGTGTAGCATTATTTATAATCTTAACAAGCATTCCATACTTAGGCACAGTATCACAAAAAATAGCTAACTTATTCAAAAAGAAAAAAAAAACAATATTAAAATATCTTTCTCCACAAACAGCAAACTTGGATACCACTTACCTCACACAGTGAACACAAACAAGCCAATAACACAACACAGTGGAATATATAAATTACAATGTAACAGTTGCCCTGCATTTCACATAGGAAAAACTGGAAGAACCTTCCACACACGGTACAAAGAACACACCGACGCCTTTCGACTAAACCATTTTGAAAAATCTACAATAGCTAACCATATGTATATTAATAAACACAGACTTCACGACGTCCACAACAGCCTAACTGTACTTCACACAGAACCTAACAGTAAAAAACTTAATCTACTAGAAGAGTTAGAAATAATGCTACACAAAGAAAAATATTCCGAAAACTTGTTGAATGAACAAGCAGAGTTTAACAGCCACAATTTTTTCTACACCTTTAAAAGTTCATTTTTTCCTGAGAAATCAAATCTATAATAGTACAAACAGCTGACAACCTACAACATGCGGCTAAATAATTATTTTAATAATACCTGTGTACTAGTAATACTATATCATATTATTTTCTGTGAAACAAGAAAATCGATTACATTTAGAAGTAGAACATCTGTATGAACGAGAATCTTTGGCATGTTTACGTTCTGTTACTACAATGTACGAAAAAGTGTGCGACTATGTATGTACTACAAAATTAAAGATGTGTATTGTGTGTACCAACTGCACAACAGAAGCAGACATCATACAACTGTAAGTTAGTTTCATATTATTAACGCTGTTAAACTTATATCTACAATATACCACGTTGTAACACAAAAATGTAATATCAACAGGCAAACAACTAAAAAAAAAAGAAAACCTGATGTAAACCACTAAAAAGCACCTGAAGATGAGCCTCCAGGGCTCGAAATGCATGGTGCAGTAAATAAACACAACTTGTGACTGAAGGCGGTTTGTTCTTCATTTTACGAATGTAAAACAGTCACGGTCGAAACACTGGAAAACAATGGATAAAATTAAGAAAATTGTTACTGCTTATTTCTACCGTTTTTAAAGAATGATGAAGCAATTCCAACTGCGTCGCGAGCGCTACTTACAACTCCTTCTCAGAAAAGAAAGCTGACTTCCCACGTTTAGGATAGACACTCGTTATAAGTTACAAAACGTGCCTCCTGTGCAACACTATTCACCCTAACGACGCTTGTTTCACTCATACCCTGCATCCCCTTTTACAGTCAACCAAATTAAAATGTGAGCACTGTTAGGTGTATTGTTTGCAGATCGCTGGAGTGATAAACTCCATACTTCTGAACTTTCAGAAATTGTGAGAGTTGAGGCGTTCAGTGCTTTGTATGACCACCGTCACTAATAATAATAATAGTGGTAACACAAAATATAATCAGCCAACTCGCTCACTTGGTGATGTGACCTCTTCGAGCCTACGTGCAACGCAGGATCCCTGCAGGTTCTTCCATTTCCGACGGTCTTCAGCTTCCCGTTGCCAGTTCTACACATACGGTGGTCAGAAACAATCTGAAAGGCTTGTGTGGGTGTTGCAGGGTATGTTGTGCTAAGAAATAATTGTTAAGAAAAAAAGTCTATACGTTGCGCCGTTTCCGCCTTAATTAGCATTGAAGGTAGCCTATCAGGCCGCTGCGCGCGCAAATTGAAGCTGCGTGCTGTTGGTCGCCAGATACAATTAGTGGCAGTTGTTTTCATGGCGTAGAAGATAGCGCACGAGACTGCTCAGATTTTGGCTCGAGTTCGGTCTTTACTACTGTCCCATGTCCAATTTTTCAATCGCTCACTTGTTCGGTTTCGGGAAACCAAACGAAAAAAAACACGTTTGGAGACACAATCTCCGGCGGTTCGCTTGCACATGGGGGCGTACCGCCATGATTGGCTAACTTCAATGCTAATTAAATCGTCAAAACTTATGTAGTCAATATTACGGTCTTGCGAAATGATGGTAATGGTAATGATCTTTTAAAAATAATTTAGCTTCATGACCGAAACACAGTTGTACATTTCACGGCTCCCCTCCGTCTATAATGATCTACTTGTCGGCGGAGTATTACGTCCTAATCTTTCTTTCAAGCGACGCGAGCGTTGAAAGCACCATATTCTGTGTTTACGAACTCTGGTTCAAATACGGACTCCGCTTGTTATGAAATCCTTCTCTTTACGTAAAAAGCACTTTTTCACGGTGTAATTAGTATCTCAAAAAAAATGGTTCAAATGGCTCTGAGCACTATGGGACTTAACATCTATGGTCATCAGTCCCCTAGAACTTAGAACTACTTAAACCTAACTAACCTAAGGACAGCACACAACACCCAGCCATCACGAGGCAGAGAAAATCCCTGACCCCGCTGGGAATCGAACCCGGGCGTGGGAAGCGAGAACGCTACCGCACGACCACGAGATGCGGGCAGTATCTCAGCATTGTAAATAATTGCATTCATTTGATGTGGAAGAAGTGGTGAATATTTTGTTCCATTAGTTCTTGATCACCAAACTTACGCAACTGTCCTGGGCTAAAATCACAAACCACTTCCTGTCTCACAGATCGAGAAAATAAAGCTGCCATTCTTACTAACCGCAAATAAAATATATTTTAGTGATTGCAAGAAAACTGTATCTCAGTGACAGAAGAAGTGACCATGCCAGAACTGATCTAAATGGTTAAGGGAAGTAAATCAAGCCTTTGTACACTGTGGACAAGATTTTTATGAGAAGATATTTCTGTTCTGCCACTAGGATCTGAATTCAGTAGAACTGACGTGGAACATAGTTGATCAGAAACTATCATGAATAAATGTCAACAATGTCTCACTGAAAACTTCGAAGTGACTGACAAAAAGCCACATAGAAGAAGCAATTGTTGATTGTGTGGAAGAGTGAGCACATCCTAGAAACATTAAAAATTATCTCTGGCGTTGTGGAATGGAACAGAAACTTGAAAAATTTGTAATAGAGGCTAAAGGGAGCGACTGGAACAAGGCTGTTGTCCCGTGAAGCTGATCAGGATGAAGTCCTACCTAAATAGTAACAATATCTACGTACAGTACTCAATAAGAGGCATTATTATTAAGTACTATGTTTATTGTTATGACTTACAACCGCGTATTACGTATTCTTACGTTTACGCAGCGTCAGTACCGTTTTGAAGCGGGCGACATGACTTCTGTGTCTACCGACGTGTTTGCCCTTCTGTAAAGTAACTCCAGACACCATGGTCTCGCCACAAGATGTCCACTGTCAGACGGGCGAAGGGCACGTAAGGGTAAGTTTGTGATGGAGCCTAGTTGCTGGCTCCTCACTGCTCACTGCTGGCGCATCTCAAGTGGCTCCTTGTCGGGAGTAATTACCCTGCAGCTGATCACATGGCTAGCCGAGCGGAACAGAACTCCTTGAATGACCTAGAAGCAGCCAATCACGGCTTAAGTTCCAGGAAATGCGGCGATGGTCGCGTGGCAGAATAAAAACCAGCTTGATATCATCGCCTGACAATGATCGTAGCGAGCAGCGATTGTGCGGGTTAAATGGGCCGGTAAGACTCATGGAACACAAACCAATTCGATATTATCAGCTGACGAGGATGGTAGCGAGCAGCGATGGTGCAGGTTAAATGGGCTGATATGACTCATGGAACACAGATCAGTTCGATATCATCAGTTGACGAGGATGGTAGTCAGCAGTGATGGTGCAGGATAAATGGGCCGGGATGACTCATGGAACACAAATCAGTTCGATATCATCAGCTGACGATGATCGTAGCGAGCAGCGATTGTGCGGGTTAAATGGGCCAGTAAGACTCATGGAACACAAACCAATTCGATATCATCAGCTGACGAGGATGGTAGCGAGCAGCGATGGTGCAGGTTAAATGGGCCGATATGACTCATGGAACACAAATCAGTTTGATATCATCAGCTGACGAGGATGGTAGCGAGCAGCGATGGTGAGGGTTAAATAGGCTGGTAAGACTCAGCGAGCTTGTTTCATCATCGCTGGGCAATGCCAGCGAGGAACGAGATGGCAGCATAAGCTGACAGAAAGAGAAAAGTGTCCCTTGCGCATGCACAATACACGTACTGAAGTCCTTGCGGCAAACAACTGTGGCCACATAGCGTCATTAAGTGGACCATTGTTGGTAGTTGAGATTGTTGCCTCGGCGCCATACGACACATACTGCATTCATCATAAGAATAAACATGATGTCAACATTACACTACGTTTTCTTCCGCGTTTCGTGGAATTTCATTGGATTTCGTTTCAGAAAGTGGAGCGGAAGCCAGGATGGCTTAAGTACAGTCAAACGATAGTAACGATGCATGTTGTGCTGTATGTTATGTGGATATCGGCGCAATGATAATAAACGGCCAACAGCTTTACCGGCGCTCGACAGCACTATCCAGCCAGCTGCTCCGACTAAACTGTAGTGACATGAACAGTTGCAGTTAAGATGTAAATGGAGATGAGCAGAGAAACACTATATCTTCGAATTTTTAAACAGAATGGAATAATATACGGCGAAACTTCGGTAATATGCTTCTTAGGGGACCAGATGGAAAACGTAACACGCTCTAGTTCTTAGCAAACATTTTAGTGTAGTTAAAAATAAAAGTAATGAAAATATCTGAATGAAACAGTGCTTCAATACGGAAGCCATTGAAAGTAAGTCACCTTCTAATCTCTAAGCTCCTTCCATATCCGGCCGGATCCGAGGAATAAATGTCAGTACTGGAACTGATAACGCTGGCCGGAGTGGCCGAGCGTCTCTAGGCGCTACAGTCTGGAACAGCGCGACCGCTACGGTCGCAGGTTCGAATCCTGCCTCGGGCATGGATGTGTGTGATGTCCTCAGGTTAGTTAGGTTTAAGTAGTTCTAAGTTCTAGGGGACTGATGACCTCAGAAGTTAAGTCCCATAGTGCTCAGAGCCATTTGAACCATTTGGAACTGATAACAAGGCGACCAAGGACAGAATCCACGAAGCCATCATAGTGCCACATTTTCTTCTCTTCTTTTATGACATTCTGTTTTGCATCTCGCCAGCGCTCTTCAGTGACGTGTGGCAAAGCTTCGTGCATTAGTTCCGGTGTGTTTGTCAGCTTAAATTTTCTGTTATTTATCTCTACAAATACCTTAACTTGGCTCCAGATCGATTCGATTGTGTTCAGTCTGCAACTGTGAAAACACGGCATTTGTCTGGCGTGCTCTAAGCTGTGGAAATGGTTGTATTCCACGCTTCTACAGTGCTTATCACTCTGGCTCGTGAGAGCTCACATCTGTCCACATCGTCCAAATAAATAGTATTTGATTTTTCATGTTTGCCCTAAAAATTTAATTTTTAATATTTCTTTCATTTGAATAATCTTTATCAATTATCGTGTATAAAACATCAATAACTAAGAATTTATATTTGCAATGGAAATTGGAATTTTGTGCGTGACATGTAATGATGATTAGATACGTTTCAATTAGCATAAATTTGATATATTTTATAATTAAACGACGTAGGTATTCGAATTGGACCGAAAAAGAAATTAAAAAAAAAAGAATGCAGAGAGATTCAGTCCACCAATCCACTGAACAGCCGATCATATCATTCCTACACGTGTGCTACTGCGGCTGACCATTCATAGCGTTCGTGTTTGTTTACATTACGTTACTTCGGATAATGGAATGTAGTCGAATTAAGTCGGGTGATGCTGAGGGAATTAGATTAGGAAAGGAGATACTTAAAGTAGTAAAGGAGTTTTGCTATTTGGGGAGCAAAATAACTGATGATGGTCGAAGTAGAGAGGATATAAAATGTAGACTGGCAATGGAAGGAAAGCGTTTCTGAAGAAGAGAAATTTGTTAACATCGAGTATAGGTTTAAGTGTCAGGAAGTCGTTTCTGAAAATATTTGTATGGAGTGTAACCATGTATGGAAGTGAAACATGGACGATAAGTAGTTTGGACAAGAAGAGAATTGAAGCTTTCGAAATGTGGTGCTACAGAAGAATGCTGAAGATTAGATGGGTAGATCACATAACTAATGATGAAGTATTGAATAGAATAGGGGAGAATAGGCGTTTGTGGCTCAACTTGCCCGCATCTCGTGGTCGTGCGGTAGCGTTCTCGCTTCCCACGCCCGGGTTCCCGGGTTCGATTCCCGGCGGGGTCAGGGATTTTCTCTGCCTCGTGATGGCTGGGTGTTGTGTGCTGTCCTTAGGTTAGTTAGGTTTAAGTAGTTCTAAGTTCTAGGGGACTGATGACCATAGCTGTTAAGTCCCATAGTGCTCAGAGCCATTTGAACCATTTGGCTCAACTTGACAAAAAGAAGGGGCCGGTTGGTAGGACATGTTCTGAGGCATCAAGGGATCACAAATTTAGCATTGGAGGGTAGCGTGGAGGGTAAAAATCGTAGAGGGAGACCAAGAGATGAATACACTAAGCAGATTCAGGAGGATGTAGGTTGCAGTAAGTACCGAGAGATGAAGAAGCTTGCACAGGACAGGGTAGCATGGAGAGCTGCATCAAACCAGTCTCAGTACTGAAGACCACAACAACAACAACTTCGTATAAAGTATAGTTACAAGCTGCTGTTACTTTTCCTGCTTCGTACATTGTCTCTGGCGCAATAAACGCGCTGGTGGACCACTACAACAATGCCATGTCCCTCTTCGAACTGATTTTGGACTCTTGTCGTCCTGGCTAGAACAAGAAGTCACAGATTTTGGTTACGCGCTTCGCTTGGCCGCGTTGTATCCCAGCGCTGTTGCTGATGAGTCGGAACCGTGCGGTGTGACGTAACAGTCTGTTGATTAACAGCGTCCACTTGGGCTTCAGTTAATGCGATGCGTGATGTAACCCGTGGGGGCTGGAAAAACCACTCATGGGAAGCGCAGCCTGTTTTACTGACACCTGATAGGTTGCAAGTGGTAGATGAAGGTGAACAGGTAGTCACCCTACTAGATTGCCGCAAGACTTGTAACACAGTACCACATTGAACCGATGTAAATAACACATCTTGTCCAAATGAATCTAATATAATGAAGAGGAGATGGAGATTCGACGTACTGTAGACGAATAGTTCATTAGAGGCGGTGTACAAACTTGGGAAAGACGGCTTCAGAAGTCGGCAGCATCCTTTCAAAAGATTCCATCCGAGCATTTGTCGTATGGAATTCAGGAAAACTAGGAGAAACTAAAGTCTGGACGACCGACCTGGATTGAAAAGCCCTCCCAAATGCGAGTCCAGTCCATTAACCATTGCGCCAGCTCGTTCAGTTTGACTAATAGATGGGTAGTGCGTTGTGGTAAACGGCGGCTGTTCAATACAGACATCTGACTTCTCGGCTAAAGGAATCTAGCAGCACTCTTAGACTGGTCGCTGACTATGCTTCGCCTATAGCAGGTGTGCTCAATCCGTCGATCGTGATCTACCGGTCGATCGCCATGGCTTTGTGAGTCGATCTTTCAAAACCTTTCTCCTAAATCTCTTAAAGTAAGCTGTTATTGACGTGTTTGTGCAAAATGAGTGCATCAAAACATAGGAAAACATATCACCTAGATGGTGAGTGAGTAGAGCTTGGTACGTTGCTTGAAGATAATTGTAAACGTTTGATACGTAATGCTACTTTAGCCCAGAAGCGGATACAGAAAAACGTCAAGAGGCGGGCGCTAAAGATATCTCGAGCTACCTTTACTTTCACCGTAATAAAAAATAATCAAGTCACATGCGAAGTTTAAGAAAGTTTTATTCAAACTGATTACACACAGTCCGCAGCTCGTGGTCGTGCGGTAGCGTTCTCGCTTCCCGCGCCCGGGTTCCCGGGTTCGGTTCCCGGCAGGGTCAGGAATTTTCTCTGCCTCGTGATGACTGGGTGTTGTGTGATGTCCTTAGGTTAGTTAGGGTTAAGTAGTTCTAAGTTCTAGGGGACTGATGTCCACAGAGTGCTCAGAGCCATTTGAACCACTTTTTCTCGCAGCTCGAGACACGGAAGGGGATTGCATTGTCGCCGGTTCCAAGCGAAAGTTTGCGGTAAGCGAACACACGTGCTCTGCGCTGAAGAAACCGTGTATGCTGAAAATTATGTCTCTCGCTTTCTTGTCCAGAATTTTTCGTTTACCACCACCATCAGCCGTAACGACTCGCAACGAATGTAATAAAAATTCACTAAATAACTCGCTACGCTTAATGCTGGCAGTGGCTACGACATTCATAGCACAGCGCTGAGAATACTACTTAACACGTAGATACACAGAACAAGCATAAACTCGACCGCCATCGTTCGTGGCTCCCCACTATAGTTCCACATCATCGACGCATGTTGGCTAAGAAGGCAGAGTTGTAACTGAACGCTTCCCGGGCATATGTCTTGCGCAATAATATTATGCCGTTCCTGTCCTCGGACATTCGCGCAATGTGTTAACACAGTATTATAGTGCAATAAATAGTGAGTTTGTGAGAGCAGTGCATGTACGCTGACTTAGCAAACGTCATAGGATAGTGGGCGACAGATGGCGCAGGCGTGTTGTATGCGCACCATACGCCCCCTGTTCCAGCTGTTGTGTAGACCTTCTAGAATGTGGTTGGCAAGTGATTTGTGTAACACGCAAAGTAGACGGGACCAGACGCCGTTCGAACGGGATATGATGGTCGGCGCGCAACGGATGAGAATTTTGATTTCGCCAGTGGTGCAGGAATCCGTATTCACACGTTCAACTGTGCCCGGGGTGTACTGTGATTGATACAATGAGGATGTCACAGCCTACAACAGACGAACTACTGGTCGTCCAGCCACCCTCGATGACCGTAACCGGCGACATCTGAGACTTCTGGTCAGTAGTAACAGAAGGCCACCAGTGCAACAAATATTGGCTTAGTTCAACACAGGACTTGCTAGATACGTCTCCCAGTGGACAATCCCTAGGAACATGGGTTCCATGGGATGTTGGAGCTGGTGCCGCACATAAGTGACACTGTTAACCCAACATCATCGGGCACAATGGCTTGCATTTGACGCCAGTCACCAGAAACGGACACAGGAACAATGGCGTAATGTGAAATGCTCGGACGAATCACGATTTCGACTGCACCGTGCCGATGGGAAACATCGTGTGTGGCGTAGACCATATGAATCGATGGATCCCGCCTGCCAAGATGTAGTCCAAGGTGGTGATATCTCTGTTATGGTCTGGGGTGCATCTTCCTGGGACGCGCCTGTAGTTGTCCTGGAAGGGTCTTTGTATAGTCTGCTGTATGCTGAGTTGGTCGGGGACCATCTCCACTCATTTTTTGCCTTCCAAAACCCTGCCGATTTTGCGGTATTTCAAGATGATAACGCGTCGCCACGTCGCTCGGGAATTGTTCCAGGTACACGCAGGGGAGATCCGACGACAGGTGGTCATCCCAGAACCCAGATTTGAACTCTGTCGATCTCATCTGGGTGTCATGGAACGCTGGCTCCATGCCGTGGATGCTGTACCCACGAACAGACCAGAATTGGCTGCCGCTGCGCAAACGATTTGGTGTCAGCAGCTTCCAGAAGAGTTCCAGGGACTTATGCAGCTGGAACAGCACTATCTGGCAGCCTTGCGCGATCATGATATAGAATAGAAATCTGCGCGCGAAACCTCTAAAACGGCTGATTAGTGAATGTGCACAGACCCTCGTTCTGTTTCCGTTTCATTGAATGTTTTGATGTCCATTGTTTGCTGCTATTGTCAAGGAGAATGAAAATTACGTTTTCGTATTACCTCATATTTCATTATAATAGACTACTACTTTTAAAAGGACAGTCAAATCCAAAGGCGGTTGAATTATTTTGAGAAATTTCTGAATGAAGAAAATGTAAGAGTGAAAACTGAGGAAGGAGGGGCAAACGAAGGATTAACGATGGATATAAGTAGAGATGAAGTCGAACGGGCAGTTGAAAAGATGAAAAACGGGAAGGCAGTTGGCCCAGACCAGATCCCCGTTGAGGTATGGAAGTGTCTCGGTAAAAAGGGAACTGAGCTCCTTTGGGATTTAATGAAGAAGATTTGGCGACAGGAGGAGATGCCAGACGAGTGGAGAACTAGTGTATTGATCCCAATATTTAAGGGGAAAGGTGATGTGGAGGACTGCAGTAACTATAGAGGTATTAAAATAATGGCACACACAATGAAAATTTGGGAAAGGGTTATAGAAGCAAGATTACGCAAGGAGACTGTGGCGTGTGAAGAACAGTTTGGGTTCATGCCTGGAAGAGGAACGACTGATGCAATACATGCTTTAAGGCGGATAGTGGAGGGACACGGGGAGCTACAAGCCGATCTACATATGGCTTTCATTGATTTGGAGAAAGCACATGACAGAGTCCCAAGGGACGAAATATGGAGAAGCATGAGAGAGCAGTGCGTGCCAGAGAAGTATGTGACGTTAGTGAAGGAAATGTACAGAGGAGCAATGACACAGGTGAGAAGTAGCGTGGGCATGACAAAGGAGTTTCCAGTAAAAGTAGGGTTATATAAAGGGTCTGCGCTTAGTCCCTGATTATGGATGTGCTGGTGAAAGATGTGAAGAAGGAAGCACTGTGGAATATGATGTTTGCCGATGATGTGGCTCTTTGTGAGCAGAGCATCGACAGACTTGAGGAAAAGCTGGAGGATTGGAGGAAGGCACTAGAAGAAAGAGGGATGAAAATCAGCAGGGCAAAGTCAGAATATTTAGCACTGAAGGATGTGCAGATTAGGTCTTGCAAGATCCAGGATGATGAGCTGAAATGGGTCTGCAAATTTAAATACTTGGGATAGTACATACAGAGGGATGGAGGACTGGAAAGCGAGATACAACACCGAATAAATTGCGGTTGGAACAACTGGAGGAAAATGAGCGGAGTGTTGTGTGACAAGAAGGTGAGCATTGGGTTGAAAGGGAAAGTGTACAAATCGGTAGTAAGACCAGCTATGATATACGGGGCAGAGACATGGCCAATCACAGCAGCCCAGGAAAGGAAGATGGAAGCGGCGGAAATGAGGATGCTGAGGTGGATGTGTGGGGTAACAAGGAAGGACAGGATTAGAAATGAATTTGTTAGAGGAGCTGTGAAAGTGGGACCCATGGGGAAAAAGATACAAGAGAGCAAACTAAGGTGGTACGGATACTTACAGAGAAAAGGGGAAGAGTATATCCGAAACAGAGTTGAAGATATAAAGATTGAAGGAGCGAGAAGGAGAGGAAGACCGAAGATGAGGTGGAAGGGTAAGATATCCGGGGACCTAAGGGAGAAAGGATGGGAGAAGGAAGAGGCAATGGATAGAGAACTATGGAGGAGAAGGATCCAGAAGAGCAACGCCGACCCTACGTGACGTGGGACAAGGCGACGATAAAGAAAGAAAAAGAAAGAAATTAAAAGAACAGTCAATGATTTTTGAGCCATGACTATGTACACTGCTGGCCGTTAAAACTGCAACAGCATGAAGACTCGATACAACACGACAGATGGGCATGAATATGTTTAGGCTGATGATCAACATTCCAGCACAGTCCCATAAAGCAGATAGGAGTAACGTCATAGACATACTGTATACAAGGAAACGTCTCCTGAAGAAGGGAACTGTATACCCTTTATGTTGTACGTAATGAATTAAAGAAATAATCTACAAAAAGTAACAGCTACGTGCTTGTTAAGAAATATAATTCGTTATTTAGCTGACGGAGCTCTGTCTGCATGCCACGTGGGGCGGGACTAGATAACAAGTTTCGTATGGGCAGTAGGATTGGCAGCAGCTTTGCAGTAGAAACGAGGAAAAGACCTTGACAGGCGTGACCCAGTGCTGCCTGCTGAAAGTGACCCTGGCGTTCTTATCGTCGTCGGCTTGTATCGCGTACTGCCTAGCTGCTGATGCCAGTACCAGCCCATTACGTGGCGCTTCCTAGCCTGTTTTGCTTCTCGCACTAACGTTTATCTTGTTTCACGCATACGCAAGTATTCTAATGACATAGAGATGCTGCCAATATTGTCGCCATGTTGGAGTTCCGTGCAGGCTTCAGAGTTTTTTGTTTGTTTGTTTGTTTATTTAGTGATTTGTGTTTCTCAACAGAGATACGTTAATTCGGCTCCGTAACTGAGTTCGCTAACGACCTTCAGGTAGTGCCAGTCGACTTGAAGGTACCAGGGTCAGACTTTGACAGTAGATGAAATTTTAATCATGCGTATTTGGCCACAAAGGGGAGGAAATATTGTGGTGTAAAGTTTCTGATTACCAGAGCGTGCATCAGTGCCCTACATACAATTCAAAACTGTAGGTAGTCGAATGTTGCTATTTGACACTGGTAGACTATATGACAGTCCTGGTTGCACGTTGTCCACCTCGGTTACTTTCACAACCATCAGTCATAGTACATTTACAACACTATAACTGACTACATAAGCACTCAGAATCAATCATCTTGCGACACAGGTAAAGGGACGAGAAGACGACGGCCATACCACAACATATGGTTGCTCTGCGAATATTCGTGAAGATAGGTCAACTTTTTTGTGCAAACATTGCCGGGAAGCCTTTACGTCCTTAAAAGGTGCCGCATCAATTTATGCACATACAACTTCGGTGTAAGCCATCCAAAGTGGATTTGCACTGTTTAGTAGGTATCCAGCATATGTAAATAGATGTGCTTTTGTGAACATGTTTGAATCGTGTTAAAAGCATCTGTGAGAGATATATATGTGGACACGGCCCTTTGGACAAGATGCTGTGTGATTTTAAATATTTTACCGATGACAAACGTTTATAGCGTGCTGACTTTTATCCACCTGAGATCTTATGCAAGAGGTCAGCGTAAAAGTAAAATGCTTTACTACTAAAAAAAAAAAAAAAAAAAAAAAGAAAAGGAGACCTGACGATAACAGCTAAGACTGTTGAAACCGGCTGTCTTTAATAATAACATTATTTTGTGCGACCCCCTTCTTTAGTTTTGAATGTTGCTTTTAGTTTTTTAGGGTCTTACAATATCGTCATGCATTCATGGTCTCCCCCTGAGGCAAGAAATTCGATCAAAATCATGCCTTTTCTGTCCAAAAACACTGTCGCCATAATTTATTTATTTTTTTTTTTTGCCCGAAACTGTAATTTTGAACTTATTGGCAGATGAGGATTTGGTGTGACGCCATTGTGACGAGCATCCTTTTGGCTCAGGCGTGTGATGGGCCACCCACATTTCACTTTGTCACAACAGAAAATCCTCGTTCCAGTTCGAGGCGGTAACGGTCTCGTATAAGAGGGTTCTTGAGAGCTGTGGAAACATCGCATAAATTTCGTCCGGCCTTCACGAACAGTTTCCTCGATTTTTTGCACCAACTCATCAGTCAACAAGTAAGGCCTTCGTCCTGTGTTTCGTCATAAACGTTTGTCCTGCCTCCACTAAACTTTCTCCACCACTTAAGAACACTGGTTATGTTCACAACATCTTAACCGTAAACCGTTTTGATTCTCGCAAAAACTTCGATACGTGTTATTACTTTCGCGAGTGGGGAGCGGATCACTGCACGTGGTTCGCTCTTGGCGGGATTTCTTAACCGGCATCTATCACGCCACCAGACACTACAACACGGAGTTACGTATTACCGTGTTCGTGTGATGCTCCCTGTGGTCAGGGATACCCCCCCCCCCCCCTCTCCCTCTTCTCTCTCTCTCTCTCTCTCTCTCTCTCTCTTTCTCTCTCTCTCTCTCTGCCACTCAGTGTCGCCAACCCTCAAAAAACAAAAAAAACAAAAACCATAGCCCGTTACAGCCACGGAACACTTACTTTCTGAACATGCCTTGTAACTGGACCCAGGCAGGAAAAGCTTGATACGTCGCTTTCGAATGATCTTATTCGTGTCTTAAATAATAACCCGCGACACAGATTGCTGTTAACGCGGGGTTTTATGATCGTGTGTACTGCGAGTCTGCGACAGCTTGACCGCGGGCCAAATACTGCAGCACGGAGTCTCGAAGATTGCCGGTCGGTAGTGGCCGTGCGGTTCTAGGCGCTTCAGTCTGGAACCGCGTGACCGCTACGATCGCAGGTTCGAATCCTGCCTCGGGCATGGGTGTGTGTGATGTCCTTAGGTTAGTTAGGTTTAAGTAGTTCTACGTTCTAGGACTGATGACCACAGATGTTAAGTCCCATAGTGCTCAGAGCCATTTGAACCATTTTTGGAGTCTGGAAGATTGGTTGCAATACATAAAACTGCAAGTAGTCCAAAAAAACAAATCAATGTCTTTACATGAAATAAATTGTTTGCGCTGTTAAAGAATTTCCACAAGTCATTAATTCTCCTATTTATCAGCCTATTGTGTTACCTGTCACACATACACACATTTCTAAGAGAACACACTGAACACAGACTTAAGAGATTTTACTCTCGAAAAAGGAAGGAAGATTCGGAGATGAAGTCGCGTCCACGACACCATCTCCATAGAGTTCATGTGTTACCATCACCACACCATGGAATAGAGAGTATACAGAAGGGAAACTCAGCTGAAATCCATAAGCCAAAATTTAGTGCGCTAGCGCGAAGTCTGCCACATTGAAGCCGAGTAAGTAGCTGTGTTTGAAGATAAAGACGAACGGATATTTTTTATTATGTGCATCTAAGCCGCTGGGCTTAGCTAAAGTAAATAACTGTTTGGTTTACTGTTAAAATTAGAAATATATAATGAGCATTAGGAAGAGAAAAGACCATATAGGAAAGTAACAAGTGGTTCCCACAAAGCGGCTGCCAGCATTACATGAGAAAAATTAGTTTTCAGATTTTCTTTCTGTAAACAATAAAAGCTGATGCGTTAGATTCCGGTTGAAAACGTGATAATTTCAGCACTGATACAAACAGTGAAATCCCGGCAGTGTCCCAGCAGCTGTTTTTTGTTGGAAGTGAAGTTGATTTATCAGCTCACATTCCCAGAAAAGGAAAATTAAGGAGTAAAATAAAATTGCTGCAACGAGAAAAAACGATGTTTACAAAATAAAGTAGGTCATTGGCATCTGAAGCTAAAAGCAATGCCAATTCACAGCTTGCACACGTGAAGAGCAATTGAGCAAGCTCATGTGATAAGTTTTTAACCGAAGATTTATCAAACATTGTTTCATTATAGTTTCATTTCGTAAAAGTTTTGGATTACGCTGTTAGACTAGTTCCGTTTCGAGAGAATGTTCGTTTCGAGCCGTAGTAGTAAGCAGCCATCGTTTCGGGTTTATTCTGTTTCAATATGGCGTCGAGCGCAACGCTTCTAGTGTACCGTGAATATCAGGAATCCGGTAAAACATCAAATCTTCGACATCGCTGCGGCCGGAAAAAGATCCTGCAAGAATGGCGGGACCAACGACGACTGAAGAGAATCGCTGAACGCGACAGAAGTGCAAGTCTTCCGCAAATTGCTGCAGATTTCAATGCTCGGTCATCAACAAGTGTCAGCGTGCGAACCATTCAACGAAACATTATCGATATGGGCTTTCGGAGCCGAAGGCTCACTCGTGTACCCTTGATGACGGCACGACACAAAGCTTTACACCTCGCCTCGCCTGGGCCCGTCAACACCAACATTGGACTGTTGATGACTGGAAACATGTTGCCTGGTCGGACGAGTCCCGTTTCAAGTTTTATCGAGCTGATATACGTGGACGAGTGTGGAGAAAATCTCGTGAATCCATGGCTCCAGAATGTCGGCAGGAGACTGTTCAAGCTGGTGGAGACTGTAATGGTGTGGGGTGTGTGCAGTTGGAGAGATATGACACTGAAAGGTGACACGTACATAGGCATCCGGTCTGATCACCTGCATGCATTATGTCCATTGTGCATTCCAACGGACTTGGGCAATTCCAGCAGGACAATGCGACACTCCACGCGTGCTGAATTACTACAGAGGGGCTCCAGTAACACTCTTCTGAGTTTAAACACTTCCGCTGGCCACCAAACTCCCCAGATGTCTGGGATGCCTTGCAACGTGTTGTTCAAGAAGAGATCTCCACCCCTCCCCCCCCCCCCCCCTCCCTCGTACTCTTGCGGATTTATGGACATCCGTGCAGGATTCATGGCGTCAATTCCCTCCAGCACTACGTTAGCATTAGGCGAGCCCGTGCCCTGGCGTATCTCGGCACTTAATGCGTGCTCGCGGGGAGCTAACACGGTATTATGCAGGTGTACCAGTTTCTTTGGCTCTTCTGTGTAAAATATACCAGGTATACTAAAGTCGTTGTTCATAAATCAAATTATGACCTGTTGACGAACATACAACTAACTGTCTGCCCGGTTCTGTTCAAAGACGTGCAAAGGCCAGGCTTCTGAACCTCTAATGGGACCATGCGCTGTTAAACACTTCGGAATTGAAACTGAATACGCAATGATAGTTGACTTGCTTATTGACTTACACTTCCAACGCTCGAAAAACGTTTCTACTGTGCGGTCTGATACCGTGTGTGAAAATACGGCTTTAGTAGTACAGAGCATATTTTTCTCTTCACTCCGTAAACAGAAACAAAAGTGGAGAAAATTAACGATGCACAATGTCTGTGTAGTTGGAGATTTTGATGTTCCGTATGAGATTTAGATGTTCCGTATATCACGTTTTGCAGACGTCAAGATGACTCTTGGACGACAGAAACACTCTCATCTCTGTCCATCCTAGTTAATGCTCAGTCTCTAAGCCTGAAGTGCGCGACGATTAGGCAATAAAGGGCTCTTCGATCCCAAGTCGCGTCATGTACCTGGGAAGTAAGGCAGCCAATTAGCTCATCATTCTCCTGCGTGTGAGTGCTTATTGATCGTGTCACACACGAGGTACAGTTTTGTGCAGCACCGCTGCGTGATCTTTCATTATGTATGTTTAACGTACAACGTGCGTCTAAACATGCACGGTCAAAACTACAACGACTCAGACGAATGTCTTAGAAACTCTCCATTTCAAGTTACAAAGCTTCGACACATACATTTGTTCATAGTTAAATACCGTAAATGAGGCGAGTGAGAAATTAGGTTGTGCTGCTACAGGTTCGTTCTGTCGAAAGCGAGGTCAGTCGTGACGTAAATGCAGCTGCCCGAACTCGGCTCTGCATTCGTGGAAGCGACTACGAGAACGTTCGTCTGTACGGATAATGGTGGCCGGTCCGCAGGTCACGTCATATGTTGCCTGTCCTCATACTGCGATAAAATTTTTGTTATTACCGTTCACGAAGTGCGAGTATAAATATTTCAGGCAAATTATGGCGAAAAGCGCGTGGTTTTGATGTACACTTGTCAAGAGCTAAAGTGGTGTTAGCTGTAGTTCCATTACGTATCACCAGTGGCGCTACTTCAGTGAAGGTGGCCGTTAGCATAGGTTTAATCTTTTGGATAAAAATAAACATAATTTCTCTTTCTGGGGTGGCGGCACCGCCGCACTTGCCCCCGAGAAGGAGGTAATATCAGCGTATGCCCCAGTATACTCCAGTGACGCGCTGTCACATGCTACCCACCACTGCTCGCGGCTGAATGAAGTAGAACAAGTAATGTCATATGAGGAGCGTCCGCAGCTAATGAACGGCATGATGAATGAAAAATACCACTGACAGCTGGTAAAACTTGGTTGCAAGTGACCACACTACGGATTTCAGGCTAACAGCCGCATCTTCAGCTACAACAAAAATTATTAAATAAATCCATCATAGGTGAACACAACGTTCTTAGTCTAGGTATTGCCATTCTAAGAATAATGTCAATATTTGTAAAAACTTCATCTTCCACCATGAAACACTGACAGCCAAACGGTAGTGTAGTTTTACCAGCAGAGGTGTTTTCGTTCATCAAGTAGAACGAGAGTAGCACCAAACAATACAACAGCTGTGTCTGTCGATTCGTCGTCTGCTGTTTCAGTCGCGAATGATAATGCCGCTTGTTCGTTCGAATCTCTGCCGACTGATTTGATTATATCTTCAGTTCCCTCATCCGTCAAAGTATCTCTCCTCCAGTGGTCATTACAAACTTCCTTGCGTGACGTACGGCCTTTCTAGTTGCCTAATCACATCCTAGTAAAAATTAATGTCATTGGAATAACAGCGAACTGACTGCGTGGCCTAGTGGTTAGCATTGCTGACTAGCAACGTCTAAATCCCTTATTCGATTCCTACTGACTTTTCTAGTGATTTTTCTCTGGTTGAAAGGCCCGGGAAAAGGTCATGCTGTGAAAAGCCACTTGAATAGAAAAGCAACGAAATTGACACTCAAGTCGCCCACGTAGCATTATGTCGAAGGCTAGCATCAGGCTAGATGACACATGACGATTAATTATTAACAGCACAAGCATCAGCCGTATCTTTTCGTTATTTTAATGAGGCGATGATTTACAGCTCTAGAGAAATGTTGAAAACTGAAGATGTACATTGTGTTTTTCGTCACAGCTATAACACTTAATGCAGTACAAGAAACTTTGGTATTTATCTTCACGAGACTTGTCACCACGTGATCTGCATTAACAACAGTATTCTCATTTATATATAAGGAGGTTAATACAAGTTATTGTATTTATTTCATATGTTGTCTTACTCTAAATTCAGGACTAAGCGTTTCAGTTTCTTGGGATTGTTCCCTCGTGCAATAGTGAATAATATAATTCGTATCGGCTCTGTGTCTTGATAAAACGTTTTGTACTTTGTGCGCATAGATTGTTGTTTCATTATTTCCGTAGATTTTGGTATTTTAATTATTTGTTTGTTATGTACACTTATGAGCATTCTGAAAGGGGTTGAAGGTTTTGTGCACAAACAAATAATGAGAATGATATGTTAAATAACGTGACATCTTTAAAAATAGTTTTACTTGTTTTGCATATGGTTTACTTAACATTTGTTGGTTTGTCATGATGTGTTGTTCCCATTTTCAAGGTGTTTCCGTTCTTTCAGTGTTGTACCATGTTCATGACAAAATGGTCGTGAGGCAAATTATTTGTTAATATTTTTGGGCCAGTTGGGTTGTTAAAGATTTCTGTAGACAATTATGTGATGTTTCCACTTGTTTTTTTGTATGTATTGTGTGATGATGTAAAATAACCTTCTACTTCATTGTATACAATTTTTAATAAGTTATGACGTGAGTCAAATTCAAAATGTTCGTCTTCATGCTTATTCTCTATACTTTGTCATTCTATCAATAACGTTGAGGTACCATATCTATATACCGTTGATTATGTGAACTTTGACAAGATATGAACTCTCTTTGGGGTGGTGTAGAATTTCTTCCCGTCTGCCAACATCTTTCCCTACGTGTTGTGTAAAGAAGAGCGCGTATTAGTTCAATTCTGCGAAGTTTTTCGTCACGAGAATTATAAGACGTTAAATTTTTGATTTATATTTCAATTTTGACAGGATTTGTAACGATTGATTACCTTGTATCACAGGTGATTACGATGAAAATGTTAAGTTCCAAATACGTTACCTGCTTTGTTTACTTTTTTCACGATTATTTCGGTGACGACACATCGTGCCTTATTTTCGTTTTTCACTGTGTCCATACACCAAATAATGATCTGCGAACAACTGAAACCGGTTTTATAATAAATTTTGGAGTGATGCAGCTGAGTATTCAACGCTTTTTTCGGGATAGCGAAATGCTAGACATATTACGACTACGAATCTTATTCGTTGCAAGATTTCGGACCATGTCTATATCAGATCTACTTAGAACGGCAGCAGCGGGAATAGAACAATATTCTTACGTAATTGTATCAGTGAAATAGAGAGACGGTTGGTGCTCCTTAATTAACGTCAAGAGTTCGGCTTTCGTTGTCCCAACATGATTTCAAATTTTTAAGTTCATTTATAGACGATAGTCCGAAGTTTTCATTGCGGTTATAGAGAAGCGATCACGACACAAGATTCTACATTTGCAACAATTCAACGTTGCCTAGCATTGTTGTGTGACAGTTAACAGCGCAGCGTGCATGAATCCACGGTTTGTGTAAATAACTAGCTGGCCGCTTTAAAACGAATGCTTGGTTTTGCGAGTCCTCACATAATAACTTTTTCCTTGTGGCACCATTTAAAATGTAATCCCCCGCGAGCAGCTTTTCTCAGAGATTCTTTGCTAGTTTGCGAGCGCAGATCTGTAGGACAAAAGCTTTGAAATTTTTACGTAGATGATATTGTCTTACATTGTTCTCAACGTCTCAGAAATTATTTGATATCATATTTATGTATACCATCAGTGGAATACTTGTTGCGTGCGTTTTATATATTCTGCTCCATGTGGCATCGTGCCCCTCCTTTCGTAAATTGCACTCCATTGACTTAAATTTTGCTCGTCAACATCTGCTTGTGCATTCCATCACCTTTTATGTGGACACTATTAAACCTTTCTGGTTCTGTCAGTAGAATCAATGACTCAAGAAAGTTATCACTGCTTCGCGCGGACTCATTTTTTGCGACAACTTTCCCCACTCGCAGTGCGGGGTAACAAGGTGCTCTGCTTTGGACTGGAACATGACTGTACCTATATAATCTAATGACCTAGTTGGTTGCCGCTGCGCCTGAGTTACCAGTTCGCCTTGCCAAGAAGGCGGGTAATATGTATAGTTCTAATTAGTCGTGTGCAAACAGCATCTGGTGCGGATTAGTTGCTGACGAAAGAAAAATATATCCCATTTGTGTACCAATGCTATTTTCTAGATACCCGCTGTGATAGTAACGACGGACGACGGCAGTTAACAACGGCCAATTGCGCTCGCGCATTCAAAACGTGACGTCACGCCATTGCGCGGAAGCGGAATTTTGCTGTAATCAGTAGCGAGCCAGGGTGTGAATCGGACGTTGAAAGAAGCAAAGACCCCCCCTTGAAAATGTCTTCCGCAGATGGGGACGGAGCGTTGGATTTTATGGTGAAATCCTTTCGACCACGGCACAATAGACCAGAACAGTTTATTATTTGTGTTATTTCGTCTTGTCTAAATTGGATCATTTTCTGTTGTACAAATTCCTCCTTTACTGCAGTTTTCTTAATTAGTCCAGTGTTTTTCAATTTCTCGCTTTTCATGTGATATGAAGGACAGCACATACCGTTCAGCGTTGAGGGAAAATTTACTGTGTTCGTGTCAGAGAAGAGGGGAATTCTGCTCATAGTGATGGTGAAAACTCAAATTCGGGCTGGGTATGCTGCTCTAGCACATAATCTGAAAATTGACGTGTAGCTTCGTGGTCTGGTTGAATGGACATAGTATCGCTTACGGAACAACCGTCTACCTCGCCAGGAGAGAGAAAAGGAAGCCCAAAAATGTCTTAAGGGAGTATGAAGTGTCACCCTGGCCAATATATTTCTTTACATGACCAGAAGATTTTATTTTGTGAAATAATGTCTGGCCTTTCAGATATGTGTAAGTACACTGGTGTCCAAAATTAAAGCAACAACCGAGCGAGGTGGCGCAGTGGTTAGACACTGGACTCGCATTCGGGAGGACGACGGTTCAGTCCTGCGTCCGGCCATCCTGATATAGGTTTTCTGTGATTTCCCTAAATCGCTCCAGGCAAATGCCGGGATGGTTCCTTTCAAAGGGCACGGCCGACTTCCTTCCCCGTCCTTCCCTAATCCGCTGAGACCGATGACCTCGCTGTCTGGTCTCCTTCCCCAAAACAACCAACCAACCAACCAAAGCAACAAACTGAAATTTTGCAAGGTTGCGCTTATTTTGCCACAGAACGATATAAATAGATGACAGTACAGTAGAAACAATGTAAAGAATACAGAACGTAAACAACTCTACATATGTAGCGGTAGACAAAAATGTTCTTCGTTTTTTCCTCCCTAACGGATTTGCACACACATTCCGGCAACTGGTTAATGTGCTCAGCATGGGGGTGAACACCTCTGGCAGCAATACAGGCCTGACAACGTCCGGGCATGCTATGAATGATGTCAGTCTCACGTTGAGACGATAATGCACAGTCTTCCAGCGGCGCTGCTCGCAAGACTTGGAGAGTGGTTGGTGGATGCTGACATGATGCAACTCGTCTCACTAGGGCATCCCAGACATGCTCTATGGGACTGAAATCGGGTGAGCGAGCAGGCCACCCCCTGCGAGCAATATCCATCGTTTTCAGGCGGCCGTGGTGGCCGAGCGGTTCTAGGCGCTACAGTCTGGAACCGCGCGACCGCTACGGTCGCAGGTTCGAATCCTGCCTCGGGCATGGATGTGTGTGCTGTCCTTAGGTTAGTTAGGTTTAAGTAGTTCTAAGCTCTAGGGGAATGGTGACCTCAGAAGTTAAGTCCCATAGTGCTCAGAGCCATTTGAACCATTTTTTTTAAAGAATTTTGCTTGGTCATTCGCACAACTATTCAACCGCCTTATGTTTCAGAGACTTGCTTACCTTCTGCCTGAGGAGAGACTGGACACTGTCAGTTTCATATTTGTGAGAAGTATGGTCTTTACGACTCGTACCTGTTACATCAGTCTTCAGATGTGCTTTGCAAGTCATTTTAAAGCATGGCCATTGTTAAATTCGCCACTAGTTCGATGGAAACGAAACAAATGGTTCAAATGGCTCTAAGCACTACGGTACTTAACATCTGAGGTCATCAGTCCCCTAGACTTAGAACTACTTATACCTAACTAACCTAAGGACATCACACACATCCATACCCGAGGCAGGATTCGAACCTGCGACCGCAGCAGCAGCGCGGTTCCGGACTGAAGCTTCTAGAACCGGTCAGTCGCAGCTGCCGGAGGAAACGAAACTTCTACCCCTCTATCACATTGCTTTCCCTTTTCACTGGACATCGGTGAAGGCCCAGTCCACACTCTACTGAGCTAACCAAGGCCGTGCACGCGACTAATATGTTTACGGTTAGCCGTGTATCCGCTGCTCGGATGTTTATCACGAGTACCTCCAGTGGCTCCATCCGCAACTGCCCTGTAACCACGAAATCCAGGAAGTCCTTACCATCTCAAAGAGAACGTGGGTATTCTCTATACGAGCAACTCACTATTCGTAAACAGTTTGCGGAAACCAGAGTTATAAAGCAACTCAAAGACTGATGTAGCGCTCGGTACTGCTAGAGTAGCTGGTCTGAGACATTGTGTACTGAGAAACTGAATTGCCGACTTCGTGCAGCTGCTTAGACAGGCGTTACGTGGAGCACCAAGTAGATGTACGACGTAGACGCAGTGATGTAATTCGAGCCAAAGCAAACGGGCTGTGAGTTGCTGTTTGCGCTATGGAAGCCTGTCGCTGCATCGGGCGTTCCCCGTAGCAACACGATTAGCCGCTGGACTATGAACTCGGGAGACAAAAAAGAAAGCAGCTGGTATCTCCGAGATAGAACGCTAGCCAGCATCCGAGGACCAGCGTATTGTCTGAGAGGCTACAGCGTCCTCTGCGATTTAATCTCAAATGCAGCGCAGCAAATACTGTTCGCTACGCACGCTGCCACAATCAAGCTGCTGTGGGTATGTGTGTGTTTTAAGGACTGGTTACTCTTTAATTAACTTAAATGATTGTTAAATTTTGTATGTTGACGGAAAGGAAATTTTATGACCATGAAGCACCAGCCGCTAATTAGGATACTGTGTGAAGGTATTCATCACGTAATGAGGTTTAAATGATAGAACGTTCATTCCACGCGGAGCGGCTACCTGTCATGAACATCATTATATGACCAACACGGACGCGAAAACACTCTTGGATTTGTTGTGGCATTGAAATTAACAGCCTTCGAACAGAAGCGAGAGTCCTCGCCGTACACCACAGAAACTCACTCACAACGGAAGGGGCTGACGTGTGTTACCGATTTTGATCAAGCTTTGCAAGGACGTCTTAAACTGAAAATAAAGAGATAACTGTTCGGGCTTTTTGTTAGACATTCCCCAGCTTTTGGAAAAAATCGAGATCAGAGTTGAAGAAAAATCATATTTACAATACTGTACATCGAAAGATCGTCTAAAAACAGTTTTTTAGCATAATATGGGGTCCAAATTTAATAATGTTCAAGTCAATGTATCCATGTTTTAAAGCGGTAGCTTGGGTACCTGTCATTCTACGTTGCACGTGCATAGCACGGCGAGGTCCGGCTGGCCAGTCACGGCATTAGACTACCAATCTGCGGGTCCGCGTTCGTTCTTAGTCGTGGCGTTTTTTTTTCATTAAGTATTTTTGGGTGTAACTGATATTACAGTGATAATAGGCAAACATTCTTTTCCTTTTTTGAGTGAAATTTCGGACAATATCATTAATAAATAAATATTTGGCACAGTATCCCTCAGAAGGACAGTAAACAACTCTGTCAATAAATGTCAAGCCAAATAATTGGTTGCGTAAGGATCAGAGCTGGACCAACAAGTTACTGCCTTGCTGAGTGTGTGAAGTTCTTTCTCTTGAATAAATCATCTAATTTTTCAGCAATCGTATCCATTTTGTTTGTCTGTACAATTACATCTTATCTACCGATTTCCGTCCCATCCGGATAATTCCTTCGTGTTTTTTGTCTTCAAGTGTATAAACAAAAGAAAACATCGTTAGTAGCGGAAAAAGTTGCTTCATAAACAAAGCCATGTATTTAAATCAGACTAAGAGCAGCCGACCAGTTGCAAAGGATAAAGTAATCTTTACCTAGGTTTCAATAGATATAAATCTATCTTCTTCAGAAGACGGCAGTATTATAACAACATGAATACTTGCCGTCTTCTGAAGAAGATAGATTTATATCTATTGAAACCTAGGTAAAGATTACTTTATCCTTTGCAACTAGTCGGCTGCTCTTAGTCTGATTTACGTGGAACCGTTGCTGTAGCGCAGCTATGTTTAAAGCCATGTATTTAACTTAATATTTACTTCTGAACGTTAGGTACGTATTTTAACCTGCTTACTATAGGATTCTCTGCCATCTGTTTAGTTTTTGCTCTGTAAGGGTGAGACATCTTGAATAAAGGGGAGTACATAGAAAAAGAACTATCACCTAATACAGAACACATATCTAGAATTTACTACATATTAAACAGATGCCATTTAGCGCGTTTTGTGTGCCTTAGGTTGCTGCACATGATAAAAGAAGGAAGACAGATTAGATACACTGAAAACGGGTCAGGGCGTTGGTACAAAGACGAACAGGTGGCTTTAATCTGCTGCGTTATCTTCCGCAGAAAGATTACACTCGCAAAGGCGCGTAGAATATTTTTACAGCTGATGACGGTGTCACAGAGGTCCGCTGAATATGAAGATGCAGCTTGAAATACCTACGTACATCACCTGTCGTTTATCTTGTAGACATATCTATGGTTCTCCTCATTTTAATAAAGCTTTACTTGAATTATCTATGCATGGGCAGAACATCGGGGCTTTTTCAGTATCAGGTCATACATTTACCTACGTATTTGATGTGAGTTGCTTTATTTCAGCAAAAATGTGTACGAATACATGTTACTTTTGTTCTTTTGTTGTACTGTTAGCCTATCTAATATTTAGTCTGTTTCTAATACCCAATATGTGCAGTGTACGTGGGTTTTAAATGTTTTGTTAGATTTTGCGAAGAAAATCCAGCCAGACGAAATACGAGTGGAACGTGCAGTGTGCAAATATAAGGGGCATTCAAACAGAAACGAGCCGGAGGCATAATTACAGAAACCAGTCTCTGTATGTTAGAAGTATTGACCCTGGCTGTTGAGACACTTATCCCGCTGAGACACAAGGCGGTGAATGGCAGTCTCATAAAATTCCCGGGGCTGCGATGTTAACCATTTCCGCACGTACAGCTGGATGTCTTCGTGCGAGGTGAATCGTTTGCCCCTCAGAGCCTTTTTAAGGGAACCAAGATAGCCCCCTTCTGATGGCGTAATCCTGCAGCACGGGACAACAGTGAATGCCCAGCGTTACTCGCAAACATTGACCACCCTTCGCCAAGCGATCAAGTCAAAACAACCAGGCAGTCTCACCCGTGGGGTCATTCTGCTCCACGACAATACAAAGCCTCATACGGCCAACACAGTCGCGGCACTCCTGCAGAAATTCAAATAGGAGGTTCTCGGCCACCCTCCGTACAGTCCGGACCTCTCTCGCTGTGATTACGCCATTTTTGGACCCCTTAAAAAGGCTCTGAGGGGCAAACGATTCACCACGGACGACGACGTCCAGCTGTACGTGCGGAACTGGTTACCACCGCAGCCCCGGGAATTTTATGAGGCAACCATTCACCGCCTTGTGTCACAGTGGGACAAATGTCTCAACAGCCAGGGTCGATACTTCTAACGTACCGATGCTGGTTTATGTAATTACGCCTCCTGCTCGTTTCTTTTTGCCTTATAAAAATACTTCCCGCTTCCAACTTAGCGAACATTCAGAAGATGTATCAGTGTAATCCCATCTTTTTCCAAGATTATGCAACTATCATTTAATTTTGCGCGTCCACATTACAAGACATTCATTGAGAATTTGGCTTGGGTACTAGCATTACCATTTGCACATGTACAAGGTTCTTCTGTTTTTATACATATAAGATGAATTTATTCTCTTATCATACATGGAATATTTTCCATCCTCTAGATTAACTTTCATTTGGCGACTCCAGTCCGAATCCGGTTATCAGAGGTTGTAACTTGGCGGTAGTTCTTCGTTTGGCACAGCAGTGGACGCTGATTCTTGTCCTGGAGTCTTTTAGTTCTCTTTGAGAAGTAGTGTCGTTATTAAGAAATTTGCTGTGAATGGAGACTGTATCCAGATGATTTAGGGTTTGGTTGCTTCTGGTACTGCACAAAAATTGCTAGAGTGTCCGTTGTCGGTGAAAGAGTATAGCTAATGGGCTAGAGCAGTGAATACTCTTTCGTGACAGTTAATTTTTGGATGAGTTTGTTTCCGGTATACACTTTGCTTCTTGTTAAGGCGCGTACACAGCAGTCCAACGAACAACGGAGACTGGATTCAATCGACTGTTGGTCGCCAATGCATTGGCTCTCGGCTGTCATCCACGCCAAACGCTTAGCGCCAAGGGATTCGGTCATGTGGAATCGCAGTTGGCTCTGATGACTTGACGACGTTGCTCCGGTTTTGTTATTGTTATAAATTAGCGTTTAATTACAGTTTATTACAATTTTACCGATCGATATTATGAGAAAATAAGAGGATTTAGCGGTTCTCGCATGTGCACCATTTTTTTTTTTTTACTGCAAGAAGCTGATCATAAGAAAGAAGAAGGAACGATGCAGATGGACGAAGTCTCTTTTAAAAAGTAGGAATCGATGTGGCGGGACATTAACTTTTACTGTGTCTTAGCTGCAACAAAAGTATTTTATTACTGTGTCTTAGTTGCAACAGGAGTATTTTATCCCAGTGCAAACCTGAGGTAAATATCTGTGAATATTCAATGTTTCATCATGAGCAAATGCTGCCAACTGTGGGGCGTCACTGAAAATATCAGGAAGCGTGTGCAGCAGTGCGCAACTTCTGACCACCGGAGTATACCGGTGTGGTTGGTTCGCTATACTCCACTGTATAACTGAATATTGTTATTTTGCGTGATATTATTTAATGACATTTTACTATTTACTAAAATAGAGAATATTTCGTAACTAGTTATTTTAGTCGATAAAATGAAGCCAAGTGTACAAAGTATGTTGCGAAAACGGGTACATATTTTTGTATATATTTTGCATCTATAATCATTGTTAAAATATAAGCTAAGAACATTACCACAATAAGAAAAATTTTCCCTCCTTCATACAAAATTCAGGTCTGAAAGGGTTAAAGCTGAATTGGAATATGGGCTATTTCATAATTTTTTTCCTAATGAAACCTACATATTTCGAATTGTTATTGAATTGTGTAGACGCTAAAACTTCCGAAGATAACACCTCTTTTAGGAGAGCTGCAGCTGCAATAGGAAGTTAATAGTCACTCCAGGTCTGTTTGTTTCTCTTTGTCGTACACGGCAAAAAGATGTCAATAAAGACTGCAGTTATTTCACATCGGGCGTATCAGTTTCTAATTGCTGAGTTATTTCCCTCCTGTCTAATCTTTTCGATTTGTTTTTATAAGCCGGTCGGGGTGGTCGAGCAGTTCTAGGCGCTGCAGTCTGGAACCCGGTCGCAAGTTCGAATCCTGCCTCGGGCAGGGATGAGTGTGATGTCCTTAGGTTAGTTAGGTTTAAGAAGTTCTAAGTTCTAGGGGACTCATAAGTTAAGTCCCATAATGCTCAGAGCCATTTGAACCATTTTTTGTTTTTACAATCGCCGTTCGTAAGGCCCCCATAACATTCGCGTTGACGCTACAACTCGTGTCACATTTCATGCTTTCCGTTTACACTCCATACTCCAGCATTTTTAGACACTATAAGTACGCACCCTTAGCGAGGGCATGCGTTGCTCCAGGGAAAACAGCGACTGTTGAAATTTTTCAGGTCAGCCATTAAGTCGTACTCGGTACGTTTGTTGACCGGCTTCGCTCCTTAACAGCCAATTACTGTGCTTCAAACTGTAAACGCCAGAGTTCCTTACGATACTCTTGTCAAAGAGCGAAACCGGTCAATAAAACATACTAAGTGCGACTTGTAGCTGTCCTGAAAAACTTACGGACACCGTTCAACAGATGCTGCAAATCGCTACTGAACCAACGAACATTCGGCCCGATTCCCAAGGCCAACCGAACACCAGTGATTTGACGTCACAGCCAGCGGGCAGAACCGCAACCAAGGCCAACCGCTTCGTTGGCTCTGATTTGCCGGCCGAAAATACTACGCAAATCTCGACCAATGGAGCGATTGGCTGCCGCCCGTTCGCCTTCGTTGGCCCATTGTGCACGCGCGTTTAGAGCTTATAGACGGTTCGATGTATTCGGCGGCCTGGTGGTTTCGTGATAATGCACTTGCGAAGAGAGAAGGGGAGGGGGTAGGTATTAACTACCCCTCAGTGACGGGAGAAATTAAAGTCAGAGCACAAACTGTGATTGGATAAGAATGGGAAAGAAAATCTGCCGTATTCTTTTAAAAGAAAACATCCCCACATTCGCAGCAAAAGTTTATGGAAGCTACAAAAAACTCTTAACTCAGATTGGCCAGAAGGGGATTTGAACCTAGCTCCTCCAGAACGCACGTCCGGCGTCGTTTTAGTAGCTCAACACCTCGTTAACACTGAAGCGCCAATGAAACTGGTATAGGCATGCGTATTCAAATATAGAGATATGTAAACAGGCAGAATACGGCGCTGCGGTCGGCAACGCCTATATAAGAAAACAACTGTCTGGTGCAGTTATTAGATCGGTTATTACTGCTACAATGGCAGGTTATCAAGACTTACGTGAGTTTGAACGTGGCTTTACAGTCGGTGTACGAGCGATGGGACACAACATCTCTTAGGTAGCGACGAAGTGGGGATTTTCCGGTACGCCCATTTCACGAGTGTACCGTGAATATCAGGAGTCCGGTAAAACATCAAATCTACTGACCCGGAAAAAAGATCTTGCAAGAACGGGACCGACGACGACTGAACAGAATCGTTCAACGTGACAGAATTGTAACCCTTCTGAAAATTGCTGCAGATTTCAAAGCTGGGCGATCAGCAAGTATCAGCGTGCGAACGTTTCAACGAAACATCATCGATATGGGCTTTCGGAGCCTGGTCGGCCGAGTCTCGTTTAAAATTATATCGAACGGATGGACGTGTACGGGTATGAAGACAACCTCATGAATCCATGGACGCTACCTGTCAGCAGGGGACTGTTCAAGCTGGTGTGGAGTGTGTGCAGTTGGAGTCATGTGGGACTCCTGATACATTTAGATACGAATCTGACAGGTGACACGTACGTAAGCATCCTGTCTGATCACCTACATCCATTCATGTCCATCTACATCCATACTCCGCAAGCCACCTGACGGTGTGTGGCGGAGGGTACCTTGGGTACCTCTATCGGTTCTCCCTTCTATTCCAGTCTCGTATTTTTCGTGGAAAGAAGGATTGTCGGTATGCCTCTGTGTGGGCTCTAATCTCTCTGATTTTATCCTCATGGTCTCTACGCGAGATATACGTAGGAGGGAGCAATATACTGCTTGACTCTTTGGTGAAGCTATGTTCTCGAAACTTCAACAAAAGCCCGTACCGAGCTACTGAGCGTCTCTCCTGCAGAGTCTTCCACTCGAGTTTATCTATCATCTCCGTAACGCTTTCGCGATTACTAAATGATCCTGTAACGAAGCGCCCTGCTATCCGTTGAATCTTCTCTCTCTCTTCTATCAACCCTATCTGGTGCAGATCCCACACTGCTGAGCAGTATTCAAGCAGTGGGCGAACAAGCGTACTGTAACCTACTTCCTTTGTTTTCGGATTGCATTTCCTTAGGATTCTTCCAATGAATCTGGCATCTGCTTTACCGACGATCAATTTTAGATGATCATTCCATTTTAAATCACTCCTAATGCGTACTCCCAGATAATTTATGGAATTAACTGCTTCCAGTTGCTGACCTGCTATATTGTAGCTAAATGATAAGGGATCTTTCTTTCTATGTATTCGCAGCACATTAAACTTGTCTACATTGAGATTCAGTTTCCATTCCCTGCACCATGCGTCAATTCGCTGTATATCCCCCTGCACAATTTTCCATTGTTACAACTTCTTGATATACCACAACATCATCCGCAAAAAGCCTCAGTGAACTTCCGATGTCGTCCACAAGGTCATTTATGTATATTGTGAATAGCAACGGTCCTACGACACTCCCCTGCGGCACAGCTGAAATCACTCTTACTTCGGAAGACTTCTCTCCATTGAGAATGACATGCTGTGTTCTGTTATCTAGGAACTCTTCAATCCAACCACACAATTTGTCTGATAGTCCATATGCTCTTACTTTGTTCATTAAACGACTGTGGGGAACTGTATCTAACGCCTTGCGAAAGTCAAGAAACACGGCATCTACCTAGGAACCCGTGTCTATGGCACTCTGAGTCTCATTGCGCATTCCGATGGACTTGGGCAATTCCAGCAGGACAATGCGAAAACCCCTCACGTCCGGAATTGCTATAGAGTGGCTCCAGTAATACTCTTCAAAGTTTAAACACTTCCGCTGGCCACCAAACTCTCCAGACATGAACATTATTGAGCATTTCTGGGATTCCTTGCAACTTGCTGTTCATAAGAGATTTCCACCCCCTCGGACTCTTACTGATTTATGGAGAGCCCTGCAGGATTGATGGTGTCAGTTCCTTCCGACACTACTTCAGACATTAATCCAGTCCATGCCATGTCGTGTTGCGGCACTTCTGCGTGCTACACGATATTATGCAGGTGAACCAGTTTCTTTGGCTCTTTAGTGTAAATCAGCCGTATTAAACACTTCGCTCCTCGTAGAGAAATCAAGGATATGCCGGATGTGCGGCAGTAGGATCTGCGGGCTGGAACGAGGAAGCTGTCGGGCCAGTTGTTGGCTTGTACAGTTCCTGGTGCTGCAGGAAGCTCCCGCAGCGAGCCCCAGCAGAAGAGACGCTGTTTTTCCGCAGTTCGCACACATCGCTGCGCCGTCTTCTATACCGAAGGCGCATCAGTTCCGTACGCAGATGACGTCATTCACAGTGACGTTCAGTGGCTACGGGGCCAGTAGCCTAGAGCATCGCATCCGTGTAGAGAACCCGCGCGAGCAGCGGCCGTTCCGGATCGCTAGTTTGCAATATTTCCAGTAACAATTCATCTTCCTCACCTTGTGAACGCAATCTGGAAAATGAATATGTTGCATTACAATCACATCGGTGGTGTACCTTACTTCGAGTCTGCTGCGGTTTTCTGCTGATACTTTTGTGCTGTCAAGTGTACATTAGAGCTGGCAAAAAAGAAGTGATAGAAATAACCGGTTCTGAGAAGTAGCAATGTAATAATCTCTTATCTGTTACTGTCTGCTATTGTCCGCCCCCCGGTAGCTGAGTGGTGCCGGCATGGTAGCTCAGCGTGTTCGGTCAGAGGGTTAGCAGGCCTCTGTAATAAAAAACTGAGTTAAACCGATCAACAACGAACTTAAACGGATGCCTTACGACGTCCGCCCCGAGCAGATGCAACGAACGAAAGCGAGCAAAATGAGATTTAAAAAAAGCGGTCAGCGCGACAGACTGTCAATCCTAAGGGCCCGGGTTCGATTCCCGGTTGGGTCGGAGATTTTCTCCGCTCAGGGACTGGGTGATGTGTTGTCCTAAATCATCATCATTTCATCCCCATCGACGCGCAAGTCGCCGAAGTGGCGTCAAATCGAAAAGACTTGCAGCAGGCGAGCGGTCTACCCGACGGGAGGCCCTAGTCACACGCCATTATTATTACTGTCTGCTATTTTAATAACTGCCAATAGTGTGTGGCTCCTTCTGTTTATCGAAGTGCATACTAGGCTTTCGCACCATCAGATATCTGACCACTGATAAATGAACAGAGCTGAGGGGCGGACCGTCTGTAAGGTATTCTATGGCACTCCGTCTTCAGGCCGCAAGTCGCTCATCGGTACCATCCGACCGCCGTATCATCCTCAGCTGAGGATGCGGATAGGAGGGGCGTGTGGTCAGCACACCGCTCTCCCGGTCGTTTTCTTTGACCGGAGCCGCTACTATTCGGTCGAGTAGCTCCTCAATTGGCATCACGAGGCTGAGTGCACCCCGAAAAATGGCAACAAGGCATGGCGGCTGGATGGTCACCCATCCAAGTGCCGGCCACGCCCGACAGCGCTTAAGTTCGGTGATCTCACGGGAACCGGTGTATCCACTGTGGCAAGGCCGTTGCCCTAAGGTATTCTATAGCTCATGCAAATAACTTGTCAGATGGCACGCAATCTGTTTACCGAAGTGTGTACCTTGCTTTCGTGCTATTTAACTGCGTTGAGTGATCATAAGGAATTTATGCGACTATGGAAATAGCTGTCAGTATAAGAGAGTAAGCTATTTTTTCTGTAGCAGGTGTAAGGGCCAGACTGCGCGCTATCAATTGAAATAACAGTCATCAGATGAGATAGCCTGTAAATTGTTTTTGTGTGGCAGACACTTTTCGGTCACAGTTTCTTTTTTCTGGTAGGTAACTTGGATATTGATAACTATGTACGGTCTCCAGTAGGTCGTAGCAGACGATCATGTTTCCAGAAAATATAGATATTGGAGGGAAAAAAGCACCAGCCGCCAGGGCTTTCCACAGAGTTAATTTCAAATTAACTTCCCAATGAACTAGAAGCTTGAAACTTTCAACATAGCTTAGAAGCGGATGATTGTGCAATACGTATTAAGTCTGTTTCGTGTCTGGTGCGTAGCGGAGGGTAGTTTGTTTTTCTGTCTGTTATTTCGCACAAATTGATTTAGAGACTCGAAACTTTCAATACCGCTCAGAACCGGATGATAGTGCACTATGAACCCGCTTTCTTGTCTGGTGTGTGGCGGAGGGTAATTTTTGTTGGTTGGTTGGTTGATGAGGGGGAGAGGACCAGACAGATATCATAGGTCCCAGGGTAATTTTTGTACCTCTACTCCAATGGAATGTTTCGCGATTTAATGTAATAGGAAGAAATATATTGACTTAGATGAGATACTCAAACAAACCTGAAATTTACGAGATGTATCTATCGCAACTCATTAAAACGTTTGAAATTGATTGAAAAATTCCCCAAACACACAGGACTAAAAAGCAGAAAATCATTATTTAAATAAAAACTTTTTAATGTAACATGTTTTTAATACGGACTAAAAAGTATAACATAATTTCTCATAGCCCCATACAGATAGCCTTCAGAATTTGTGCTTGTGAATTTTATTTACATCAAGTAGTGTGTAGGCTTAGGGATCGTAGACCTCAGCAGTTTGGTCCCATAAGACCTTAACACAAATTTCCAATTTTGTTACCTATGACAATACGAAAAACATGGGGCGCATGCAGTAGATAATACTAAGGAACGTACAGAGTAGCTGCCGATCACAAAAATCACACATTTCATATCATTCGCAATCGAATAAATTTGTTGGTGACTTTGTTGAAATATTTACACATCCGTTATCTATTATATGCGCCCCACGTTTTTCGTTTCATTTTTGTAAGTATTGTTATGGCTAATAAAAATTCACGAGAACAAATTTTGAGGACTATATGCAAGGGGTTAGGAAACTTTAAGGGTCTAGGAGAAATTATTTTATACTTTTTAGTTCTTTTTAAAAAGTGTTGTAAACAATGCTAAACGTAAGAGATGAAGTCACCGACGACCTGGAGAAATGTAATTAGTTATTGTCACACTAAAAAAGTAAGACTGACACTAGCCTAGCTAAAGAAATTTTGCAGAAATCGCGCAGTTTTTCAAACCTCACATAAAACTTTACTCTCAGTTTTATCAAATAGAATATCATATGGTAGAGTAAGCGAATGTATCACGTTATGTTTATTTTTGTGTTGTATTTCGTGGCCCTTCAGTTACTGCAGTAAGTGAGCAGCTTCATTGCCTGTAGTATTCAACTTGTATACTAGTACAGACTTGCAAAAGCATCTCTTTAATATTTTACCTGAAATAGTGCTGTGGCAAAATTGCGTAAACTTTCTGCACCAGCTTCGATAATTATATTTCTGATGGCGACCCATGACTTACGTACATCTAACATGAAACACCGATAACTCATCAAACATCAACTGAAATGACAGTTACTCAGCTAAGGTTATGAAGCGATTCAGTTGAGATTCCTGCCAGGTCACAATACCCGCAGTTTTAATTATACTCATCAATTAAACTGATGGATTTCACCTACCTAGTTACTTAACTGTTCTCCCGCGTGGTGAATTCTGTAGTAAAAATAACTGCTAAAAGTAACTAGTATAAGAAAATAACTGTAACGGTTATACGTATACTCCTAATAACTGTTTGGCCCACCTGTTGTGCACATGTTACGCGGTTTGGGTCACTTACTAGCATTAGCGAGTGACCGGGTCCGGTGCCACGTCCCTTTCATTTCGTCCATGGATAAGTATTATTAGAAATGACTCCATTAACCCTTTGTAATAAATATTATGGGTTCATGAAACTGTTCCTTCGTTGACGCAGTATGCCTTGACGATGGCAGTGAACGCGTGCATGTGATGTGGCACTCACGTGCTGCGATATTCACGGGAGAGACGGTACAGCAACGCACCAGCTGAACACAGCAGCTGAAAGCAGCTGCACGGGAAGGCGTGACCCCAACGTAACGAGTACAGTTGCCTGCAGCGGCTCAGGCTTCCATTTTCCCGAGGCGACCTTGCCTGCCGTCTACTTCACAGCAGCTGCGGTGTTACGTTACGTAATGCGCACGCCGTGGATAAACGGCATCACTTCTGCTGCTCCAGAGACAATTTAGTTTTAACATCCCGTCAACATCGAGACAGTGTACAAGCTCGGACAGGGAAGGATGGGGACAGAATGTTGCTACGTTCTTTTCACAAGAACCATTCTAACATCCACCGTAGCCGATTTATGGAAATCACTGAAAATCTAAATCGCGAGAGCCGAATGGGATCTGTTTAACGCCAGTGCTCACGAATACCAGACCATTGTGCCAGCCGCTGCTGTATCTCGCTTGTTTTTTTTTCTTTTTTCCTTGTGCTGTTAATCCACAAAACGTTTGAGGCATATGGCAGCAATGTTTTACTCTTGCAAGGTTTTCAGGTAGAACAAAACAGTGGTCAAAGCAAGGGCAGATTAAAAGGGTCAAAACTCAGTTAAAAACAAACGGTAATTTTTGTAATATATGTATACGACCTGGCACTACTTCCAGACAAAGAAACCACAGCAATAAGGCAGTAGAACTACTCAAAGAGTGCGCAGTAAAACTAGGGCTACAAAATATGGCTCTGAGCACTATGCGACTTAACTTCTGAGGTCATCAGTCGCCTAGAACTTAGAACTAATTAAACCTAACTAACCTAAGGACATCACACACATCCATGCCTGAGGCAGGATTCGAACCTGCGCCGTAGCGGTCGCTCAGTTCCAGTCTGTAGCGCCTAGAACCGCACGGCCACTCCGGTCGGCAACTAGTGCTACAGATCTCCTTCCAAAAAACAGAGTTCTTCTGCACGAAATTCAACATACTGAATTTAAACACAAAATATGGCAAAATAAACAGAGTAACACATTTTAAACACCTAGGGTAAGTGAGTCGAACCGACAGGAAAGGAGAAAATCACGCAAAACACCACGTTACTGAAGATGAAGAGAGCCTTCTACAAAACAGAGGGTATTTACAACAAAAAACGTCTGTCCACCTCCATCAATATTCGTCACTACAATACTGTAATCAAACCTGAGGTGGTATACGGCTGCGAAACACTGACTCTAAACACCAAGGGCGACTTAGAGAAAATCCCCACAAAGAAAAATTATCAGGAAAATTATTGGACCAAAACTCACAGACGAAGGATACAGGCTTCACTCCAGAGACACCACAGAGAAGAAATTGTCCAATCTCGCAGCGGTCATTAGAAAATGCGACTAAAATTTTACGGCTACATCGGCAGACTTGCACAGACCAGACTCAACAAGAGAATACTCACATACATACAGAGGCTCAAAACCACTACACCTTGGATGGCACAAGTCCAAATTGATCTGGAAAAGGCACAGGTAGATTCAACGGACATCATGGACAAAAGCGTCTATGGACAGGAAACACCAAATGGGAAGTAATGTCAGAGAAGACAGCACTTAAGGCCCAAAGACCCAAGAGGACCGAAGAAAGGAAGAGGGCCTTTAGCGAACAAATAAAAGAGTACTGGAAGAACAGAAAGACCAAGTAGTAATACATGCTTTGCGTGTTCTGATAAAGGCCTGTAATATACAGGGTAGTCCATTGACAGTGACCGGGCGAAATATCTCACGAAATAAGCATCAAACGAAAAAATTACAAAGAACGAAACACGTCTAGCTTGAAGGGGGAAACCAGATGGCGCTATGGTTGGCCCGCTAGATGGCGCTGCCATAGGTCAAACGGACATCAATTGCGTTTTTTTAAATACGGAAGGCGAACTACTCGCTGTTGAGAGGAATGTCGTTACACATATTTCCAAATGCATTGAGGTTGGCGGATATCACTGTGAGCATTTATTGCATTAATGTGGTATTTACAGGTAATCACGCTATAACAGCATACGTTCTCAGAAATGATAAGTTCACAGAGGTACATGTATCACATTGGAACAACCGAAATAAAATGTTCAAATGCACCTACGTTCTGTATTTTAATTTTAAAAAACCTACCTGTTACCAACTGTTCGCCTAAAATTGTGAGCCATATGTTTGTGACTATTACAACGCCATCTATCGCAAGCGAAAAAAGAGGTCCAACTAAAACATTCATATTTCTTTATATACTGCACGAATATGAAATAAAAAATGGGGTTCCTATTTAAAAAAACGCAGTTGATATCCGTTTGACCTATGGCAGCGCCATCTAAGCAGGCCAACCATAGCGCCATCTGGTGTCCCCCTTCGAGATATACAAGTTTCGTTCTTTGTAGTTTTTTCGTTTTACGCTTATTTCGTGAGATATTTGGCCTGGTCACGATCAATGGACCACCCTGTATATACGTCTTCCTCAGGAACTGTTAAAGAGATTTCTACAACATTTTCTCTGATGAATCTCTTTGCAACTTGAATTTATCGAATAGGACAATTTTCGTCATTTTGAAATTGTGATTCTGTAAATATAATATAAAATTGTCTCAGATCTCAGCTTACACTTACAGTTTTAAAATTTACTCTTGCGGCAACATTTATTGGGTTTATAGAAATAAGTAAACAAATTTCGTAATTCTAGCTTCTATAGATTCTGAGAAAATCACGGTTTTTCAGGACCTGCAATTTAAAGTTCAAGCCAACGTTTTTTTCGTATGGCATCTTTTCAGAGGGCCCCAGATTTGTGCTCAGGGTCCTCTTTCCCATTAAGGCTTCTCTTCTAGTTTCCTGTTTTCTGCCTTCTTTCCTTTACCGGATCTTCAACTCACTTTTCAACTGTAGAGATTTCCCATCTCAAAGCGCATTCTCTCTAATACCTCCATCCTGCCTACATTCCCATATATATATACAAAAGCTGCATCGCAGGTTGGAATTCTGACAACTGTAACAGATGAAAATGTAGTTTTGGGGCATCGTTTCCGTGTGAGTGAATTTAGAGGCCCATTTCGATTCTTGGTTGTGCATGAACACACATTTTTAGAAGTTCAGTATTCACAGCCTTTTAGATGTGCAATAATTATCGAACTATTAAAATAGCACTACTAGTCTTGCCTACTACGAGTAAGCAAATGAAACGTTCCACCCTTTACTGTATAAAACTTTTGATAGGGTAGAATTCACCCACAGTAAAGCGAATTATCGTTATTTACCTCGGTTTTAGATAGCAATGGGTTGCGTACAGCCGATATTACAACTTTTTTGTGCCGTTAACGTTTCATTAATTTTTCACGTATCAGTATCATTCTTAGCTTGTCGCTATTTAGTCCATTCTGGACGTTCCATCGCAGCTGTTCCACGCTGCAAACGTACTAGTCCCCGAGCTTGGAACATACTCTTTCCTTCGTTAACGGTTCAAATTATACAAACGTGACACGCTGTAGAGAAGTGAAAAATTCAAAATTTAGATTCAGTTTTGTGTATAGTTCCATGTGTTATTTAACAATAAATGAAAGACTGAAATCTAGTTATTTTTGTTCAAATTGCTCTGAGCACTATGGGACTTAACATCTGTGGTCATCAGTCCCCTACAACTTAGAACTACTTAAACCTAACTAACCTAAGGACATCACACACATCCATGCCCGAGGCAGGATTCGAACCTGCGACCGTAGCAGCCGCGCGGTTCCGGACTGCGCGCCTAGAACCGCTAGACCACCGCGGCCGGCCGTTATTTTTGTGTGGAATTGTTCTGGAAGAGACGAAAGTAACAAAATTGCACAGCGCAATACTTGTGGTCAAACAGTTTCACAACTACCGTGAGTAACCGGAGAAAAACATCCGGAGCTAAGGCATCGAACAATAAGTTTGTCAACTCACATACAAAGTGCTGTCGTAAAGCGAACTGTTTCGCTGACTTCACTGGCACGGCCTATGTGGCACCAATTAAATAGCTAAAAGGTTTGCGGAACGTATTACCCGATTGAAAATGGAATTTTGTAATATATTATTCGTAATTAATAGTTTAACTCATTCCTCCCTATCAGCGGCTCCAGATTGGGTTTTTTCGCTGTTTTGGGGAAATTTATTTGGAAGAACTTTTGGGGAAATGGAAATCTTGAGGAAATTTTTTTGGAGCAAAATCTCGGTACTGTGAAAATTGGAAAGTATTTTATTTTCCTAGCGTCACCACTAATTCCATCTCTGATATTTTAGTTCGAACGACACATAGTTTCTTAGATATCCACTCTCTTCAAATCAGTCGATATATCTTTTCTTTTGTGGAAGACGTATACAGGTTCACCAGGCTGATACCTCTCCGTGACATCACATCTCCAGTTTCGACCGTTTAGGATGTCTATCGACTTTCGTGTTCGTATCGACTTCTGAGAACAAGCCATACTGGATTTCGTCGTTTTAGTTGAAGCTTGTATTTGATGGGTTTTATGTTGTAGCGTATGTCCTATGAATGCATGGTGATCTCTCGAAAATGCGTCGTCCTTGATATAATTTGTTGTCATTAAACGTAAGGTAATGACAGATCGGCGGTTTAGAGGCTTCAGGAAGTGTAAGTAAGAAACACAGGCACAGATTTTATACGTTTACTGCAGGGTAATGCACAGAGGCGTCCAGTTGCAAAGTTCGATAATGGAAAATCAATAAAAGTATGAAAAAAGTGCGAAGCAAGCAAATGTGGCAGTTTTTTCATGTTTGCAGTCAGGCTATACTTTTTATTTACAATTTAAAAATTTTGGTTTATAATACAAAATTCAGTCTCTCAAAGCTGCCAACACCGATGGCAAATAATAGTTTAAAGGACTGGATAGGTTTAACATATTTGGGGGGAAAGTTGCCGAAATGGGAATTATTTTGCCTGCTATGGAGGAATTTCGGAAACTCAATCTGGAAACGCTGCTGCTAAGGTTCCCTTTCTGCTCACCGGAAAAACTTACAACAGGTGTCTCTCCCATAACGGCCCAGGAGCTGCTCGCGGCCAATGTGTACATTTCCGAGTACCGTGATTGCGAGCGTCATATGAGCCGCTCGGCTCCAGATTGCAAGCGCACTCTTTACAAACGCGACACTCAATTTGTCCAAAGCTTTCTCTTAATGAAGTCTTACTATAAAACACATCGAACTCTTTCTCTAGTTCTCCACGCTACTCTATCCTGTACCAGCCGCTTCATCTCCGAATAACTAATTCAAACGTCTTCTAATGTCAGTTCACTGTCCGGATGTTTCCATATGTGGCACCAGTTTTGGGAGCTCATTATTTTTATCAACTTGTAAATCAGTTCGGACACGTCTGATACTTTGATCCCTATTGTACAGATGAAAATGGGCTGACTCCTTCTACACGTAAATTAATTTTCAATTAAATGGCATTAAACTGCTCAAAATAAGAGAACGGCACGGCGTTGTATTTTAGACGTTTGAACGAAACATTTACTGTACATTACGTGTTGTTCGAAAAGCTCAATGAACAAAATTATACCCTATACTAAGTTGACTAAGGTTTTTATCAACATTTACCAACATATCATAAACTAGATTTAATTGATATCATCGTCACCTGTGTTTCAGATCGAGAAGTGTTCATCTTGCCCTTGCAAACTTCCTCGTGAGGCAAGGCTCAGCCGCATTCCGCTGCACATTGGTGAGTTCTGTTATTCACAGTAGAAGTGTAGCAAATAATGATAAAAATGTCTTCGACTGATGTGTCGCCGGCCGGTGTGGCCGAGCGGTTCTAGCCACTTCAGTATGGAACCGCGCGACCGCCACGGCCGCAAGTTCGAATCCTGTCTCGGGCATGGATGTGTGTGGTGTCCTTAGGTTAGTTAGGTTTAAGTAGTTCTAAGTTCTAGGGTACTGATGACTTCAGATGTTAAGTCCCATAGTGCTCAGAGCCATTTGAACCATTTTTTGATGTGTCAGCAGTTGTAGGCAGCGGATACAAGGTAGGACTTTATACTAGATATTCAAAGACATACAGCTGCACGTGTAAAATTTACACCTTTACGGTATTCACACGCAGCCTCAAGTTGTCAGCGGCAACGGTAATCCACCTGTAGCATTTACAAGTGTTCGTGTAACTGCTTACTGCCCTTGGTTCGGCTTATTAGTCGCTTCTAGTAACTGATGATGGTGGCGCCAGCAACGATGGTAATCTTCCAGTATTTGTAACGTCTTCCGCCGAATCGTTGCTTGCGCCGATTTAATAAAGAGGCGCGGAAGGATACTATTTTCCCCCTTGAGGGCGGGGCCATTAGTGGCTACCTTCTCCAGCGTCACCGGTCTGTTTTGCGCCGAGTGACTTAGATTTCGGACACGATTCCAGCTTCGTGTGCGGTCGGCGTAAACACTGCCGATACTGCAGTTGTACTCATATCTTTTCTCCCGATTGATCCGTGATTGCAGAAAAACAGTGCGAGCTCACCTTGATGAAAACATTTTGTTTTTGTTGTTTTTTTTAAATTCCCGAATTATTTTAATGAGCAACAGTTACCTATCAGAAACTTTTCTTAATTTTAAATACCTGAACTCTAGACAGACTGTCAGTCTGCAAAAGAGTTTGTGCACAAAACACTTGTACCGCGTATACCTGAATACTGCTCAAGTATGTAGGACATATCATGCTGCTCAGAAAACTCCACAACCGGCATTCAGGCCAGAAACTATGCTTGTTCTTGAGCCTCTAAGTATCGATTCCACATGATGGTGTAGATAAAATTAGACAAATGACGGATCATACAGACGCGTACAGCAGCTGCTTTTCCCATGGTCCATCCATGTATGGAACAGGAAGATACCTGAATATATGACACAACAGCAAACATCGTCTACCACAGAATTCACAATGATTTTCAGAGTATATATGTAAATGTAGAAAAATATGTTCGACTGCAAAAATGTGTTTTGCAACGTGGCAATAGGTAAGGATACAAGTGAAAACAGCTGAACAGAACTTAAGAAAATGAGATTTTAGAGAAAAAACTAAGCAGTAGGGCTAATGGTTTGTTTAAATGAGATGTCGATTCGCGCCCTGTTTGGTGAATCAGAGCTGGCAAAGTAATAGTGTGTAATTCTACTGCAATTAACCAGGACTTGTGAAACAGTAACTTTCCCATTTTATTCTGAGTATACGATGCTCAACAGTTTTATATAAAAATATGTGAAAAGCTGCAACAGCTGCCCCAGACTTTGAACGAAAGGGGTAGATCGCAGTAAAGGACGTGGATGATTACATATTTCAAGTTACAGCTGATGAAGATCGCGATATCGTCATAGATAATACTTGCACAGATGTGCCAATGAAACTTCGTGACCCGTACACAAACATGTAATTTCTATTTCAGTAGCACGCAGTACAGTTCTACCATGAAATATACCCAAGTTTACCTGGTGTCTGTATCCCCTTCGAGTTAATCATGATTGTACCGCCACTTTGCCCGGAATTGCTGTCGCCCTTGTCGTGTTATATGTTGCTGTGGCGTGCGTACTGTAAGACCTTCGGTACACACACCATCAGATTATTTGACTTGTCGCTATATACACAACAGTTGTCAATGTCGATCACAACATGTTGTGCGATACATTACAGAGCACACCGGAATATATTTCCAGCAGCCCACTTTTTTCCTTTGGGAAAAAAGTAGTGAGGTGTCAGATGTGAGGTTCGGACGAGCCATCTGAATGGCCCACTTTGGTAAATCAAGTGGAAAACAGAAATTGCCGCCAGTAGCTACCATAATTTGCGAAACTCGTCTTGCTGCATGAACGAAAGTTGCGCAGATTGGTTCCACTGAGAAATTACTAGCCGCCCAAAATGTTAAACACTTCCAGACATCCGTCGTCCATCACCGCTATGACGGACGAGCGATGGAAGTCAATGTCATTAAGCACCAAACTGTTGTTCCAGGTCTTTATTGTTTTTTTTCCAAATGTGCTTAAGCCTTTTCATTCAATAAGGACAGCTAGGCAGCGGAACATTACTTTAACTTGTCCACGAAAGTTTTCAGATGAAATGCCATTTGAAAAGCGTATCTGCAAAATTCGATCCAGCAGTCACAGTTTTCGTCTTATTACTGTGAAAACAATGTGGCTTTGAATTAGAGGTTTTATTACCGAAAGTATGTGGGGTTTAAGGCACTTTCAACATATCGTTGACGAAGACTTTTAGATCTGTGAACATGTCAGTAAGGGTACACCCAGCCACGGGGAGCGACGGACAGCTATTACCGGACCTCTGTATTGATATTGGCCTTCCGTGGCCGCTGTGGGAAACATATACACGTCGCCTGTCTAAGGGGCCTTGCCACGGTCTGCGCGGCTCCCCCCCGACGGAGGTTCGAGTCCTCCCTCGGGCACGGGTGTCTGTGTTGTCCTTAGCGTAAGTTAGTGTACGTTAGATTAAGTAGTGTGTAAGCCTAGGGACCGATGACCTCAGCCGTTTGGTCCCATAGGAACTTACCACAAATTTCCAAAACGTACAGTGACGTTACAGTAAACAAGTACAATGGTGATTACGGAAAACGCATCGCACTGTGAATGCTTCCAGGATATTTCGCATATACAATCATGCGGTTCAGCGTACCTTCATGAAATATCACGATAAAAACTTAACAATAAGCCGACCGAAGTTTGGTTGGTTTGGGGCTGGAGATCAGACAGCGAGGTCATCGGTCCCTAGGCTTACACACTACCTAATATAACTTGAACAAACTTACGCTAAGGACAACACACACACACACACACACATGCCCGAGGGAGGACTCAAGCCTCCGACGGGAAGAGTCGCACGAACCGTGGCAAGGCGCCCTAGACCGCTTGGCTAATGAAAAACATTTGTAATTTGTAATCGTGCATTTCATTGTTTGTCGTTCGTTAATTTCACAGATTGTAAAAGTAGAATGATAGGAAATGAGTCTCCAGAGTTGCTCACTAATACTTACAAAATGTCAATAACAAAACCAATCCTGAATATAATAAGAAACATTCGTTCGTGTTCATGACTTGTTCTTGTTTAAGAAGTGGGGTGATTCTGGTGTGTAGTTCTGGTTCTTGAAAGAGCCACTTTCCTCAGTTCTAGTAGGTCTTTCTTCGACAGAAAGAAACGTTAAATGGTAATCAGCTTATCTTAATGTTGCTTTCCAGGTATCTCACAAGAGCCTGGCAAACTTCTGGTATAGTGTTAGACAGCGATGCAGTAGGTACCTTGAACTGGACATGAATCTAGAGTAATTGTTACCAATAGCATGAAATCAATCAGATCTAATCTTTTTGCCACTGGTATAGTGTCCCTGTATTTTATACACTACTGGCCATTAAAATTGCTACACCAAGAAGAAATGCAGATGATAAACGGATATTCATTGGAGAAATATATTGTACTAGAACTGACATGTGATTACATATTGGCCGCGTAGGATTAGCCGAGCGGTCTCAGGCGCTGCAGTCATGGACTGTGCGGCTGATCCCGGCGGAGGTTCGAGTCCTCCCTCGAGCATGGGTGTGTGTATTTGTCCTTAGGATAATTTAGGTTAAGTAGTGTGTAAGCTCAGGGACTGATGATCATAGCAGTCAAGTCCCATAAGATTTCACACACATTTGATTTGATTACATTTTCACCCAATTTGGGTGCGCAGATCCTGAGAAATCAGTACCCATAACAACCACCTCGGGCCGTAGTAACGGCCTTGATACGCCTGGGCATTGAGTCAAACAGAGCTTGGATGACGTGTACACGTACCTAAACGATACCACAGTTCATTAAGAGCAGTGACTGGCGTACTGTAACGAGCCGGTTGCACGGCCACCATTGACCAGACGCTTTCAATTGCTGAGAGATCTGGAGAATGTGCTGACCGGGGCAGCAGTCGAACATTTTCTGTATCCAAAAAGACTTGTACAGGAATGCAACATGCGGTCGTGCATTATCCTTCTGAAATGTAGGGTGGCGCAGGGATCGAATTAAGGGTAGAGCCACGGGTCGTAATACATCTGAAATGTAACGTCCACTGTTCAAAGTGCCGTCAAAGTGAACAAGAGGTGACCGAGACGTGTAACCAATGGCACCCCATACCATCACGCTGGGTGATACGCCAGTATGGCGATGACGAATACACGCTTCCAATGTGCGTTCACCGCAATTTCGGCAAACACGGATGCGACCATCATGATGCTGTAAACAGAACCTGGATTCATCCGAAAAAATGACGTTTTGCCATTCGTGCACCCAGGTTCATCGTTGAGTACACCATCGCAGGCGCTCCTATCTGTGATGCAGCGTCAAGGGTAACCGCAGCCACGGTCTCCGAGCTGATAGTCCATGCTGCTGCAAACGTCGTCGAACTGTTCGTGCAGATGGTTGGTGTCTTGCAAACGTCCCCATCTGTTGACACAGGGATGGAGACGTGGCTGCACGATCCGTTACAATCATGCGGATAAGATGGCTGTCATCTCGACTGCTAGTGATACGAGGACGTTGGGATCCATCACGGCGTTCCGTATCACCCTCCTGAACCCACCGATTCCATATTCTGCTAACAGTCATTGGATCTCGACCAACGCGCGCAGTAATGTCGCGATACGACAAACCGCAATCGCAATAGGCTGCAATCCGACCTTTATCAAAGTCGGAAACATGATGGTACGCATTTCTCCTCCTTACACGAGGCACCACATCAACGTTTCACCAGGCAACGCCGGTCAACTGCTGTTTGTATAAAAGAAATCGGTTTTAGTGTAACAATTTTAATGGCCAGTAGTGTATTTTCCTTTGCATTCTGAGGTCCAACGAGGTAAAGTATGATTTTAGAAATCATTCTAAGACATACGAGTAAAGTGTTTAAACAGCATCATATTACTTGCCACCTTTATGTCTGCCACCAGACACTACGAAAGAAGGAAAACAGACTAGAGTTTAACGGCCCACGGACAACGTGGTCTTTAGAGGCGAACCACAAACTCAAATTGCAGAGAGATGCGGATTGAAATCGGCTGTGCCCTTTTGAGAGAAACCATCGTGGTATTTGCGTGGAGCGATTTAGGGAAATCACGGAAAACCTAAATATGGATGCCCGGGCGGGGATTTGAACCACCGTCCTTCCGAGTGCTAGGCCAATGTGCTAACCAGTGCACCACCTCGCTCGCTCGTATATTTTCCCGCAAGAGGCGTTTATTTACTGAGCACTAGCGCCTCCTTCTGCGTTTTCGTCTTTGTCAAAAACGAATACTAGCTGCGGCAGCAGCAGCTGCAGCTAGCAACGTGGATGCTGTGAACAATGGAGTAGTGCGCAGATCTTCTGTATAGGCACACACACACACACACACACACACACACACACACACACACACACGCTTGCCCTTTGTTTGTGTGTGAGGCTACTGCAGGCGCACGTCGAATAGGTGAAAGACGCACAAGATAAATAAAGCTGAAGGCGATCCAGGTTTGAACAGTTCTGGTCATTCCCCTTCACCAAGCGCCGGCAACCAATGAGATGCCCCATTTCAGACCTCTATGAATAAAAGTGGACAGCGGCCAACGGCCTTGCCGCAGTGGAAACACCGGTTCCCGTCAGATCACCGAAGTTAAGCGCTGAAGGGCTGGGCCAGCACTTGGATGGGTGACCATCCCGTCTGCCGAGCACTGTTGGCAAGCGGGGTGCACTCAGCCCTTGTGAGGTAAACTGAGGAGCTACTTGATTGAGAAGTAGTGGCTCCGGTCTCGTAAACTGACATACGGCCGGGAGATCAGTGTGCTGACCATATGTTCCTCCACATCCGCATCCGGTGACGCCTGTGGGTGAGGGTGACGCGGCGGTCGGTCGGTACCGTTGGGCCTTCATGGCCTGTTCTGGCGGAGTGAAGTTATTTATTTATTTTGCGATAAATGCTCTTCTCCAGAGTTCGCCCTGTCCAGCTTTCAGTTGGCTTACCCTTTCATTCTTTATTGCCCTCGGAAGCACTTTCTACGAATTGGCAGCGTGGAGAGCGTCTCCCTTCTCTGTGATCGCGAACAAGCTGACCACCTCCCCTCCGTGGTATCCTAATTCTCTCTCTCTCTCTCTCTCTCTCTCTCTCTCTCTCTCTCTCCCCCTCCGTCTCACTCCGCGAGAACCAGTATAATGCGTACCTCCTTGTCTCTTAACGTGCGATCATATTGGGTGTCAGATGAAATTTATGATTCAACTGATAATTTCCTGCTTGAGAGGACGAATCTTTTTATCTTTATATGAAGAGTCACTGACCGATGTAGAAGTAACTTCAGGCGTGCCACAGGAAAGTGTGATGGGACCTTTGCCGTCCGTGCAGTATATTAATGACCTGGCAGAAAATATTAGCAGTAAACTCACTTTTCTCATATCATGCATTTGTCCGTAATGAAGTACAGTCAGGAAAAAAAGCTACCGAGACATTTAGACATCTTGAGAAGACTCCAAAGTGGTGGAAAGATCGGCAACTTGCTTTAAATGTCAAGAAATGCCACAACAACCAGTGATTCAGAATTGGAATCAGTCAACTCGTACAAATAGCTGGAAGTAGCAATTTATGGGGGTTATGAAACGGAATTATGACAGAGGTTCGGTCGTAGGTAAAGCGGGTGACATATTTGAAATTTGAATCAGCCTACATAACACTCCCATGAACTATTCTAGGACATTGCTCAAGTGTTTGGATACTATTGGAGTGCTGTTGATCACACGCAAAGAAGGGCAGCAAGAATGGCCACATGCTTGTTCGTCTTATGGCACAGAGAGAGTCACGTAGATGCTGATGAAGCTGAATTGACAGACGCAGCTATACCACGAAAGCCTCTTTACCTCAAGTTTCAAGGACAAGCATTAAGTGAGGAATCTAGGAATATACTACGATACCCTTAGTCTCGCTGCCGTACGGACCGTGAAGACAAGCAGTCTGGCATTTAAGCAATAATTCCTCGCGAGCATGGAACTAGACGAATAATTTTAGACATCACGTCTACAGATGTTGCTCTTTATTGATTATTAAAAAAACGCATCTTCAGCAGTGCTTGTTTACTGGAAGAAGCCCTAATAACTGGTACAGTAATAAGCACTCTCTGGGACGCACTTCACAGTGGTTTACTGAGTATGGATGTGAATGTAGATGAAGATGACTAATATTTAAAGTTATGCTCCAACATCCTGTATACGTGAACAGGAGTGTTGGGTGTCTAGTGGGCAAGACATTGATAGCTTTTGGAGGTGGTTCTAGCTAGTTGTGGTTTTCCAGAGTTCGAGCTGTCTGACGCAATAACGTCTGCGGTTAGCAGATCCTGTTTCTCCTGTATCCGACGGGTTTAAGAGAGAGATCTCAAGCATCCATTGCCATTTTTCATTCTTTTTACTTCGGTCATTGTGAATACAAGTTACATTAAAACGGTAGGATATCACATTCAGTTCGAGAAATATCAAAATTCATCACAGCGAGTGAAATAGCCGAAACAGAAATTTTATGTAATTGTCGATTTCTGTTCTTATGTAAATCTCGCGATGCTGTATGGTCCGCTTTCTTATTTTATTTATCAGGATTAAGCTTTCTTGAATTATGTTTCTCGATCGAATACTTGCCCTTACTGTTGTAATTGGCTACCATAGGAGCCAGTCATGTACGCTGTCTGTCGGTGAAACTTTTAAATTCGTTTTTTTTTGTGATTTATCGTTATTGTCTGTGTTTCTGAGTGGGATGTGGCGACCAACCCGAAGTGCCTAGACTTACAAATATATTTCGATGCGGATATCCACTGAGGTGAGAAAAGACCTGGGATAGCGATACGCACATATACAAATGGCGTTAGTATGGCGTACACAAGTCATAAAAGGGCAATGCATTGGCGTCATTTGTACTCAGGTGATTCATATGAAAAGGTTGCCGACGTGATTTTGGCCGTACGACCGGAGTTAATAGACTTTGAACGCGGACAGAGCAGTGGCCTACGGCCTTCACTTAACGACCGAGAGCAGCGGCGTTTGCGTAGACTTGTCAGTGCTAACAGAGAATCAACACTGCGTGAAATAACCGTAGAAATCAATGCGGGACGTTAGGACAGTGCGGCGAATTTTGGCATTAATGGGCTGTGGCAGCAGACGAGGGCTGCGAATGCCTTTGCTAACAGTACGACATCACGCTCCCGTAACCATATCGGTTGGGCCCTAGAGGACGGGAAAACTGGCCCGGTCAGTTGAGTCCCGATTTCAGTTGGTAAGAGCTGATGGTTGGATTCGAGTGTGGCGCGGACCCCACGAAGTCATGGTTCCAAATTATCAACAACGCACTGTACAATCTGGTGGTGGCTCCATAATGGTGTCGGCTGCGCTTACACGGAATGGACTGGGTCCTCTGGTCCAACTGAACCGATCATTAACTGGAAATGGTTATGTTCGGCTACTTTGAGACCTTCTGCAACCATTCATGAAATCCACTACTGTACAGCTACTCTACTGATGACAAACAGCTGGAGACACCGTCTGCCGTAAAATATCTATGCGTAACTATCCAGAGCTACCTTAAGTGAAATGACCACATGAAACAGATAGTGGGAAAAGCAGACAGCAGACTCAGATTCATCGGAAGAAGGAAATGTAACTCATCTACGAAAGAAGTGGCTTATAAGGCGCTTGTTCGCCCGATTCCTCAGTATTGTTCATCTATCTGGGATCCCTATCAGGTAGTACTGATAGAGGAGATAAAGAAGTAGAGGAAACAGAGAAGATCCAACGAAGAGCGGCGCGTTTCGTCAAGAGATCGTTTACCTGGCGACTGACCATTACAGAGATGCTAAACTCCACTGACAGACGTTACAAGAGAGGCGCTGTACATCAAGGAGAGATTTACTATTAAATTTTCGGGACATCGCTTTTCATGAGGAGTTGGACAACATATTACTTCCCCTCCACATTTATCTCGCGTATTGACCACGAGGAGAAAATTCGAGAAATAAGAGCCAATACAGAGGCATACCGACAATCATTCTTCCCACGCACTATTTGCGAGTGGAACAGCGCTGAGGGATAATAGTGGTACCGAAAGTACCCTCCGCCACACACGGTAAGGTGGCTTGCGGAGTATGATGTAGATGTACCTGGTGATGAAAAAGTCAGTATAAATTTGAAAACTTAATAAACCACGGAATAATGTAGATAGAGAGGTAAAAATTGACACACATACTTGGAATGACATGGGGTTTTATTAGAACCACCCCATATTGCTAAACACGTGAAAGATCTCTTACGCGCGTCGTTTGGTGGTGATCGTGTGCTCAGCCGCCACTTTCGTCATGCTTGACCTCCCAGGTCCCCAGGCCTCAGTCCGTGTGATTATTGGCTTTGGGATTACCTGAAGTCTCAAATGTATCGTGATCGACCGACATCTCTGAAAGACAACATCCGACGCCAATGCCTCACCATAACTCCGGACATGCTTTATAGTGCTGTTCACAACATTATTCCTCGACTACAGCAATTGTTGAGGAATGATGGTGGACATATTGAGCACTTCCTGTAAAGAACATCATCTTCGCTTTGTCTTACTTTGTTATACTAATTATTGCTATTCTGATCAGATGAAGCGCCATCTGTCAGACATTTTTTTAACTTTTGTATTGTTTTGTTTGTAATAAAACCCCATGTCATTCCAAGCATGTGTGTCAATTTGTACCTCTCTATCTACATTATTCCGTGATTTATTCAGTTTTCAAATTTATACCGACTTTTTGATCACCCGGTAGCTGAAACAACGATGGAATTTTTATAGATGACAATGCCCCATGTCACCGGGCTGCAATTCTTCGTGATTGGTTTGAAGAACATTCTGGACAGTTCTAGCGAATCATTTGGCCACCCGGATCGCCCGACATGAATTGCATCGAACATTTATGGGACATAATCGAGAGGCCAGTTCGTGCACAAAATTGTGCAGCGGCAACACGTTCGCAATTATGGCCGCCTGTTAAGGCAACATGGCTCAATATTTCTACAGGGGACTTCCAACGACTTGAGTCCATGACACGTCAGCCTGCTGCACTACGCTGAGCAAATGGAGGTCCGAAACTGTATTAGGAGATACCCCCATTAGGACTTCAGTGTATTTCATAACCACGTCTCGCAAGAAATCGGTTGGTTTCTTTTGAAAATTCTCCAAAAACTTCTGATGTTCATTTCATATTTGATCCAGTCAGAATGTGGCACGCATCGTACACAAGGCTTTCACTCGGCATTACATGCATCTTACGCTCTCTTCTGATGTGCTTAAACTGTCAGCTGTTTCTGATATCTTCAGTGGTTACTGTGAAACAGCTGCAAACATAAATGTTTGTTTCTATCAGCGCCTTATGTATGCCGTATGGCGAATGACCTCTCTGTCGATGGGAGATTAGACACTGACCTTCCTAACTCTTGCTTGCCGAATTCGATAGGGAGTTTCTTTTCTTTCTCTGCTACAAGATGAGCAAAATACAGAAAAATCGTCTACTACAGAGGGAACACCGAACCGCGGTAATTATGCCATTAGTTGCTATAGCAAATACACTTACAAATTTTGAAAGTTCGTATTTGTTAGCCTTTGTTGCATCACCTCCTAACGTATGCACGTAGAAGAAAATGACATTGCCAATGGAGATTGTATCATTGACTATTTTCTTCCATCAGTAATCATGAAAGCATTTCAAAATGCAGCTGTCTGTTTCGACCGGCGGATGATTGTCAACAGACTGTTTATGGATAAAAAACAGGAGACAACAAGACTCATAAAATACACAAATTCTGCCAAGTAGCTTTTCTATGTAATGATAAAAACGAATAAAATCATATAACTAAGCGCACGTGCTGAAAGTGGTCGTTGCGTTGTCAACGTAAGTATTGGCAACAGTAGGCAAAGGGCTGGATTTCCAGACTGAGTGCAGTCCTCTTTCTATTCATTCATATATATACTAAATCTGAGCAAAAATTTCCGGGCTCACAACCATTACAGCTGACCTGTACGAGCAAAGTCAAGACAGAAAAAAATTCGTTTCGGCGCTAACAGCGAATTGTAAAATCTCGCTCTTGCTATGCGAGCTGACGGATACCGTCAGACGAGCAGTCCTTAATGGAACTATTCACAGATAATAGGCGACACGGGCAGAATCGGAACGAAAAATGGATGTTAGGAGGAAAAATAAGGGCAAATAAAAAAATCAATGCCATGTTGAAAATTATGACACAAAAGATTAAAAATGAAAGAAATTACATCAAAACCAGTTAACTGAAAACAATAATAATCAAGAGGCATTTTAATAAATATTTAAAAATGAAAAAAAAAAATTATAATCCGACAAGATTCGCACCCACGATCTTTTGCATCTGAAACTGTAAATTTACCACTACGCTACTCAGAAGACCTTTCCGTTATAATGTTATATTTATATATCTATAGCCAGTTGCAACGATCATTTGCTGCTTTAGGTTTCACACCATGTCGTATGAAGTTTACCTATTGTAAACCGGTCTCTGTAATGATAATGCCGAATATGTGAAGCCGAATCGCCTCTTGTACGAAGGAATCCAGCAGAGGTGTGCACGAGATATGCGTTATTTCGTTGCCATCGTTTTGTGCGTATTAATTTGGTTGTCAGTTGAAGACATGAAGTCTGTGTTTATCATGTGTGAAGTAAAAGGACCAGATCCGGGATTCAGGGTGCCGGCACAACAAGAAATAATGCCAGACAAGGAATTGGAAGTGAACTGACCGTTTGTTGAGGCCGTTTGGCAACAGCGAACTCTTCGTGCGTGACGTTGAGCGCTCTGATTGGAGGAAGACACCTCCAGTACGTGAAGTGCCAATTATCAAGTAATTTTAATCAGACAATTGTCCACGTTCGAAGTCACTGAGCTCCAGTGACTGACTCCCGTCCCTTGTCGCATCTAGTGGTCAATTTTACATTACATACTTTTCCTCAGGCAGTGTATATTAGTAAGAAGCAGCACTTCGGCAGATTTTTTAGATAAATTTGTTAGAGTAATGATGACCACTGCTGGTTGAAATCGGTAACTGCATTTTGAAATGCATTTATGATCGTTGTCGCAAGAAAATGAAAGTACATATGCACGTAGTACTGTACTCTGTTGTTAGTAACTGAACATACTTTTACTCAAATTTACCCTCTCACTTCAAAGCTTCTGAGGCCGCTAACACCAATTCTGAAACTCTTCAAGGAGGCATGTTGCTCGCTGTTTAACAGTTCGCGGCTGTCTGAGACGGCTTAAGCGCTAAGCCACCGTTGCTAGATATATCTTTACATTTGTTTTTCGAGTATGTAGATTATAAAGCCTTGACGAATCCTTTTTTGCCCGCCTATGAAACCAGTATAGATATGTACTTCCGAAGCGATGCTTCTGTGGTCGCGGATCGGGGTTGACTTACGCCCCTTATCTTATCACGGTCTGTGTGTCGCAGTGTGGCGTCGGGTGTCGGGAGGTTCGATAATTGCCACAGCTGCAACCGAGGCTGCGAGGGGATGGGCAGTCTTGTTTGTTCTTGCAAGTGTATTTTAATTGTCCAAAAAAGAGGTTCAGATGGCTCTAAGCACTATGGGACTTAACATCTGAGGTCATCAGTCCCCTAGACTTAGAACAAATTAAACCTAACTAACCTAAGGACATCACACACATCCATGCTCGAGGCAGGATTCGAAACTGCGACCGTAGCAGCAGCGCGGTTCTGGACTGAAGAGCCTAGAACCACTCGGCCACAGCGGCCGGCTTTTAATTGTTCACGTTGGACTTTATAACTTACCTGTCTGTGAAGCAGTACACAAACGTATTCTATTGCGTAATGGTCACTTGAAACTCTCCAAAACCTCTGGTTTCTTTAAGTTACTCATTTCCCATCTCTTTAATTTTCTACCTTTCTGCAATTACTTCATTTTAATCTGCACTTGACAACCAACAAATTGCAGAGTCAGTATCTGTAGCTGGAAATGATTTGCAGTTTAAAATCTTGTTTCGGTATTTCTGTATTACCATTATGTAATCTATTTACAGCGTTCCTGTTTGTTCTATTATTATCTTAAAAGAAATATTAGCGATGATTAAATTGTGCTATGTGCTATGCGCAAAGCTCTACCAGGCGGCTTTTTTCATTCCTTTCCCCTAGTCTATGCGCTCCTATTGTTTTCGCCTCTCATCATTTTTCCACTCTCCAATTCCACTCCCCCATCAAAATTAAATATTCATCTCCTGTACGTATCTGAAAAATTATTTTGTTTCCGACTACATTCTTTCAATCACTTCATCGTCTGCGGTGCTAGTTGGCATATAAACTTGAACTACTGTGCTGGGCGTCGGCTACGATTATGCATTCACTAAGCTGTTCATAGAATCTTATTCGCGTTCCTATTTTCTTATTCATTACTAGACTTATTCCTGCAATACCGCTATTTGATTTTGTAACTGTAACCCTTTATTCACCGGAAGTCCTATTCTTACCGCGATCGCACTTCACTGATTCCCACTCTATCTAACTTCAACTTCACTAATTCCCATTATATGTAAAACTTACCACTTCCCTTTTTAAATTCTCTAGGCTGCCTACCCACTTAATGGATACAACCTTCCACGCTCCGACCTGTAGTATGCCTGTTCTGTTTTTCCGCATGACAATATCCTCCGGAATATTTTACCCAAGAGGACGCTGTCATCATTTAACTATGCTGCATGCCCTCGTGATATAACGACTGTAGTTAGATTTGCTTTCAGCCGTTCGCAGTACCATTATAGCAAGGCCATATTGGCTAATGTTAATAGGCCAGATCGGTCAGTCATCCAGACCGTTTTCCCTGCAAACACTCACCATACACCTCTCTGTTGTGGCTGCACCTAGGTTACGGCTATCTGTATCGTTGAGGCACGCAAGTCACCCTACTTCGATAACGTCCATGTTTCATGAAGGGTTTGAAAAGATATAACTTCGTAATCACACTGTTTTAGAAACGGCAAAATATTCTTTTGAAAGGAGAAACGAGATACGTCAATCAGAAAACAAACAATTGTTAGCACGGTCGCATATTCAAATAGCTAGTTTACGTGACTTTTAAATTTTGAATATTTCCTTAAATAAAAGATTCCACACGAACTACTTATTCTGGACAGCAGTTGGTGAAGTATACGCAGAATTTTCGCCCTTCCCCGTGATTCCAAATGGATGACCCTACGTGACAATCTCTTCTCAGGCCTTTTCGTATTGTTCGTACACCGTAAGTTGCTTTTCCTCCACAAAATCAAAGGTCGAACTTGTGACATTTGATTTCTTTCCTTTCCCGCCAGAGTATACCTGCAGAGACGGTCTCCAAAGTCCATCCCAGTTGTTGTCAATCTGTTCATTTATTGGGACTTAACTGTCCGTACTTCTGATCATTGTCATAATGCTTCTACTAACTATTTTGAAGGATTTTTGCTTTTGTTTCCTTTCTGATCTATTGTTTCCGTAAAATATCATTTAATTCTCCAGCAGTGAACTTTTCAACATTTATTCTTGACTTAATTCCAGCTGGTTTATCTTCTTTTGTGACTTTTACTCATAGATTTTTGTACTCTTCAGCATAGCATATGTATCACATAAAGAGCGCAGAGAAAAAAAATAGTGTTTATGTTTGAGGTGGTATTATAGCAATTGTGTCCGCAGCTCGTGGTCTTGCGGTAGCGTTCTCGCTTCCAGCGCACGGGGTCCGGGGTTCGATTCCCGGCGAGGTTCGGGGATTTTCCCTGCCTCGAAACGGCTGGGTTGTTGCATCATGATCATCATCATTCATCACCATCCCGCATCGCCGCTACACTCCTCAGAGTATGGGACCTCATCATTATATGGCATTGTATTGCACCTTCCTACGTTTCAAATCTACAATCTGATACTCTGCTAGAACGTTTGGGATTTTACCCTCGACACTGAGGCGCAAATTAGGCAGGAACTGTACGTCACTACCACCTCAACCACCACCTCTCTTTCTCTTGTAAGCCAAATACTGTGCTTGAAAATCCCATCACCAGGATTCGAACCGGCTGTTTCCGAGTCGAGCGCCAACACAGACGCAGATATCCAGACTTCCTACTGTAACGCAGTGGGGTTGAAGGAAAGGTCGTGGCTGTTATCTGCCCTCTACAACTAAATGTTTGTGTGCAGATGTCCACTCTTATATTACATCGAGTAGGTGGAGTCGCTCACACACCATGCTAGGTAAATCAACCACCAGCGTAGCAAAGGGAGTACGCATTCTCCTTTCATTCCGCGAGCGACTGAAACAATGAACTTGCGGTTGTTGTCTAGAGGGCGAGAGTGCGTCACGTGAGTCCCCGGTCACGTGTCCGTGTGTACGGCTGGTGGAACTGTTACTCGTGGGCCCCGGTGGAACGGCGTGTGACGCAGGCACTCCCCACCAAGACCGCTCACACCTTATCGCGTGGCGCAGTTGGATCGCTTCGCTACACTGACTCAACCTCGTCAGTGGCGAACGGTTGGCAGTATTGCCCAGTTATCAGGTGTTACAGCGCTGCGTCGTGTCTGACCTGGAAATCCTACGGCCGCCGGAAAACAATATCTGTACGTTAATAGGAGAATCCTGCTAGCTGTTACAGTTTTAATCAACCTAGGTGAGTAGTAGATAAAACGACATACTAGTCGTGGCGTAAAGTTTTCTTCAATCCGAAAACTGGCTTGGTGCAGTTCTTCACGTCGGTCTGTCTTGTGCAAATCTTGTCACCATTACATAACTGTTGCAGCCTACAAGCATTTGCATCTGCTTGCTGTATAATTGACGCCATGTCTTAAGAACTACGACATTTTTGTTATAATAAATAAACAACACCCTCTGAATCACAACTTAATATTTACCAACAACCTGTTTCAATTTGCACTGCAGATGATCTTCACGTCTAGGTTGCAACAAAAAGGCAATAACAGTAACGATTTTATTGAAGTGTAGTATTATGAACACTTGTGTCATGCCCGCATCTCGTGGTCGTGCGGTAGCTTTCTCGCTTCCCACGCCCGGGTTCGATTCCCGGCGGGGTCAGGGATTTTCTCTGCCTCGTGATGGCTGGGTGTTGTGTGATGTCCTTAGGTTAGTTAGGTTTAAGTAGTTCTAAGTTCTAGGGGACTGATGACCTAAGATGTTAAGTCCCATAGTGCTCAGAGCCATTTGAACCATTTTTGATTATCAACGCCGTGTGAAACTAACCTATAAAAACAAGGATGTGGTGGGAGAAAAATTGTCGGATAGGCTCGTGACATGTGCGTAAGTCCTAAATGAGTTCATTAAAACAGTCTAAAACTGTTTCTCTGTATATAATTAAGTAGAAGACCGATAAAAATTCAGACATAAAAGACACCTTAATGTTGTACATTTCAGCAGGAGTGGTGGGTTACACAGCAGTAGATTAAAAAGCAAATGTTATAAACATACTGACAGGACACTGTTCATCGTAAATTTTCGTTGTTGTTTACGTAGTTTTTTAGAAAATAATTTACAAAGTCAATGCAAAATAACCGAACATAACGTGTGGCTTTTAAGGAATTTACCTTCATTTTAGTGAATAAGAAGTTCCTGTTAAGAAGAAGCAATAAATTGGGGAATAGTTACGAAATAATCATAGAAAAGCCGAACGAAAAGGAGCCTAGTTACGAAATAACCATAGGTACTTTTAGCAAATAGCTGATATAAATTAACGAAGGTGTTAAGCGGCAATAGTTTGAGGAGGGAGTGGCCGCTGGAGTGCGCCACCTACCAAAGCAGGCTGAGTGACGGCCGGTGCAGCAGTGTATTTACGCGTGTCACGGGCTGCTGCCCGCGCCGACCGCTGTCCGTCACGGACAGCTAACATGATGGAACACATTCACGTTCGCGGAACGAGGAAGAACGTCGAGCATTATATACCAACTGGAGGACATTAAGGTTAACGTTACAGCGAAATTCATTCTGTTCGTTAATATTCTTGTCAGGTGCTTTGGCATGTAGCTCACCCTAGTGGCCACACACTTCTGAAATTGTTATCACTTAACATCTTGGTTAATTTACATCACTTGTTTGCTAAAAACAGCTTCTTTTATTTCGTAGCTTGGCACCATTTTCTTTGGTTTTTCTGCGATTATTTCGCAATTAGTCCCGTTTCTTTCCCCTTCTTAACTGACAGTAAGAGTCCTCTGTGTTTCTATCCCAGATAGCATAGCTTTAAGCCGGTTTCGAACTTGTTTCCAGATGTAAATTTCAAGTATATAAGCTTGATCAAAGCTGGAATATTCAGGCCTGTTAGTTGGATTCAAGCTTGAAACAAACTTCAAAGTTGGCAGAGTTCAAGCTGTATTTCAAGCTTGGCTTATCAAGTTTGGCTCCAGCTGTATCTACACACGTGGAATACAGCCTGGTATTTACAGCTTGTTTTAAGCTATATAATTATTAATCTGAATTTATTGAACCTAATTAATTAAATAAATATCAGAATGGAAATGGTGTGAAAAAAAATTATCAAGACATGTATGTTTAAAAATTTGTATTTTCAAAGTGTTTAAAATTGTTTTATTTTAAAATTTAATTATTCTGAAGCCCCTCCGGTCCCAGCACACAGACCAGAGCAGGATCAAATATCGCTGACTTCTGCCGGTATAATGATCCTGTAACTGGTAAAAGAAAATGTTAGCCGTACCTAAACATAAAAAATGTAAAAAGTTGAAACTGATCAACCTAAATATGATTTATGCCCCAGATTAGCAAAAATAACTTCAAACTCACTGATGAACAACTTGGCTGGTAATCCATTTCACTTTCATCCAGGCTCAATTTTTCTATGTAAAAGAATATGATATTTCTTTACGTTACATAATAATATTTAACATTTGTAATATTAACATACCACTAGAGAAAAATGCATCAACGTACCTGTAATACACTATAAATCCTCTTCAGACCCGGTGTAGCAGTAAGGCAGGAGACGCCACACACTTACCAAACTATTTTCCAGTATAAAACAAACTTCACAACAGTCAACAATCATTAACGCGCGTCACAAAGGTAAAATGGCCGTAAATCTAGCAGTCAGTGTAAGCCAGGCTTATAAACGCTTATGGCGCTTCCCGTGGACGTCTATGGAAGCTATGCTGCGTGCGCATCTGCTGTACAGCCTTCCAGGGAAATTACAGTTTATTTCAAGCTGGGGAAAATTATTTTAATTCAAGCTAAATTTGTACAGCTTGATGTAAACTGTGTAACAGGTTGATTTTTCAATCTTGAATTTTCAACTGAACCTAAACTCAATATCCACCTTGAAATCAGCTTGAGTGCTAGCTGGGATTCTTATTCAACAAAATGAAGGCAAATTCGTAGTTTTAAGTATGTTCCGTGATTTTACAGTGCATTTTAAAATATGTAAACAAGAACAAAAATGTACGATACACGTTGTGCTGTCAGTGTGCTTGTAACATTGCTTTTTTATTTTATTGTGTAACTCATCATTCATCCTGAACTTTACTTCATTAACGTGTCCTTTAAGTCTGATTTTTTTTTTTAATTTCCTATTTAAATACATGTAGAGAAATAGTTTTACATTGTTTTAATGTCTCCATCTAGGACTAACGAACATGTCTCGTGACTATCCGAAAATTTTCTCCCCACCACGGGCTTGTTTTTTGTGTTAATTTCACATAATGTTGACAAACTGCACTTCGCGGCGCCAGATAATGAGTGAACTCATAAAATTTTGTTGTGGTTTCTACTATCCGTGAGACAAGTGTTCGTAATATCACACTTGTGTACAATGATTATAGTTATTGCCTTTATTGTTCCAAACTAGACCTGAAGACTATACGCAACGCAGATTGAACCCAGTAGTTGGCAAATAAAAAGTTGTGATCCGGTCAATGTTTTTTTTTTTTTATCTGCTTACTTTATTCATCTCTTGGTCATCCTCTACAATTTTCAACCTTCACATACGTTTTCTTCCACTATCGAATTGATAATTATTCCTGCAGAAGACAATTTGTCATTTCATATGAATACCTGGAAGCAGCAGTGAAAGGTGGTTGGGGGTCTGGATGTGAACTGAAACGATGTGCTCAGTTGTAAAGTGAAACGCATAGATTCTTTGCTAAAAAAAAAACTTCAGTTTAACTGCGTAAGGAACTGCTCACACAACATTTGTATGTTCCAAGATGAGAAAGTGTTGACACACACACACACACACACACACACATATATATATATATATATATATATATATATATATATATATATATATATATATGCGCGCGCGCAAACATTTGAATAAAGGTACCTTACAAGGTTGCTACATAGAGGGTACCTTATAAACAACTCCGTCGAAACAGGTTTCGGAAGGCATCATGGGATGCGGATGTGGAGGGGCGTGTGGTCAGCACACCGCTCTCCCTGGCGTTGGTGAGTTTTCGTACTTCTCAATCAAGTAGCTTCTCATTTTGCTTCATAACAGCGCTCGGCAGACCGGAAAGGATGCTATATCTAGCGAAAATCTACTTATGAAATACGAAAAATCAGTTTTTAGGACACAGTCTATAAATATCCTTCAGCCTCATGCAAAACCTACGAATATGAAGGTAGGCCATTCACAGCTCACTTATAGACAGTCGCGTATACACTTTCCATGTGTCGTCCATAAATGACACCGTCAGGAAGGAACATTTGAAACGATAAAAAGCACCCTTTACTAACGATTTGCAGATTATGCAAAAACATGCAGAAAGAGCTACATAGTGTTGATTGATTTGTTGGAGACGGCCGACACTCGTTGCGTCAGAATACATGCTTCCGTACTACGCAGTACGTAATATTGCCGAGTCCAAGACACTGGTGAGTCACACAACTCTCACGGTCTCCTGTAAATTCGCTACCGCAGCGCCGCCAAGCGGCTGGCACAGTGAAACAGCTGCGAAGCGTCTGTGTATACGAAGTGGAGAAGCACATTCAAAAAACAAGAGGGGTCGTATTTCGGAGTTTATTCTAGCGCTATAAATTGTAGCTCCTGTACTTGGATTTGCCATGTGTGAAGCGCTGTTATTATTTATCAAGAACAGAAAATTGGCACAATACGATTAATTGATTATGCATGAATGGTAGCATAAATGTACGGAAACAGAATTTTATTGTTGAATGTAATGGAACGTGTGCTAGCTGTAGTTTTATGATATGCACACATATAAGAAGAAAGTGGCACAAGTGGATATGCTGGAGGAGTAAATGTTACAGCTGAGAAAGGAAACCTTGAAATATAAGCATTATAAGTACGTGCAAGGCAAAAATGCAAGAGGATTCATAAGAAGACCTAGCAACAAATCTCCAGGAGTGTAAAAATCGTGCGTAGTTTTAACTCTTAAATCCGCAAAGAAACTTGTGAAACGAACTAAAATCGGCGCAAAGCATCAGATAGTATGTGCCAGACACGCGGATACTCTTAAGCAGTTCCTTTTGAAGTTAATCACATCGGCTTACAATGCATTTCTCGTCTTAAATAATATTTTATGATACAACTACCACTCTACTACTGTGAACTGTGTATATTACGTAGCAATGAGATATCATTATTGTATTTTGACAGTAACAGGAGGCAGGATATTACTAATTACATTTTTTATTCGTATTGGGAAAAACACCACCACCTATGATGACTGGTAAATATGGAACTTACAGCATTAAAAATAACAAGTTCTCAGTTTTCATCATATAATTCTTCTGTTACTACACTACTGGCCATTAAAATTGCAACACCAAGAAGAAATGCAGATGATAAACGGATATTCATTGGACAAATATATTATACTAGAACTGACATGTGATTACATTTTCACGCAATTTGGGTGCATAGATCCTGAAAAATCAGTACCCAGAACAACCACCTTTGGCCATAATAACGGCCTGGGCATTGAGTCAAACAGAGCTTGGATGGCGTGTAGAGGTACAGCTGCCCATGCAGCTTCAACACGATACCACAGTTCATCAAGAGTAGTGACTGGCGTATTGTGAAGAGCCAGTTGCTCGGCCACCATTGACCAGACGTTTTCAGTTGGTGAGAGATCTGGAGAATGTGCTGGCCAGGGCAGCAGTCAAAAATTTTCTGTATCCAGGAAGGCCCGTACAGGACCTGCAACATGCGGTTTTGCATTATCCTGCTGAAATGTAGTGTTTAGCAGATATCGAATGAAGGGTAGAGCCACAGGTCGTAACACATCTGAAATGTAACGTCCAGTCTTCAAAGTGCCGTCAATGCGAACAAGAGGTGACCGAGACGTGTAACCAATGGCACCCCATACCATCACACCGGGTGATAGGCCAGTATGGCGATGACGAATACACGCTTCCAATGTGCGTTAACCGCGATGTCGCCAGACACGGATGCGACCATCATGATGCTGTAAACAGAACCTGGATTCAGCCGAAAAAATGACGTTTTGCCATTCTTGCACCCTGGTTCGTCGTTGAGTACACCATCGCAAGTGCTCCTGTCCGTGATGCAGCGTCAAGGGTAACCGCAGCAGTGGTCTCCGAGCAGATAGTCCATGCTGCTGCAAACGTCGTCGAACTGTTCGTGCAGATGGTTGTTGTCTTGCAAACGTCCCCATCTGTTGATTCAAGTATCGAGACGTGGCTGCACGATCCGTTACAGCCACGCGGATAAGATGCCTGTCATCTCGACTGCTAGTAATACGAGGCCGTTGGGATCCAGCACTTCGTTCCGTATTACCCTCCTGAACCCACCGATTCCATATTCTGCTAACAGTCATTGGATCTCGACCAACGCGAGCAGCAATGTCGCGATACGATAAACCGCAATCGCGATAGGCTACAATCCGACCGTTATCAAAGTCGGAAACGTGATGGGACGCATTGCTCCTCCTTACACGAGGCATCACAACAACGTTTCACCAGGCAACGCCGGTCAACTGCCGTTTGTGTATGAGAAATCGGTTGGAAACTTTCCTCATGTCAGCACGTTGTAGGTGTCGCCACCGGCACCAACCTTGTGTGAGTGCTCTGAAAAGCTAATCATTTGCATATCACAGCACCTTCTTCCTGTCGGTTAAATGTCGCGCCTATAGTACGTCATCTTCGTGGTGTAGCAATTTTAATGGCCAGCAGTGTACTTGCCAGCCGCTTGGAGCGCTTCACCTGTCAAAAGATTGGTTTACTGAAGTGATCGTGTCGAACCTCCTCTTGCCCGGCGTCGTGCAGCAACTCGACGTGGCATGGACTCAACAACTCGTTGGAAGTCCCCTGCAGAAACAGTGACCCATGCTGCCTCTATAGCCTTCCATAATTGAGAAAGTGTTGGCGGTGCAGGATTTTGTGCACGATCTGACCTCTCGTTTATGTCCCATAAATGTTGAATAGTATTCATATCGGCTGATCTGGGTGGTCAAATAATTCGCTCGAACTGTCCAGAACGTTCTTCAAACCAATCGCTAACAATTGTCGCCTGTTGACTTGGCGCATTGTCATCCATAAAAATTCCGTAGTTACTCGGGAACATGAGGTCCACGGATGGCTGTAAATGGTATCCAAGTAGCCGAATATCCAGAGGACTCGGGCCATTCCATATAAACACAGCCCACATCATCATGGAGCCACCAGCAGATTTCACTGTGCGTTATTGACAGCTTGGGTCCATGGCTTCGTGGTGTCTGCGCCAAACTCGATCCCTACCACCAGCTCTTACCCACCGACGTCGGGACTCGTCTGACCAAGCTACGGTTTTCCAGTTGTCAAGGGCCGTACATGGTCACTCGCCGAGGAGAAGCACTGCGAACTATGTCGTGCTGTTGGCAACGGTACTCGTGGGTCGTCTGCTGCCATAGACCATTAGCGCCCAGACATGGAAGACATTTTGACAACAAGACCACGAGTGAACAGACGACCAAAGTTTAAATACACCCAACCAGCGCGTACAGTAGCACACAACACCAGCCAAGAATACCCAGACCTCGCCCCCGTCATGAAACCACTAACACAAGGCATCCCAGTTCCCCCACACCTGACCCAAAGACACAGAAACTAAGCCCAGAATACACACACACACGCACACACACACACACACACACACACACACACACACACACACACACACACACACACAAGAACCATAGACCTAAGTTACACTTAAAAAGTAGCATAGAAATAATAAATTAAACATTAAAAGTAGCATGCACATCAAAATTATCGTACTACTATCGTATGCTACAACCTCTATATACACTAAAGTATTCAAAGAGAATTTACGGAATAATCATAATGGAAAATATTGTATAATATATAAAATATACACTATATTTCAATATGACTTAAAATCTTCAATATTTAAACCTCAATTTCTAACTTAACTTATTTTTAATATACCTTATTTTATATAATATTTTTGTACTTATTTTATATTTTTGTATTATTTTGTATTATTGTATTATTTTATATTTTTGCGTCTTGGTATATTTTATATTTTTTATACTCAATGCTGTCAGTATGACCAAATGCACTTTTGCAAGAAATATGAATTGATAAATAAACTAATGTACTTGTACAGCAAAAGGCTGAAAAGGGCAATGCAAGCCCTCAAGCAGCCCGCCCACCCCCCTCAGGGGTGGGAATGAAAAGTGCAAAAAAAAAAAAAAAAAAAGCCACGGTGCCCTAAGGGATACGTTCCTCGCTCATCCCACATTGATATCTGCAGTTCTTTCGCGCAGTGTAGCCTGTATGTTAGCACTGACATCTCACCGAAACGCCGCTGCTGTCGGTCGTTTAGTGAAGGACGTCGGCCACTGCGTTGTCAGGGTGAAATTTGGTATGCTCGGCACATTCTTGACGCTGTGAATCTCGGAATACTGAAGTCCCTAACGATTCCCGAAATGTAATGGCCCATGATTCTAGCTGCAATAACCATTCCATATTCAAAGTCTGTTAATTCTAGTCATGCGACCATAATCACGTCGCAATCGTTTTCACGTGAATCACCTGATAAGGAAACTTCCCAGAGCATCCGCCTCATATTTAGAGGTAAAATGGCCCAGTGAATAGCCCGTCAAAAACTGAACACAGATCAAACTTGAAAACAGGAGGAAGGTGTACTGAGCTGTGAAAAAAGAAGCAAAATACAAACAGTGAACGGTCCAAGCTCAAAATGTACAACATCGAGTGAGTTGCAAGAATCACGGCGTTGTGATTGTGTGGTGATGGTGTTGGATTGTACAGTGGCAAATCCGTGTTTCAAACCTCCCACGTCTCCTCCTTATTTTAACAAATTAATGAACTTCCCGTCCGGTGATTGACGTATCTGTTCTCCTTTCTGTAGTCTTGGCAGTTGCCATACGTGGTAAGAATATATTACTGTCACAAGTAAATGTGATAAACAGTGAGAGCTGGCGAGATGCCGCATAGACCTCTCACAGAAGTGAGAACAACAAATAAACGGGTGTGAACAGTGTTACAACAAAGTAATTCAAGAGAGAAATCTTCCAAAGCGGAACACAAGGGTAACATGTGGTAATTCTGTAGAGCAAATAGGATGTATGTACGTTTGGGGACCCCTACCTTACACCTCGCTGTTGGTTAAGGACATTACACCACGACACAGACGCAAATTTGAATACAGCGGACAGAGACGTCAATGTCCGGACTGGCAGTTCATAATTTTGTGAAAAAAAGGTATGGGGCACGAGGGAGATTTGAACACAGATCTTCCCCAATCAAACACCATGACCACACAAACACGGCGCCGTGGGTATTCAAATTCGCTCGATGTTGCACATCTTGAGTCTTGACCGTTCATTGTTTCTACTTTACTTTGTTTTTCACAGTTCAGTACACGGTCTTCGTGGTTTCATGCTTGTTTTTAACGGGCTATCCTCTGAGCCATATTACCACTAAATTTGATGGGGGTGCCATAGGGAGTACAAATCTCTGGCAATGCTCTGCCCTTTTGTACCTAGTCTACGCGATACTCCCGCCATCTGTATATGTGTCTATTGCTATCCCATGACTTTTGTCACATAAGCATATATCTGGGAAGCAGAATAAATAAACCTGATAAGTACGCGGAAGACAAGGCAGCATCAGATCTTCGGGGATTTAAAAGTCGTGTTTGGTTTTGAGTCTCGACGCAAAGCATCAGAAAGAAATTGTCAAGCACCCCAGTCCCTTGTGAGCTTAAACACATCAGGTTAAAACGCATTCCTCGTCGTAAAGAATTTTCGAAGATACGACTAATACTGTGTCTGTCTGCATTTCGTTGCACTGAGACTTTATTATTATATGTTGACATTACCAGAAAGCAGGATATTACTTAAATTACTTTTTGGCATTCGTAGCTGAAAAATCATCGCCACCTCAGGCGACTGGCAAAGATGGAAGTTACGGTGTTAAAAATTGCAAGTGCTCAATATACATCATGGCATTCTTCTGTTATTACTTGTCCGCCGCTTGGAGCGCTAGCATCGCTTCAGCTGTCAAAGGGTTGAATTTTATTGTCCTTTACAGTTTCACACGTTTGTACTACGGCAATGCCACCTCGCGACTAAAGTGAGAACTATACATACGGACAATGTAGGATCGCACTGCGCTTGCACGGACAATGTAGGATCGCACTGCGCTTGTACGACGTATGATACACAAATTGTTTCAAACCCGTAAGCACTGAAGTTTGTCTGTTGTGTACCTCCCGGATTTCACCACATCCAAGCCGCGAAATACCCGTCCGGTGCGCCAGCCAGATAAGCTTATCACGCAGTGCAGAGATGACTCGTTTATTTCAGAACGGGTTGTATGACAGCTGGCCTGAAAAGAGAATCTGCTTCCTGGGAAAAGCGAAGAAAGCAGATGACATTTGTGTGTTTTATTGTCTGCTGCCGCAGTATGTGGATTTTCAGCAGTCATTCGTTAGTACAACGCCGTTTTTCTGGATCGTCGATTTGCGCATAATGTACTCCCGCAGTGCTTTCAAAACCATCGGTTATGTAAAATAAATGCTGATGCTTGACGGAAGACTTAATCGAAGCACTCTTGTGCCGATCCTCTTCCAAGGTCACAACCTCCAGGCCCTTCTATTTACGGCAATCAGCATCCTCTCGACTTCCCAGCGAACGCATCTTTCCTGGATCATCCAAGGTCCTACAATAAGCCACGGTTGACTGAGAAACATACTACTCTTGAAATTCAAAATTTCACACTACCCGATGCGCTAGTCTTTTGTACAGCGTGCAGTCAAATCATTTTGTACCACCTTAAGTCGAAAATAAGAATTACGGTTTTCTTTTGATGTTTAAAAACAGTGGAGACCCTCCCAATGGACCAGTCTTTCTATTTCACGAAGGTATCCAATTACACTGACGGAAAAAATTGGCAACATCAAGGAGGAATTGTGCGACATAAACGAAAGCTGGTAGGCGAGTTTCTACACTTAAAAGATGATGTCTGTTCACATTTACCGAGCGAGGTGGCGCAGTGGCTAGCACACTGGACTCGCATTCGGGAGGACGACGGTTCAACCCCGCGTCCGGCCATTCTGATTTAGGTTTTCCATGATTTCCCTAAATCGCTCAAGGCAAATGCCAGGATGGTTTCTTTGAAAGGACACGGCCGACTTCCTTCCTCATCCTTCCCTAATCCGATGAGACCGATGACCTCGCTGTCTGGTCTCCTTCCCCAAACAACCCAACCCTGTTCACATTTTGTGCCAGTCGCGTAAGAGTGGCGCTAGTATCGCATCTCTGGCGCATCGTACTGCGTCGGCAGCAGAAATTTGAGCAGTAGTTGACACCACAGTGACACAACAATTCGAACTGTTACAAGTCGGTTGCTTCAAGGACATCTCCGAGCCAGACGCCCTCTAATGTGACCCAAAATCACCGCTATTAGTGACTTCAGTGGTGTCAAGCGAGAGCTCAGTGGAGGGCAGGTGGAAATCTTTTGTGTTTTCTGATGTAAGCTGGTTCTTCCCGGGTGCTAGTGATGGCCCTGTGTTGGTTTGGAGCTACAGTGATCATCGCAACCGCATGGGCTACCCCAGCATCCCTCCCGTCGGACCCAAATTGTCAACTTCTCCACACACTATAAATGTAGTTCCCCTTTTCCATTATCCTCATTGGTGGCATTTCGCCGATCCTCATAAGAGTTCGAACCTGGTGTTCAACCGCACTGAAAGGGTCACTGGCCGTCTTCGCCTTAATTATATATACGAGGTGCATTCAAGTTCTAAGGCCTCCGATTTTTTTCTCCGGACTGGAAAGAGATAGAAACATGCACATTGTTTTAAAATGAGGCCGCGTTCATTGTCAATACGTCCCAGAGATGGCAGCACCGTATGGCAGAAGGAATTTTACTGCCAGCGGTGAGAATGAGAACTGTTTTAAATACTTAAAATGGCGACGTTTTCCTTACTTGAACAGCGTGCAATCATTCGTTTTCTGAATTTGCGTGGTGTGAAACCAATTGAAATTCATCGACAGTTGAAGGAGACATGCGGTGATGGAGTTATGGATGTGTCGTAAGTTCGTTCGTGGGTGCGACAGTTTAATGAAGGCAGAACATCGTGTGACAACAAACTGAAACAACCTCGGTCTTGCACAAGCCAGTCAGACGACATGATCGAGAAAGTGGAGAGAATTGTTTTGGGGGATCGCCGAATGACTGTTGAACAGATCGCCCCCATAGTTGGCATTGCTGTGGGTTCTGTGCACATAATCCTGCATGATGACCTGAAAATGCGAAAAGTGTCATCCAGGTGGGTGCCACGAATGCTGACGGACGACCACATGGCTGCACGTGTGGCATGTTGCCAAGGAATGTTGACGCATAACGACAGCATGAATGGGACTTTCTTTTTGTCGGTTGTGACAATGGATGAGACGTGGATGCCATTTTTCAATCCAGAAACAAAGCGCCAGTCAGCTCAATGGAAGCACACAGATTCACCCCCACCAAAAAAATTTTGGGTAACTGCCGGTGCTGAAAAAATGATGGTGTCCATGTTCTGGGACAGCGAGGGCGTAATCCTTACCCGTTGCGTTCCAAAGGGTACTACGGTAACAGGTGCATCCTACGAAAATGTTTTGAAGAACAAATTCCTTCCTGCACTGCAACAAAAGCGTCCGGGAAGGGCTGCGCGTGTGCTTTTTCACCAAGACAATGCACCCGCACATCGAGCTAACGTTACGCAACAGTTTCTTCGTGATAACAACTTTGAAGTGATTCCTCATGCTCCCTACTCACCTGACCTGGCTCCTAGTGACTTTTGGCTTTTTCCGACAATGAAAGACACTCTCCGTGGCCGCACATTCACCAGCCGTGCTGCTATTGCCTCAGCGATTTTCCAGTGGTCAAAACAGACTCCTAAAGAAGCCTTCGCCGCTGCCATGGAATCATGGCGTCAGCGTTGTGAAAAATGTGTACGTCTGCAGGGCGATTACGTCGAGAAGTAACGCCAGTTTCATCGATTTCGGGTGAGTAGTTAATTAGAAAAAAAATCGGAGGCCTTAGAACTTGAATGCTCCTCGTATTTGGTGTCTTTCCAAAAGACCAGACACTATTTTTTGATCCAGCAGCCACTATGAATTAAGACCCAACTGAATTACAGACATTAAAGCCTGAATTATGGGTCACCGGAGCGGTCTCTTACAGTGTGACTGATACACCCTTGAACCTGATTTCCCAGCAAAATGTGATTTAAAAGCATGTTAGTTAAGTCTTATTTATGCGTAATGCATTTTTACGTAATTCGCTGTTGTAGTGTCTTGTACCGTGGGAAGCAAGAGAGAGAATGTTGTTATGGGTGGCCGGTATTCTCTTTGTACAACACCAGTGCACATGTGGATTAACACGAGCCAGCCGGAGCGGCTGAGCCGTTCTGGGCGCTACAGTCTGGAACCGCGCGACCGCTACGGTCGCAGGTTCGACTCCTGCCTCGGGCATGGATGTGTGTGATGTCCTTAGGTTAGTTAGGTTTAAGTAGTTCTAAGTTCTAGGGCGACTCTTGACCTCAGAAGTTAAGTCCGACAGTGCTCAGAGCCATTTGAACCATTTTTTTGATTAACAAGATTTTTTTCATTTACGTGACCTGGATACTTTGAGTCCATGTGTTGTGGTACAAGCTCTTCAGAAATAGTCCTCTCGCAGACAATATCGGTAATCTTGTGTAATCTGACGTTATGTACTGTCGTAGCCTAAGCCCGCTCTGCAAATGAATGACAAACGCCAAATTAGAATGAGTCAGTGAGAGTTCGGCCATTTGGTCAGCGGCGGCGGCCTAAATTGCTGTCGAGAGGGCGTTGGCGGCTTGTTGCTTGCACGTCTGTCTCTGGCCTATCTCTTGATAGTCGCACTTGATCGAGCGCCTACTATCGATCTCCGCGTTACACCTTTGCCGACCGGTGTCCTGGCGACAGCTTACGCCAGCGCAGCTGTTATACGTAACAAAATCTGGTGAAATAAATTGAGATTTAGAAAAAAAGCCCTGTGATACTTTCGTTAACTTTGTGGAGGTATGCAAGTACAGCGAGTGGGCGGCGCAGCGGAGACAAGGGACAAAGTTACAGTTAACCAGAGCAGGTGGCCTGGAAATGAAGACACTCCTGGCACTGTTGTTTTCAATACGAGTAATTTTTTGTTCGTAACAATAGAGAAGTTGAAAGTTGCCCACTGACGTATATTGTTGAACAGTGATCCTATCATTCAGTCGTTTTCTATCAGCCATGGAGAGCAGAGAAAGGAAACGTTACACATTAGATCAGAAAGTAAAATTGATGCGAGAAGCGAATGCTAATCCACACAAAACAAAATCTGAAATTGCTTCAGACTTAGGAACTGCCTGTACCGCACTGTATACAGTCATCAGCCAAAGAAACAGTATTTTGAACGTGTTTTTAGAACTGGGTGCAAAATCAATAAAACACACGCTTCAGCAAGAAGGGAGGTATGTGTATATGGAAAAGGCACGTTTTACATGCTTTCAGAAGAAACGGGCTTCAGCTGTACCGATTAGTCCGGCATGCTGAACACAAAGGTGATAAATTTAACTAGAAGTATGAACATCCCCATTGATTTCAAAGCTTCATCAGCATCGTAACAAGGATTTCAGGATCGTCATAGAATCACATGGAGAACAGTTTCCGACGAATCGTAAACTTTTAATGTCACTGTGCAGCATTGGACTGAAGAAGTTCTGTCCTATATTTTAAGGGATTATCAACCTCATAACATCTGCTGCTGTGACTAGACCGGGCTGTTCTATAGTCTGCTTCCTAGTAAAACATTAGCTGAAAGGGGTGACCCATGCCATGGTGCGAAGAAGAGTGATATTCGCTTGGATCTGACAAACTTCCCCCATTTGTGATAGGAAGATCTAAGAATCCGAAGTGTTTTAAAGGAGTAAATACGAAACTTACGGAACATGAATCCAATATAAATTCTTGACTGACTGAGATTTTAGTGGAACATTGGTAAGAAAACTGGATATTAGAATGAAAAAGAGGCTCCTTCATCTTATGGATCGATGTGCAGCTCATCCACCACAAGCAGGTTTAGAAAATGGTCGACTGGGATTTTTCCCTCCAAACTGTACCAGTGTTCTGCAGCAGCCTGATTTTGGCATTGTTCCAAATTTTGAAGTTTATTATAGAAAAATACTGGTTCAGCATTTGATAGCATTGACTGATGCAGGAAATGAGAATCTCACCATTAACTTACTACAAGCCGTGGAATTATTTCGGTGTCTGGCAGCCGGTGTCATCCTGAACAACGGTTTCCGTAAAGCTGGTGCCTTCCTGCAAGACTGCCGCTGACGATGACAAGGTAGGTGATGGTGAAGTCGTGTTCGATAATCAGTTAGTTCTACTGGAGGCTGTAGTTTGGATAGTTTTGTACATTTTGATGATAATCTCACTGTGTCTGCGGAACCACAAGATGCGGAGATTATTGCTGATGTGTAGGGTGACCAGATGCAATTGTTTAAAAAGGAGGACAAACAGCTTCAGAAAGGACGACAAAGGAAGAAAAAAAGAGGACACATCAAACGGGTCAAATGCAGATGAGGATACCACCCGTCAGCTTTGGACAAGTCAGTGAGTGCCGGGAATTACCAGTAAAACTAGTAGGTAATTGTTACTGGTGGTCAGGTGGTGATTCCCAGAGCAATATTTTTTTTTTATTTTGAATTAAGAACATTGATTGTGATGACAGTGTGGCATCAATTGTTTTTATGTTTACGCGTAATTTTAAGATTTAACAAAGACGGCTGCCTAAACGCCACTCCTGATTGGCTACTTTCATGTGACTTGTCCAAAGCTGATGGGTGGTACCTTATCTGCAGTATTCCCCATCAAACATACGTTCAATTTTAATAAATGAGTTTATTATTTATAGACATAACATACATACATTCCTTAACAATTATTGATACTTCTACGAATAAACTGAGTGACTATGAAACGATGAAATAGAACCATGACAGTTAATCTGTCGAGTTATTTCTTACCTTTATTGGCCACTGAGACGTACGTTCCAGCTACACATACCATACATTCCGCTTCAAATTCATTTCTCTCTTTCTTGTAAACCGGATATTTGTAGGAAAGGACATCAGAAAATGTACACTTTCGTTTAGGCATAGCCAAATATTTTACGTAACTCAGTCGGTTAAAAATTACACTCACAAATCACACGTGCACTACAGGAAGCCAAGCCAATACAAAGCCAAGATACAAAACGAAAATTTTAAATAATCGATATTTGCATTCGCTTATAGGTCGATCAACGATAACATCGACGATCCTGGTGCCACCAACTTCGTGCGTTTTTATCACGAAGGCTGTGCCAATAGTTAAAGTATTTAAGAAAAGAGCAATAGAACGGGACGAATTGTAAATTTAACTGTATTACGCTCAACTTTGCGAAAAAGCCGGACACTGTAAAAATCTGCCCTGACCCCGGACAAAGAGCCAAAAAGGAGGACATGTCCGGATCAATCCGGACGTCTGGTCACCCTACTGATGTGTGCCAACCACGCCGTGATGATCAAGAAGTGGCAGTGATGGAGATAGATATATTTTGAATCTTGAAACACTAAATTGAGTGAATTGTTAAACGCAGGATGAAGTTGAAAATAATGTATTTTCTCTCTAATACTGTATCCGTGGTGTTGCTACAGTGCAAAATGCCAAATTACAACACAGTGTCTAATTTCTCTAAAGCACGACTGTATAATATTTTTTATTTTATTCTATCTTCGTCGTTTGTAATGTTTACACATGTAGCCCCATAGTATGTTCTGTTTATTTTCAGTGAAAGATTTATGTGTATTGCTGTACTTCTGACTTCTAACAAAGGAACCTCCCCGTCGCACCCTCCTCAGAGTTAGTTATAAATTGGCACAGTGGATAGGCCTTGAAAAACTGAACACAGATCAATCGAGAAAACAGGAAGAAGTTGTGTGGAACTGCGAAAAAAAAGCAAAATACACAAACGGAGTAGTCCATGCGCAACATAGTCAACATCAAGGATAATGTGAGCCCAGGAACGCCGTGATCCCGTGGTTAGCGTGCGCAGCTGCGGAAAGAGAGGTCCGTGGTTCAAGTCTTCCCTCGAGTGAAAAGTTTACTTTCTTTATTTTTGCAAAGTTATGATCTGTCCGTTCGTTCATTGACGTCTCTGTTCATTGTAATACGTTTAGTGTCTGTGTTTTGCGATCGCACCGCAAAACCGTGCGATTAGTAGACGAAAGGACGTGCCTCTCCAATGGGAACCGAAAACATTTGATCACAATGTCATAGGTCAACCGATTCCTCCACAGGAAAACACGTCTGATGTGTTCTATACGACACTGGTGACGGCATGCGCGTCACATGACAGGAAAATGTTGACGACCCACCTAACTTGTACACTTGGCGAATGGGTAAAAAGATTCTTCTACCTTGCCCGATTTAGGTTTTCTTGTGGGTGTGATGATCACTCCCAAAAAAAGTGATGAAAACATAAGAGTTTGCCACATAAACTGCAACAAATGAATGCAACAGTTTCACAGTCGCACAGTTTTCCCTGTGCTCTGTCAAAACATATGTTTTTAACGTTTTCAAATTTTTCCGTGTGTAGACCGTCAAATCCTGCATATGTCCAAGCAAATGTCCTGGAATTTTGGAGAGCGAAGTGGATTATGTGTGAGTGCCTGAACTTTGATAATTGTCTGAAAATAAAAAATTAAACTTTTCGCTCGAGGGAAGACCTGAACCAACGACCTCTCGTTCCGCAGTTGCTCACGCTAACCACGGGACCACGGCGCTCCTACGCTCAGATTACCCTTGATGTTGCCTATGTTGCGCATGGACTGCTCAATTGGTATATCTTGCTTATTTTTTTCGTAGTTCCACACAACTTCTTGCTGTTTTCTCGATTGATCTGTGTTCAGTGCTAACTTATAACTAAATCTGAGGGGGCTGCGATGGGGATGTTCCCTTGTACGTAATTCCGAGTTACGAGTAATCTTTTTCTCTTTTTCTTAATATACCGTACGTATAAATCAGCTGCAACTGTAGTTCCTCCGTTTTAAAACATCGGGGCCAGGTAGGGAAGCCCGTGCTAATTTGTTGACATGCTGTGAGAGCATGGCGGGTGCTATCGGCGCAGCCATTGGCTCATTTGCAGGCGGGCTCTCCCCACCCGTCGCTTCGGGTTTTCCACTGGCGCGTCACGTCTCACGGTGACAGAACGTCGTTTATCAGCAGACGTACGTCACTGGTGATCAGTGTCGTTTTCCTTGCTTTAAAAAAACACGAGCAGGAAAATGTGGCTATCTTCAGATGGTCTCAGGATCTACGCTGCGTCCGGAGCGTGTAGAAACTTCCGCGCTGTGCTGAGGATGTTTCGTTCGACTTCTTGATACTTCGCGATAAACGTACTCTTCCCGTGGAAATTCACAGTACGCTGTAGAAGCCGTGTCACCTGCCCCACAGTAATCGAATTACGTGGCAATCGTAAGCTACAAAAGAAAAATTCGAACTGCAAATATTAAAGTCCCAAAAGTTATATGAGCTTCAACGAACATTTCCGTGGTGGGTGCCGCCGGGAGGCTGAGAATTTGAACGCATATCTTGAGTTCAGCGAACGGAGACGTCGCCAGCGGTCTCGACTTTGATCCCAGGTTGATAAGTAACCAAAAATAAAAATAAAAAATAAAAAAAATGTTTCAAATGGCTCTGAGCACTATGGGACTTAACATCTGTGGTCATCAGTCCCCTAGAACTTAGAACTACTTAAACCTAACTAACCTAAGGACGTCACACACATCCATACCCGAGGAAGGATTCGAACCTGCGACCGTAGCAGTCGCGCGGTTCCGGACTGAGCGCATAGAACCTCTCGGCCACACCGGCCGGCTATACTAACAGGCGTAGTCCACTTTGTGAAGCAGTTACGACCGTGCAGAAAACATTAGGTAGTGAATTACGTGACATATTTGCGGAAAGACTGATAGAGAGAAAAGAAACTAACACACTGAAGAGTGTACGTATTAAGGTATATATGATAGTGCTAATAGCTTCTAAGGATTTTAATGTGCACTATATTTGACTGCATTATTATTTACTGCATGAACGGGCACAGAAACTTTCAAGAGTCGTAGAACATTTAAGTATTTTGATGTGCTACAGTCTGTGTTGCAGTGGCCGAGCAGTTAAATGCTAGATCACAGATAGAAAGGTCGCTCTGCAGTTCGATTCCCTGTCAGTCCTACGACTTTCAACTGTCACTTATCATTTGTTTCATCTCTTGAAATGCTTGTTGGTGTGAGAAATGTCGACGTAAACCATCGTTAGGAGTCCATTCTGAAGTGTACGTTCGCCAGTAGCTGGCTTGGCAAGTTAGTCTGAAGGTCGGAGGAAGGCGAGGGCATACCACATCTAGTAGGACGCTGGCTTGTGAAACAGTGTGGTGTTCTAAACAACTTTTAGATGGGTGACAGCTTTACGTTTACCATATTCTGTAATTTCACACATTATTATGAACTTGTTCAATGATAAAGCCTATTTCATAGCAAAGCTTAATAAAGATTCTTGTTTCTTGTGTGTGTCAAAGGGACAAGACACACCTTGGTTTAGATTCCGGTTTGAAATATAATCTCTCGACAACTGACTAGGTGAGCATGTTCTTAAATCGGAGGACATACCAGTTTGAATATGGCCTTGCCTAGTAAAGCACTCTTCTGCTCAGAGTAACCTTCTTGGTGATATTTATAAGGGACGATCAATAGCGTTCCCACGTGAGGACGTTGCTGCAGCGTAACGTGCAACGTAGCGTGACTACGATGCAAGTATAGAAGCACCGACTTGTAATCAAAGGACTGGTGTGGCATTCGTATCTTTCCAACGTGCATACGGTAAATGCGGAAACATGAACGATGTCGAGATTACTACCAAACGCGTCCAAACAGGACCAACACGCTGTTATTCTTTTCTTAGCTACCAGTAGACATCCATTGGAGAATGAAAAATGTGCGTGCGGTAGCTTGTCTGTCGAAAACCAACTGCGACAAGAGGTGCTACTGTTTCATCGTAACGCGCGTTCCGATATCGCAAGTGCCGTAACGCAGAAGTTACGCCAAGCCAAGTTGGAGACACTTGAGCACCTATGGTCCCGATCTCTCCCTATGCGATTATCACGCCTTCTATCCCTTAAAAAAGGCTTTGAGGAGTCGGCGATACCCTTTAGACGAGGGTGCGGACTTCTCACACAGCACAACACGATGTGCATCGGTGGGATGATGGCCTCACTGCTCAGTGCAATTTTGCCAGACTGACATACCAATTCTGGACACTACGGCCTTCGAACGGAAACTTTTTGGTCGCCCCTTGTACTTTACTTTTCGATATAATCAAATGGCTCGAAGCACTATGGGACTTAACGTCTTTGGTCATCAGTCCCCTAGAACATAGAACTACTTAAACCTAACTAACCTAAGGACATCACACACATCCATGCCCGAGGCAGGATTCGAACCTGCGACCGTAGCGGTTGCGCGGTTCCAGACTGTAGCGCCTAGAACCGCATGGGCACTGCGGCCGGCTCGATATAATCCTCTGGCGATTATGCATCGTGAAGATTCTGTTTGTTAAATTTAGTTGTTGTGAGAACTCTTCCTTTACTAATTAAGCGTCGTACACTTCAGGAAAGTGTTATTTTTTTAAATATCTAACCTCAGTGCAGAAGAATTAAGAACACAAGTATGTAGGTAATGATTTTTGAAGTGCCTGGTCATTCTCATGTTCAGACCTAGAACAACTTGCGCCAGTAACTTGAGGAAAAAGCTATTGTTCTTTCAAGTAAGGTTACTTAAAGAAAACGTTCTAGCCCCATGTTGTATGTTGTATTTTAAACGGGGACGTAGAAACGACGGATAGGCTCCGTCCCCGCCACAGCCGCAGTGGTCCACAACCCCACGACGACTGCTGCGGTCCACTTCACCCCTCCGCCGCCCCACACCGAACCCAGGGTTATTGTGCGGTTCGGCCCCCAGTGGATCCCCCCCAGGGAACGTCTCGCACCAGACGAGTGTAACCCCTATGTTTGCGTGGAAGAGTAATGGCGGTGTACGCGTACGTGGAGAACTTGTTTGCGCAGCAATCGCTGACCTAATGTAGCCGAGGCAGAATAAGGGGAACCAGCCCGCTTTCGCCGAGGCAGATGGAAAACCGCCTAAAAACCATCCACAGACAGGCCGGATCACCGGGCCTCGACACTAGTCCGCCGGGCGGATTCGTGCCGGGGACCAGGCGCTCCTTCCCACTCCGGTAAGCCGTGCGTTAGACCGCTAGGCTAACCGGGCGGGCTTTCGAGCCCCATACTAAAATAGTAACTAGAGCTCAGCCCTTTCTCTGCGCCTCTTTTATGTTCCACAACTTCTAATAACATGCATTGATTCATCTCAAGATTATCACCTAGCTCTGTGGATTGTGTAAAAAACGTTTCCTGTCGTATTTACTGTTTCTGACCAGACAGTTAAAAGTTGTAAGATGTGCATAGTGTACTGGCAGGAAATCATTCGGGTACCATCTGCTGTTTCTATCGCTTGTACAGTTGATATGACTTCAATGTACAGGGGTCTCACGCATAGGATTCTGGCAAGTGCAAGAATTATTAGTCTGTAGACTAGCAACGCAAGCATGTTCAGCTGTTATCTCACAGTTGACACTCGTAAATGCCGCTCCTTAAGTAAAAAGCGTTGTCACGACTGATATAATCATCGTGCGGCATCTTTAATGACCGAATTCCTGAAATATGGGAGCCGCGACTTCACCTTTTACAGAAATGGCACAGAAGCGATTGTGTTACAGCTTTATCAATCGCGTCAGAACAAAGATTTCAGTTACATAAGGCGAGAAACACAAATTTTGTTACTCATTCAGAAATTTTAAAAATTGTTCTAAGATCAGAAATGCTTATCTGAAACTCGCCCTTTTCCCTTCTTTTTATGCGAGAGATGAAAAAAAAAAACGAACATCGTTCGGCTGTGAGTATTGCGTATCGTTAATAGCGCTTTTTTGACAAGCGATGCCTGATGCTTATATTGCAATTATTACATTAATTATGTCCCATGGAGGTGCATTTCAGGGATGTAGAAATTAGTGAAATACATACATATAACTGAAATTTCAGCAGGGAAATTTTGTAATATTACGGTATTACAGCGCTAACACGAATTATTTTATGAGGGAAAACATTTGTTTGGACAATCAACCCTTGAGAGACCACTGCTCCCTCCGTCTTATATCCCTCAAAGAGATCGTAAGACAGGGAGGAATATGTAGGATATAATAGTATGACACTATTGTCAGGAGTCTCCTGGTGGGGTTTTTCGGTAGCCTAATGCAAGTATTTTTATTTGACGCCTCTTAGGCGACTTGTGTGCCAGTGACAATGAAATGATGATGAGAGCAACACAACACATGGATAAAAATTTCCAAACCGGCCGGGAATGGAACCAGGATCACCAGCTTTAGAGGCAGAAAAGCTAAGTCCCCTCCGCCCCCAAGTATCATGAGTTTTGACCACGGTAAGGAGGATTAGGGCGCGTACACAAGGATACAAAGAGTCATTTTTCTTCTCATTCAGTACGTGAACGTCGTAAGACAGAAAAACTCTAATACTGGTACGAGATACCCGCCTCCGTACATAGAACAGTGGCTTGCAGATTACAGTAGTGACATTAATTCTGGCCACTTTGTTTAGATTCATTGAATATTGCATTCGTGTGTTAGTTTAGTTGAAATATGCAACGTAATTCTCTACAGATTTACAGAAAAGTAATAGAGAATTAAAGTTCAAATATAAAAAATTTAAAAATCAAACAAAATACTCATAACCCAACAATTTCAGAAAGTTACAAATTACTTGACACAGAAGTTATGCCTATATTTCTTCGTATTTTGCGGGATATCCTTTTAATTTAATCACTGTCTCGACTCTACGCGGCGTCGAGTCCACCAATCTGAAAGATTTGCTGGTGGTTGTTACGGATAGAGGGCAGCCATTTCAGCACTAAGATTTCGTCTTGGTACTTATTTTGCGGTAGTGTTGCCCTGTAACAATGCCAGATATCCAATGCCATGACCTTGCCGTGCAGTCCCACACCGTGACACTGACGGGATGCTTCATAGTGGCTGTGGTGTACTGAAGCAATAAGTCTTCGCCTGATCGACGACGAACGAACAATAACTCCATCACTTCCAAAGAGCTTTTAGTCTCGTCACACCAAATGATTTTAGCTCTGTCTGCTTGCGTCCATTCCTTGTGTGCTAGTGCCCATTGCATACATTTCCCTCTGCATTTTGTTCAGATTAGGCTTCTTCCTTGGAGTCCACCCTCGCAAATCATTTTCGTATAGTTTCTGTCTGACGGTTTGATGAGAGACTCAGTTCTGAAGTCTTCAGTGTGGCATTTATCTCTTTTGCGGTACGCAGACGATTTTGCAGAGAAAGACGGCAGATACCACGATAGTCTTGGTTAGTCAATATCGGTTTTAGGTCGGTTCTTGGAGCAATCTTGATTGACACAGTTTCTTCATACCAATTGCAAACTTTCCTCAACCCGGCCCTAAAGCGCCTCCACGAAACCATTTTCCTGTTTTTGTATACCTATAACTTCTTCGCGGAGTGTTACTGCCTTGCCGACCGCTGTGGCCACGCGGTTCTAGGCGCTGCAGTCCGGAACCGCGCGACTGCTACGGTCGCAGGTTCGAATCCTGCCTCGGGCATGGATGTGTGTGATGTCCTTAGGTTAGTTAGGTTTAAGTAGTTCTAAGTTCTAGGGGACTGATGACCTCAGATGTTGAGTCCCATAGTGCCCAGAGCCATTTGAACCATTTGTTACTGCCTTAGTCCATTTGCTTGGTGACCAAACATTACGTTTCGGTACAGGAGACATCGTTTTGAATCCGTCATCCGTCTCAGCTCACACTAAAGAAGGCTTGCACATCAACAACTGTGTATTGCTACTACTGGAGTTACAACAATGATCAGAACGCTTTTTCTCACTGGATAAAGCACTAATACTGTCATACGCTTCCATTGATTTGTTGGAACACAACAAATTATAAACAGGTATACAAGCAGGTAAAACAGTGAAGTTTTTTAATCGTTGTCAGTTAAGTCTATTTATTTTTTTAATAAGATACATAACGTCACATTCTCTAAAAGTGATATATATTCAGTAGGACATACCGTAAACAAAAAAAAGCATAATTTAGTATACCGAAACTTACTAACATCTCGTGATGCGAAAACGAACACTGCTACGAAGTGTCCAGAATTAATGCCACTACTGTATATGGATGAAAGTAGACGTAAAAGAGATGATGATAAAGTACTAAATTTTAAAAGATGCGGAAGAATAAAATTCGCAGTAATGTTGATTTCATAAACAGAAGCGGTTACGGCACTAGTTGGCAGATAAATGGGTCTCAAGCGGATCTTCCCTGCTGCGAAAAGGCCTCGAGTTATGAAGCAAACAAGCGTGGAGAGCTCGAGAGGGCCCGGCAGGTCGCATATTTCATGGTCTGTGGAGAGTTTGTATCGGTCGCAACTGGGCGTGGCTTACGACGACCACGCCCTAATTTAGATAATGCTGCTCCCTCTCAGAGTATGTGTGTGTTGTAATGGCAGGCACTACCGTGTTATACATTGATATTAGCTTCAGTCGGGCGAGGAAGTGCGCGTAAAGTTTCTTCAGGTATGTCATACACTATTCGCCATTAAAATTGCTATACCAAGAAGAAATGCAGATGATGAACGGGTATTCATTGGACAAATATATTATACTAGATCTGACATGTGCTTACATTTTCACGCAATTTGGGTGCATAGATCCTGAGAAATCAGTACCCAGAACAACCACCTCTGGCCGTAATAACAGCCTTGATACGCCTGGGCATTGAGTCAAACAGAGCTTGGATGGCGTGTACAGGTACAGCTGCACATGCTGCTTCAACACGATACCACAGTTCATCAAGAGTAGCCTAGCGTATTGTGACGAGCCAGTTGCTCGGCCACCATTGACCAGACGTTTTCAGTTGGTGAGAGATCTGGAGAATGTGCTGGCCAGGGCAGCAGTCGAACATTTTCTGTATCCAGAAAGCCCCGTACAGGACGTGCAACATGCGGTCGTCCATTATCCTGCTGAAATGTAGGGTTTCGCAGGGATCGAATGAAGGGTAAAGCCACGGGTCGTAACACATCTGAAATGTAACGTCCACTGTTCAAAGTGCCGTCAATGAGAACAAGAGGTGACCGAGACGTGTAACCAATGGCTCCCCATTCCATCACGCCGGGTGATGCGCCAGTATGACGATGACGAATACACGCTTCCAATGTGCGTTCACCGCGATGTCACCAAACACGAATGCGACCATCATGATGCTATAAACAGAACCTGGATTCATACGAAAAAATGACGTTTTGCCATTTGTGCACCCAGGTTCGTCGTTGAGTACACCATCGCAGGCGCTCCAGCCTGCGATGCAGCGTCAAGGGCAACCGCAGCCATGGTCTCCGAGCTGATAGTCCATGCTGACTCGGGGATCGAGACGTGGCTGCACGATCCGTTACAGCCATGAGGATAAGATGCCTGTCATCTCGACTGCTAGTGATACGAGCCCGTTGGGATCCAGCACGGCGTTCCGTATTACCCTCCTGAACACACCGATTCCATATTCTACTGACAGTCATTTGACGTCGTCCAACGCGAGCAGCAATCGGTTGGAAACTTTCCTCATGTCAGCACGTTGTAGGTGTCGCCACCGTCGCCAACCTTGTATGAATGAAAAGCTAATCATTTGCATATCGCAGCATCTTCTTCCGGTCGGTTAAATTTCGCGTTTGTAGCACGTCATCATCGTGGTGTAGCAATTTTAATGGCCAGTAGTGTATTAGAACGAAGACAACGAAAATTTGTGCCGAACTGGGGCTCAAACCTGAATTTACTTCCTTCATGAACGGGAATATACGTAATGTACAAGTGTAGGAATGTGACACAAGGAAGACGACAAAGGAATTTTGGGTCTGGCCGTGATTTGTGCACGGATAGCCGAACCAGTTAAGGCGACCGCTCGCGTAAAGAGCGAAATTCGGGTACGAGTCTCGGTTCGGCACAGATTTTCACTGTCGTCGTTCTAATATACAGCCGAAGGTGGTTCAGACCCGCAACTGCGAATAAATTTCCCTATGTCATTTATAAGTCGTGATACTCCTCTTGTTCCTCGTCGGTTAGAATTATTTAACGACTACTGCTCTTAAGCCTTGGTACAGAGCGGCAGGAGGTACCGCATTCCTCATGGGATATGTTGAACAGTCGCGCATTGCTACACCAACACATCGAGTAACTGCATTAACGGAGAAATAATAGGAACGTCCAAGCACGACAGCTAGTACCTGACGTTCTCTGACGTCTGCGTGTCGGCCCCTTTCGCTACGCTGATTGCACACAATTGACTGGTACATGGTTGCGGTGTCATACAAGTATGACCGCATGGTACCAATTCCGCGCCATCTGGGGCGCTCCAAAGCTACCAGTATTTCCTTATAAGGAGGTCCGCTGAGCTTATGTTGCGATCCGTTGCCAGATATGTGAGTCTTCAGTTTCCTTCGGTGAATTTGTTGATTGAACAGTGCATGAGCGTATGCCAGTTCATTGTGTCCAAAGGGCACAAATTTCGGCAGTGAAACATGTTGCCATGTCAGGTGCGCTAACGAGCGGACCGACTTACAGCCCCTCCCCCTCCCTCCCGCCACAGCGACCATTCTGTCCGCGGTCCGCGCCCGTGGGGCTCTGTGGCGATAGGGCGCCCCAGTTGCGGTAGCTTGGGTGTAGTTACTGCATTCGCTGCCCGGACACATCACTCTTTAGCAATACAATAACTTTTGTGTATATTCTGTAATAGTCAGGGCTTGAGGTGCGTTTTCAAATTCACCGAACCAGCTATATCAATAATGGCAAGTATTAGAATCTTGCACCGTTTATGCTGACCCCCATGCCACTGAGATACGAGGGGCGTTTGAAAAATCCGTGCAAAAATAAAAACTACTTACGTGTTTGGGGTAAACCTTTTTTATTTTTCGACGTAGTCTCCTAATTTGTTGATACCTTCCGAATAATAGGAATTGTCAAAGTCTGCAAAATGGCTATTAGTTGCTGCGATCACCTCCTCGTTTGAATAAAATCTTTGTCCCGCCAGCCATTTCTTCAAATTGGGGAACAAATAGTAGTCCGAGGGAGCCAAGTCTGGAGAATAGGGGGGGACGTGAAACGGGTTGGAATCCTATATCCATTAATTTTGCGACCACAACTGCTGAGGTGTGTGCTGGTGCATTGTCATGATGGGAAAGGACTTTTTTGCGGTCCAATCGCCGGCGTTTTTCTTGCAGCTCGGTTTTCAAACGTTCCAATAACGATGAATAATATGCTCCTGTAATAGTTTTACCCTTTTCCAGATTAATTGAGGATTAACCCTTGCGAATCCCAAAAGACAGCCGCCATAACCTTTCCGGCCGAAGGAATGGTCTTCGCCCTTTTTGGTGCAGATTCTCTCTTGGTAACCCATTGTTAAGATTGTTCTTTGGTCTCAGGAATATAGTAATGTATCTATGTTTCATCTACAGTGACGCAACGACGCTTAAAGTTCTGCGGATTCTTCCTGAACAGCTGCAAACCAGCCTTGCAATACATCTCACGATCCCGTTTGTGGTCAAGCGTGAGCATTCGCGGAACCCATCTTGCGGATAGCTTTCTCGTGTCCAAATGTTTATGCAAAATATTATGTACTCGTTCATTCGAGATGCCCACAGCACTAGCAATCAAATGGTTCAAATGGCTCTGAGCACTATGGGATTTAACATCTGAGGTCATCAGTCCCCTAGAGCTTAGAACTACTTAAACTTAACCAACCTAAGGACATCACACACATCCATGCCCGAGGCAGAATTCGAACCTGCGACCGTAGCGGTCGCGCGGTTCCAGACTGAAGCGCCTAGAACCGCTCGGCCACGCCGTCCAACCACTAGCAATCTTACACACCTTAGCTCTTCTGTCATCTATCATCATATCATGGATTTTATCAATGATTTCTGGAGTCGTAACCTCCACAGGGCATCCAGAACGTTCAGCATCACTTGTGCCAATATGGCCACTCCGAAAATTTTGAAACCACTTATAAACTGTTCTAATCGAAGATGCAGAGTCGCCGTAATGTATATCAAGCTTCTCTTTAGTCTCCCGAGGCGTTTTGCTTTTCATAAAGTAATGTTTAATCACCACACTAAATTCTTTTTCGTCCATTTTTTGACAATCACTCGACTTCCTTGATTCACGCGAATGCCAAACACAAAGAAATAGACCAATGTGGCTGAAACTTGGTGTTCGTTCTCTCCAAAGATGCTACTAACTAAACATGACCTTGATACGCGCCGGTGGTGCCATCTCTCGGACTTTGCACGGACTTTTCAAACGCCCATCGTAGGTACTGTACAAATAAAAGAACTTACCGTTGACAAACCTCTTGCGAACTGGATAAATATAAAGAACACGTTTCATTGACGCAAGTAGCATAAAACCCGGATTACCTACCAAGGCTCGGCGAGTCTACTTGTAGTCCATTCGCTAAAACGGTAAGTATGTGTGTGACAATAATAGGAAACGTAACAGTCTGGATTATCTTCACGCAGTCGTCAGCCATTGTGGATGATCTGTAATGAATCAGGTGGCAATATCGTGGTTGTTAGTGTGGTCTTTTGGTAACACGACAAAGAACGCTACAGTGTTAAAGTGTCTGAAACCAGTTTAGGTGGCCATGTTCACTTAGTGGTGAAGGCACTAATGGGCAGGGGAAGCCATCCTTTGAGGTGATGTTAATACTAGTTTCACAACTGAAAATGTCCAAAGAAGACCATGAAATAACAGCCCTTCAAAAACACATGATCTGAGTAGTAACAAACATATGTAGACTGTATTTGACAATCATGGGCCCTTTATGATCCGATACCTCTCAGGTAATTGGGAGCAATTCTTTGCGACGGCTATTGTAAACACCTGCTGACCAGATTCTGGATTAATACGCGGTGATCATCAGCCACACGTCTCGGGAAAATAGGTTCTGGCAGCCACATCAGATCATACAGTGAATAAGATACGCTGTGCACCAGGACCACGAAAACATACAAACATACGCTCGCACTGGGAGCCAGAGAGAGCTCGGTTTTGCTTTCCGTTCCGTTGCTTTCTCACTGGACGATTGTGGTCAGTAGCGTAGGGCGGGTGGGGGGGGGGGGGGGGCAGAGAAAGTGAAGCACTGCAGCTTTGTTTACTGTCGATGGGAGTACTTCTGGCCTTGCTGCCTCCTAGCTGCAGCCACAAAAATTGGCAATGACCGTGTCTGTGCAAAGTTTGGAATACTGAACCAAGTTGTTCGACAGCGTATTCATTTGAGAGGCGTCTCCGAATACAAAAGAAGTGCAAAGACAAACAGAACGCCGTACAACATTATGTTGAAGCGAGCGCTGTGGCACATGCTAAAATAAAAAGAAACAAATCTGAGAATTTATCACAGAGTCGTCATAGTGAAGTAATAGTATACAGCACTCCGTCGTCAGGCCACGAGTGGCCTACCAGGACCATCCGACCGCCGTGTCACCCTCCGAGGAGGATGCGGATAGGAGGGGCGTGGGGTCAGCGCACCGCTCTCCCGGTCGTTATGATGGGTATTCTTGACCGAAGACGCTACTATTCGTTCCAGTAGCTCCTCAATTGGCATCACGAGAAATGAAAACAACAAATAAACGGGCGTGAACTATGTTACAACAAAGGAATTCGAGAGTCAAAACTTCCAAAACGGAACCAAGAGTCATAACATGCCGTAACTGTGTACGACAAATACCTCACCTCACCTCACCTCACTGTTGCATAAGGACATTACACCGCGACACAGACACAAATGTGAATACAGAGAACAGACACGTCAATGACCAGCTAGACAGTTCATAGTTCTGTGAAAAAATAAATAAAAATAGGGGGCATGACGGAGATTTGAACATGGATCTCCACCATCACAGTCCAACACCGCGACTACATAACCACTTCCCCGTACCTATTCAAATTCGCTCGATGTTGCACATCTTGAGCGTGGACCGTTCCCTCTTTCTATTTTACATCCTTTTTCAAAGTTCAGTACACTTTTTCACAGTTCAATACACGGTCTTCCTGTTTTCATGCTTGATCTGTGTTAAGTTTTTGACGGAATAGCCACTGGGCCAAAAGAAGAGGCTTATCAACCAAATATAGGAAGACATAGGCTCCATGAAATATCAAATGACAAAGGCATTAGGGTAGTAGATTTTGCTATAAGTAAAAACGTGACTGTCAGCAGTACATGGTTTCCACACAAAAATATACACAACGAAACATGGATGTCACAAGATGTACAAACTAGAAATCAGATAGACCATATATTGATTGACAGGAGGCATAATGGATGTTAGGAACCAACGTGGAGCTGACTGCAATTCAGACCATTATCTAGTGAGAATTAATTACAGGCAAAGGATCTTACTATTGAGTAAACAAAAAGGCCACAAACAGAAAAGTTTTGACATTAAGAAACTAAAGTCAGAAGAAATGAGAGCATATCAGGCGAAAATAGACGAGGGGATTAAGAACGATACCGATACATCAAGTGAACATACAGAAATAATGTGGAAACAATATAAGACTGCAATCTACGAGGCAGGTGGGGAGGCTTTGGGGCATGTACGGGCTCAAAGGAAGGCAGATTGGTTTGATGAAGAATGTGTGAGAAGAGTTGAGGAGTGTAACTTAACACGAATAAAATTATTTCAGAGAAGAACTAGAGCAAATATGAATGAATATAATGAAAAGCTCCTGTGAAGCTAAGAGGAAAGAAATTGGAAGAAATTCAACATATAGAAGAAGAGAAGCAAGTACGTGAAGTGTACCAAAAGATTAAAGAAGGAAAGGCTGGGTTTCAAGCCAGAACAAATACATGTAGATATAAAGAAGGGGATTTGATAGGGGAGAGTAAGAAAATACTCGATAGATAGGCAGAATACTTCCAAGAGTTACTGAACCCAGATGTAGAAGGATTAAAACAAGAAGAAATGGTGGAAATAACTTATTATGGACCAGAAGTCTTTACACCAGAACCCACACTGGAGGAAGAATACAAACCATTGAGACCTTAAAAAATAATAGGGCACCTAGAGAAGATCAGATCCAGGCGGAACTACTCAAATATGGTGGAGAAGCATTGTGAAAAGCAATACATCAAGTAATACTGAACATCTGGCAGGAGGATAGCATGCCAATGGAGTGGAAAACGGCTATTATGTGCCCCATACATAAAAAAGGAGATAAATTAAACTGCCAGAATTACCGAGGAATATCCCTGCTAAATACTACATGTAAAGTGTTCTCCAAGATACTAAATGGGAGGCTTACTCCCTATGTGGAAAAGAGAATTGGAGACTATCAGAGTGGCTTTAGAAGAAATAGGTCAACAACTAACCAAATATTCACATTACGCATACTAGTTGAAAAATGTTATGAACATCAAATAAACTTACATCAGCTTCATATCGATTTTAAACAAGCCTATGATAGCATCTCAAGAGTGACATAGCGTAATGTGATGGAAGAGGCAGGAATACCTAAGAAGCTCGTTAAACTTACTATGATGACCCTCAGTGAAACCAATTGTAAAGTAAAAATACAGGTCGAAATCTCCAGAGAAGTGGAAGTGAAGAAGGGACTGAGGCAAAATGTTCAAATGGCTCTGAGAACTATGGGACTTAACATCTGAGGTCATCAGTCCCCTAGAACTTAGAACTACTTAAACCTAACTAACCTAAGGACATCACACACATCCATGCCCGAGGCAGGATTCGAACCTGCGACCGTAGCGGTCGCGCGGTTCCAGACTGAAGCGCCTAGAACCGCTCGGCCACACTGGCCGGCGGACTGAGGCAGGGTGACAATATCTCCTCACTGCTATTCAACCTCTGCCTAGAAAAAGTCATAAGTCAGTTAGAGATAAATAGACAAGAAACCATTTTTAATCGGTCACTGCAGTACCTGGCTATGCAGATGATGTGGCATTACTCGCACTGTGCTGGCTGATGCCTATCAAAAACTGGAGAGAGGTGCAAGGGAACTTGGTCTGGTAGTCAGTGTCGAAAAGACCAAATAGATGGCAATGGCCAACCAGCGAAACCTACCAAATCTCAGGATAGCCGACAAGTAGTTTGAAAGGGAGAGAGAGTTCAAGTATCTCGGATCGACTATCACAGAGACTAATGACATCAGCAGCGAGGTGAAAGCTAGAATAGCAGCAGGTAACAGATGCTACTCTGCCACACTACCCATGCTTAGGAGCTCACTTCTATCACGAAAATCTTAAATCCTCATTTACACAAAACAATTATAAGACCAGTTGTTATGTATGGTGCCGAAACATGGACCATGACTGCAAATGAGGAAAGGATCCTTAGCATTTGGGAGAGAAAGGTTCTGCGTAAAATATACGGCCCAATATACGGTCAAGAAGGTTGGCGCATCCGTACGAAAGCACAATTAGAACAACTTTTTGAAGAACCTGACATTGTCACTGCCATTAAAATAAGAAGACTGCGATGGGCAGAATGGAGGAAGACAAAACATTAAACTTCCTGCGCAGATTAAAACTGTGTGCTGTACCGAGACTCGAACTCGGGACCTTTGCCTTTCGCGGGCAAGTGCTCTACCGACTGAGCTACCCAAGCACGACTCACGCCCCGTCCTCCCAGCTTTACTTCTGCCAGTACCTCGTCTCCTACCTTCCAAACTTTACAGAAGCTCTCCTGCGAACCTTGCAGAACTAGCACTCCTGAAAGAAACGATATTGCGGAGACATGGCTTAGCCACAGCCTGGGGGATGTTTCCAGAATGAGATTTTCACTCTGCAGCGGAGTGTGCGCTGATATGAAACTTCCTGGCAGATTAAAACTGTGTACCGGACCGAGACTCGAACTCGGGACCTTTTCCATTCGCGGGCAAGTGCATTATCCTTTCTTTCAGGAGTGCTCGTTCTGCAGGGTTCGCAGGAGAGCTTCTGTAAAGTTTGGAAGGTAGGAGACGAGATACTGGCAGAAGTAAAGCTGTGAGTACCGGGCGTGAGTCGTGCTTGGGTAGCTCAGTCGGTAGAGCACTTGCCCGCGAAAGGCAAAGGTCCCGAGTTCGAGTCTCGGTCCGGCACACAGTTTTAATCTGCCAGGAAGTTTCATATCAGCGCACACTCAGCTGCAGAGTGAAAATCTCATTCTGAAGACAAAACACGTAAGAAGATTTTTGACGGCAAGGCTGGAGGCAGACGACGGAGGGGGCGTCCCCGAATGAGATGGATCGACGAAGAAGACATGAAAAAGCTGAGAGGATGGAAACCCATGGGCTGGATAGAATGGCAGGATACTGTGATGCCGGCCGGGACCCTCCAAGGGTTGTAGAGCCGAGCATTAGTAGTAGTAGTAGTAGTAGTAGTAGCAGCGACTGGGCCATCTTACCATTAAATCTGAGGGGACTACGATGTGGGGTTTCTCTTGTCAGAAAATAAAATCCGCACCATCTGAATCTGCGTAAACAGCGTGTGACCATGTGTAGTGATACTCCGTGCTGCAAAGGAATCAAAACAAAGCATTCTGGGGGGGGGGGGGGGGGGGCAGAAAAGTGTCTGGCAGCGGGAAATAATGGGCGGCCGTTCGGAAAACATGCCGCTCGTTCCGTCATTAGCGTGTTGTGCACGGCGGCATAGGCCGTCAGCACTGGGGGAGGCTAGTCCCAGCCAGCGACAAAATACCTCTTTGTGGATGCGCCGTCTCCCTGCTGAATGGCGTTGTGGAGTATACACTTCCTGACCAAAGATATCCAGAACGCCCTATGTAATGCAGAATTGACCACTAGTTGTCACGAGAGGCTGACCCGCCTGTGTAAAAGGGGGTGTGTGGTTATTGTGTTGTCGGTAGTGAAGTTACAACAGCACAATAGGTCGGTAAGGAGAGCTAAGTAATGTTGAACGTGTTCATCGGGTGTCACATGAGTAACAGAACTGGTCCCTGTTGACGAAGCTCTTTCTTACATAGCTGATATGTTTCCTACTGAGATAATAGCTTTGTTTCGACATGGTCTATCCTCGACTTATTTTCAATATAACAACGAGATTTATGAACAAATTGATGGGGTGGCCATGGGTAGCCCTCAAAGCCCTGCTACTGCTAATCTATGTATGGAATTTTTCGAACAACAGGTGCTGCAGTTGGCAAAAAAAAGCCCTTTTAAATGGTAGCGATACGTGGATGACACCTTTGTGATATGGAATCATGCTGAAGAGTAACTGAGTGATTTTTTGGTGCACATAAACAGTTTCAATCCAAAGATACAATTCACCATGGAGAAAGAGAGTAATGGAAAACTAAATTTTTTGGATGTATTGGTTATTAAACGGGCAGATGGGACTTAAGGGCACAAGATATATAGGAAAGACACACACACCGATCGTTACCTGTATAAGAATTCGAATCATCATCCTAGGCAGAAGAGAGGAGTCATAAAAACTTTAGAGGACAGAGCTAATAACATCTGTGAGCCAATTTACTTGCAAGATGAATTAAGCCATTTGCGAACAGCTTTCAAGAGAAATGGGTACACTGACAAGGAAATAGATCGAGCACTCCACCCTAGAAGAAAAGTGTCCGAAAATACACGGCAACAACAACCGTCGGCTGGAAAAGTTTTTCTTCCATTTATTCATAACATCACGGACCGTATTGGTAAAGCTTTGGGCAAGTTTCGAGTGGAGACAATCGTTAGACCTACCAAGGAAATTAGTGAAAGTTTAAGATCGGTGAAAGGCGCACGACACCCCTTAGCTACTCCAGGTGTGTACAAAATTCCGTGTAGCTGTGGCATGATTTATATTGGAACAATTAAAAGGAGTGTTAATACCCGCCTAACGGAACACAAAAGGAACTGTAGATTGAGACAGATTGACAAATCAGCTGTAGCGGAACACGTGTTCAAAGACGGTGATCACGAAATAAAATTTAGTGAGACAAATGTGATAGCTAGGACCTCACATTATTATACTCGCATGTATAGAGAAGCTATAGAGATGTACAAGCACGGAAATAATTTTAACAGAAAAGCAGAAGGATTAAAACTAGACAAGATATGGCGGTCGACTTTGTACCAACGAAGTGACAATCGATTACCTGTAATCGAGAGAGATGGCACTAGCCAGAGATAGTTTTAAAGTCGAAAGCACGTGATGAGCGATGGCGCCATCTAAGCGCTCTATATAAGCGGGACCACCAGCGCCTAGCAGCCAGTCGCCGACTCACCTCAGATGATGTTGCCGGCAGTAGGCAACGAAACGTCAGGAAGGAGAAGAAGTTTTATATATGGACCACGGCAATTCAGCCCGGAAGTTTTAATTAATGAAGACGCCGGCCGTGAAAGCTTACATGTTATGATTAGAACTGTTAGGGATATTTCAGCCCGTCTAAAGCTGACCAAGTCGACTGCTGGTGATGAGACCGTGAAATGGAAACGCGAAGGAACAATCACAGCTAGGCTAAAACCAGTCAGACATCATGTTATGATGTGGACCGTCGAACATTGCGGAAGGTGGCTATAAAAAAGTCGCATAAAATCAGCGGAAGGAGTCACTCTTGTGTTCAAAAGTGCTACCAGTAGTCCAGCTAGCACAATGACTTTGCCTAGAGAATTAATAAGTATGGGGTACAGGGGCTTTTCATAAACTACACATTTATGATGGCAGTCCTGAGAAACTCTTGAGGTGGTGTAAATATCGACGCCACTGGACAGTGGATGACTGGAAACGAGACATTTGTAGTAATGACTCACCCTATATCCTGTGGCATCAGGACAATGAAAGAGTTGTTTTCCGTGCTTAGGCTGTGGTCCCCTTATTGCACTTAAGAAAAGGCTAAATGTCGAAGGATATGAACACATTTTGTAGTATTGTGTGCTGCTGGGTACATTGGAGGAACAGTTCGGAAAAGATGCTCTTTTGTATCGGCAAGACAACGTAACCTGCCATAAAGCAGCATCTGAAAGACAATGGTTTGTCGACAAAAACATTCCTCAAGTGGACTGGCCTGTCCAGGGTCCCGATCTGAACACAGTGAACACAGACATTCAGACATCACATTGAAAGTGTCCCCAGCAGAGCTCAAACCTTCAGTAAGGTGAAGCGTGGCGACACCTGTATTAACGTCCACTATGTGACCGAACACTAATGACCAGATAAGGTATGAGCCACCTGAGTATACGCTCTATGTACCCTACCCTTTTTGAGCGACAGGATAGTAACGCTTCGATGGGTGCTTCTTTCAAATTTGCTTCAGAAGTCTCCTTGTGGCGTCACACTGTAATTAAGACACGGCGGACCATTATATTTACAGGGAGGAAAACGTGGCAAAAAAATGTGACCACCAGAATTGATATTGCCAGAAAACTGGCAGGATGGGTTGTAAATGCAGTACTCTTCGTACTGATTCCTTGGCATTACTTTACTGCACGGCAGAACACTGTGCTCCAGTACGGAAGAATAATGCACATGGACGCGTACTTGACGTCAAATTGCATCAAGCAATGAGAATAATCAGTGGTAATACTAAATCTACACCACTTCCATGGTTGCCTGTATAATACAATATTGCACCTCCATCAATAAAACGAGAAGCAGCAGCAATAAGAGAGTCCCAAAAGTGTTTCACTTACCAGAACGCAATTGTTTATAATCAACTAAAGAATGCACATGGCAGCAAACTCAAATCTATAAAATCACCCTGGCCAACGCAAGATGCACGTCTTGTATATGATATTTGTCAAGAATGGAAAGAGGTATGGGAGAAGTTTCTTCCGACTAATTCTCATCGTATAACTGACCACAGCGAACGTGTACATGGATTTCGTCTGCCCAGAAAACTAGGGACACACATGAATCGATTCCGTACAGGGTATATAAGATGTGGTGCCTGTTTGTATGAATGGGGGTTAAAAGATGCCATGACGTGTTTCTGTGGTGATCCTGTGCAAACTACACACATCAAAAAAAGTTTTGCATCACACCTGTTCCCAGAACTACTGAAGATAGGCTGTGGATATTGTATCACAGACACAGTCCCGTTGACTGTTCAGAGAAATAAACAACCATGCATGAGCAGCATCTTTTAGACGGAGGGAGTCCGAGAGGCGATCAGTTCCAGCCATTACACCAGAAAGGAGATACACGGCTCGTGTTGTCTATTCCTAGGCGGCCAATACCGCGGTTCGAACGCGTCTGCATTGTTCCTTTAGCCAGGAATGGCTCTCAACAGGGGAAGTGTCCAGGCGTTTCAGAGTGAACCAAAGCGATGTTGTTCGGTCATGGAGGACATACAGAGAGACAGGAACTGTCAATGACATGCCTCGCTCAGGCCGCCCAAGGGCTACTACTGCAGTGTATGACCGCTGCCTACGGATTATGGCTCGGAGGAACCCTGACAGCAACGCCACCATGTTGTATAATGCTTTTCGTGCAGCCATAGGATGTCGTGTTACGACACTGTGTGCAATTGGCAATGGACCGCTCTCTTCACCGATGAGTGTCGCATATGCCTTCAAGCAGAGAATCGTCGGAGAACTGTTTGGAGGCAACCTGGTCAGACTGAATGCCTTAGACACACTGTCCAGCGAGTGTAGCAAGATGGAGGTTCCCTGCTGTTTTGGGGCGGCATTATTTGGGGCCGACGTACGCCGCTGGTAGTCATGAAAGGCGCCATAAAGGCTGCATGATACGTGAATGCCATCCTCCAATCGATAGTGCAACCATATCGTCAGGATATTGGCGAGGCATTCGTCTTCATGGATGATAATTCGCGCCCCAATCGTGCACATCTTGTGAATGACTTCCTTCAGGATAACGACATTGCTCGACTAGAGTGGCCAGCATGTTCTCCAGACATGAACCCTATCGACCATGCCTGGGATAGATTGAAAAGGGCTGTTTATGAACGACGTGACACACCAACCACTCTGAGGGATCTACGCCGAATAGCCGTTGAGGAGTGGGACAATCTGGACTAACAGTTCCTTGATGAACTTGTGGATAGTATGCCACGACGAATACAGGCATGCGTCAATGCAAGAGGACGTGCTACTGCCTATTAGAGGTACCGGTGTGTACAGCAATCTGGACCACCACCTCTGAATGTTTCGCTGTATGGTGGTAACAACATGCAATGTGTGGTTTTCATGAGCAATAAAAAGGGCGGAAATGATATTTATGTTGATCTCTATTGCAATTTTCTGCACAGGTTCCGGAACTCTCAGAACCGAGGTGATGCAAAACTTTTTTTTGATATGTGTATGTAGCACCTGAACGAAGAGCGTACACTAAGAAAATTTCCTGGTGGACACAGCGAGCAGCGTTTGGTGACACTCAGACTTATATATACAGTTATAATATTTTCTCTATATTGTTTGTTTCCTTATTCATATTGCGTATATTTTTGGGTATATTAACCTTTCATATATTAAGTCCTTAAATAAGACTAAAATGACCATGTAAGCCGTACGAATAAATAAATGATCCAGGGAGCGCAGCAAATAAAACAAATTAATTATTTTGCTTATGCAGCATAGTAGGAATAACACAGGATTTAATTTCTAGGCGATTTGGGGGTATACAAGATTCACTGAGCACACAGAGCTACCTCCTCAGACGGCAACAACGACTCTCTCCCACCGATCACTGTAACGCATGAGTAGCTGTGAGATCCTATTGGGCTAAACATGGGGCCAGGATTAGATCCTGAGGCCTATGTTTTTCCCGCAATTTATCTCGGAGAGCGGTTCGATAGTGGGAATAACGGCAAGTTGTAAATTCGTTTGGAGTCCACGTTAAACTGGTTGGGCAAGGTAAAGGCGTACCACCTCCAGTGGGAGTATAGGACCGTGCCCAGTGAGTGTACAGCGGTCACGGATAACACTTTATTAATAATTATAGTACAAAGTAATGTCTCCAGTTACAGTTACATTTTCTGCAAGTACACCAAGTCCTTTCATCCATACATGTATTTTTTCATCATTACCAATTGAGCAAGCAGTGAAGGAAACAAAAGAAAAGTTCGGAGTAGGTATTAAAATCGATGGAGAAGAAATAAAAACTTTGAGGTTTGCCGATGACATTGTAATTCTGTCAGACAGCAAAGGACTTGGAAGAGCAGTTGAACGGAATGGACAGTGTCTTGAAAGGAGGATATAAGATGAACATCAACAAAAGCAAAACGAGGATAATGGAATGTAGTCGAACTAAGTCGGGTGATGCTGAGGGAATTAGATTAGGAAATGAGACACTTAAAGTAGTAAAGGAGTTTTGCTATTTGGGGAGCAAAATAACTGATGATGTTCAAAGTAGAGATGATATCAAATGTAGACTGGCAATGGCAAGGAAAGCGTTTCTGAAGAAGAGAAATTTGTTAACATCGAGTATAGATTTAAGTGTCAGGAAGTTGTTTCTGAAAGTATTTGTATGGAGTGTAGCCATGTATGGAAGTGAAACATGGACGATAAATAGTTTGGACAAGAAGAGAATAGAAGCTTTCGAAATGTGGTGCTACGGAAGAATGCTGAAGATTAGATGGGTAGATCACATAACTAATGTGGAGGTATTGAATAGGATTGGGGAGTAGAGGAGTTTGTGGCACAACTTGACTAGAAGAAGGGATCGGTTGGTAGGACATGTTCTGAGGCATCAAGGGATCACCAGTTTAGTATTGGAGGGCAGCGTGGAGGGTAAAAATCGTAGAGGGAGACCAAGAGATGAATACACTAAGCAGATTCAAAGGGATGTAGGTTGCAGTAGGTACTCGGAGATGAAAAAGCTTGCACAGGATAGAGTAGCATGGAGAGCTGCACCAAACCAGTCTCAGGACTGAAGACAACAACAACAACAACAACAACAACACTAATTTTTCTACAAGAGCGTGAAAACAATGTAAGTGGCATATTACTGTACACATAACAGCTTTGCGAGTTGATGACAACCATACTTTATTTGGATACATCCCAAAAAAAAAAGAACACGATAGGTTGTGTAGTGAACACAACAGCTTTGTGTGTTATCTTGCGGCCTCTTTCTCCCTGTCCATCCACTTGTTATCGTTCTGTGGCTTACAAGGAGGAAGCATGGAACGAAATAACACGACGTTCGATGAGCGACAACGAGTCGTCTTTCATCGTGCGAAGGGTCGCACCACAGACATATTGCTAACTTGTTTAACATCCCAGGAATTACATTTGGGTATACATAAGCCGATTTGAGGAGGAATATCGCAAAGAATCGGTCCCTCACAAGGGGCACCGAAGGAAGCTAAATGAAAGATTAAGCGTATTTCTCGATGGAATGCACCGAAAACTGCAATCCAGTTGCTGCAGGAATGTTGTAAGCAAGAAAGTGACCCAACGGTCGGGAGGTTATCGGAGAACAAGGGCACGATGGAAGAGTGGCAAGAAAGGAAGCCATGTGCGAACAAATGGAACCGACGCAATAGCCTCCTGTTAAGGTCAAGTTCAGATGTTAAAACGCGTTGAGGCGCGCTATTGCGCGATCGAATTTCAAGGAAGTTCAGACGACGAGCGGTAGGGCTCGTTAGTAGCTGCAGTCTGTTTCGGTTTCAGATATTCTGCATGCGGTTATTCAGATATTCAAATAAAACTGGGATAATTCGTCAAGTATGCAGAGTTACCTGGATGGATTTGAAATTGTGATACTAACACCAGATGTTTAAATGCGCGGTTCGAAAGCGCGTGTCAGATTTCCGTCATGTCTTCTTCTTCCTGTGGTCTTCAGTCCTGAGACTGGTTTGAAGCACCTCTCCATGCTACCCTATCCTGTGCAAGCATCTTCATCTCCCAGTACTTACTGCAACCCGCATCCTTCTGAATCTGCTTAGTGTATTCATCTCTTGGTATCCCTCTACGATTTTTACCCTCCACGCTGCCCTCCAATACTAAACTGGTGATCCCTTGATGCCTCAGAACATGTCCTACCAACCGATCCCTTCTTCTAGTCAAGTTGTGCCACAAACGTCTCTTCTCCCCAGTCCTATTCAATACCTCCTCATTAGTTACGTGATCTACCCATCTAATCTTAAGCATTCTTCTGTAGCACCACATTTCGAAAGCTTATATTCTCTTCTTGTCCAAACTATTTATCGTCCATGATTCACTTCCATACATGGCTACACTCCATACAAATACTTTCAGAAACGACTTCCTGACACTTAAATCTATACTCGATGTTAACAAATTCCTCTTCTTCAGAAACGCTTTCCTTGCCATTGCCAGTCTACATTTGATATCATCTCTACTTTGAACATCATCAGTTATTTTGCTCCCCAAATAGCAAAACTCTTTTACTACCTTAAGTGTCTCATTTCCTAATCTAATTCCCTCAGCATCACCCGACTTAGTTCGACTACATTCCATTATCCTCGTTTTGCTTTTGTTGATGTTCATCTTATATCCTCCTTTCAAGACACTGTCCATTCCGTTCAACTGCTCTTGCAAGCCCTTTGCTGTCTCTGATAGAATTACAATGTCATCGGCGAACATCAAAGTTTTTATTTCTTCTCCATGGATTTTAATACCTACTCCGAATTTTTCTTTTGTTTCCTTTACTGCTTGCTCAATATACATGTAGCCATGCCTTAAAATTGACCACGCTACCAAATGGCGTGAGTGGTGGAATGATGTATTTGCTGATGAGAGAAAATTCGTCGTTTTTCCAGCAGAGAGAATAACTGTGGTGGTATGAAAGCCGGATGATCAGCTGCCAGCTAAGCGCTTGCAACGTACTGCAAAACTGGGATATTTTGGTGTAATGCTGTGTTTCATCATTTACAGTGGGAGAGATTACTTTTTCACCAACACGTGAAAGCAGTCAGATGAAAAATTTGCACAAGAGTACTGAGAAGTTGGAGGTTAGATGTACATTCAAATGTTTACAAGATAACGACCCGAAGCACGCACCCTATATTGTAAGAGAACGACTTCTTTATGACTCTCCTGAAGCTATTCAGACACCCGCTCAGATGCCCGGCCTTAATCTCATAGAAATTTGTGGCACGGACGCAGTTGAAGGGTCAGGAGAAATACATCCAGCTCGAATAAGACCTGAAAAAGAAGGTGATGGCAGCATGGGAAACAGTTGGGGCTGAGAAAAGCACAGAAATGGTTGGTAACATGTAAGAGCGTTTGAAACTGGTTACAAAGCACAAGTGATATTGAAATCCAATATTGTACATGTATTCGAAAACGATTATGTCGTGACCCAATATTGAAGGCATTACAGTGAAAAATGGCTCTGAGCACTATGGGACTTAACTTCTTAGGTCATCAGTCCCCTAGAATTTAGAACTACTTAAACCTAACTAACCTAAAGACACCACACACGTCCATGCCCGAGGCAGGATTCGAACCTGCGACAGAAGCGGGCGCGCGGTTCCGAACTGTAGCGCCAAGAACCGCTCGACCACTCCGGCCGACCATTACAGTGATATATTGTCAAATATTATTTAACTAAATGTGGTATTAATATGTTTCTTGAGGGATTATATGTGATAATTTACTTATATGAAGTTATGAATTTTTCATTTATTGAAAATTCGTTCGGTTTTATATATATCTGTGAGAACAAACACATACTACTAGAAATATTGAGGTGACAAAACGTTAATGACAGCCTCTGCAGTAAAGTCGGCGACAGGAGAACCCTGTCAGCTGGCAGTGTTGTTGCTGGCCAGTTCTCATCTGCGAAGCGTACAAGGCTGCATCCGAAAACATTACTCTTCTACACAGCTGGGACAGCACTGAGACGTTTACGACGTATACAAAATACAGTTATGCAATTGTTTGACGTAGACGCGCAAAGTAGAGCTCCTATATAACAGGTTGAATCACCCGCCATGTTTTCCCCATCTCTGATGATTCAGCAGTGTTTACCTTGTGGGTGGTTAACCATTCACGAAATTTTTTACTGTATTTCTTATAAAATATTTCATAGTGCATGTAGAAAGTGAACCAAACCGTAATTAATGTTTATAGAAATATTTAGAATGCCCTTTTCGTGTAATAGAAAAATTGAAATGTAATATTGCACAGCTATAGGAATGTATGCTCGGAACTTGGGTGATAATTTGTAAATATTAAATGTGATGAGTTAACAAATCGGTACCAATGTCTTCAAAAATGGGTGTTATGGACAACCTGTGGTTATGTATTAGTTTTGCCTGTATACAGCTGCTTGTAAAAGAGTTGTTTATTTTTCATTCAAAAGGAGGTACTTTAAGAAATGCCGCATTTTCACTCTACAGAGGTGGGGGAAACCATAGTTTCAACTTACAGTGAAATAAATTTTTATCATTAGTTTCATCTATCATTTAACCAGTATTCATTCTACGTTCTTCATGATAGGTTTGTTGCTCCTTGAGTTGTGGTAAAAACTTTATACTTTGTAGGGTATGTTACTTGTGCAGGTTCCCTCAGAATGACCAATCCGCTATAAAAATATCTGTATTATCCCTCGTTCTACTGTGGTTTAAGAAATGGGGTAAAGTATTATTCAGTTTTTGTATGTATGGTTATGATAAGCTGTATAAATACATCAAAAATATGCCTCCCACCTTTCCAGTTGCTAAAATATCACGGGAATCGAAAAAGTTTTTGAGACGAACTGCTTCAGTACAGTTTTCGACCGGCAAGAAACGCAATTGCATGCAACTGGTTTCGTGATCATAAGTACTTCTATTAGCGCATATTTATAAAACACAACTGAGCATCGGTTGGTCCCCGATTGTTTCTCCGACAGCCTATGGCTCATCTTTTTCTTCATTCAGGGTCATTAGGTAGGTACTGTATTGTACTATATGTTAATCAGGGACCTAGAAACGACGGAGAAGCTCCGTCCCCGCCGCAGCCGCAGTGGTCCACAACCCCACGACGACTACCACTTCACCCCTCCGCCCCCCCACACCGAAGCCAGGGTTATTGTACGGTTCGGCCCCCGGTGGACCCCCCAGGGAACGTCTCACACCAGACGAGTGTAACCCCTATGTTTGCGTGGTAAATGGTGGTGTACGCGTACGTGGAGAACTTGTTTGCGTGGTAATCGCCTACATGGTGTAACTGAGACGGAATAAGGGGAACCAGCAAGCATTCGCCGAGGCAGATGGAAAACCGCCTAAAAACCATCCACAGACTGGCCGGTTCACCGGACCTCGACACAAATCCGCCGGACAGATTCGTGCCGGGGACCAGGCGCTCCTTCCCGCCCGGAAAGCCGTACGTTAGACCGCACGGCCATTAGGTAGGTACTCTAACATGCAAAAACCATTTTTGCAATAGTTAGTGCAGTTCACAGCTGAGCAACCGCCCACATTTACGACGAATTCTTCAATACACTTAATTAGAAATCTCCACTCGCATTGTGACTCATATGTTTACGAGTATGAATATCCTATACTTTGGGGAAAATATGGTGAACAGTTCAGCTCAGGTTACAGGAGTATTAGCGTAAAGCAGCCATGAGAAGCTCACCGCAACTGACATAATTTTCTTTCGCCGACTCTGCAACACACAATAATAATCCAAAACATTGTGATCACTCCCCACCGCGCCGTTGGATGTCGTCACGTGGTATTGCGGGCAAGCGACATGGTAACAAAAATATGTAAGCGGAACAGACACGGACGGGGTTCACTCTAGCGAAGATATGGGCTGCGAATGGGGAAATCCAATGAGATAAGCGACTTTGACAAAGGGCGGATTACTGGTAAGCAGAGCCTGTGAACGAGTATCTCGAAAACAGCGAAGCTGTCGTGAGCATCTACGGAAAGAGATAGGATAGTGAAACTACCACTAGGCGCTAAATGGGTGGAAGTCCACGAGCGTTCATAGAACTTGGGGTTCGGAGGCTTGTCTGCTGTGTACAGCAGGATAGATGGTCATCTGTGGCTTCTCCTCCGAAGGAGCACAATGCTGGTGCACTCACAAGTATTTCGGAGCACACCATTCATCGTACGTTAGGAACATGGAGCTTCGCAGCAGACCATCCTTACGTGTTCACATGCTGACCCAACGGGATTGTCAGTTACCATTCCAGTGGGCGTGAGACCATCCGGATTCGACTGTCGATCAATGGAAACGTCTCGGCTCTTCGGATGAATCACGTTTTTGCTACACTAGGTCGATAGTCACCACAAACGCCGCCATCGATGCGAACGGCGATGCCACGGAAGCAGGCTGGTGGGAGCAGTATTTGCTATAGGAGACATTCTCCTGCGCTTGCGCCGAACCTGGGATAGTAGTCGACACGCTGACAGCTACGAACCACCGCATCCCTTGATGCTTGATGTCTTCCCCGACGGCGATGTCATCTTTCAGCAGGATAATGGTCCGTGTATTGGAGGCAGAACCGTGCTATGCTACAATGGTTTAAGGAACATTATAGTGAAGTCACGTTGATGTCCCGGTGACCAAATTCGCCTGATGTAAACCCTATAGAACCCATCTTGGTCGCTATCGGGCGCTGTCACCACGTACGCAAATCACTGTTCCGTTATTTACGCGAATTACGTGACCTGTGCGTAGACATCTAATGCCACAAACCTACCAACAAAGTATTTTATCCCTTTATATGCAAAATTAGTGATGTATTCCGTTCCAAAGACGGACAAACAAGTTATTAAGCAGGTGGTCCTAAAGTTTTGCTCGTAAGTGTACATGGCAATATTCTGTGTATAAAAAAAAAAAAAAAATGTGTGAATTCCTAAGGGACCAAACTGCTGAGGTCATCGGTACCTAGACTTATACACTAGTTAAACTAACTTATGCTAAGAACAACCCACACACACACATACGCAAGGCCGAGGGAGGACTCAAACCTCCGGCGGGAGGGGCCGCGCAATCCGTGACATGGCGCCTCGAACCACGTGGCCACTCCGCGCGGCTATTGTGTGTATCATTTGTAGTTTACCAGAAACAGCAGATGATGGGCACAGTAATTTTCGTAGCTTAAAAGTATTTGTACGTGCACACACAGAAGCGAGACAGTCTCAAAAGCCGACTTACATGGTTGACATTGGCGCAACAGCGTTAAGTCATCTATGCGCATCTCTATCACATCGCCCAGCGCGATATGGAATGCTGGTCGCACCTCGCAACCTGTACCGTACGATACACGCACTGTGAAGGAAATTTCAAGTCATCTGTGCTTAAAAATGTTTTATATACACTACTGGCCATTAAAATTGCTACACCAAGAAGAAATGCAGATGATAAACGGGTATTCATTGGAATAACATATTATACTAGAACTGACATGTGATTACATTTTCACGCAATTTGGGTGCATAGATCCTGAGAAATCAGTACCCAGAACAACCACCACTGGCCGTAATAACGGCCTTGCTACGCCTGGGCATTGAGTCAAACAGAGCTTGGATGGCGTGTACAGTTACATCTGCCCATGCTGCTTCAACACGATACCACAGTTCATCAAGAGTAGTGACTGGCGTATTGTGACGAGCCAGTTGCTCAGCCACCATTGACCAGACGTTTTCAGTCGGTGAGAGGTCTGGAGAATGTGCTGGCCAGGGCAGCAGTCGAACATTTTCTGTATCCAGAAAGGCCCATACAGGACCTGCAACATCTGGTCGTGCATTATCCTGCTGAAATGTAGGGTCTCGCAGGGATCGAATGAAGGGTAGAGCCACCGGTCGTAACACATCTGAAATGTAACGTCCACTGTTCAAAGTGCCGTCAATGCGAACAAGAGTTAACCGAGACGTGTAACCAATGGCACCCCATACCATCACGCCGGGTGATACGCCAGTATGGCGATGACGAATACACGCTTCCAATGTGCGTCCATCGCGATGTCGCCAAACAAGGATGCGACCATCATGATACTGTAAACAGAACCAGGTTTAATCCGAAAAAATTAACGTTTCACCATTCGTGCACGCAGGTTCGTCGTTGAGTACACCATCGCAGGCGCTCCTGTCTGTGATGCAGCGTCAAGGGTAACCGCAGCCATGGTCTCCGAGCCGATAGTCCATGCTGCTGCAAACGTCGTCGAACCGTTCGTGCAGATGGTTGTTGTCTTGCAAACGTCCCCATCTGTTGACTCAGGGATCGAGACGTGGCTGCACGATCCGTTACAGCCATGCGGATAAGATGCCTGTCATCTCGACTGCTAGTGATACGAGGCCGTTGGGATCCAGCACAGCGTTTCGTGTTACCCTCCTGAACCTACCGATTCCATATTCTACTAACGGTCATTGGATCTCAACCAACGCGAGCAGCAATGTCGCGATACGATAATCGCAATCGCGATGGGCTACAATCCGACCTTTATCAAAGTCGGAAACGTGATGCTACGCATTTCTCCTCCTTCCACGAGGCGTCACAACAGCGTTTCACCAGGTAACGCCGGTCAACTGCTGTTTGTGTATGACAAATCGGTTGGAAACTTTCCTCATGTCAGCACTTTGTAGGTGTCGTCACCGGCGCCAACCTCGTGTGAATGCTCTGTAAAGCTAATCATTTGCATATCACAGCATCTTCTTCCTGTCGGTTTAATTTCATGTCTGTACCACGCCATCTTCGTGTTTTAGCACTTTTAATGGCCAGTAGTGTACATGAACCTTCTTCCTTTAGTTTTCTTGTGCGTTGTCCTGCATCAACATGCCAACTAACCGATTTGGAATGTTTACTTTAGAGGGTGGCCAGAAGTTCTTCTGTCACCACCTTGTTAGATCCCCGCCCGTCCCTCCCGCTCCCCACTGTCTGCTGTAGCGTAATTCGTATGGAAATGTTTGCAAACTGTCTGACGGACGCGGGACTCGGGTACCAGCCTTAGAAGGATGGGGAAACCACCTAAATACCACATCCAGGCTGCCCGGCACACGGGCCCCCATCATTAATCCTCTTAAAAGACTGTGAGGGACAAACGATTCACCTCGGACGACGACGTCCAGCTGTACGTGCGGAACTGGTTAACATCGCATCCTCGGGAATTTTATGAGATAACCATTAGCCGCCTTGTGTCACAGTGGGACAAGTGTCTCAACAGCCAGGGTCAATACTTCTAACATGCACGTTCTGGTTTCTTTAATTATGCCTCCGGCTCGTTTCTTTTAGAACACCCCTTACAGATGATCTTACAAAAAAATTAATCAACTTTTGATGGTAGCATTCTTAACGTCATTCACACACTTTCAACAAGTTACTGTAATGAGTAACCCCTTAGCAGAGAAATGGCAACTCGATAATTTCTGTCCAGCTTTGTCGGAGTAGCTGATACTCCAAAACTGGAAACTGTCTGGACTCATACCATGGAATTCTTGGAATTTTTCGAGTTGAGGCCACAATAATGTCCTCTTAAGAAGAGCTCAGGATTGCAGCTGAAAGCGAAACAGTCCGCAGCTCGTGGTCGTGCGGTAGCGTTCTCGCTTCCCGCGCCCGGGTTCCCGGGTTCGATTCCCGGCGGGGTCAGGGATTTTCTCTGCCTCGTGATGACTGGGTGTTGTGTGATGTCCTTAGGTTAGTTAGGTTTAATTAGTTCTAAGTTCTAGGGGACTGATGACCGTAGATGTTAAGTCCCATAGTGCTCAGAGCCATTTGAACCATTTGAAAGTGAAACAAAAACGTGATTCGTGCTGTCTTGTCGCTTGGCGTATGGCGAGTCGCATCGCGTACCGTATCGTCCCAGTGGGAACACGAGTGTCGCACTGAAAAGCGTCCGCGTCTCGCGACATTTGTTCCAACAAGTCGTATCGTCTCAGTGAGAACCGCGCCACATGTGTGTTGTGTGTGTGTGTGTGTGTGTGTTGTGAAAGTTGGCAGGTGGGTGGACCACTGGAGGCTGTTGGGTCGCTCTGGAATATCTGGTTACTGCATTTTCACAAGCTACACACACTCAGTCTGCTAGTATTCAGAGCCTCATTAAGGCAGCGCGATATTCTGGATAGGGAGCAGGGTTTCCAAGTGTCCCGAACTAACTAGTACTGCCCTGATGTTTCTGTTGAAAACCCGGCTCCTGACTACACTTCGTCGCAAAATGTAAAAATACTAATTACACCTAAATGGATATTATTTCACTTAACGGCTTAAACTCGTACGGCTGAAAATCCACGATGCAAGAAGCAAAAAAGTCTAGTAAACAGGGGCTCTGAAATGTATACCTTAAGAGCTGTGAGCACTTCTTTATCTTCGATACTGTAAAAAAGCCTTTTCTATTGCAAGCTCTTTGCTTCCCATATTTTGGGAGGAAGTAGTGCCGACATAAACAAAAAAATATCTAGCAAACGTGTGCTCCAAAATACATACCGTAAGACGTACGAGCACTTGTTCAGTACAACAGAAGTGGTTCACAGTCGCCAAGATAGCTCTTAGCCCTCTAGTCCATGGTATTTTCTTTATTAAAACAAAAGTTCTTACAAGTGGGGACATACAATTTAAATAATGGCAAAATGTTTAAAAAATTCTGCTGTTCAGTTTGATAATTTTTAAGAGATTTTATTGGCTTGATTCATAAATAAGTCATTGTGTATTGGGATATCTAATGCATATATGAATCCCTCTTAATATTTTGTCACAGAAGTTTTTCACAATTATCTTGGAAAAATCATGTCATAGAAATTTCAAAAAACCCATTTATATTTCATGATTACGCAGTATGTACAAAATATACTAATTTTAGAACCAGGCATTCAATTTTTAAACTTAATTAATTCTGAAAGAATATTAACTTCAGGACTCAATACCGCTACAGTAATTTTTTTGCTGTAACTCGTATGGAGTGAAACTGTAAAAAACAATTTGCGCCTTTATTGAAGCAAAGCGACACACTACATTTACTGCATACCACAAAGGTTGCTTTGCACGTGTTGAAATTTGCGCCGTGCTCTTGTGGGATTCCATGTTGGAATCACACGGTCACGTCGCGTATCTGGCGGGGGAAGTGGTGCTGTTGGACCTTTACATTTCTTCGCTGCGTAATTATACTGTACTTCAGAAGGAGGTCTCCCTCGTTTCGGCGCCGCAGAATGTCCAATAACGCACAGAACAGTTGAAAGTTCAATCCGAACCCTGACTGTTTCATCGAGCCTTTGGGAGCATACAGCTTTCTATGCAGCAACCAGGAATTGACACGTTATGTCAGCTATATGATAAAACAATCGCATGTACCATTTCCTAGTCCACACAGAAATATAGTGACGTCTAAAAAACTGTCAAGTAAATCAAAAAATTCCATATGGGCCTTCTGGTTGAGTTCCAGCGAACGTAGATTGTAAACATACACTTCTATTGGCTTTCCACAAAGCTGCTGATATCGGTGTTTTTGTATGTCTTGCAGTAGTCGACAGAAAATTTTCGTTTTTCTTTTTTCACAATATTATAATTTGGAAGTTTACACTAAGGGCTTCTGTTCCTTCTGACAGTGCCCAAATCATGGTTGCCTTGTTCATCCAAGAATGAAATTAGTGGATGGCTGGTACGGTAACTATCAAAGTGGACTTTGTGAAACACTCTTTATAAGATCTGACAACTATATTTTCACGAGTTCCCAATTCTGGTTCGTGATGAAGTCGGTTTTCAGCTCAGTTTCAGCTCCTGTATATACAGGGTGAGTCACCTAACGTTACCGCTGGATATATTTCGTAAACCACATCAAATACGAACCGATTCCACAGACCGAACGTGAGGAGAGGGGCTAGTGTAATTGTTTAATACAAACCATACAAACCATACAAAAATGCACGGAAGTATGTTTTTTAACACAAACCTACGTTTTTTTAAATGGAACCACGTTAGTTTTGTTAGCACATCTGAACATATAAACAAATACGTAATCAGCGCCGTTTGTTGCATTGTAAAATGTTAATTACATCCGGAGATATTGTAACCTAAAGTTGACGCTTGAAACCTCCGACGTTCAGTTGCGTGTTGTAACAAACACGGGCCACGGTCGGCGAGCAGCATGTGCAGGGACACGTTTACGATGACGACCGTGTTTACGAGTGTGGCTGTAGTGCACTGTTGTGGTTTGGTCTAGCTGTCGGAGTGTGAGCATGTAGCGCTTGCTGCTATTGTTATTCTGCATTCGTCTGCGCACGCAGACCAACTGTAGTACACCGTGTTACCAGACGTCTGTGAAGTGTAGTGTTGTAGGAACTGGACCATGGTGTATTCGAACTCTGAAAAGGCGGAGATGATACTCACCTATGGCGAGTGTCGACGAAATGCAGCTGAAGCCTGCAGGGTGTATGCAGAACGGTACCCGGACAGAGAGCATCCAACGTGCCGCACACTGCAAAACATCTACCGCCAACTGTATGCAATAGGTATGGTCGTAGCACGCAAACGGGTCCGTAACAGGCCCGTCACAGCAGAAGCGGGTGCAGTTGGTGTGTTACCTGCTGTTGCCATGAACCCACACATGAGTACACGGGACATTGCGAGAGCCGGTGGACTGAGTCAAAGTAGTGTCATGTGCATACTGCATCGTCACCGCTTTCACCCGTTTCATGTGTCGCTACATCAGCAGTTACATGGTGATGACTTTAATCATCGAGTGCAATTCTGTTAATGGGCATTAACAGAGAATGCGTTGCACTTCTACCTGTTTACCGATGAAGCGGTTTCACAAACCACAGGGCAGTGAATCTACGGAACATGCATTACTGGTCCGTGGACAATCCTCGCTGGCTCAGACAGGTAGAGCGACAGCGACCGTGGACTGTAAATGTATGGTGCGGAATCATTGGCGACCACCTCATTGGTCCTCACTTCATTGCAGGGGCCGAAACAGCTGCAACATACATCGCGTTTCTACAGAATGATCTGCCAACATTGCTCGAAAATGTCCCACTGGAAACGCGTCGACATATGTGGTATCAGCATGATGGTGCACCTGCACATTCCGCAATTAACACTAGGCTGACCCTTGACAGGATGTTCGACGGGCGTTTCATAGGACGTGGAGGACGCATAAATTGGCCAGCCCTTTCTCCTGATCGTACACCTCTGGACTTCTTTCTGTGGGGTACGTTAAAGGAGAATGTGTACCGTGATGTGCCTACAACCCCAGAGGATATGAAACAACGTATTGTGGCAGCCTGCGGCAACATTACACCAGATGTACTGCGGCGTGTACGACATTCAGTACGCCAGAGATTGCAATTGTGTGCAGCAAATGATGGCCACCACATTGAACATCTATTGGCCTGACATGTCGGGACACACTCTATTCCACTCCGTAATCGAAAACGGAAACCACGTGTGTACGTGTACCTCACCCCTCATGGTAATGTACATGTGCGTCAGTGAAAAAGACCAATAAAAAGGTGTTAGCATGTGGACGTAATGTGCTGTTCCAGTCTCTTCTGTACCTAAGGTCCATCACCGTTCCCTTTGGATCCCTACGTAATTCGGTGCTCTCCGATACACACGATCGAACAGCGGAGGCGTGGTACTCAGGCGTCAACTTTAGGTTACAATATCTCCGGATGTAATTAACATTTTACAATGCAACAAACGGCGCTGATTACGTATTTGTTTATATGTTCAGATGTGCTAACAAAACTAACGGGGTTCCATTTAAAAAAACGTAGGTTTGTGTTAAAAAACATACTTCCGTGCATTTTTGTATGGTTTGTATTAACCAATTACACTAGCCCCTCTCCTCACGTTCGGTCTGTGGAATCGCTTCGTCAGTATTTGATGAGGTTTACGAAATATATCCAGCTGTAATGTTAGGTGACTTACCCTGTATTTAGAATATATAGGCAAATCCAGACACAAGAAAGAGAAAAAATAACGCATAACACCATTTTTGAGGTTTCTGAGGCATATACTTCCTGGCTTCTTGCTGAACCTGTGCTCTGGCAGCTGGAACTTTGTATAAGTTGGTCATCTGATAGGCTATCAACCAGGAAGTCCACAAATTTAGTTTCAGCAAGAATGCTATGAACACAATATTCCTCTTCAGAGAAACCTTTAGTCTGATGAGAGCAGAGTTGGTAAACCTGTATGAAACAGCCATTACATCAAGTTACCCGCATTCAGTAGCGATCAGGACAATTATACCTGTTGTTACTGTGCTTTTTAAACTTCGTTAACACCGGAGTAGGCTGACCAGACGTCTCGATTTTGCCGGGACAATCCCCGTTTTCAAATAAATGTCCTGGTGTTCCGAGAAAATTCATCGGGACAAATAACTGTCCCGATTTTTAATCGAGATTTTAAATGCGTTCAATAATATTTTTCATTTAATTAAGTATTTGTGAAAAACAAGCTTCCTAAAAGTAGAACGTTATACAAATTAGTATTTTCACAGTATATAGGACTACTGCATTTGGTTTAACCAGTCCTGTGCCCTAAGAAAGAGTAAGAAATATATTTACAAGAAAAGGGTATTACCTACCATCTGCTCTAACTTACCGAGCTTCCGCTTTACGGCCCTCGAAAGTGAAACCAAAATCAAAGGAGGTATAGAGGAGCGTCACTTAAACCACTTCTCCCAACAGGACTGCAGCTACACTGAAGCGCCAAAGAAACTGTTATAGGCATGCGATTCACATACTGAGATATGTAAACAGGCAGAAGATGGCACTGCGGTCAGCAACGCCTATATAAAACAAGTGTCTGGCGCAGTTGTTAGATCGGTTACTGCTGCTACAAGGGCAGGTTGTCAAGATGTGAGTGAGTTTGAACGTGGTGTTATAGTCCGCGCACGAGCGATGGGACACAGCACCCCCGAGGTAGCGATGAAATTGGGATTTTCCCCTACGACCATTCCACGAGTGTACCGTGAACATCAAGAGTACGGTAAAACATCAAATCTGCATTGCCGAAAAAAGATCCTGCAAGAACGGCGGGACTAACGACGACTGAACAGAATCGTTCAACGTGACAGAAGTGCAAGCCTACCGCAAATTGTTGCAGATTTCAATGCTGGTTGATCAACAAGTGTCAGCGTACGAGCCATTCAACGAAACATCATCGATGTGGGATACCCTTGATGACTGCAAGACACAAAGTTTTACGCCTCACCTGTGGCCGACAACACTGACATTGGATTGTTGATGACTGGAAACATGTTGCCTGGTCGAACGAGTCTCGTATCAAATTGTATCGAGCGGATGGACGTGTGCGGGTATGGAGACACCTCATGAATCCATGTCAGCAGCGGACTGTCCAAGCTGGTGGAGGCTCTGTAGTGATGTGGGGGTGTGCAAATGGCTCTGAGCACTATGGGACTGAACATCTGAGGTCATCAGTCCCCTAGAACTTAGAACTACTTAAACCTAACTAACCTAAGGACATCACACACATCCATGCCCGAGGCAGGATTCGAACGTGCGACCGTAGCAGTCCCGCGGTTCCGGACTGCAGCGCCTAGAACCGCACGGCCACCGAGGCCGGCTTTCGAGGGGGGAAGGGGGGGGGGGGCGGGGTGCAGTTGGAGCGATATGGGACTCCTGATACGTCTAGATAGGTGACACGTACGTAAGCATCCTGTCTGATAACCTGCATCCTTTCATGTCCATTGTGCATTCCGACGGACTTCGGGCAATTCCAGCAGGACAATGCGACACACCACACGTCCAGAATTGCTACAGAGTGGCTCCAGAAACACTCTTCTAAGTTTAAACACTTCCGCTAGCCACCAAACTCCCCAGTCATCAACATTATGGAGCATATCTGGGATGCCTTGCGACGTGCTGTTCAGAAGAGATCTCCATCCTCTCTCCCTGTTACAGATTTATGGACGGCCCTGCAAGACTCAGGGTGTCAGTTCCACCCCCCCCCCCCCCCTCGTCCCCCCACCCCCCCAGCACTACTTCAGACGTTAGTCGAGTCTATGCCACGTCGTGTTGCGGCACTTCTGCGTGCTCATGGGACCCTACACGGTATTAAGCAGTTGAACCAGTGTCTTTGGCTCTTCAGTGTATATGGAAGCAAATTTTGTGAAGAATGTGAGCAATGCGGCATGTGCACATATGCACTCTTGACCTAACAGTGTGCAGTACAACGAAATCTTAAATTTTAGTAGGAAATGTGTAATTTGTATTTGATTACTAATTAGTAATTTTACCTAATTTTCAGGCTTTACAAATTGTACTACGTAATTAGTAAGCGACTAAACACTGCGGAAAATATATCCAAGCTATTACAGTAAAGAAGTAGGTATGTATGGGTCTATTTTATTTCTGAAGGAAAGAATTTTATTGTGTATCAAGTAGCTACATTTCCCATTCCAATTCACAAAATGAAGATACATTTTTGCAATGGGTTTTTCAGCTGCTGCATCGCCATAGACCTATTATCGTTTTCAGAATACTGTGTGACTCTAAGGAAAGTTTGTACTTGATGAGCTATCTGCGCATGCGGAACAAATCGCGGGAAAAAAAGGGGGGGGGGTACGGTCGTCGCTTGCTTGGCCTTTAGGAATTCAGTCGCTATGGAGCGCTTCCCGGGAGCGGACCTCGCGTTCTGTGTGTAAGAATTTTAAGAAAACGGTGATTCGTCGACTGTAGCACGGAGGAAGATTTGCAGTGTTCGTGGATTGCATAATGTAAATGATGCTCCAAGTCTTCCCCTTATCTGGAAATGCATCAAAACGTTTGAGGAGACCGATTCAATGTTGACCAAACCGAAATCTGGTTGACCAAGGTCATCAAGAACGGGCGAATCTGTGGAGAGTGTAAATCGGTCTGTTCGTGACGATCCTCTCCTTGGTATGCGTGCAAGTTCTTTGAACGTGCATAGATCACCACTGCACCGAATCCTGCAAAAGACCTTAAACTGCATCCTTACAAAATCCAATTGGTGCAAGAATTACAGCCTCGGGATGCCACACATTGGCTGCAGTTCGTTGCAAGGATGTGACTGAGTGCCTTCATTTACCATCTTGTTTTCTGGCGACGTCATTCCACTTGAACGGTCACGCCAATAAGCAGACCCGCCGGTACTGGAGGTCAAAGAATCCTGAACAGAAACGTGAGAAACCCTTTTATTCGCCAAAAGTTGCTGTAAGGGCTGCAATGTCGGCTGGAAGAGTAACTGGCCTGTACGTTTTCGAGGACGAGAGCGGCCACGCAATGACAGTGAATTCGGAACGTTACGTGACGGTGTTAAATGACTTTCTGGTGCGTGAACTGCAAAACTTCCATGGTTATAACCAAAGAACATGGTTACAGCAAGACGGAGCCACAGCACACACGTGCAATGCATCTACACACCAGGTTTCGTGAAATTTTCGTTGGCAAATTGATCCCCAAGAAGGATGACATAAACCGGCACCCTTGTAGTCCAAATTTGAGCCCCGTGGATATTTTCCGTATGGGGATATGTCTAATCTAAAGTGTATGTCAAAGAACCGACTTCTCTGGAGCAACTGAAACAAAATATCCGTAGCGAAGTGGCAGCCAACCCATTGTTTGCATGGCGAGCCGTCAAACAAAATGTTATGCAAGGTTCGCAGGAGAGCTTGTGTAAAGTTTGGAAGGTAGGAGACGAGGTTCTGGCAGAAGTAAAGCTGTGAGGACCGGGCGTGAGTCGTGGTTGGGTAGCTCAGTTGGTAGGGTACTTCCCCGCGAAAGGCAAAGGTCCCGAGTTCGAGTCCCGGTCCGGCACAGAGTTTTAATCTGCCAGGAAGTTTCATATCAGCGCACACTCCGCTGCAGAGTGAAAATCTCATTCTGGAAACAAAATGTTGTTCATCGTTTAAATGAGTGTCGTGGTCGTGCTGGATTGCATTTAAATGACATTACTTTTAAGAAGTAAATTCCTATATTGTATATTTGAATAATAAATAAAGATTTTGTCGATAGATTTCAACTTCCATTTTATTTTGAACATCATGTATAATCTTTCTTTTATCTCCTCACTGGTGACAAAATGATGTCCTTTCATGGTTCTCTGCAGCCTCGGCAGTAGAAAGAAGTCGCTGGGGGCCATGTACGGCTTATACGGCAGCTGAGGCAACATAACGGTTTTGTTTTTTACAAAAAAATCACGAACAAGCGCTGAGGTGTAAGCGGGAGCATTATCGTGATGCAACTTCCACGAGTGTTTTTGCTAAAATTCTGGTCGCTTTCTTCGGATTACTTCACGCAAACGGCGCATAACTTTAGGTAGTATTCCCTATAGAACGTACGACCGTAATGAGGAATTCATGATGCACTGTCTAGTTGCAATCGAAGATAACTGTGAGAAGGACATTCATAGTGATAGAACTTGTCGAAATTTTTTTCGGTCTTTGCACTTTAGGCAGTTTCCAATCGGACGATTGGGCCCACCTTTTAAAATCTTATTCAGAAGTTCTGGATCGTTTTCGAATTCATTCAGCAATTCCTAAGCGATGTCTGCGGGCTTCGTTTTTCGTCGAAATTCAACAATTACTGGACTTACCGGACAATGTTTGCAGCCACACGTTTCATGTCCAAAACATCCGACAAAATTGCTTGGCACGAGCCAAAGAACATGCTGGTATCATCAGCAACCTCTCTGATGCTGATTCGGCGATTTTCCTGAACATTTTCTTCTTCCATGTTAGGGAACCCAGGGGAACCCTCTTTGAAACTTTTATACCACTCGTAAACTCTTGTTTTACCCACAGTAGATTCGCCAAAATCCACAGTCAACATGTTGAATGCGATGCTGCATTTTGTTCCATTTTTCTAGCAAAACGTAATGCAAATTCTTTGATTCATCTTTTTCAAAAGTAAAATTTCGCTGAGAACTTGAAAACACTTGTAACATTTCTCTTGCTCTTTGATCACACCCCGTATATTCCCTGACACTTTTCGCTGGCTTTTCACTAGAGCTGAGAAGAAAATTTAAAAGCAGAACGCTAATTACCGACGAGCAACATAGCTTGAAGAAAGGCTAGATTTTCACACAGGTTACTAGCAGTTGGAAAGATTTACATCATTCCAACAGGAAGGAGGTACACGGCTCGTGTTGTCTGTAGTTCAACCATGCCTAGACGGTCAACACCGCGGATCGATCGCGTCCTCATTGTTACTTTAAGCCAGGAAGGGCTCTCAACAAGGGAAGTGTCCAGGCGTCTCGGAGTGAACCAAAGCGACGTTGTTCGTACATGGAGGAGATACGGAGAGACAGGAACTGTCGATGACATGCCTCGACCAGGCCGCCCAGGGGCTTCTACTGCAGTTGATGACCGCTACCTACGGATTATGGCTCGGAGAAACCCTGACAGCAACACCACCATGTTGAATAATGCTTTTCGTGCAGCCCACATGACGTCGTGTTCCGACTCAAACTGTGCGCAGTAGGCTGCATGATGTGCGACTTCACTCCCGACGTCCATGGCAACCACGACACCATGCAGCACGATAGAGATGGGCCCACCAACATGCCAAATAGACCGCTCAAGACTGGCATCACGTTCTCTTCACCGATGAGTGTCGCATATACTTTCAACCAGACAATCGTCGGAGACGTGTTTGGAGGCAACCCGGTCAGGCTGAATGCTTTAGACACACTGTCCAGCTTGTGCAGCAAAGTGGAGGCTCCCTGATGTTTTGGAAAGGCATTATGGGGAGGGGGGGGGGGGGTGATGTACGCCGCTGGTGGGTGGTCATGGAAGACGCCGTAACGGCTGTACGATACGTGAGTACCATCGTCCGACCAATAATGCAACCACATCGTCAGGATATTGGCGAGGCATTCGTCTTGATGGACGACAATTTGCGCCTCCATCGTGTATATCTTGTGAATCACTTCCTTCAAGATAACGACATCGCTCGGCTAGAGTGGCCAGCATGTTCTCCAGACATGAACCCTATCGACCATGCCTGGGATAGATTGAAAAGGGCTGTTTATGAACGACGTGATACACTAACCACTCTGAGGGATCTACGCCGAATCGCCGTTGAGGGGTGGGACAATCTGGACCAGTAGTGCCTTGATGAACTTGTGGATAGTATGCCACGACTAATACAGGCATGCATCAATGCAAGAGGACGTGCTACTGGGTATTAGAGGTACTGGTGTGTATAGCAATCTAGACTACCACCTCTGAAGGTCTCGCTTTATGGTGGAACAACATGCAGTGTGTGGTTTTCATGAGCAATAAAAAGGACGGAAATGATGTTTATGTTGGTCTCTCTTCCAATTTTCTGTACCGCTTCCGGAACTCTCGGAACCGAGGTGATGCAAACCTTTTTTTTGATGTGTGTAATTTGTTTGAGGGGAGATGTCGATCGCGGGAATACGATTTATATTTATTCACTTTTGACTTGAAAAACCTTAAAATAATGGAGATACATCAGTCATATAATTACAACTACATGTTATGAACGTAAACAACAATAATGATCAGGTCTTTCATATTTTCAATTTAACCAGCATTATAGCTTTATATTCGTGCGTTTACTTTCAAAGAAATTTATTGTGCTGGTTCTTTTCATTAAAAAGTAATGCAAAGCCTGTGTTTATTTAGTCCGTTCCCACCTCCTGGTGAAAGCATCTAATGTTTATATCCTCTATCCGGCGTTTGCAGGTGGACGTTTGAGTCTTTCGGCAATTTGCTGTCAACTCCATTTCTTTTCCTGTGGCATTTATGCTGTGGACCTCTTGGAACTACGAGGTGTATGAGGACATTAATGAGACCTGTTGTGGCGTAGCAAGACAGCCACGCCACGGAAGTAGCCGAAAGGCACGCGTTTAGTTCACGCAGGCAAGAGATAGGTCTGTAACAGGATACGTAATGAATGCTATAAAGAAAAGTACGTAGCTTCTTTCACTCAACTTCAATCCATCCTTGGTACATCGCTATTGACGATATAAGTGAGACTCCATAGATACATGCAATGTTACTAACGGCGCCTTGCTAGGTCGTAGCCATGGACTTAGCTGAAGGCTATTCTAACTATCTGCTCGGCAAAGGAGCGAGGCTTCGTCAGTGTAGTCGCTAGCTACGTCGTCCGTCCAACTGGAGCGAGTGCTAGTCAGTCTCTCGAGACCTGCCTTGTGGTGGCGCTCGGTCTGCGATCCCTGACAGTGGCGACACGCGGGTCCGACATGTACTAATGGACCGCGGCCGATTTAAAGCTACCACCTAGCAAGTGTGGTGTCTGGCGGTGACACCACAAGACCGACAAAACTGCGAGCGCTTTGACAACTCTGTGTTGTTCTGCTTGTGTACACCGATGCTCAGCCCGATTGTCATCCGTAATCTGCTACGTTCGGGCGATGAGCTGGGCTACAATGTGACCGCGCATATACTGGTGTACTAATTTGAAAAATTCGGCCGCCTTCAGCCGGTTTGAAAAATTCTGCCACCTGACAGCCGTTGTTGGTGGTCCCCAGAATCCACCGATATCTGTACCACTGCGATCGCAGCGTTAGCCAAAGAACTTACAGTGGCGTTGACGAAGAAAAAAAAACAGAATAACAAATGTTGGGTATGGAAATGGGCCTCTCGTGCACGACGCCATGGGGCAGCGTGGGCGGAAAATTGCATGACATTTCCTCACCCACAAACAGAAAGAATAGTAGATGAATGCAGGAGAAACAATAAATGCACAAACTTTATTACTCATTGTATAGTTAGAACCTCAGATATATTCAGTTTCTTACAACTCTGTTCTATTTACTCGAGTTCTTTCCCATTGTTTAAAAAACCATTCAACAGCCACGATCGCATAAAATATTTCTTTTTTAAGACAACCTATTTCAACTGACTTTGCTGCCATCTTCAGGTCATAGAAATCTTTCTGTTGTAAAACGTGTTCATTTTATGCTGAACCTCGGGCACAAGATGTCAAAGTTGTCTGGTATTTAGGTTTCGGTGCTCAGTAAATTTTTTTTGCAGTTTATTATGTATCATTGCTTATAATTTTTTAATTGCATACTTTTGTTTATTTATGTTGAAACCACTACACTAATCTCAGAAAATTCCACTTTTATTTATATCAATATCTCAGCAAGTTCATGCACAGTTACAACAGTCACACACTTCTCTTATTTTATTACCAAACTGCGAAATTCTTTGTTCAAACAGAGTGCATAGAGAGACCTATGTTTCATTACCACCAAACTAACAGGTCCTCTAAAAAGTACAGGATAACTAAAGAACCAATTGTAGTGACCAACCCCTGAAAGTTGTATCTAAATAAATCTAAAGACTTCTCAAATGAACCAAAGTTGATATCGATATAGTGGTTAGCTGTGTAGGAAGATGAATGAATAAATGTTTTGGGCTGAAAAAGAAAAGTAGTATAGCTCCTAAGTAGTTCTGAGCTTTTGAGTTAATGTCACATTCATAACTGTAATGTATCCGTTATGCTATTTATTTTAATAAGTAGCTCCCAACTTGGCCGTTCCAGACTTTTCCTCAACAGAAAAATTTAAAGAGTTTATTGGAAATCAGAAATCAGGCGTGGAAGATCCACATCAGAAGCCAGGTGACCACTAGACCATGGTTACCATCTAAAGTTTCAGTTCAGCCACGTGTGTGTGTTTCACCTATTCCAAGAACAAAATGCAGACTGCATATTCAGACATATCTTAGTAGTGAGTGGATGTGTGGCGGTTGTGTTGACAGGTGAAATTCCATCATCGAGATGGGTGTCATGCAGGTCAATGGCCCGACCAAACCACGGCCACCGATGGCAGCACCATCACCGAGGGTGGCATCGAGGACAGCACCTACTGTCACTGCGAAGGCTACAGTTGCCTCATCAGCGCCATCACCGAGGGCAGCATCACGGACAACACCTGCTGTCACTGTGAAGACTTCCCCAGCGCCACCTTCCTGCAGAAAGGAGGAGGAGAAACTCCGTGGAACCTCTGCACAAAGGTGAAGTTCTTCACTTGTCTACTCTTAAGCTTTCCCTTTGCAACATTCGGTATTTGAGGTTCAGGCTATGGTCTAAAGCATACTTCTCTGCAAAACGTTCCATCTCCTACTGTGGAAAATAACTTCAGCCAATTGCCAAACCAATAGATTTGCCTTGCTACCAAAGTTAAGTAAGTAAGAGGCTCCATAGTGGCAGTTAGCATGCAACAGAATCTCACTAGGAAACCAACGGGATCAGGGCTGCAGTATGGAGTGTGACCTGGTGAAAATAGCCTCTGCAATGACCCATACCAATATTGGGCTGGTGCCTGCTTTCATGCAGCATGATCAGCCCCAGTTGAACCACTCTGACAGGAGGGTAAATATGGAGATGGATCAGCTGCGTAGGGGGGCCACTCTGTCAGACATTGGATTGGTTCCTGTTGAGGCTATTGATAGGGGGGGTTTCGCAAGCCATGGCCTACACCTCAATAGGAAAGGGAAGGGTAAACTGGCAGGGTTGTTAGCGAAATCCATAAGGGGGGACACTAGTACTCATGGATGTATCTCTTTTTTAGACTAATATCAGTGTCCAATGAGAAGTTCAGGGAGGCAGGTGCTTAAGAGGTCCAAAACTCACAAGATTATCACAACAGTAAAGTAAATAATAATGTTACCATATTTAACCAAAATATTGGTGGATTAAAGAAAAAGCAGATTCTCACAAAAGTAAAGTAAAAAATAATGTTACCATTTTCCACCAAAATATCCCGGGATGAAGAATAAAGTAAATAAGCTCCTGGTTTGTTTAGATAACATTGAATCGGATAATGTAATAGATATACTATGGCTGTCTGAGCATCACATTGTGTCTGATATGGAAAAGGTAAATATCAGTGGTTATAAACTAGCTGCACATATATGTAGAGAGAATAAGGTGAGAGGAGGAGTTGCCATATATGTCAAAATTTATCACTGTGTAAAAAGCTTAGATACAAAAAAGTTTTGTCTAGAGCAACATATAGAAGCATGTGCCTGTCAATTTACACTGAAGGAGGGCTCTTTTATAATTGTAACAGTATACAGTATATAGGTCCCCTTCAGGAAACTTTCATTTATTCCTGAAAAACTTGGATGCCTTGTTGTGCTATCTGCCAGATAGGGGAAAGCAAATTATTATTTGTGAGGAGTTCAGTGTTGATTCACTTAAAGAGTGTAATAGGAAGAATGACCTGGAAGTCTTGCTCAGTTCTTTAAGTTTGACATCTGTCATTAATTTTCCTACTTGGGTAGTAAAGGACAGCAGCACATTGATAGATAACACTTTTATAGACCAAGATAAGTTTAAAAACATACATCCTTGTCCTGTTGAGAATGCCTTTCTGATGATGGTGCTCAGCCAGTTACAGTATATGACATAGCTCCATTCAGTAATTCAAAACTACCCTCCAAAGCTGTGCGTTCAATGAATGACTCAACAATTAGAAATTTCAGGGAAAATCTTCAGCAGTTAGTCTGGGGTGAGGTGTACAAGGAACCTGGATGCTAATTTAAAATATAACTTACTTCATGATACACTTGTAAGAGAATTTGAAAACTGTTTTCCCATGAAAGTAGTTAAATCTAATTACCGAGCGAGGTTGCGCAGTGGTTAGCACACTGGACTCGCATTCGGGAGGATGACGGTTCAATCCCGTCTCCAGCCATCCTGATTTAGGTTTTCCGTGATTTCCCTAAATCGTTTCAGGCAAATGCCGGGATGATTCCTTTGAAAGGGCACGGCCGATTTCCTTCCCCATCCTTCCCTAACCCGAGCTTGTGCTCCTTCTCTAATGACCTCGTTGTCGACGGGACGTTAAAAAAAAAAAGGGAAAAAAAAAGAAAGAAGAAGTTAAATCTAATTATAAGATACCATGCAAAAAACATTGGCTTACTAAAGGAGTCAAAATATCTCGTAACCACAAAAGGGAACTGTATCTAACAACAAGAAACAGCCAAATATTATAAAAACTACTGTGCTACATTAAGAAAGGTTATTAAAAAGTCCAGAAGCATGTGCATCATGTCTGAGATTGATACCTCTGATAACAAAATCAAAACAATTTGGAATATTATTACAAGGGAGACAGGGCAACCAAGAGTACAGGATGACGGCGTTACCATCAAAGTGAATGGAAACTTGACAAACAACAAGCTGGAAGTTGAAAACATTTTGAATAATCATATTTTAAATGTTGTAGAGAAAATAGGATCTAAATGTTCATTAGAAGAAGCAAGGCAGTTAATGGAAGAGGCCTTACCCACACAATTTGATACAATTGAAATTCCACCCACCTCTCTTTCTGAAATTAGGAAGATAATAAACTCTCTCAACAATAAAAGTTCACATGTAATTGATGGCATTTCCAGCAGGATAATAAAAGCTTGTTCCCAAGAGATAAGTGGGATTCTTAGCCACATATGTAATAGCTCTCTGAAGCAGTGTATTTTCTCAGATAGACTGAAGTATGCCATTGTTAAACCACTGCATAAAAAAGGGGATACATCTGATGTCAGCAACTACTGCCCAATCTCTCTTCTGACTGCCTTATTCAAAATTCTTGAAAAGGTAATGTTTTGTACAGTAGCTTCACACCTTTGTAAAAATAAAGTTTTAACAAAATGTCAGTTTGGTTTCCAGAAAAGTTTTTCAACAGAAAATGCTATTTATACTTTCACTAATGAAATTAATACTCTGAGTAACCGAAAGTCTCCTGTTGAGATTTTTTGTGATCTCTCAAAGGCTTTTGGTTGTGTAAATCATGGAATACTCCTAGATAAGCTCAAGTACTGTGGTATAAATGGGACAGTCTCAAATGGTTTAAATCATGCCTAACTGGAAGAGTGCAGAAAGTTGAAATAAGGAGTTGACATAATATGCAAAAAACTGGTGATTTCTCAAACTGGGGAACAATCAAGAATGGGGTGCCACGAGGTTCGGTCTTGGGTCCTCTGCTGTTCTTAATATATATTAATGACTTGCCATTCTGTATCCACAAAGATGCAAAGCTGGTACTTTTTGCCGATGATACAAGTAAAGCTATCACACCCAACGGACAAGAATTAACTGATGAAATTGTAAACGATGTTTTTCAGAATATCATTAAGCAGTCCTCTGCAAATGGGTTCTTATTAAACTTTGACAAAACACGTTATATACAGTAAATGGAATGACACCATTAATAAATATAGACTTCGATCAGAAATTGGTAGCCAAGATAGAATATTCAAAATTTCTAGGTGTATGCATTGATGAGGGGTTGAACTGGAAAAAACACATTGAAGATCTGCTGAAACGTTTGAGTTCAGCTACTTATGCTATTAGGGTCATTGCAAATTTTGGTGATATACATCTCAGTAAATGAGCTTACCACACCTATTTTCATTCTCTGCTTTCGTATGGCATCATATTCTGGGGTAACTCATCACTGAGTAAAAGAGTGTTCATTGCACAAAAGCATGTTATCAGAATAATTGCTGGAGTTCATCCAAGATCATCCTGCAGACACTTATTTAAAAAGCTAGGGATCCTCACTGTAGCTTCACAATGTATATATATTCACTTATGAAATTTGTTAATAACAATCCAAACAAATTCAAAAGTAACAGCAGTATAAATGGCTACAACACTAGGAGAAAGGATGATCTACACTACTCAAGGTTAAATCTAACTTTGGCTCAGAAGGGAGTAAATTATGCTGCCACAAAACTATTTGGTCACTTACCTAATAACCTAATAGCATCAAAAGTTTGACAGATAGCCATATAGCATTTAAAAGGAAATTAAAAGAATTTCTGAATGGCAAATCCTTTTACTGATTAGATGAATTTTTGGATATAGTAAGTGGGTAATTTCCCCACACCCCACTATATATATATATATATATATATATATATATATATATAGAGGGAAACATTCCACATGGGAAAAAATATATCTAAAAACAAAGATGATGAGACTTACCAAACAAAAGCGCTGGCAGGTCGATAGACACACAAACAAACACAAACATACACACAAAATTCTAGCTTTCGCAACCAACGGTTGCTTCGTCAGGAAAGAGGGAAGGAGAGGGAAAGACTAAAGGATGTGGGTTTTAAGAGAGAGGGTAAGGAGTCATCCCAATCCCGGGAGCGGAAAGACTTACCTTAGGGGGAAAAAAGGACGGGTATACACTCGCACACACACACATATCCATCCGCACATACACAGACACAAGCAGGGAAAATGTCGGGGGGGGGGGGGGGGGGTCCGATATCCCCCCCTCCCTCGCCCCCCGAACCCTGCTTCCGACCACCCTCCTGTAGCCCATAGAGAGTAATAGAATGGGAGCTGGCTTTCAATGAAATATTTGTATTTCATGTTGTTGTTGCGGTCCACAGTCCAGAGACTAGTTTTATGCAGCTCTCCCTGCTACTCTATCCTGTGCAAGCTTCTTCATCTCTGAGTAACTACTGCAACCTACATCCTCTTGAATCTGCTGAGTGTATTCACCTCTTGGTCTCCCTCTACAATTTTTACCTTCCTCACTTCCCTCTAATACTAAATAGATGCATCCTTGATGACTCAGAACATGTCCTACCAACCGATCCCTTCTTGTAGTCAAGTTGTGCCACAAATTCCTCTTCTCTCCACTTCTGTTCAGTACCTTCTCGTTAGCTATGTGATGTACTCATCTAATCTTCAGCATTCTTCTGTAGCACCAAATTTTGAAAGAATCTATTTTCTTCTTGTCTAAACTATTATCATCCATCTTTCACTTCCATACATGACTACACCCCATACAAATACTTTCAGGAAAGACTTCCTGACAATGTTAATGAACTTCTCTTCTTCAGAAATGCTTTCCTTGCCATTAACATTCTACATTTTATATTCTGTCCACTTTGACTATCATCAGTTATTTTGCTCCCCAAAACTCATCTAGCGAAACTCATCTACTACTTTAAGTATCTCATTTCCTAATCTAATTCCCTTAGCATCACTTGAATTGCATCAGCTACATTCAATTTGCTTTTGATGATGTTAATCTTATATACTCCTTTCAAGACGCTGTCCATTCCATTCAATTGTTCTTCCAGGTCCTTTGCTGCCTCTAACAGAATTACAATGTCATCAGCAAACCTCGAAGTTTTTATTTCTTCTCCATGGATTTTCATTCATACTCCAAATTTTGCTTTTGTTTCCTTTACTGTCTACTCTGTATGCTGATTGAGTAACATTGGGGATAGGCTACAACCCTGTCTCACTCCCTTCTCAACTACTGCTTCCCTTTCATGCCCCTCGACTCTTATAACTGCCATCTGATTTCTGTACAAATTTTAAATAGCCTTTCGCTTCCTGTAATTGAACCCTGGCACCTTCAGAATTTGAAAGAGAGTATTCCAGTCAACATTGTCAAAATCTTTCTCTAAGCCTACAAAAGAAACATACGTTGCCTTTCCTTAACCTGTCTTCTAAGAGAAGTTGTAGAGTCAGTATTGCTTAGAGCGTTCCAAAATTTCTCTGCAATCCAAACTGATCTTCCCTGAGGTTGGCTTCTATCAGTTTTTCCATTCTTATGTAAAGAATTCATGTTAATATTTTGCAACAATGACTTATGAAACTGATAGTCTGGTAATATTTACACCTATCAGCACCTGCTTTCTTTGAAATTGAAATTATTGTATTCTTCTTGAAATCTAAGGTTATTTTGCATGTCTCATACATCTAGCTCGCCAGATGGAAGGGTTTTGTCATGACTAATTCACCCAAGGCTATCAGTAGGTCTAACAAAATATTGTCTACTCCCAGGGCCTTGTTTCAACTTAGATCTTTCAGTGCTCTGTCAAATTCTTCTTGCAGTATCATATGTCCTTTCTCGTCTTCATCTATGTCCTCTTTCATTTCTGTGTTATTGCCCCCTAGTACATCTTCCTTGTATAGGTGCTCTGTGCAGTCCTTCCTCATTTCAGTTTTCCCTTCTTTGCTTAGAACTAGTTTTTCATCTGAGCTCTTAAAATTCATACCGGTGGTTCATTTTTCTCCAAAGATCTCTCCGGCTCTCTTAGGTGGTATCTGCCTTTCCCCCCACTGATAGATGCTTCTAAATCCTTAAAACATTTGTCTTCTAACCATTGCTGCCTAGCTGTTTTACACTTCCTGTCAATCTCAGTTTTTAGACATTTGTTTTGCTTTCTACCTTGTTCATATACTACATTTTCATATTGTCTCCTGTCATCAGTTAAATTCAATGACTCTTGTGTTATTCAACAATTTCTACTAGGCCTTGTCTTTTGGCCCTTTTGGTTCTCTACTGCCTTCATTATTTCATCTCTCAAAACTACACATTCATCATCTACTGTATCCCTTTTCCCTGTTGTTGTCAAACATTCCCTAATGCTCCCTCTGAAAATCACAACAATCTCTGGTTCTTTCAATTTGTCCAGGTCCTATCTCCTTAATTTTCTAACTTTTTTTGCAATTTCTTCACTTTTATTCTATAGTTCATAACCAATAAATTGTGGCCAGAGTTCACATCTGTCCCTGAAAATATTGTACAATTTAAAATCTGGTTTCGAAATCTCTGTCTTACCATTACATAATCAATTTGGAACTTTCTGGTGTCTCCAGATCTCTTCCACATATATTTAATCTTCTGTCATGATTCTTAAACCAAGTGTTAGCAATGATTTAATTATACTCTGTGCTAAATTCTGTCAGATGGCTTCCACTTTCATTTTGTCCCCTCAGTCCATATTGACCTACTATTTTTGCTCCTATTCCTTTTCCTACTATCGAATTCCAGTTCCGCATGACTATTAAATTTTCACTCTTTTAACTATCAGAATTAATTCTTGTGTCTCACACACATTGCTTCAATCTCTTCATCATTTGCAGAGCTAGTGGGCATATAAACTTTTACTACTGTGGTGGGTGTGGGCTTTCTGTCTGCCTTGGCTTCAATAATGCATTTTCTATGCTGCTCATAATAGCTTAACTGCATTCCTGCTTTGTTATTCATTATTAAACCTACTTCCGAATTACCCCTATTTGATTTTATATTTATAATCCTGTGTTCACCTGACCAGAAGTCCTGCTCCTTCTGCCACTGAACTTCGCTAATTTTCGCTACATCTAACTTCAGCCTATCCAATTCTCTTTTTAAATTTTCTAACCAACTTACATGATTAAGGGATCTAACATTCTACACTGTGATCTGTAGAACATCAGTTTTGTTTCTCCAGATGGCTGCAGCCTCCTGAGTAGCCCCACCTGGAATAGGGGACTACTTTGCCTCTGGAATATTTTACCCAAGAGGATTAATCATACAGCCGGCCTCGGAAACAATTATAGCTGTAGTTTCCTCTTGCTTTCAGCCATTCACAGGACCAACACAGCAAGGCCATTTTGGTTAATGATACAAGGCCATAGTTAATTATCCAGACAGTTGGCCCTGAAACTACTGAAAAGGCTGCTGTGACCCTTCAGGTACCACACATTTGTCTGGCCTCTCAGCAGATACTCTTTCTGTGGTTGCACCCACAGCATGGCTATTTCTATTGCTGAGGCACACAAGCCTCCCCACCAACAGCAGGATACATCATTTGTGGGGGGAACTTCTGTTGTTGATATACACGGTGGTCCATCTGAAGTTTTGGATGAGATTATCTTGAAAACTATACATAGGGTAAAAATAGTGGGTAAGACAAGTTCATAAGCTCAAAGGGGGACATAAAATGATACTATAAGTGACCTCCAGCCCCCGCCTCCTTGGGTGGGGCAGGGGGCAACTTTTAAATCTTAAATGTAAACCCCCATTTTTTAATTCAGATTCAGATTCTCCATAAAAAAGTAATCAAGTTTTGTCTGAAACATTTTTTAAAACCATTGACTGATGGCACTGAAATTGAGAAAAAAGAAAAATTGGGGAAGAACTCTGATTTATTTAGGATCATCCAAGAAAGAAGCATCAAATCAATAAAAACTGTACACCAATTCTTTTGTTACACCGAATTAAACTATTTTTGCACAAAATGTACTGTATCCTACTTTTAGCATTACCCAGGAACAACGACTTGGACATAGTAGAAAGATGTTCCCATGGGGATCTTCATTGGTGTGAGTCCCCCCTTGCCTCTCACATGTTGGGGTGTTTCATTACTGTAAGTCCCCTTGCCTCTCACATGTCGTGGTGCTTCATTAGTGTGAGTTCCTTTGCCTCTCACAATTTGGGGTGTTTAATTATTGAAATTAGTCATGAAGAAATTGTTCAAAATTATCCCCATTTGCTTCAATGCATAAAGTCAATCATCTGCAAAAATTGTCCACAGTTTTGAGCAGCACATCTCATGGTATGGCTGCACACGCTCTTTGAATGCATTTCTCCATATCATTTCGGGTTGTGGACTATCTTTCATAAACAATATTTTTTAAATAACCCCACAAGAAAAAATCAGGATGTGTTAGGTCTGGAGATTGTGGAGGCCATGGAATTGGTCTTCCGTGTCCTATCCCCTGACCAGCGTACCGTAAATTTAAAATGTTCCGCACATTTTTAGCATAATGGGGAGCCGCTCCGTCCTGTTGGAACCACATTCGTTGCCTAGTTTCTAAATCAACATCTTCCATTAGCTCCAAGAAACCATCATGGAGGAGTTGTAAATAAGATTCCCCAGTAACATTTCGGTCAAAAAAAAAAAAAAAAAAAAAGAGGTCCTATTAAGTAACCATTTAAAATTCCACACCAGATCATTAACGACCATTTGTGTTGATTGTCAATGGGTCTGTGCCAGTGTGGATTGACAGGGGATCAATAATGACAATCATGACAATTTAATTCGCCATTGTTTTTGAATGTGGCTTCATCGGTGAACATAACATATCTAAAATAATCATTGTCACCTCTTGTCATTTTCAAGGCCCACTGGCAGAAATGCACGTGTATTTGCATATCTTTCAGCATTAATGCCTGTGTCAGTGTGATATAATATGCATGATATTTATGTGCATTCAAAATCCTGAAAACAGTTGATATCGATATTCCACTTTTCTTTGAATCACATGACCACTGGTTTCGGGGTCCAGTTGAACACAGGCGAGAACGGTAAGAGTATGAGTGTCATTTTCATAGTATTCACAATGACGAGATGGATGGTGCATGTATCCATTTTGAACTTGTTGAATGTAATTTTGAATAATGTTTTTGCTTGGTTATCTGTTTGGGAAACGATCCGTCTACAGTTGCGCAGCTGCAGCACAATTGTTACGACATTCATCTAAAATTAACATTATATCTCTGTTGGAGGAAAATGGTTCAAATGGCTCTGAGCACTATGGGACAATTTCTGAGGTCATCAGTCCCCTAGAACTTAGAACTACTTAAACCTAACTAACCTAAGGACATGACACACAACCATGCCCGAGGCAGGATTCAAACTGTAGCATCTAGAACCGCTCGGCCACTGTTGGAGGATAGTGAGTCATGTTTCTCTAAAGAGTAATTTACTTTTGTCAGTTGATGTTTACGGGTCACGATCTGAAAGTGAAGTGATGTCTAATCGTATTGCACCGACCTTTATACTGAGCCATAGTTCGCAATTTGGCCAGAGTAGCGCCACAGTCGGGTGAGTAATGCAATTGTGAAGAGTTCCCTAATGAGGAGAGAGCTTAATTTGGCGTAATGAAAGAATTGATGCACATTTTGTATCAATTTGATGTGTCCTTCTTGGCTCATTCTAAATAAATTAGAGTTCTACCCCAATTTTAATTGTTCTTGATTTCAGTGTCACCTGTCAATGGTTTACAAAAATGTTTCAGGAGCATCCAAATCTGAATTAAAAGTGGGGGTTTCCATTTAAGATTTGAAAGCTGCCCCCTCTGCACCCAAGGAATTACTACAGCCTACAGACAGAATATTGATCTATCTAATTTGTTCACTGTTGCTCTGAAGAATTATTGATTTTTGCATCCAACTGTCTTATACCTAGAATTTTCAATTTTTTGCACTTGGTCCGCTTTTGCTCTAGTCCCCTCATGCCTGAAAACATGCCACATACTGATGCAAATGTTCAGTCTTTCTCGTTCTTCCAAGAGCACTTGCCAAATTTGAAGATTCAATACAACACAGAATTTCAACCTCTCACAATCATCCAAATCTGATACATGGTGAAGAGATTCAATCAGTGGTCCATCAATTCATACAAAAGATAAAGGATTATCTTTTTGACTTTAAGCTGCTACTGATTTGAAATTTAAATGAGGACATCACTGCTAGGGATGACAGGAATGCAGACACTCAGTAATAGGTGTGTTGATACCCAAAGCTGCTGAAATGCTTACAGAGTGTGAAGTGCTTTCAATGGTACAATTTCTGATTGCACAGAATCTACCAGTACTGGTACTCACTGCCAAATTTGTAAAATGTGTAATGAATAAATCATGAGTGTCTGAGAGATATGGAGATGAATGATACATATCTACTATGACAACTTCATCAGTGCATGTCCCACAAATTAATGATCTTATGGACAATATTAATAGTAATCTCAAATTGTTGCAGATGATGCAGTTATCTATAATGAAGTACTGCTTGAAAGAAGCTGCATAAATATTCAGTCAGATCTCATAAAATTTCAAAGTTGTGCAAAGATCGGCAACTTGCTTTACATGTTCAGAAATGTAAAACTGTGACTTAATGAAATGAAAAAAAAAAAAAAAAAAAAAAAAAACATAGTAACCCACGCTGAAATTGTCCAACTCTCACACAAATATTGGGAGGTAACACTTTGTTGTAGGGATGTGTGTTACATGAGACTCCAGAAGTGAACTGGAAATCCAGGGAGTACTTCTTTGACACAAAAAGTGAACATCAGAGTAGCTATAACTAGACAGGAGCTTTTGGGATATAATAGGTCTATCGGTGGTTGAGTTATAACAACACAGGAATACCTGTGCACTGTATTTTGAGATATGTGAGGTCGAATGGTGGTTGAATTTCCTGTATGTGCAGTCCAGTGACTCTTTACAGACTAGGCCTGAAACACATTTGCTCATCCCTCTACTGCTTAACCTCACCCCAGTTGATTTTCATCCTGTTTTGCATCTAAAAGCGTTACATGCTGGCACATGATACTGTGGTGGTAATGCTGTCAAACAGGCTGTCACAATATAGTTGCCGTGACTGACAGCATAATTTGACATACGGATTCAAAATGTGGTATATCACTATGACAAGTGAGTTAAAGAAGATGTCAATTATGGTGAAACAGAGCCTGAAGCAAAAATAACACTTTTCAGTTACCTTAGTTCATTTTGTGTTCTACTGATTGATCATGTTTCGACAAGCCAAACTTACTGCCTGGACTTGCTTGTATTTTTCGTCAGTCAATCTTCTTAATGATGCTACTGATAGTTGCTTCTCCTGAATGTTGCATACAAGTAGGCAAAAACATAAAGTAGTTCATTAGCTGAAGCAGTTAAAATGGACAGATGTGGGTTACTCATCATGCCAGTCACACACGAAAGAGAGAGAAATAATGGGAAATACCAAAAGACACTGAGATCGGCATATATTTTCTGATTTGGCCTTTCACATCACTGCCTTTCAAGAGATGGAACTGGCAAGCAGTTTTATTGTACATCTTTGGCAGCCGTCAATTAACAGTCAATAAATTCCTTAAGTAAAATACTAAAGAATAGAATTATAATGTAGTATTTATTTCTAAATGGCACTATGTGACAGTATTGAATGGTGTTGTCATCAAGAGTCTTGTGCCTAATGGATGTAGGTAGGAATTATTAAAATGTATCAATAGGAGTAAAAATTGGGGTCACAGCAACTTCAATAGAAAATGAAAGTTTATCTCTCTTTAAATTCTTCTCTAATGTAAAATGTGTAAAAATAATCTTTATGCAGTGTTCCTGGAGGTATTCAATGATGCACTGTGGGATTGCATTGGAAGAATGTCAAATAATTGTATCCCAATATACATGTAATTTTTTGTTTCTTAAATATTTGATCAAGATGTTAATCATTTACCTGTGAAATGTGCCATGGTTATATATAGTCTGTTGCTATTTGTGCTTCTGCAGGTTTTCCTTTGTATGCAACAGACAACTAAGCACATAAAGGGACATATAGATAGTACTTTGTGCTTTCTCACTCCAGAGATGAACCTAACAACCTTTATTTACCAAGGAAATTTTTTAAGCTTCCTACCCATATGTTAGGTGGCACTGAAAAAAAAGACAATAACATAAGCAATAGCTTGTCCCTTACAAAAGTTTTAAGTTTGGTTAGTGAATAATTAAAAAATGTGGAAAGAAGAGAGATATAACAAAAAGAAGATCATAGGCTAAGTCAGATGGGGGTAGCTCTGGAAAATTTCTGTAGATGAGGAAATAGAAAGATTTTCTTCAGTTAATTTAGGGAGGCTGGAGAGACTTGGGAGGTTGCAGTAGACCTCTGTGGTGTAACATTGCAACAGTAATAATATTATAGCTTCTCAGCCAGATGTAAAATACATAGTGACAATCAGGAGAACAGTCTATCTAATGTCAGCATGCCTGTTTGTTTTCATTGCAGTTCTGTGAAGTCCACAGTCACCCGCAACAATATCACCACCAACAATGTCAGCAGAACCAAAGCATCGGAAGCAAAGAATGACAAGAACAGTGAGGAGAAGAACGAAAAAAATGAGACAGAAAACAATCTTATTTTAGCATTATGTAATATTTCTCTAAATGAAGATAATGATCTAAACAATCAGATCAAAAACCTGTCCATAAAAGACGACCAGAAAGAGGATGAGGAGAATGAAGAATCAGATCTTCTATCACGTGGACCAGATAGAGTCTGTACAACAGCAAACAGCAGGACTGTACCATACTTTTATGAACAGGTACTACCTATGGTTTGTTTCTGTCTTTAGTTCACCAGTGAATGCCTTATGGAAATATGAATGATTGTTTTGGTCAAAATATGATTTCAGGTTCTTTCATTCAGTTTCTGTTATCAACAGTGTATTGATTTAAAGAGCCCTTTTGAAGTTCACTGATGTTCCCCAAGATGGCTACATAAAGAGAAATATTCTTGCTGTGCCATGAAGTGACAACACACAGTTGATTACACATTCATTATTTTTTTATAAATGTGTATATGAAATAATTCTGCATTAGCTTTAAAATTAATAAAATAAAATATTTAATTTTAATTCTTCTTGGGTGTTATGCAAGGTTGAATCATTTGTTCTGCATTAATTTTCTGGAAAGAGACTAATTCCCATTTTCAGGTGACTACACATGTTTATCAGAAAAATGCCTAATTGTATAAAATATAACCTCATCCTGCAGGTAATAAGTCTTCAGGAAATCAGTCAAGTGTTTAGGTGGGCAGCAGTGCCATATTGATAATATAAGCTGTGAAACAGTATTGACAACACATCTTTGAAAAAGTAATGACTGAAATGAGTACTCATACAGACACTCAGTGCATTATGTTTCAGAATAAATCAAGTATTGCACAGGCATCAAGTGCTGAAAAGAATTACTTACAGAATAATAATTTATGTTCATATGGTATTCATTGGGAACTTGAATTTGGTAATTTTACTCCTGTATGTAATACATGCTGCTCTGGCATACATTATGTCTTGATACAAACCTTTACTCCATCATCAACTCTTTCTTTTCCAAGCCCATAGTAGGTTCTCTTGTAAAGAATAACAGATAAAGTGTATGGGAAAGGTTGAATTTTGATGAGAAGGTGGTAGTCATGAACCATTAATTATAAGGGTTAAAGTTCATGGTTTGAGTGTTATTGAGTTGTACAATGTAGGAGTGGTGTCACGGGAGTTCAGTGAACTACATTGGTGTGCAGATGATAAGATAAACATACAAGTAACTGCTGAACTGTCTGTAGTCAAATACAGTGACAGCCTCCTCTGGAGAGAAAGTGCTGCACTTGTGTGAAATCTTCTCTGTTGTCAAGTCACAGCTCTTCAAAGAAAATGCCCAAGCCATCATCAGCGGGAGTAAAAATCCACTGAATGCCAGACTCGCAGAGTGCTGTACTTCAATAGGTGTGATAGCAGCATCTGGAACCTTCCAAAGAGAGCTGTAGTGGTGAGTGAACAGGCATCTCATCACTGCAGCTACAGCCCACCACTGGACTGAGTGACATCAGGTGGCATGAGAGTCTGGTGCCACATTTGAAACTAACACTCCTACCTTTTAGTGTCAAGCATCCAACTTTGCTTTCATTCAGTATCCAGAGCCTGCCCCCATGCCCTGCTTAGTGTGTACTTCTGGTCTCAGTTGCAATAGTTGTGGTTTATTCTAACCAAAATTAGACATGTTCATTATTATGGATTGTCTGTGAACTTTATTTGTACAAAAATGTCCAATTTCAGTCTGCAGATTGCTTTCCTTTATTTTCAAATACCCAGTTTTGGGGCCAGCTGTCCATCTTCAGATAATTTGTTACAGTTACAGTGTAATTTGTCGATACAGAACTGCAAGTTCACTGTCATAATTCAATATTCTAAACTTGGCCACTTCTTCTTCATAGAAGAATCCCAGTGTGACATTGGGTGGGAAAAAAACTCTCATCTTTTCAAATTGTATTTTGAGACCTATGTCGAGGCTGTTTGTCCTCGAGGCTGTTTAGCCTTGGCCAGCTTCTCGAGCTCCTGATGTTTAATGTGTGGCGTGTACTCAGCACAGAGCTCAGCAGCAGTGTGAGTGGTCTGAGCTGTACAAATGCTGACACATTCACAGTCTTGGGATATTAAGTGAAAGCAAAGGCAAGTGCTCAATGCTGGTAGGGGGGCAGGAGCATCAGTTTCAAACATGGTGCTTGCTCCTCATACCACCTGATGTCACTTGATTCCATGGCAGGTCAGAGCTGCTGTGAGCAACCCAATCCTGCTTCCTGTAGATGCATCGCTGTGGCTCTCCCATGGAGGTTCCAGACTCTGCTATTACGTAGTGGAATACTGTGCCATACGCAGAAGGCAGAAGGTTTTTACTCTTGATGATGATAGTGTAGACAGCTGTCAAAAGCTCAAGCATTTTTTACAAAGTAGCAGTGCATGAAAATCGAAAAGATTTTATTTAGGTATGGCACCATGAATGACTCAAGGACAAAAGTGATAAACTTACTAGACAATGAACTTGAATCAGTTCTGCTCTTAGTTATTGGGAGAGAGGGGGAGGTATTCTGCAAAAATCACTTTGTTTCATGTTAACAGCAGTTCCGTTTGTCAATTTCAAAGAAATGGAAGCAAGCTTCTCTCTTTTTCATTGTCATCATCTACTTATTCTTTTGTGTAAAATCTATCTTCTTGTTGCTGGTTGCAGGCAGCCATTAATGAAGTTAAGCAGCAAAGTGAATGTGCTGTTTGATCTTTCAGAGTCAGCTAGAGATAATATTCATGAAGAAAAGCTTTTGTTTTTCAAAGTGAAACTTCTCCCTCAGTCCACTGATGATAAAATGTTATCTGTTTTGTCTTACAACTGTGGGCTGTTGTTCCACTCATTACCTGCCATCCAGTCAGTTTAAATGTCAGTCCAAACACAAAACAAATTGTCCACAGAAGAAAATGTTTTAACAAAATAATTTCAAAACAATAATATATTTTCAAAAGGCTAAGTTTTTGGATAGTATGTAAGTATTCAACAGAAGGGATGTTGCTGACGGAGCATCACCTAGAACAACAGAAGATAAAAATGAAATAAAGTGATTTTATGCCATTAATGGCCAAGAGATCCCATCTGTGGTTAGTCAGCCAGCCTGATGCAAGTCTTGTTATTTGAAACCAGTTTTGTGACCTGTGTGCCAAGGAAGGTGAAAGGAAAAGATGAGGGCAACATAAACACCCAGTCGCTGAGTGTAGAAAATCTGTGATGGGACCAGGATTCAAACCCAGGTTCCCTTGATCTAGAGGCAGAAATGCCATCCACTATATCATGAGCTGTTGATTACAGAAGGTAAAACTGTAGGATATCTAAAACAATGTACCAGAAGTGCTGATTAAGATTCCATGCAGGCCTAACAATATTATGTAACCATAAAAGCACAGTATTATACCAAGCCCAATCACAGGAAGTGCAATCGGAGAAACTGATAACATAAAATCAAGTGTCAGTATGCCTCATCAATGGCAAATGGCAATATCAGGACATGAATGGGTTCAGAACAGAATGATCAGTCTCTGGGAAATGTGTTTGTTATACCATGACATTTCCATTCACACCGGATGTGCTGCAGTGACAATGATCTCTGGAACAGGGACGTATATAGAGAGCTGAAGGGAAATTCAAGCTCATGATGAGATTACCACCTTGTGTGTATAGCCATAATGCTTGGCACAGCTTCTACCACCATCTTAAAACAGTGCTGGAGCACTGCAGTAGATATGGAATAGTTTGTATCAACTGTTTGATACCACCTGCTGTAGGGCTGGGTATACATGTCATTGTCTTGACTTCCATTGTTAATGAACCATAAATATTTCATAAATAAATGAGCACATGAAGTGCTGCTATCCAGGATTGCAAAGTGAAATATTTTTATGAGTTATCCCACATATACATCCATGTTAGATGCTACTGCAATGGCCACAATATGACAGCTGCATCATTGAATGGTGCAGCCAAAAAATGCTAAGTGAGATGTGCCATTTGCAAGTTGTAAATAAAGTTATAATACAGAACAATGAGTATGAATTACAATTTGTTTGGGACTAACAGATTTAACTTAATCACAAAAAAAACCTATAATAACAGCCCTTGAGAAATAAGATATTTATTTAACCCTTGTTTGTGTTCTGAAAAAGCTATACATCATTGTTAGAGCTTCCATTTAATTTCATCAGGATAGTGGAAACTTCATATTTGAAAGAAGAGTCAAGCCTCACTGCTAAGATTACAGACAAGGAGAAAATCTGGAAATCACTTAACTGGGGAAAAAAGAGAGATGAATACATGTTAATGGAACATACTTGAACCATTTTTGTTTTGATGATGACATTGGTCTGTTTGCCACTAGCACAGATAAGCTTCAGTAATGAACAGTAAAAATTAGTAGAGTAGTTTGACACTAGGCCTCAAAATCAGTTATAGTCAGAATAAAAGACTGAGAAAAAACATCTACAAACAAACAAAAAAATTATAGAACCAATCGAAGAGTCTTTGTGTTTACTGCAGCTGAAGATAAAGGTGTATCAACAGGAAAAGAAATAAACACAAAAGTTAAAATGTTCTAGAGTGTTGTTGGTAAACTAAATAGTTTACATTGTGCCTCCGATGGACATTTTATAATAATTGTATGTTATTAATTTTGACTTAAGGCTTTGAGGTATGGACAAATGCAAAAACCATTCAGAATTTGAGGGTTGCTTGGTGAGAAATAGAAATTTGCACATTGTGGAGTACTGGGAAAGTCAGGAAAACAAACAAATGGATTAGGGAATAGACAGAAGTGAAAGTTGTCATTTTGACTATAATGAAAATTAAATGGAGGTAAGCACGAGATGTAGCCAGACAAATGGATAATGGATAGACCTAGAAAGTTCAATGCCAAATTCCAAAATAAGGAAAGACTGAGATTATGACCTAGTGTATGGTGAGTGTAAACCTGTAGGCATTGTGCTGTAACAGCATCAATATGTGTGGCTGAAGATCATAATAATTGGAATAAGAGGGCTTTATTCAGCAGTGGGTGTTAAATCACTGCTAATGGAGACTTTTCAGTCAGTTAAGTGAGCAGTTCTTCTTCAAATAATTTTTCAGATCCATTTAGTACATAAATATACAAGTTTTGTCTTTCATTGGCCACAACAGAATAAGAACTCCAGAATGAATCTTTCGCTCTGCAGTCAAGTGTGCAATGTTTTGAAACTTCATGACAAGCTGTGGAGTGTGCAGTGTTTGGAAACTTCATGACAGATTTAAACTATGGCACACTGGTACTCGTACCTAAGACAATACATTTTGGGCCATTGATGGATTATTCATGATTCATCTACATAGCTTCATTTCTGACACTGCCTATCTCTCTCTTACATTCCAAACTTCACAGAAATTTTCCTGTTTAATGTGCTGCATAGGTACTCCTACAATCACATAGAAAGAGCATCTAATTATGATTTCATCATATTTGATTAACAGATATGATTTATTTGTTGAATGCACATGTCTTCATATTTACAAAGTGTTATTCATATTACATGTTCATGTGCATGTGTGTTTCCTAATTAGAAGACTAACAGTGCTTTTGATCCATTCTTTTATAATTCTAGCGCATTGTATCATCTGACAATCATGGAGGAGGAACAGTTCTCTGTCCAGACGTTTCATCATCACAACAGGTATGACATGGGATAGAAACATTAGAAACATTTCCATAATTTTGTGTCTCTGTACTGGAAAATATACACCAAAAGATCTGAAATTAGTAATGTTATGATAAAGCTAAAAGTAACAAGAAATCATCTCTGTCATTTCCTCTGCTGTATATTTTCTGACAAGATGTGAGAACTTCAAACCCGAATAGCAATCAATTGTATGCAGCTATCTCTGAGTGACTAGTATCTTTGAACTGTGTTGTATCTTTGTAGTGTAAAAAGCTTTCGGTTGATTCTTGGTGTCCTATTTGTGTGAATACTTTGCACATCTGCTCGGTAATGCTGTAGTTGCTCTACACAATCACGCAAGTGTTAATCCAAATAGCAATCCACCTGGAATCCCTGCAGTTTGACCCAAAACAAGTAAATGAACCACTTTCAGAGACATCTGAGATATAAAAAGAGTGCTTCACAGAGACAGTTGCTCGTAGCAATGAACACTGAGTCCATTCTACTGGCATGGTGATATTGTTAGTGGTGTGTTTTGAATGATGCCAGAGAGACAATGTATGCAGTGAAATCAGAAAGTAAAGAGCTTTCACTACCAGCACATAGTGATGGTCATGCAGAACAATTATAAAGATAATGGATGGCTCAGTCCATTGCAGTTCCTGTTGACTTTACAAATGATTCAGATAAAGTTCTCCAAGTACAGGACAGTATTTATCTGAATGATTCTCTATTCTCTGCTGAGTCACATCTGCACAGCAATGTCCCACATCATTTTCTTTGTCTTTATGAGCCAAAAATGAGGCAATAAAGTCTGTTTCTTCAACCATGAGTGTGAATATTTCTGAATTTCCTGCTGTGCCGCATTTGATTAATGGGATTTCGTTCATTGCAGTCCTCTGATCAACTGAACTAATGCCATATGGACAGGTTTTCCATGAAATTCTTGTTAGACAGTGATCTCCATGTTAACTACCTCCTTTTCAACCAGATCATCCAAGAATGTAGTTTGCTATTGTGGAAATATTCCTATCCAGCCACAGCATAATGCATGACACTCAAAAGTTGTTCATCCTAATAAGCAGTGTTGGGGAATATGGTTACCTTATAATTGATGTGATTTGATCATCTCCTGCCACCTCTAAAAATCTGGTACAGCAAAAGCCACCTTTCTCCGAAGATTAATCAAAACACCAAAACAACAAATACAACAACTAGTGTACACAGAAAAATTGGACAGCAGAATGCCATCACAGTTTTGTAGACATTTACATGAATTAATTGATCCAGCATACATGCCGGACGATATGCTCTGGACCCTTCGGTTAAGTAAGTTTCCCTGCAAATATAGGCTGCAGTGATTTTATCAATACAATCATGTGAGGGTCATAATTGTAGGAATTCCAGGTGGACTGATATTTCAATACCACTTGTGTGGTTGTAAAGTAAAATTACAATGTTTTATAGAATAAATCACAGAGTACACATACACAGTGCAACACAAGTAATATACCAAGAACCAACTGGACGCATCCTATATGAAAAAGATAAAACACATTTCAAAGAAACTAGTCACTTAGAGATAGTTGCACACTATTGATCACTATTTGGGTGCTCAGTCCTCACAACTTCTCATGAGTGTTAAAGAAAACATTTTATTCCAGTTACAGTGCTGACTTATCACAAGGCCATGTTCATGTCTCAGAGGTACACTAAATTATGGAAAGTAAAGGTTTATTTGTGAATTATGCTGATAAATTTCTTGTGATAGTCATTGCAATATTCTACCACCACACAAAAGTTAACAGTAAAAAGCAAACAAACAACAGCATAGTTGGTGTTCACCAAACCTGTGGCTATTTTGGCTCCATGCTCTTTTAGCACACATTCTACAGTTCAGTTATCTGCACATCTCTCATTTGCTGTAGTGAGGGCAGAAATTCATGAGTGAGCTTGTCGTTCATTTGGATGAATACATAATGTGTGTAATTCACAGATGACATACATTTAAAAAAATGGGTTTGTAAGAAGGAGATAATTTTATTTCAGTGTCATAAGAAGAAGCTCCTGGGATTTTCCCCCCCAGGTCCAGAGATGCAATATTTTCTTTCTATCCATTCAGTTTCTGGCCTACCACAGTATGTTATCATGGACAATTTTTTCTAAATAATTTTGTATCAGCAGACCAGAAAATATAAAGTGTGTAGTTTGCAAACAGTATGTGAGCCACGAATTATGGGAAACCAGTGTCATGTCAGAATTTTAAATGACAGGAGGAGAGACTGTCTGTCTGAACACTTGCACAATGAAGTAGGACAGCTATAGACTATGACTATGGCTCAATTGAATCTCAAGGAAATATTTTACATTTGAGAATGTCTCCAAAGAATCTGTCCAGGTTGACCTCGATCCCAGTTTTAACAGGAGTTGGAAACCCATATTAACTTGTAAAAGGAAATAATGGTTCAAGTTATTGTTGTCCCTTAAATTTATACAAAAGTAATAAAAAGAATAGGAAAAAAAGATGTTTTGTATGTGTAAATCTCCTACAAATATTTTGTTTGTGTAAAGTAGGAGTCATCTGGTACTAACACTAGCTAACATTTTTTATATCACACGCAGGGCTTTGTATGTCTGCTCTTAATCTAACATTAAACTACATGTTTCAAGAGACAGATGTTGTTGGAGATGTAGATTTAAAAACATGTCCTCGGAACAATGTATGATAGAGATCTATGAATAAAATAGTATTGTTGAATACAACTCCTTTAGAAATAAGTGTTTACAGAGGAAAAGACAGCCTGCGATGTGTTACACTTTAGAAGATTATCTTTGTAATGGACTAGAAACTAAATCACTCAATTAATTTCCATGGAATGTAGAATTTCTGTCAAAGTCGGGGGATGCTAATATTTACAAAACTAACTCTTTTTATTATTTGCAGTCACACTGTTTTTTAGATCAAATTTACTTTGGCCAACATGGGGCACCATACATAATGAACAGGGAAAGAGAGAAGAGAATGTGATAATGCTTTTAAATTATTACTTAATCTACTGCTCTTTAAAATACTTGTAATTATTACGTAATCTATCACTCTTGAAAATGTTACATCATTGAATTACATCAACAATTTATGAAGACATAAGATAAGTACAAAAATGTTGCTCTGTATACTTGACCATTCAGTTTCAAATAATCACTGTGAGATTTCTCTCTCTTTATATTTAGGTCACAAACTACGCCCAGGGCCTTTATCAAGATCGCTATGTAGCTAACCTGCAGAATTCCAGCCAAGAGACAATTTTCACAACTGGGAACTCCTCCAGTTGCTTGAATAGTGTACTGGAGGATGCTTTATCAGAGTTACCTGCAGTGTAAGATTTCTACTGAAATTTAACCTAATTGTCAGTGCAGATTTGTGCACCTTTGGCATAAGAATCAGAGCATCAATATTTTTAAATACTGTAAAGAATTTTTGTGAGAAAAGTCATTGTTTATCTCAAATGAGTTATCTGCAATATTGTAGATGTATACATGAAAATAATATTATCAAAAAACAAAGATGATGTGACTTGCCGAACGAAAGCACTGGCAGGTCGAAAGACACACAAATAAACACAAACATACACACAAAATTCAAGCTTTCGCAACAAACTGTTGCCTCATCAGGAAAGAGGGAAGGAGAGGGAAAGACGATAGGATGTGGGTTTTAAGGGAGAGGGTAAGGAGTCATTCCAATCCCGGGAGCAGAAAGGATGTCTGCTTGTGTCTGTATATGTGTGGATGGATATGTGTGTGTGTGCGAGTGTATACCCGTCCTTTTTTCCCCCTAAGGTAAGTCTTTCCACTCCCGGGATTGGAATGACTCCTTACCCTCTCCCTTAAAACCCACATCCTTTCATCTTTCCCTCTCCTTCCCTCTTTCCTGATGAGGCAACAGTTTGTTGCGAAAGCTTGAATTTTGTGTGTATGTTTGTGTTTGTTTGTGTGTCTTTCGACCTGCCAGCGCTTTCGTTCGGTAAGTCACATCATCTTTGTTTTTTGATAAATTTTTCCCATGTGGAATGTTTCCTTCTATTATATGAAAATAATATTAAAATGACTGTAATATACAACTTGGAAACATTGTGACCTTAGTACTGGTCATTGCACTGTCTGCCTTGTACAGTGAAAAATCATATCAATGCCCAGTGTTTATGCAGCAAATAATTATATCAAATCCAAAAAGCAATGATCTCAACTGTAAGTACTGTGCTAATAATAGTGAGTATAATTTATTGATGAATATATTGCTTTCATATATTTATTTTAAATGTACCCTCAAATATCTACCTAGTGTTTTGTATGTACAGGATTACAGCCACTGTGAATTTCTTGAAGGGTGTCATTTTCTGTGTGGATTGTTATTTAATTTAGGAATAAACATTTTATTTCATAATTTTACATTTAGCTGATTTCATCTCTTTGGGCATTAGCATGCCACATCACAGGAAAAAAAAAGTGCTGTAGTCTTATGTCAAAGAGGATGAAATTAGGTAATTCCTAAATTATGAAATAAAGTGTTTATTTTAAAAAAATTAGGTCATATGCAGAAAAATTATTTCCTTCAAGAAATATCTTGATTGTTCAAGGGTTACTGTAGCAGCCTCTGAATATTAATAAATTGCTGTCATCAGAATCTGCATGATGCCGTCATATGTATTCCTCATTCTTCAATTTATTATGCATAAGCTAAGATCCATGACCTTCTATAAAGGCAGAATGTAATAAAATTACTAAGCATTAGTTTTGTGTAGTCATAATGGCGATTACCTCAAAAAGTATAATTTTTTCCTCACACTATGTGATACAAAATCTGTAGATTCAAATATTTTGTTCTTTTTCATTTTAGGCTTCCACCTTTGACTGAAGAAGACTTAAAAATTCTTCAATCAGTAGCAGAGGAAATGCATCGTGACTGCAGTTTAACCAACTTGGTAATTAATGATATTGATAAAATAATCGAAAGCAAGACAGATGATAAGGATATTCAACCCATTAAACGAGAGCTTTGGGAGGTGATTATGTCCTTTTAAATATAAATCCACTTCTGTAATGCGATAACATTTAATAACAGTTAAATAGTTTTTTGCTTGCTTGTTGAAATGTGATACATTTATATCAAGAGCATTGACAGTGTCGAGAGTGTTCTCAACAATGAGTGTATATTTGTTTACAGCACAATGGTCAGTCAGTTCTGTGCTGTGAGTGCATTCACAGTGTAAAGATTGATGTATTTTAAGGTAGCATTTCATGGTTTATAAGAAAAAAAATAGAAAGAAAGAAAGATTGTTATTCAGAAAAATGGTGCTCTTCTGTTAACTAAAAAGAAGATTGTTCTTGAGCAAGTGCTGTTTGTGGAATTGGACATGGCTGACATTAAGATAGTGGTGTCTGATGGAGAAGACTGCAGGAATTGGAAATAGTGAAGGCAAATGAAGAAATGCTGTACAGTGGCTTCAAGAGCGAAAATGAGAATGGGCAATGAGGACACTTTGAATGAATAAAATCTGACTGCAATGGACTAGATGTGTGGAGAAATTTTAAATACGCAACTGGAATTTGTAACAATATTATGAAAAGGATAGTTGCTACTCATCACATAGTGGAGATGCTGAGTTGCAGATAGGCACAAGAAAAAGACTGCCAAACAAACTTTTCAACCAAACAGGCGTTCATCAGAACAGAACACACGCACACACACACACAAACACACACAAACACATACGACTGCACTCGTTGGCTGTCTTAAGGAAACTGTGTTTGAAGAAAATGAAAAAGTTTGGTGAGTCTTACTGCAAGGAATCAACAGCACTGCAAATTGTTTGGGGAAACAAACTGGAAAAACTGAGTTTAAAAGACCATAGTGACATGGGGATGTTCTCCATTTTTCATTGTGGGGGGCTGTGTATTAATTAAAATTAGGAGGTGTGAAAGTGATGGATAAAAAGAAGCTGAACTACATATTGAGAATGGAAGTGAAGATGTAAAAGCCAGTGCATATAATGCTGAAAAGAAAAAAAAATGAGCTGCCAGGAGCTGCTGTGTTGTAGGTGTGTCAAACCAGGACATTTCAAGAGGGACTGCTGCCAGTCAGGGACAAGACAGGTTCATGTCCACATATCAGACGTCATTGAGCAGAGCAAAATGATCAGCATAGTGAGGGCCAGGGTGAGCAGCATGATTCAAGAGCCGTTTGTCATTGAGGAAGCAGAGGCTATAAACAGCGTGGAAACGGTATTAGCAGCTTTGTAGGAGAGGTACAGCCACCAATGGCATGTAATAATGTTCAGTTAGGTAACAAGGTAAAGAGTTATTGGTTATTGGATAGTGGTTGCATAGATCCTATTGTTAATAATAAAATTATTTTTCTGAGTGCATAATTTTAAATGAGCTTGTGAATGTAAAAATTGTGGATGACAGAGTTTTGGAAGATACAAAAATGGAAAATACTATAGTCTTCCAGTTTAATATTATGAAAGGGATAGATTGCTACTCACCATATAGTGGAAACATTGAGTTGCAGATGTTGTTGTTGTAGTCTTCACTGCCGGCCGGGGTGGCCGGCGGTTCTAGGCGCTACAGTCTGGAACCGCGCGACCACTATGGTCGCAGGTACGAATCCTGCCTCGAGCGTGGATGTGTGTGATGTCCCTAGGTTAGTTAGGTTTAAGTAGTTCTAAGTTCTAGGGAACTGATGACCTCAGAAGTTAAGTCCTGTAGTGCTCAGAGCCATTTGAACCATTTTGTAGTCTTCAGTTCAAAGACTTGTTTGATGCAGCGTCCATGTTAGTTTATCCTGTGCCAGCCTCTTCACCTCTGAGTAGCTACTGCAAACTACATCTTTCTAATCTGCTTACTGCATTCATCTCTTGGTCTCCTTCTACGATTTTTGCACCTCCCCCTCAGTGCTCTGTCAAAGCCTTCACACAGTATCATACCTTGTATCTCATCATCATTTATGTTCTCTTCCATTTCCATAATATTGCTCTCTAGTACATCTCCCTTGTATAAACCCTCTGTATATTCTTTCCACCTTTCAATTTTCCCTTCTTTACTTAGGACTGGTTTTCCATCTGAGCTCTTGATGTTCATACAGTTGATTCTCTTCTCCCGTAAGGTCACTTAAATTTTCCTGTAGGCGGCATCTATCTTTCCCCAAGTGATATATGCTTCTAAATCCTTACATTTGTCCTCTAGCTTTTTCTGCTTAGTCGTTTAACACTCCGTATCAGTCTCATTTTTTAGACATTTATGTTCCCTTTCACCCGTTTTATTTAGAGCATTTTTACATTTTCTCATTTCTTCAATTAAATCCAGTATCTCTTGTATTACCCAAGGATTTCAACTAGCCCTTGTCTTTTTACCTACTTGATCCTCTGCTGTCTTCACTATTCCATTTCTCAAAGGTATCCATTCTTTTTCTACTGTATTCCTTTCCCCTGTTCTTGTCAATTGTTCCCTAATGCTCTCTCTGAAATGCTTTACAGCTTCTGGTTCTTTCAGTTTGTTCAGGTCCAAACTCCTTAAATTCTTATCTTTTTGTAGTTTCTTCAGTTTTAATCTACAGTTCATAACTAATAAATTGTGGTCAGAGTCCACATCTGCCCCTGGAATCTGGTTCTGAAATCTCTGTCTTTGCCATTATATAATCAGTCTGAAACCTTCCTGTGTCTTCAGGTCTCTTCCACATAGACAAGCAAATAATGGAAAATCCAGGATGGAATGTGACAATATTGTGAAAGTAATTGCCACTCGCCATGTAGTGGAGATGCTGAGTTGCAGATAGGCACAACCAAAAGACTCCACAGTTAAAGCTTTCAGCCTTTAAGGCCTTCATCAACAATAGACCACACACACACACACACACACACACACACACACACACACACAACTCCCACACACAACTGCAGTCTCAGGCAACTGAAACCACATTGCGAGCAGCAGCACCAGTACATGATGGGGGTGGCAACTGGGTTGTGGTGGGGAGGGGGAGGGGATAGTATGGTGGGGGAGGGGATGGACAGTGAAGTGCTGCAGGTTAGACAGAGGGCAGTGGAGAGGTAGAGACAGAGGGGGGAAGCAGTGGAAAAGGAGAGAAATAAAAAGACTGGATGTTATGGTGGGATGATGGCTGTGTAGTGCTGGAATGGGAACAGGAAACGGGGTGAGGACAGTGACTAACGGAGGCTGAGGCCAGGAGGGTTAAAGGAATGTAGGATGTATTGCAGGGAAAGTTCCGCCTGCCCAATTCAGAAAATCTGGTGTTGGTGGGAAGGATCCATATGGCACAGGTTGTGAAGCAGTCATTGAAATGAAGGATATCATGTTTGGCAGCATGTCTAGCAACAGGGTGGTCCACTTGTTTCTTGGCCACAGTTTGTCAGTGGCCATTCATGTGGACAGACAGCTTGCTGGCTCTCATGCCTACATAGAATGCAGCACAGTGGCTGCAGCTTAGCTTGTAGGTTACATGACTGGTTTCACAGGTAGCCCTGCCTTTGATGGGGTATGTGATGTTAGTGACTGGACTGGAGTAGGTGGTGGAGGGAGGATGTATGGGACAGGTCATGCATCTAGGTCTACTACAGGGGTATGAGCCATGAGGTAATGGCTTGGGAGCAGGGGTCGTGTAGGGATGGTCGAGTATATTGTGTAGGTTCGGTGGATGGCAGAATACCACTGTGGGAGGGGTGGGAAGGATAGTGGACAGGGCATTTCTCATTTCAGGGCATGATGAAGGGTACCAGTACTGGGTGGTACTGAGTTACGAGGGGAATACTCCTCTGTGGCCAGACGGTGGGACTTTGGGAGGTGGTGGGAAACTGGAAGTATAAGGCATGGGAGATTTGTTTTTGTGCAAGGTTGGGAGGATAATTACAGTCAGTGAAGGTTTCAGTGAGACCCTCAGCATATTTTGAGAGGGACTGCTCATCACTGCAGATGCGATGACCACAGGTGGCTAGGCTGTATGGAAGGGACTTCCTCGTATGGAACAGATAGCAGCTGTCGAAGTAAAGATATTTCTGGTAGTTAGTATGTTCGATATGGCTGATGCAGCCATCTTTGAGATGGAGGTCAACATCTAGGAAGGCTCCCAGTGTATGTAACCTTAAGCTATCCATTTCCCTTTTTGTATTTTCTAACCTTCCTTCTTGATTAAGGGATCAGACATTCCATGCTCCAATCCATAGAACACCAGTTTTGTTTCTCATCATAACAACATTTTGCTGACTACTCTCTGCATGGAGATCCACATGGGGGACTATCTTACCTCTGGAATATTGTACCCAAGAGCATGCTATCATCATTTAACTATACAGCAGAGCTGCATGGCCTCGGGAACAATTACGGCTGGTTTCCCTTTGCTTTCAGCCATTCACAGTACCAGCACAGCAAGGCCATTTTGGTTGATGTTGCAAGGCCAGATCAGTTGATCAGACAAGCATAACAAAAAGACCATCAAACAAGTAAACTTTCAGCCAAGTCTGGCCTTGTCAGCCAGAGACAGTGGTCATGTGTGTGTAAGTTTCATTTGTATGAATGTGTGTGTGTGTGTGTGTGTGTGTGTGTGTGTGTGTGTGTGTGTGTGTGTGTTGTCTAATTCTGAAGAAGGCCGTTTGGCTGAAAAGATTACTTGTTTGACAGTTTGTTTGTTGTGTGTATATGCGATTTAACATCCTCGGTATATGTTGATTGCAATCTGTCCTTTTCACAATACTGTCATTGTTCCAGCCTGGAATTTCCATTGTTTTATTTTCCAATTTGTGATGACACAATTCCATTTGAAATGAAAGATGTATTTTATGTCAAATTGTGAATATACATTTGATCACTTGCACTAAAATAACAGGAAAACATACAATTTTATCCATGGTAATATCTCAAATGTTTTTTCTAAAGCCAATAACTTACATGTGGTTACTTTAATAGAAAAAAAGGCTTCTAAAATGACAAGTACATTTGATGAGAAAGAGATTAATGTAAATGCTGTCAGTAGTAAGAGTCGTGGAGATGAAATGACAACCTACTCTGGGACATGTAAATTTTAACGATTTGAATGCATTGTGTGAACAGCAGTTAGAAGATGGACTGCCAACAAATTTAGAGTCAGAATTTATCAGCTGTAAAGTTTATATTGAAAATATAGTGTACAATTTGCTTTTGAAAATAATAGAAACAAAAAAAAGAAACATTAGACATTATTGATACTGATTTGAAGTGGGCTCTCAGCTCACGGTTTACATGGGCATACACAGCCCTTTTTCAGAAAAAGAGAGTTCCCTGTACTTTGATCATCTGTGGGATGTTTAAGATTTCTTAAAGCATTATTTCAGTGCTCACTTTCACATTTTAAAAGTGTGAACACAACATTTATACTTGTAAAAAATAAAATTCTATTGTGTCAGATCTCAAAATCTGTGGTTCAGATTTTTTTTCGTCAGAGGTATTGGTATGGAGTGCCAGTGCGTACTATCAGAAATCAAACACTGGAGGCATATATTTTCTCACTTTTATTGATTATTATTCCAACAAAGATGGAGTGTACACTGACAAATCTAAAAATCAAGTTTGATTGTTTTATGAATACAATAACTGAACTTATTATCTAACTGGCAGAGCTATTAAGAAATTGATATGGAACAATGGGAAAGAATATTTAAATTCAGATGTCTTTCCTTTCTGTAAGACAGAAATGGATCTTTTTAAATCCATGTGGTCCCTATGTACATGAATTAAATGATACAACAGTTATGGGTATGTTTTGATGCCTGTTAGCTGAAGCAAGAGTAGGTAGGAAATTTTGGCTCAAAGTCACTGGTGCAGCTGTGTGCCTTAAAAACAGAATTTGAGCTATTACCACTGAAAGGAAAACCCCTCATGAAATATTATGTAGAAAGAAACCTAATGTTAAACATTTGCAGTTGTATTTTGTACATGCACCATAATAATTAAGAAAGTCAAAGTGGGACTGTAAAGCAGACTTAGGAATTTTTTATGCACCTCTGGAGTTATATACAAAGTACTAATTAATTGTAAAATTATCAAATGGAACAACATGGTTCCAGAGACCTTTTCAAATTTCAAGCATCTGTGATGTATGTATGTATGTATACAGACTGAAGCAATGAATGAAAATTTGTACGGGATCTGAATCCTGGCCTAGGTACAAATTTTCATTCATCGATTTAGTCTGCAAATATAAAAAAAATAATCATTGCCAGACAGGATGATGTTGTGGAAGAGGATGTCAGGTATATAGATCTAAAAGACACTGATTCAAAGTGTGGACTTTTAGTGATTCTGAGTATAAAAGCAAAGAATGTAAACCTATAAATGAGCAAATGGAAGAAAAGGGTATCATAGAGGGTTCAAGCAATCGTAAGAAGTCAAGAACACGAGTTGAGAAAGTCATCTAGAGAACGTAAAGTGCCTGATAGATTTAATGATTATGTAATAAGTAACTTTATTTATGTGAATTTCTGTAGTGCTCGTAGTTCACAAAATTTTGAGGAAGTGATGAATAGTAATGAACCAAAAGTTAGGAAACAAGTTGTGGATAAGGAAATTGAGTGTTTAAATAAGAATAAAACTTGGAAACTAATAATTAATCAAATAATGTAAGTGTTCTTGATGTGAAGTGGGTTTTTACAAGAAAGTCGGATAACACTTGTAAAGCAAGATCAGTCGTAAGCAGATTTTAACAAAAAGGAGTTGTGGATGATATTTATACACCACATGCAAAAATTGAAACTTTTGCTGCCATAGTGTTGTCAAAAGAGCTTAATTGTAGAATAAACAGATATACAGACTGCATTTCAAAATGGTAAAGTTTCCTCAGAAATTTATGTAAAGAAACTTCCAGGATACGTGGATGAAGCCGGCTCAGTTTTTAAGCTGTATAACATTTTGTATAGCTTGAGGAAAAGGTCCCCACATGTGGTATGTGTTTCAATGAGTTTTCAGAAAGCCTAAATACACTAGGAAAGTTCTGGAAAAATGTAAATTTTGGGACTAAAGAAGGCCACTTACTGAATAAAAGAAGCATTCAGTTGTCAGCAGAAAGAAAGAATACATATTAGCTTTTGGAATCAATCCACGCATGCAGACACACACACACACACACACACACACACACATATGTGCACATACGCACATGCACGGGCATGTACCGCACCTGCACGGGGGGGGGGGGGGGGGGGGGGGGACACGTCCATTTCCTACACAGTGCCAGCTGTACACACAACAATGCTGTTATTGCAGTTTGGTAGTTGGATGGGATTTGTGGCGGTTGGGGTGGATAAAGGATGAGAATAGGGGGAGGCAGGAAGAGGGATTGGGATTGGGTAGCTGGTGGCTTGGAGGGAGGTAACTGGTTTGCTGCCTATGAATGTGGGACAGATGGGTGGCAGGTGCAAGGGCTAAACACGTGGTGCATGGGTGCTGGAGGTGATGGGGAGTGGCACATGATGGAGGATAACATGGAGACTTGTATTTGGAGGGGATGATAACATAGAGGAAGGAAAAACTGTTGGTTGAGAATGTAGGGTCAGTAGGTTAAATGGAGATTGAGACCAGGAATTGGAACAAAGGATTTGTTGCTAAGGTAACTCGTATCAGTGTAGTTCAGAAGAGCTGGTGGTGAAAGGAAGGATTCAGATGACTTGGGTCATGAAGTATCCATTAAAACTGATGATGTTTTGCTCAACTGCATGTTGTGCCACTGGGTGGTCAACTTTTTTTGTGGCCACAATTTGGTGATGGCCATTTTTTCTGGTTGACAGCTGGTTGGTTGTCATACCAACATAAAAAGTTGTGCAGTGATTGCAGCAGATTTGGTATATGACAAGCTGCATTCACAGTTGGCCATGCCTCAGTTGGGACACAGTAAGCCTGGGAACAGGAGTAACAATTGACAAGGGGTGAATAGAGCACCTGGGTCTTCCAAAGGGATATGACACTGTGGCAAGGGGTAGGGAGTGGGAGTGGCATAGGGATGGACCAGGACATTGTGTAGGTTGGGTGTGCAGTGGAATAACATCTCAAGAAGGGTGATAAGGATCTTGAGTAGGACATCCCTCATTCCTGAACCTGATGCTAGATAAACAAAGCCCTTGTGAAGAGTATGGTATAGTTGTTCCAGTCCAGGATTATATCGGGTGATTAGGGGTCTCTGCTTTGTAGCTGCTTCTTTGAGGTGGGGGCAAGAATTACAGGTATGTGAGGTGTTTACAGACTAGGTTTGGGGAGGGAGGTGGTACTGCCTGTCTGTGAAGGCCTTCAGAAGACCTTCAGCGTACTGGTCAAGGGAGTTCTCATGACTGCAGGTACACCATCCATGGGTGGCCAGACTGTATAGGCATGTTTTTTTTTTTTTTTTTTTTTTGTATGGAAGGGGCGACAGCTGTCAAAAGACTGCTACTGTTCGTTGTTTATGGCTCAAATGTGGACATAGATGTGACTGGAGCCATCAGAGAGGTGTAGGTCAACATTCATAAAGGTGGTGCATTTGGTAGAGGAGGATCATGTGAAGTAGACGGGAGAGAACGTGTTGAGGTTGTGAAGGAATGATGATAGTGTGGAGTGGCTATGAAGATATTGTCAGTGAACCAAAATCAGGCAAGGGGTTTGGGGTTTTGAGAGGCTATGGAGGCTTCCTCTAGATGGGCCACAAAAAAGTCAGATTAGGAGGGTGCCACATAGCTGCTGATAGGTATGCTGTTGTTCTTGTTGTTGTGGTCTTCAGTCCTGAGATTGGTTTGATGCAGCTCTCCATGCTACTCTATCCTGTGCAAGCTTCTTCATCTCCCAGTAACTACTGCAACCTACATCCTTCTGAATCTGCTTAGTGTATTCATCTCTTGGTTTCCCTCTACGATTTTTACCCTCCACGCTGACCTCCAATACTAAATTGGTGACCCCTTGATGCCTCAGAACATGTCCTACCAACCGATCCCTTCTCCTAGTCAAGTTGTGCCACAAATTTCTCTTCTCCCCAATTCTGTTCAATACCTCCTCATTAGTTATGTGATCTACCCATCTAATCTTCAGCATTCTTCCGTAGCACCACATTTCGACAGCTTCTATTCTCTTCTTGTCCAAACTATTTATCGTCCATGTTTCACTTCCATACATGGCTACACTCCATACAAATACTTTCAGAAACAACTTCCTGACACTTAAATCTATACTCGATGTTAACAAATTTCTCTTCTTCAGAAACGCTTTCCTTGCCATTGCCAGTCTACATTTGATATCCTCTCTACTTTGAACATCATCAGTTATTTTGCTCCCCAAATAGCAAAACTCCTTTACTACTTTAAGTGTCTCATTTCCTAATCTAATTCCCTCAGCATCACCTGAATTAATTCAACTGCATTCCATTATCCTCATTTTGCTTTTGTTGATGTTCATCTTATATCCTCCTTTCAAGACACTATCCATTCCGTTCAACTGCTCTTCCAGCTCCTTTGCTGTCTCTGACAGAATTACAATGTCATCAGCAGACCTCAAAGTTTTTATTTCTTCTCCATGGATTTTAATACCTACTCCGAATTTTTCTTTTGTTTCTTTCACTGCTTGCTCAATATACAGATTGAATAACATCGGGGAGAGGCTGCAACCCTGTCTCACTCCCTTCACAACCACTGCTTCCCTTTCGTGTCCCTCGATTCTTATAACTGCCATCTGGTTTCTGTACAAATTATAAATAGCCTTTTGCTCCCTGTATTTTACCCCTGCCACCTTCAGAATTTGAAAGAGAGTATTCCAGTCAACATTGTCAAAAGCTTTCTCTAAGTCTACAAATGCTAGAAACGTAGGTTTGCCTTTCCTTAATCTAGCTTCTAAGATAAGTCGTAGGGTCAGTATTGCCTCATGTATTCCAATATTTCTATGGATTCCGAACTGATCTTCCCTGAGGTTGGCTTCTACTAGTTTTTCCATACGTCTGTAAAGAATTCGCGTTAGTATTTTGCAGCCGTGACTTATTAAACTGATAGTTCGGTAATTTTCACATCTGTCAACACCTGCTTCCTTTGGGATTGGAATTATTATATTCTTCTTGAAGTCTGAGGGTATTTCACCTGTCTCATATATCTTGCTCACCAGATGGTAGAGTTTTGTCAGGACTGGCTATCCCAAGGCTGTCAGTAGTTCCAATGGAATGTTGTCTACTCCCGGGGCCTTGTTTCGACTCAGGTCTTTCAGTGCTCTGTCAAACTCTTCACGCAGTATCATATCTCCCATTTCATCTTCATCTACCTCCTCTTTCATTGTCCTCAAGTACATCGCCCTTGTATAGACCCTCTATATATTCCTTCCACCTTTCTGCTTTCCCTTCTTTGCTCAGAACTGGGTTTCCATCTGAGCTCTTGATATTCATACAAGTGGTTCTCTTTTCTCCAAAGGTCTCTTTAATTTTCCTGTAGGCAGCATCTATCTTACCCCTGGTGAGACAAGCCTCTACATCCTTACATTTGTCCTCTAGCCATCGCTGCTTAGCCATTTTGCACTTACTGTCGATTTCATTTTTGAGACATTTGTATTCCTTTTTGCCCGCTTCATTTACTGCATTTTTATATTTTCTCCTTTCATCAATTAAGTTCAATATTTCTTCTATTACCCAAGGATTTCTAGCAGCCCTTGTCTTTTTACCTACTTTGTCCTCTGCTGCCTTCACTACTTCATCCCTCAAAGCTAACCATTCTTCTTCTACTGTATTTCTTTCCCTCATTCCTGTCAATTGTTCCCTTATGCTCTCCTTGAAACTCTGTACAACCTCTGGTTTAGTCAGTTTATCCAGGTCCCATGTCCTTCAATTCCCACCTTTTTGCAGTTTCTTCAGTTTTAATCTACAGTTCATAACCAATAGATTGTGGTCAGAGTCCACATCTGCCCCTGGAAATGTCTTACAATTTAAAACCTGGTTCCTAAATCTCTGTCTTACCATTATATAATCTATCTGATACCTTCTAGTATCTCCAGGATTCTTCCATGTATACAACCTTCTTTTATGATTCTTGAACCAAGTGTTAGCAAAATTCTACCAGGCGGCTTCCTCTTTCATTTCTTCCCCCCAATCCATATTCACCTACTATGTTTCCTTCTCTCCCTTTTCCTACTACCGAATTCCAGTCACCCATGACTATTAAATTTTCGTCTCCCTTCACTTTCTGAATAATTTCTTTTATTTCATCATACATTTCTTCAATTTCTTCATCATCTGCAGAGCTAGTTGGCATATAAACTTGTACTACTGTGGTAGGCATGGGCTTCATGTCTATCTTGGCTACAATGATGCGTTCACTATGCTGTTTGTAGCAGCTTACCCGTACTCCTATTTTTTTATTCGTTATTAAACCTACTCCTGCATTACCCCTATTTGATTTTGTATTTATAACCCTGTATTCACCTGACCAAAAGTCTTGTTCCTCCTGCCACCGAACTTCACTAATTCCCACTATATCTAACTTTAACCTATCCATTTCCATTTTTAGATTTTCTAACCTACCTGCCCAATTAAGGGATCTGACATTCCCCGCTCCAATCTGTAGAATGACAGTTTTCTTTCTCCTGATAGGTATGCTATGGATCTGTTTATAACTTCCCCTAAAGGACATGTACTTATTTGTGACGATGTAGTGTATGCAGAATGAGATAGTGGGTTTGAAATCTGTAGGAGGGTGGGAAAGGTAGTGTTCGATAGTGGCAAGGCCATGGGCATGAGGGATGTTGGTGTATAGGTAGGTGCATCAATAGTGATGACCAAGAATTCAGGAGGAAAATGAGCGGGGGTGGTGGAGAGATTAGTATCTTTGATTTGAAAGGCTAGGTTTTGGGCAGTTGGTTGGAGGTGTTGGTCGACCAGAGCAGATATTCTTTCAGTAGGAGTGCAATAACAAGTTCCAGGATTGTAGGGGTTTGTGGAGCATGGAGAAGGTGGGTGTGTGGGGTGTTATTGGGTAAGGATGGAGGTGGACTAAGGGGAAAGGTTATTGGATGTGCCTAAGGATTTCAGTTGGGATTTAGAGGTTACGTTGGGCTTCAGGGATGGGATCACAATGGCAAAGCTTATAGATGGGGGAATCAGACAGTTGGCAGAATCCTTATGTCAGGTTCTTACTCGAATTCATCACAACAGGGGAGTCATTGTCTGCAAGGAGGATGATAAGCTCAGGACTCCCATGCTCACTGTGCTGAAGGTCTCACGAGGGACATCACAGACACACTTTACCCCCAAAACCTTGTCTGCAAACACATTTCCTGTGCCATATCTTCACAAATCTCTAATCCTCCCATCACCTACAAGGATCAGCTACATGGGAGCACCTTCCTCATCACCCATATCAGCCTGGGATGGAACAGTTGAACTATATCCTTTGCCAGGGCTTTGATTCTTTTATCGTCATGCCCAGATATTAGACTCATCCTACCAAAGATGTTTCCCACCCCTCCTGCCTACTCAACCTACACAACATCCTAGCCCATCCCTATGCCACTCCCATTCTCAACTTCTTGCTTCTTGCCTCTTGTGGAAGGTGTAGGTACAAGGTATTCCCAGTCCACCCACCCATCACTTCTTACTCCTGTCAAAGGTTTATCCTACCCCATCAGAGGCAGGGCCACCTGTGAAAGCAGCCAAGTCATATGGCAGATCTGTCGCAATCACAGTACATCTTTTCATGTCCAAATCACAACCAACCAGCTGTCCACCAGAATGAATGGCCACTGCCAAACTGGCCAAATACAACATCTGGATCCTTCCTCCACCACCATCCTTTCTGAACTATGCAGATGGGAGCTATCCTTGCAATACAGCCTTCACTCCCACAACCCTCCTCGTCCCAATCTCCATTAACCCACTGTCCCCACAGCCTCCACCCAACTGTTTTTTCTTCCTCTGTCCCTGTTTGAGAGCAAGACGTGGTGAACACATTGTATATATTCCTTGTCAGATGATCTCAGAATATTTCACCAAGGAAAAAATAATTTATTGAAAAGTGGTGCAAATTCTATAATAAAATTATGATACTGAACATTAGATATTTATGTGAAGCTTGCGGTGAACAAAGATAATTAAAGACAAAAAATATTAAGGCTACTCATTTTAATTTATACTTATTACAAATTTACCTTCAACAGGAAATAATTTCTTCTTACATCCACACTTGTTTTGAGACATGTCTGTAAAAATATAATTTGTGTGTGATTATCCTGAAAATAAAACAATGGAAAATCCAATATGGAATGTAGCAGTGTTATGAATAGGATAGTTGCTGCTCACCATATAGTAGAGGTGCTGAGTCGTTGAAAATATTTTGTAGATAAACTGAAGACACTTGTACTTATCTGCACAAGTTTCACCACAGAATGGTAGAGAGATAAACCTATAGGTAAATTGCAACCAGTGTCCACTGCAGAGTGTCCAGAGCAAATCCGACCCACACAGTAAACAAAACATAGACCAGACAGCACTGAGAGTCAGAACATGCTAGGCATGACATCGGCCACCTGCCGATCACTGACCTACCACACCTGGTGGGGCAGGGGCACAGCATGTATTAAATTCATGTTTCCACGTCAACTCTGACTTCAGCATCTATTCATTGTATGCCTAGCCCATATAAGTGTCACCCTCCCTTCCATACTCCTAACCAGCAATTCGACTGCCTCCCTCTGAGCCACTAGCTAGCCACCCCAACCCTTCTTCTTGACCCTTGTGTGTGTGTGTACACTAGCTTGAGAAAGGATTGATTCTGAAAGCTAGCAAGTTTCCTTTCTCCTTTGCGTGTGTCTGTCAACACCATAACACTTCTGCTATTTGGTGAGTGGTTTCCTTTACTCCTAATATTTACTTTTTAAAAATTCCGAGTTTTTAAAGAAGTAAATTTGATTACTACATACATGTATTTATAAGTGCAAATTATGTGTTCTGTATAATTGTGTTTGTTGATGGTATGCTATTTTGTTGTACAAGTAAAGAGAAATTACAAGAAACCAAGAAGTTGTTATCCAAGTGATCTCAAATGAAAGACTTCAGTGAAGTAAAGAAATGTCTGGGGATAAATATTGATTATAATTATGCAAAGTGCATAATGACTCTTAGTCAGGATAGCTTATTGAATGTCTAGTTAAGAAATATCAGATGGAAATTTCAAAGTTGTACAGTACACCAACAGAAGTTAATTTGAAACTAGAACCAGCTCAAGGTGCAAGTCATGATATTATGTCCAGAAACTTGATAGATGCTCTCGTGTGCATTAGTTCAGGAACATGGCCATATGTAAATTGCAGTGTAAACTATGGAAGTAGGTTTCAGTAATGTTATAGTGATACTTTTAAGTATACCTTCCTTGAAGTTAATCTATGAAAGAACTGAAAATATTGATTTCTTGGATTGTTTTATAGATGCAGATTGGGCAAGTGATAGTGTAGTTTGTAAGTCCATGTCATGTTACGTAATAACATAATTTGGAAATCTAAGAAACAAGAAAGGATTATGAAATCCTCTACTTTTGCTGAGTTTGTAGCATTGTCAGAAGTAGTCATTGAGGTTAAATTAATTCTAGATATTTTGAATAGCTTTGATGCAAAATCTGATGAGCCCATGAAAGTATATGAAGAGAACTCAGGGCCAATCAGTATTGTTAGATATGGTAACTTTACTAAAAATACAAAGTACATTGAAACACTCCACCATTTCATGAATGAATGTTACATGAATGGAATTATAGATATTTGTAAAGTAAATTTGGAAAACAATGTAGCAGATATTTTACCAAGTCATTGAGCAAGGTTAATTTGTAAAATTTTGAGAAATATAATTTGATTGTGTTAAAAATGCAAGGAGTAGAAGCCATTGTAAGGAGTAAAAGACATTTCAAAAATTTCTATTTCTGTGTTTCACTATTCTGTTTGGTTTGGCTTTCTTTCAATAATTTCTGTGTATGGTAAAATGTAACCTGACATGCATCACTAACATAGATGTCTATTTGAATAAAAATTAAACTGAAAAGGTGACCTCTTTTTCATTTCCCTTTGTATTTGTAACATATGTCCTACAGTTAATGTTTCTGTACCTTGGTTTTGGAAGTTATATGATTAACTGACCAGCAAGACCTATACAAATTTCTTTAAAAAAAGTAGAGGAACACAGTTTACAGTTTGTGTTATTGGTCTTGAGTCCAAAGGCTGTTTGATGCAGTCTCAACACTAGTCTGACCTGTGCAAGCCTCTTCATCTCTGCTGAATTACCTACATTTGAAACTATTTACTGTGTTCAACAAGGCTTGGTCTCCCTCTGCATTGTTTACTCTCCCTCTTCCACTATCAATGAATCTTTTACTTTAGTTAAGTTGTGGTAAAATTTCTCTTCTCCCTAATTCAGTTCAGTACTATATTATTAGTAATTCAGTCTAACCATTTAGTTTTTATAGTTCTTTCATAGCATGACATTCCAAAAGCTTAAATTCTTTTATGAGCATGTTATTGCACACATTTCACTTCCATACAAGATACACTCCAAATAAATACCTTCAGAAGAATACTTCATAACGCTTAACTTTATATTGGGTGTTAACAAAAATTTCTCTTTTTTAAGAAATCTTATGTTGCGATTGCCTGTTTGCATTTAAAATCCTTTCTACTTTTGCCATCATCATTTATGTTGTTGCCCAAATAGCACAAATTTTAGTGCCTCATTTCCTGACCTCATCCTCTGAGCACTAGCTGATTTGATTTGACTACTTTCCATTACTATTTTTTTCACTTTTTTGTTGATTTTCATCTTTAAACTTCTTTTAAAGACACTATTTCTTACATTTAACTGACTGTCCAAATCCTTTGTCATCCATGGCAGAATTATACCATTGACATAATCAAAGTTTTTATTACTTCATTGTGGATTTTAATTCCCTTTCCACATTTCTCTTGGATTTCTTTACTGATTGTTCAATGTCACATGGACATGGATAGGCTAAAACCTTATCTCATTCCCTTCTCAACTACTGCTCCCCATTCATTTCTTCTGAAGCCATATGCTTCTGGTAAGGATATATTAAAATAAATATGTAGTAAATTGCTAAGGGTGTTTATTTCTGTAACTAGCACCACTAAAATTTAGTGTAGTTCCACATAATACACACTTTCATGAATTGTGCATTGTTGACAACAGCAAGTTGGAAAAAAGGCTGTGTTAAGGAGAAGTTATCCCACTTTGGCATCCTAATGAGAAATACTTCCTTGCAGAAGAAAGTAATGTGAGAAGTGGGGATGCCAATATAACATATGATAGACTAGAATCACATTGGTATGTAGCTACAAAGGAAATATTGACTCTGTACTGGCAGGATTAGAATAGAGGTAAATATATATTAATGGTCTATTGAGTGATAGGCTGAATTACATCCACAAGCATGAAAGTTACATTTTATGTTACTTTTAACTACTACAAATGAGAAAAGAGCTGTGTTTTATTATTAGAGATAAAAGATTTTAACATTTACCTGCATATTCATTGTTAAATATCTTTGTTAATAATTTTATATGAAGTTGCAGACAGACTGAATGATGTATACCTAAAGGCTTTTTGTTGTTGTTTGTTTAGGGGGCAATGGATGGACAACAACTACCACCCTCTCCTGATAGTGGTTGCAGTGATTGCAGTGACTATTCCAGTGATTTCTCAGTTGGCTCCCCTTCATCTGTAATGTCAGGTGTGATGAGGACTGACACAGAGAAAGTGGTGACAATGAGTGCTCAAGTAGTTGCACAACCCACAAATCTCCATACGCAGATAGGTATGTTGACAGTTGGAATACATTTTACTGTACCAAAGATGAGAGTATCAAGAGACAGCTGCTGTATAATAACCCGTCTCTGTCTTCTTGAACATGGCAATAATAACAGAAAGTGGAAATGTTAAGCACCGATACACTTCTAACATAAATAATTCTAAATTTCTTATCAGGATATCACCTAACACCATGTACTACTGTCTTTGTTTGTACAAAGAATTGCACTGATAACAAATACATACACAGCTGGGCATTAAAATTGTTGTACCATGAAGACAGAATGCAACAAATGCCAAATTGGCCTGTGTGTACTGCATACTTGCATATTCAAGTTATCAGCAACCTCACAAAATAGGTAGGAGTAATACCATTCTAAAAACATCCACCAGCACGTGTTTTTATTTTTCAACATGGCCAACATTGTTACAGCTTTCGTGGATAATGCAACAGACAGTGGTGTGCCAAACAACATCACTGGGGGTTGGAGTGGCACTGAGCCATCTTTTTAGCTGTGTCCTGGTTCTGCATGCAGCATCATGGTTGACATATACATGTGTGGTGGTTCCAAGATGGACCTTGTCTGATTGTATTCATCACATCATACAGCCCCAGCACCTTGTGTGATGGTATGTTGTGTCATATGGTCAGTGGCGGATACTTACAGGGGGCGCATGGGGCATGCGCTGCCCATAGCTGGGCCGCCCAAATTGCCACCCGCACCACTCCCGCTAGTCAACCCACACACTATTTGTTTGTTTCATCCATCAGTTGACTCAACTGAATTGAATTACTGAGTAGCTGTACTTTCCTATGTAGCACACGCGTTTCTGTGTGGCACATAGACAGCTAACACATACATACGAGAAAAGTTGCAGCAATTTTTATTACGGTAAAAGTAAAGGTAGCTCAAGATATCTTTAGTGCCCCCTCCTTGAGGTTTTTCTGTATCCACCACTGCATATAGTACACAATGAAATCATCTTTGTTTTACATAGCCAGTAATGTGGACAGCAGGCATTACATTTTGAGGTATCCATGACATATTTTAACAAGACAGTCCAAGACCACATGTTGCCCATACTGTCCTGATCTGCTGCGATGCAGAGGGTGTTTGACTGTTGCCCTGACCTGCATGCCACCCAAATCTCCCACCTGATGACAACATCTAGTCAGGGGTTGCCTAGAGGCTGGCTCATCATAACTCACCAGCCATGACCAATGATGAACTCTGGCACAGAGTTGAAGCAGCATAAGTGATGTAGCTGTATCTATCATCAAAGCTCAGATTAATTTGGTGCCCAGCTGTGTTAGGTGGCAGTTCTTTGTAGTTAATTTCACTTTCTGTATATGCTTGTACTGTCTACAAATTAAATAATGTATTCTTTCTACTATAATCCATATGCACAATAGATGAAATTTTGTTATTTGCTGACTTTCCTGTAGTCTGATTAAAATTGCTTGAAAGTTGACACTTCATGCATTGGAGCTGTTTCCCCCAGTCGGAGCGCTCTGCGTCACGCCCAAACCATTCACCATTGCTGAGCTGCCACAACAATTGATCAGTTCACTTCCAATTCCTTGTCCAGAATTATTTTTTGAAGTGTTTGGATCCTGAAACACACACACACACACACACACACACACACACACACACACACACACACACGAAGCTAAGGAAACACACACGTTTCATACACAGCATTAACCAAACAGGACTGCTGGATACTTCCACACAAAATGTGATTCAGTGTCACATATACATTTATAATAATCACAGAGATTGGCTTAGATTAAATAAGCTTCACATGATGATGTGTGAAGCTCAATTTTTGAATACTGCAATTCATTGTTGTGACCAGAATGCTACAGTTATAAACAAAACTTCTTAACCCAGTGTTTTGCTGTAGCTCAATCGTTAGCATGTGAGCCGAATGATTAGCATGTAAGCCTGGCATGTAGAAGGTTGTAGATTCGAATCTCGGTAGTGACATTTTTTAATTTCTCTATTTTTTTGTGTATAGTTTTCTACTCATCATTTTCATCATCATATTGACTTTTTTATTTGCTCTTATTTTTCTCCCTGTCATTCTTTTTTTGTTGGAATCTGCCTGTGTTGCCTGTAATCTGCAACCAAGTGTCAACAAGGACTGCTCATCAGTTGGCTCATGTAGTCAGTGTGAGGATAACATCAGGTAACCAGTGATAGTGAGAAATTACAGTTTGTTTGTAGTACTGAAACATAATTTTTTCTGTCTTGAGTTTTCTCATACAGATTAACTTCAATCACTGGTAACAAAATTATCGTGATTTTAGTTCTACAACAGATTGTTAACTGCCATTTTCTGGGATATATTGTATGTCGTGAGGCCGTAGTTAGCTTAGGGCATGAGTTTAAATTCAGGGTACAGAATGTGTTGTCTGCCACATTTCATTCATTGGTTACATAGAATCAGCTGTCATCAGAGCATCTTGCATTTCCAACATACTTCGTGGCAGTGTATTCCAACATACTCTGCTTTACATATTAACAGCATTTGTGATGTGATCCACTATGCTTGTGTGTCCCATATAACTGAGTGGCAGCCCAGCAATCGATGTGGCACCAGTGACAGACATCAACTGTCTAGTAATTTTATTCAAGACTTTAATGCTGCAATTTTAATGGTCGGCATTTAAATTTAGATGTTATACGTGTCATGTTTCAGCAGTTTTAAATGTTCACATTTTCAGGTATTGCACCTGCCTCCATTTCACCAGTCGGCCAGGCATTACAGCCCGGAATGCTTGTGGTGTTGCAGCAACAGCCAAAAACAGTAATGCCTCCACCACCACCACCACCTATACTGCTACAGCCACAGCAACAGACACAGCCTCTGGCACCCCCACCTACACCTCCACTCTCACCTCAGGTCCCACGCCCTATTTTGCCAGGTGTGAACATTCCTGATGCAATGGATGGATGCAGTGAGCCAGCCATCAACAGGATCAGGATGCCTGGTCGCATGGTAGAACAAATGAAGGACAGAGCATGGGCCATAATCTTTGCATATCCAGAAACAAAACTCACAGACAAAGATGAATATGGCAACATGTAAGCATTTATTACCTCTTTTGATGAATTTGTTTCATGATGTCAAATTATATATAAACAGGTGCATTCAAAGGATTGAGTAAATGTATCACACACTAATAGTGACTGCACCATACAATAGCCAGACAGACAAAATATGATATGGAAATAGTTACTCAACTTACAAATTATGCGATATCATAAACTATATTCAGTTGATTTTTATAACCTGTTCACTGCTCCCTGCTTCCCTTATGAGTGGTTAGCTTTCCTCATTCCATTGTTTCTATTTCACACTAGAATTATAAGTACTGTCCTACATACACTCCTGGAAATTGAAATAAGAACACCGTGAATTCATTGTCCCAGGAAGGGGAAACTTTATTGACACATTCCTGGGGTCAGATACATCACATGATCACACTGACAGAACCACAGGCACATAGACACAGGCAACAGAGCATGCACAATGTCGGCACTAGTACAGTGTATATCCACCTTTCGCAGCAATGCAGGCTGCTATTCTCCCATGGAGACGATCGTAGAGATGCAGGATGTAGTCCTGTGGAACGGCTTGCCATGCCATTTCCACCTGGCGCCTCAGTTGGACCAGCGTTCGTGCTGGACGTGTAGACCGCGTGAGACGACGCTTCATCCAGTCCCAAACATGCTCAATGGGGGACAGATCCGGAGATCTTGCTGGCCAGGGTAGTTGACTTACACCTTCTAGAGCACGTTGGGTGCCACGGGATACATGCGGACGTGCATTGTCCTGTTGGAACAGCAAGTTCCCTTGCCGGTCTAGGAATGGTAGAACGATGGGTTCGATGACGGTTTGGATGTACCGTGCACTATTCAGTGTCCCCTCGACGATCACCAGTGGTGTACGGCCAGTGTAGGAGATCGCTCCCCACACCATGATGCCGGGTGTTGGCCCTGTGTGCCTCGGTCGTATGCAGTCCTGATTGTGGCGCTCACCTGCACGGCGCCAAACTCGCATACGACCATCATTGGCACCAAGGCAGAAGCGACTCTCATCGCTGAAGACGACACGTCTCCATTCGTCCCTCCATTCACGCCTGTCGCGACACCACTGGAGGCGGGCTGCACGATGTTGGGGCGTGAGCGGAAGACGGCCTAACGGTGTGCTGGACCATAGACCAGCTTCATGGAGACGGTTGCGAATGGTCCTCGCCGATACCCCAGGAGCAACAGTGTCCCTAATTTGCTGGGAAGTGGCGGTGCGGTCCCCTACGGCACTGCGTAGGATCCTACGGTCTTGGCGTGCATCCGTGCGTCGCTGCGGTCCGGTCCCAGGTCGACGGGCACGTGCACCTTCCGCCGACCACTGGCGACAACATCGATGTACTGTGGAGACCTCACGCCCCACGTGTTGAGCAATTCGGCGGTACGTCCACCCGGCCTCCCGCATGCCCACTATACGCCCTCTCTCAAAGTCCGTCAACTGCACATACGGTTCACGTCCACGCTGTCGCGGCATGCTACCAGTGTTAAAGACTGCGATGGAGCTCCGTATGCCACGGCAAACTGGCTGACACTGACAGCGGCGGTGCACAAATGCTGCGCAGCTAGCGCCATTCGACGGCCAACACCGCGGTTCCTGGTGTGTCCGCTGTGCCGTGCGTGTGATCATTGCTTGTACAGCCCTCTCGCAGTGTCCGGAGCAAGTATGGTGGGTCTGACACACCGGTGTCAATGTGTTCTTTTTTCCATTTCCAGGAGTGTATGTACATTTCCCTTGGACAGAAATCTGCAAGAATACACTGTAATTATGCAAAAAGAAAACATAATTGAGAAAAAGCAACTACATTCATCTAGCTGATTGACCGTGGTACACAGAAACACATAGCAACATTGAGACTTTACTAGCTTTCAAACTGCTACTATTTCTCTACTATAACTACACACAGCCACACAGTTTGGTATCTGTGTGCACATGTGTGTGAGAATTTATAGTTAAGACAGAAAAAGAGCCTGAAAGGTAGCAAGGTGTTTGTGGTATTACATGTCTCTATATACCACAAATTCCTGTTTGAGGTGAGTGGTTGCCTTTCTCATTTTTGTTTCTTGCTTCCATTCTGAGAGAGAGAGAGAGAGAGAGAGAGCGAGCAACTGACATAATTGTGAAAACCTGTCTTTCTAACACCCTCACACATACATTTGGAAAATGTACATTGTATTAAATGTTTACATTTTATTCCACTATGTCAGGAATAGCTTACATTTTTCATGCATATCCATAGAGAACTCATTAACATTAAGTAGTATTAAGTCACCCATATTCTTCCTAGAACATATAGCTGAAGAGCCAAAGAAACTGGTACACCTGCCTAATATCATGCAGGGCCCCCCCCATGAGTAAGCAGAAGTGCCACAGCATGACATGGCATGGACTTGACTAATGTCTGAAGTAGTACTGGAGGGAATTGACACCATGACTCCTGCATCTGTAAATTCTCACACACATGTCCACACAGATACCTAACTGTGTGGCTGTAAGAGTATGAGGGGGTGGAGATCTCTTCTGAACAGCAATTTGCAAGGCATCCCAGATATCCTCAATGATATTAATGTCTGGGGCGTTTGCTGGCCAGCGGAAGTGTGTAAACTCAGAAAAGTGTTCCAGGAGCCACTCTGTAGCAATTATGGATGTGTGGGGTGTCACACTGTCCTGTTGGAATTGCCCAAGTCCGTCAGAATGCACAATGGACTTGAATTGATGCAGGTGATCAGTCAGGATGCCTATGTATGTGTCACCTCTCAAAGTCCTATCTAGACATATCAGGGGTCCCATATCACTCCAACTGCATGTGTCCCACACCATTACAGAGTCTCCACCAGCTTCAACAGTGACATGCATAGTCCTTGGATTCATGAGGCTATCTCCATACGAGTACATGTCCATCCGCTCTACACAATTTGAAATGAGACTCATCCAACCAGTCAACATGTTTCCAGTCATCAACAGCCTGATGTTGGTGTTGATGGGCCCAGTTGAGGCATAAAGCTTTGTTTTGTGAAGTCATCAACAGTACATGAGTGGGCCTTGGGGTCTGAAAGCCCCTATTGACAATGTTTCCTTGAATGGTTCACATGCTGACACTTGTTGAGAGCCCAGCAATGAAATCTGAAGCCTTTTATGGAGGAGTTGCATTTCTGTTGCTTTGAATGATTCTCTTTTGTTGTTGGTTCTGTTCTTGCAGGTTTTTTTTTTTTTTTCCAGCCGCAGTGATGTCAGAGATTTGATGTTTTATCGTATTCCTGGTATTCACAGCACACTTCTGAAATGGTTGTGTGAGAAAATCTCAACTTCATTGCTACCTCGAAGATAGCGTGTCCCATTGTAAATGTGTCGCCTATAACACCACGTTCAAATTAACTTAAATCTTGATAACCTGCAATTGTAGCAGCAGTAACTGATCTAACAACTGCACCAGACACTTGTCTTATATAGGCACTGCCGACCACAGCACCATATTCTGCCTGTTCACATACCTCTGTACTTGAATACACATGCCTAAACCAGTTTCTTTGGCGCTTCAATGTAATAATTTTTGTTTTGCATATTTATTTTTGTAGTTTGTAATTAAATTTCCTTACTTGTTGTTCTGTGTGGCCTGACAGCTTACTTGGCGGCTTACTTGATGTGACTAGAGACATTTGGTGATCTAAATGGTTAATGGAGAATCTCATATAAAGATGTGAAACAAATACTATCATAGAGATAGAGGGGCTGGCCAGTACTTACCTCAGCTCAGTACAGCCAATAGATACACAAAAAACAGAACCGAAAATTTACATTCCTAGCTTTCGGAACAAATGTTCCTTCATCATTAAAGTTAAAATAGTAATCATAAGAAGGAACTCCAACACATCCTTTCATCCCGCCATCCCCCTGGACTGAACCTACGTTAAACAACCTCACTCTCATTTACTCTTCAGTCTTCTCCTCTTTCCCTTTCCTCTTTAGCCATTCACGCATCTTTTCATCCTACATAGTTGTGTTTATCTTTATGTTATATACCTCTTTACTTCTGTATGCATCCTCTTTGGTTTGAAGCTGGCACAGTACTTACAGTAGAATATCTTTGGCTTCCCTCTGACAACCGTGCCTCCATCCTTGCTACCCTCCCTGTTTTCCTTTCCCTGTTGCTTCATAACTTGGGCTGTGAGTAACTGAATCCACTTTCCCTTCTTCCCTTTGTTTCCCCTCTCTCCTCCCTGATGAAGGAACATTTGTTCCAAAAGCTAGGAATGTAAATTTTTGGTTCTGTTTTTTGTGTATCTATCAGCTGTACTGAGCTAAGTACTGGCCAGCCCATGTATCTTTTTTAGTATTTGACTACAGACATTGTAATACCATTTTCAACATTATGTAGAAATGTAACTAAAATGTTTACTTTTTCTGCCTTTTACATTTTATCAAGGAAAAGGAACCTCTGTTCTCACAAGTTTTATAAATGGCTTTTCATCTGCTGTAATTTTTCGACCCATAAAGCTAAGCTGAACTGTGACTTGAATCTGAAACTTTACCTTATGGCCCAACTCAAGAGTTTGTTTGGCAGTACCTCTTCCTTATTCTTGCAAACTCTACTGGAGCATTCACAAAGTACTTCTGAAAAGCAGTAGGGCTTGCATAAATTAAAGGCAAGAAATGTAATATACTGTAGCTGACAACCATAAACATCTACAAGGATGGGGAAGGGGGAGACAAGAGGGGATCTTTACCACCCCCACCCTTGAATCTTAAGCACATAGTTTTTATTTGATACAAAATTCTGATACACTGCTGGAAGTTATTTTCTGTTATTCCGCTAAACTCTCCTTTAGCCAGCTGTAGCATTACATGGCTTATCACAATGAGACAGTACTCATTTATCTAAAAAATAGTAATTGTAGAGATATACCACGTGGATAAATTTCTATGGACACCCACGATGATACCACTAAAATATTAAAAAGAAACTTCAATATGTAACAAAAGGACAGCATTATTAGAATTGAAGGTGTCAATTTTAGCACATGTCAAGTCTGTTTGGGCAGGAGTATCTATCACAATTGAGCTAAAATCTGTACCTGTGGTTCTCCACCTACTAACAAAGGTATATGCAGAAGTATTAGAAAAATTAATTTAAAAGAAAATCTCAGTTTTATGTGAGAGATTATTTTTTTAATGTATTTTAAGTCAGTTGCAAGAAATTATAACCACCCAACAATGAAAGTAAAATATTTGCAGTATTTGACATTCGTGGTGATATAGGATCAGTTATGGTAACGGTTGTCACAAGTAACTTTAAAAAAAAGTAGTGAGTGTATGAGTGCAGTCAACAGTATAAGTAGACAGTTGATTTCATGTGGCTCAATGGCCAGGTGCAAGTATTTCAATTGGACTCATTTTCGGCAACTTTTGTGTCCTTATCTGGACATTTCGTGTAGGACAGCCTCTTCTGAAACTTTACGAAATCGTATTCATATGCTAGGCTTTTTGTTGCCACTGTACTGGGGCCAACCACAAAGATTTAAATTGAACTTACAGGTAATTCTGGCTCAAAAAACTACCTCAGATGTATTTATTTTCATTCTTTCAGACTTAAGTCATAGATATTGTGTCCTGTGACACTCCTCTTACGACACTCCAATTATATAAATGAATCTTGTATATTCTACAACTTTAAATTTCCAACTTACTATCTCTTCGTATTTTAAACATAAATCAGAAAAATAAATTAACTACTTTTGAAACGAAAGGTGAAGGCCTATATATCACCTATTGAAGAAATGCTGACATATACACAAATTAGAAATTTGTTGCTAACAGAAAATTTGAAAAATAGAAAGGAATCTCAAAAGAAGACGACCAGACACTATTTTCTGCATGTGTAAAAACTATGAGAACCAATGGGAAACTAATTAATATTGTATGATTGATGGGCAAATACCTGCTAACATAGTGTGTTGTGTGCTGAGGTGTAAATGGTTGAGACAGTGATGCTTACCGATGTAGTAAGTATACAGATAGATAGACCATATAAATCCATACTAGATACAGCCAGCAGAACAGTGGAAGAGGACTGCAACTGGTTCATTGTAAATAGTTTAACTCTAATCTTACAAAAACTGATAGCAATTAATTCAAGACAAATAAAAATGGCAGCTACCAGAAACAGCGACCCATGTTAATATATTTAAAACACTTTATTTATGAAATTCTTAAGTATCAAGATGGATAACTAACTGAGGTGGTGCCACCATTTGAATAATGTAACCCAAGAGCTCAGTTATGTCTGCTTGCTTTTAGTAATCCCTCTCATTGTGCTGACCTGCATATGAGATTCTCAGTATATTTTGCATAATTTCACTCAGTACTATGGCATAATCATGTAGAGAAATGCAGCTACAGCCAAAGAATATTTCTTTTACAGAAGTTTATAGTATGAATATTGTATGAAGTTGAAACTTCCTGGCAGATTAAAACAGTATTCTGGATGGGGACTCGAACCTGGGACCTTAACCTTTCTTGGGCAAGTGCTCTACCAACTGAGCTACACAATCATAACTCATGACCCAATCTCACAGCACTACTTTCACCAATACCCCATCCTGTACATTCCAAATTTTGTGGAAATTCTCGCGAATACTTTGCAGGACAAGCACTGCTGGAAGAAAGGATATTGCAGACACACAGAAAATAGGATGTGAAGTGCTGGTGGAAGTAGATCTGTGAGAACAGCTTGTGAATCATTCTCAGATAGCTCAGTTGCTAAAGTACTTACCAGCCATAGGCAAAGGCCCCAAGTTCAAGTCCCAGTGTGGTACTCAATTTTAATTTGCTGGGAAGTTCAAATCACTGCACACTGCTACAGAGTGAAAATTTATTCTGGAAACTACCCTTCCAGGCAGTCGATAAGTCATGAGTTGTGCTTGGATAGTTGTTGATAGAGCACTTGCCTGCGAAGGGCAAAGGTCCCAGGTTCAAGTCCCAGTTCGGCACACAGTTTAATCTGCCATGAAGTTTCAAATCAGTGCACACTCCACTTCAGAGTGAAAATTCATTCTTGTATAACATTTATAACAGAATTCTTACAGAAGCTTCTTCTGGAACTGTTTGATTCTTACACTAGCATGTCAGTACACTTATGTTTAGATGGTATTTGTGATTAACATTAGCAGTGAGTTTAGGATGAACTATGAAATTTTCTACTAGAATACTAAAAGTAAAAATTATTTCTATAGAGTCTTTGCATCCCTGTATAGGTGTCAGAATGGAGGTTTATATTCTGATCCTGAAGTTTCTAAAATGCTGCCAGTGGAAATCAGGTGGGAAATCCCCAAAATTTCAAAAATAAAGTAAATGAGTATTGGTCACACCTAAAATTTATCATAATATTTGGACATATCACATAACTATAATGCCGATCTTAACAGGTATTGACATTGCCAGTTCAGTCAATTGACAGTTTTCTCTGAAATCAGTAAAGTTACATAAATGCTTAGTATGAGGTAGTGGATAAAAACAGCAGCTAGTAAGTGTAAGAGGAAGAGGAATAGTTTTTTCAAAAAAGATGCTTTTGTATGTTGTAATTTGAGTACCTTCAGTTATAATTAGTTGATACAAAGTATCTCCATGAGCCATAAGCCTTGCTGAGTTCAGGTGGCTTGTGTCTCGATACGGATAGTCATGCCGTAGCTGCAATGACAACGGAGTGTTATGTATGCAAAGGCCAGACAAACAGGTGAGGCAGCAGCCTCTTCAGTAGCTGCGAAGACAACAGTCTGGGTGAGTGGCTTATCTGGCCTTGTAACATCAGCCAACACTTCCTTGCTGTGTTGGTACTGCAAACTGCTGAAAGCAAGAGGGGAAACTGCAGCTGTCATTTTTCCGAATGTATATAGCTCTACTGTGTGATGGCATCCTCCTGCACAAGATATTGTGGGGATAAAATGACCCCCATTTGAATTACTGGTTGGGGGGACTACTCAGGAGGATGCCATCACAAGGAAAAGTAAAACTGGCATTCTATGAGCCAGGATGTGGAATGTTAGATCCCTTAATAGGGCAGGTACATTAGAAAATTTATAAAGGGAACTCAGTAGGTTGATATTATCTTGTTGAGAATGCTGTGGAACAATATGCCAGGAAACAGGATATTTATTCAGCTTCTCTCAGATCTCCCTCCCCCTTTGCAGCAGTTCCACCTGGTTTTATTTATTTTATTGATTTTCATCAGTGTCGACGTACCGCATTGCTACACTGGCTGAAAAATGGGGTTTGTAATTTAGACACTGATTATGGTAAATAATGTAGCCAACAGATGCTCAGTTGTGTTTCACTGTCTTTTTCTTTCACTTTACACAACCCCCCATATACACATTTATATGGCCAGTGCACCATTGTTTAACTTTCGATAATAGTTTAGTAGTTTGCAGGCAAACCTCTGCATACTGCTACAATAGTTTCCTGTTGGACATCTATCAGCAGTAAAACCCAACCACAAAGTTCACGGTTCTTGAACAATAAACAAGTACATATGGAGCAGACATTGTCATTGTTTTTACACATGGCCTAATTGTTTAACACTTATTCCACAGTTAAGTTGAAGCATTGTTGATGTTCTAACCAATACAGGTTTCTTGTCTGAAACTTGGCCATGGGCTGACTGTCTCGTGACCAAAAATCGGGCCCTTATATATCATCACAATAATAGGTACTGAAACTACACATTGTTTAAAGTTAAGTTTACAGAAATTGCAGTTGAAACTTTCTTCATTCAATTAACTGAATACATCGAAAAAATGGTTATTTTAACAGTTTCTTCTACTACAAGAGTTAGGCCAAATTATTTGTTAAAAATCACGAAATTAACAAATATTGTTACACTAACAATACTTTTGACAAAACTGTTAATTACTTTGGAATTAATTCAGGGCTGGTTTTGCTAACATGTTTTCAAATAGAGCTAAATAGATACTTTAAGATTACTAGTATTTCATCTTCCAAATGTTTATAATTAGTACAGAATTTATATTTGTTTATACATCAACAATAGAATTTAAGTTACAAAGCAGTTACTGATTTCACCCTGTAATGTAAGATACTAACTAGGAATAGTCAAAATCAGTTAGAAAATCAGTTACAAACCTAAAACTAAGCACAAAATTAGATCTGGTGTTATATTCTTTGAAACTGAGTGCCAACCTTTCTGTTTTATGGAAATGCAGATAATATTCATGTATGTTAATGGTAATTAGTTAAAATTGAAAAAATGAATTCTAACGAGGCAAATTCCAAAACAAGAGGGGAATTAAAATTATCCCAGCTTGCTTTGTCACACCTTATACCCCATGCAAGGAGTTCAAACAGTTTGAAGAACACAGTGAAAGAATGCACGATGAGGTAAAGAAAATTATATAGCTAGTTAAGGGCGACAAAAATTTAATTGTAATGGGCAACTGAAATTCAGTAGTAGGAAAAGAAATAAAAGGGAAAATAGTAGAAGAATTTAGACATTTGGAAAGAAAAGAAAGAGGAAACCATGTGATATGATTTTGCATAGAGAGTAATTTAATCATCACTAAGTCTTGGTTTAAGAATCAAGAATGAAGATTGTATACATGGAAGTTACCTGGGTACACTAGACACTTTCAGGTTAACTATGTAATGGTAAGATTGAGATTTGGAAACAAGATTTTCCAATGTAAGCCATTTCCAGTGGCAGATGTGGCCTCCAGTCATAATTAACTGCAAATAAAAACCGAAAGAATTACATAATGGTAGGAAATTAAGTATATGGGACCTAGGTAAACCAAAATAAAAAGAGGGTGTTGAGAGCTTCAGATGGGAGTATAGGTGGGGAAAGGAAAGCAGTAGAAGATGAATGGGTAACTTTGAGAGATGAAATAATGAAGGCAGTAGAGGATCACATAGGTAAAAATCCAAGGCCTAGTAGAAGTCCGTGGATAACACAGGAGATATTGAATTTAATTAATAAAAGAAGAAAATATAAAAATATAGTAAATGGAGTAGGTGAAAAGGTATACAGATGCCAAGAAAATGAGATTGTCAGAAATGTAAAATTGCTAAGCTGGAATGGCTAGAGGAAAAGTGCAATGCTGTTGAAATATATATAAACAGGGGAAAGATGGATGCCATGTATAGGAGAATTAAAGAGACCTTCAGAGGAAAGAGAAGCAGCTGTATGAATAGCAAGAGCTCAGATGATGAGCGAATATTGAGCAAAGTTGGAAGGAGTACAAAGAAGGGCTATACAAGGTAAATGAATCTGAAGCAAATAGTGGGTAAAGAGAAGAGAAAGTAAATAAAGGTAATTTGGGAAATATGAAACTGGAAAAGGAATTTGAGAGATTGCTGAAAGGCCTAAGTCAAAACAAGGCCCCTTAAGTAAACAACATTCCCTCACATTTTGCACACTGTGTGGAATGAATTTATTGTACGTTTTCAGCATTTGTAGATTTAAAAAAGCATTTGACAGTGTTGGTTGAACTACACTCTTTGAAATTTTTAGATAGCAGGTATAAAACACAGGGGTTGCAACTGTTTTTACAACTTGTACAGAAACCACACTGCAATTATGAGGTTTAACAGACACTTAGGGAAGCAATAGATGGAAACTGAAATAAACAAGACTGTGCCTATTTGTGATGTTATTGAGTCTGTATTTTGAGCAGATAGTATAGGAGACCAAGGAGAAATTCTGAAAGGAAATTGCAGTTCAGGGAGATGCAATAAAAATGTGAGGGGCTTGTCAGTGCCATCAGTGCCATTCTAGTTCTGTCGGAGATGGTAGAGGACTTGGAAGAGCAGTTGAATGGAATACATAGTGTTTTAAAAAGAAATTATGAGATGAACATCAACTAAAATACAATGTGGGTAAAGGAGTGTAGTTGAATGAAATCAGGGAATTAGTTTGGTAAACGGGCCACCAAAAGTGGTAAATGAGTCTAGCTATTGTAACAGAGTGTAGGCATATATGAGAGTGAAACATGGACTACAAGCAGTTCAGACAAGAAGAGAAGGGACGCTTTTGAAATGTGGTGCTATGGAAGAATGCTGAAGATTATATGAGTAGATTGAGTAACTAATGAAGTACTGAATCAAACTGGAGAGAAAAGAAATTTAAGGGGCAAATTGACTAAAAGAAGATGTTGGTTGATAGGACACATGCTGAGCCATCAAAGAATTGGCATTTTGGTAATGGAGGGAAGTGTGGGATGTAAAAGTTATAGAGGGAGACCTAGGCATAAATACCGTAAATGGGTTCATATGGATGTAAGTTGCTGTAGTTGTGCAGAGATGATGAAGTTTGTGCAGGATAAGCTAGTGTGGAGAGTTGCATCAAATTAGTCTTTGCACTGAAGACCACAACAATAACATTAATTTTTTATGAATTTTTGTGCATTTTTTTTCTCTGGCTTGTATTTGTACTCTTCAATATTTCAAAGTCTGTTGTTCACATGTAATTATTGTTCTCTTCATATTATTGAAGAAATTTAAAAAAATCCATGGGGTATAGATTAAGCTGTGTCTTTAAATTTGTGTATCTGCTCTGTTGGAGTTGATGCTTCATTGTAGTTGGTAAATAGAACTCCTGTCTCATACAGTACTGTAATTAATTTGGAATTGATAGAATAAATTATAAAAAGTGAAACATCATCTCCAAGATTATATGCTCATTGTAAGTATATAGGACATCACTCTTCAGAAATTAAGTACCATAAATTGTGTTAACTTTCTTAAAACTAAGTGTTTCCAATTAGTTCCAGTTGTGTATTAATGATGTGCTCCTTGGAAGTTATTCATAATGATTTGTTTGATATTATGATTGTTATTATTATTGTTATCATTATTATTACTACTACTGCTCAACTATATGAAGATAATATTTGCTTTGTGGAAGTAATATGTGGCTTATGTTAGATTATATGTAAAGAATATATTTTTACTGTCAAAGGGTAAATTATTGCCGCAAACCAGCTAATTACAGGACATTATACTCTGATTTTTCATGTAGTATACCTCTAATTTGTATCCGCTTTTTCTTAACAGGCTTCTTTCTCGTGTGCTGTCAAATTGGAAAAGCATCACGTACTTCATGGAAGTTTTCCATGCTCTTATTCAGCGACTGAAAGAAATTATAAACCACAACAAGCAAATGGCCTATAAATTACTGGCCACTCCAAACAAATCTGGTCACACACCACTTGACATAGCGTGCCGTTTTTTGCAATCTAGTCGCCAGAATGCTGTAGCAGTTCGTTATTTGGCAGATACAATGGTAGAAGAAGGTCTTGCAATTGGTAAGGTAAGAAACCATCTCTTTATAATACCCTGCACATCAGAAGTCAAACAAAACTTAAATTCACCAATATCAAAAGTTGCTAGTAAATTATACTATTTCAGTGTTGTCACTTGTTAGTGTATGGTGATCATCATCATCATCATCATCATTTTCTTTTTCTTGAGGCCTTATTCCCACAACTATGTGGGGTTGGCCTGATTACTATTGATTTGGCAGTGTTAGTTGCAGAGGGTGGCCGGATGCCCTTCCTCCCACCAACCCAAACCCCCTGGGATGTAATTAGTGTTCCCCATCTGTCTGCTTCTAGTGTAAGCCATGGAATAGTGCGAACATGTTGCAAATGTCTGCGAGTCATGTAACTGACATGGAACATGGGGACCAGCATGGTATTCACCTAGGGGGATGTGGAAAACCATGTAAAAAACCACATCTAGGCTGGCTGGCGTACCGGCCCTGATCGTTAATCTGCTGGGCGGATTCAATCCAGGGCTGGCGTGCCTACTCGAATCCAGGAAGCAGTTCTTTAACACTCTCGGCTACCCTGATGGGTTGTTAGTGTACAGTGATCACTGTTGTTATTTTCCTCCAGATCTGATGTGGATATTGATTTAGGTGCACACTGAGTCTAAAAGCTGTGACTTTTAATTGATGTTTTCATTGCTGAATTTTTGCCACTGAGAATATGAGTGAAATACACAATAGTATCACTGGCATTGAGAAACAGTAGAAATCATTAAAAATGAACAAAGCCCCAGGGCCCATTGGAATCCCTGTCAGATTATATGTGCAATTTTCAGCTGAGTTAGTCCCTCTGTTAACTATAATCTGTCATATATCCTTTGAACAAAAATCTGTGCCAGTAGTTGAAAGAAAGTGCAGTCCATACCTGTCCCTGGAAGTTTAGCAGAAGTGATCCACAAAACTATCGTCCAATTTCCTTGACATCCATTTGTTGTAGAATCTTAGAACATATTCTGAGCTAAAACTTAATGAGACATCTTGAACAGAATGACCTCCTCCATGCCAACCAACAAGCATTTCAAAAGCATAGATTGTATGAGACCCAACTTACACTTTACTCACATGTCACCATGAAAGCCATGTATCAAGGCAGTAAGGGAGATGCAGTTTTTCTCAATTTCCAAAAAAATTTGATTTAGTACCACACCTACACTTATTATCAAAAGTATGGTCATATGGGGTATCAGATTGAAATAAGTGACTGGATTGAGGGTGTTTTGGTAGGAAGGATGCAGCATGTTATCTTGGATGGAGAGTCATTCACAGATGTAGAAGTAACTTCAGAAGTATCCCAGGGAAGCATGTTGAGTCCCTTGCTGTTCATGTTGTATATTAATGATGTTGCAGACAATATTGATAGTAATGTCAGACTTTCTGCAGATGACACCATCATCTACAACAAAATACAGTCTGAACAAAGCTGTACAAATATTCAGACAGACCTTGATAAGATTTCAGAGTGGTGCAGTTATTGGCAGCTTGCTCTAAGTGTTCAAAAATGTAAAAAAAAAAAACCTATGAATATTACATTAGTGAATCACAGTTGGAATCTGTGAACTCTTACAAATACCTGGGTCTAATACTTAGTATAAATATGAAATGGAGTGATCACATATGGTCAGTTGTGGGTAAAGTTGGTAGCAATAGCCTTTGGTTTGTTGGTAGAATACTAGGGAAATGCAATTAGTATACAAAGTAGATTGCTTGCAAATCACTTGTGTGACCCATCCTCATATACTGCTAAAGTGTGTGGGACCCATACCAAACATGACTGGCAAGGGATATTGAATGTATACAGAGAGGGGCAGCAAGCATGGTCACAGGTTTGTTTGACCTGTGGGAGAGTGTCATTGAGATGTTGAAATCACTGAACTGGCAGCCTCTTGAAGATAGACGGAAACCATCCTGAGAAAATCTACTAATTAAGTTTCAAGAACTGGCTTCAAATCATGACTGCAGGAATATGCTACAACCCCTTGCTCCCTTGTGGATCATGAGGATAAGATTAGATTAATTACAGCAAGCAGAGAGGCATTTATACAATCATTTTTCCTTTGGTTCATACATGAATGGAACAGGAAAATGCCCTAATAACCAATATAGTGGGATGTACCTTCACCATGCACTTCACAGTACTTCACAGAGTGTTGTTATAGAGGTGGATGTAGGAGCACAATTTCTTTATGTATGTAGGCTATTCAATATAATACCCTGTTTTTCAAAGTTCATGAAATATTTACTGGAGTTTTTATCTCAACAGAAATGAAATTGTGATAAGTGACATGGGCTTCAAATTGTTGTCATCAGGATGCAAGTCTTTTTGCGATAGTTTCCAATGATGATGTCCTTCTGGTTTTGTGTTGTGTATCTTCAAATAGTTATCTGATGAGCTTGAAGAGGACTTTTGTGGCAGACAAGGACACAAACACAAGAAAGACATTGTATAGAAAAAGGTTTCCTTGTATCATTTTACATTTCTTCTTACCCTACACACAGAACTCAGAAAAAATATCCTCTGTCAATCGTATTCACTGACATGTCATACATACCAGCACCAGTTTTCAATACTGGTGGTATAGTTGCAAAGTTCTTATACTTCATCACCATGTGAGGCTGGTGATAATCTGAAACCATCCACACTTCTCATTCGGTACACCATCTTGAAACATGAAAATTCTCAGAACTTTTCAGCAAATAATTTGTGATTTATTTCATGGTTACAGCAAAAATGTTTACTCTATTACAATAACAACAGCTGTGCATACAGACACAAGTTCTTAATGAATATTCTGTGACCTTTCTCGAGATATATACACAAAGATAGGCCACAATGTCTAGAGATTCATCCAATCTATGTAGTTCACAACAGATTTTGCTGTCACTTCTGTATACACAATAAAATCCAGAATGTAACCAGTTTCATTGTGACTCTAAAAGCAGTAAGCCCTTATCAAATATATAGTATGACTGTTATCTATATACAACTTTTCATTGAGAATAAAAGTCTTACAAATATAGATTCTGAATTGATGTGACTAGGTGGTGTTTTGTTGGATTTTCTCATTGTTGGAAAAGCGTGCATACAAAATGTAAGCTGATATTTATAGTGTGGCCTTGGAACTTCGTGACTTTCAGAAAACACAAGGCTTTCCTTGGGGTAGACATTCTGGAAGCTTTGCTCTTGCACATCTGTATCTGTTGGAGTACTTGAAAATATTGTGAAAGCTATATCTTATTGGTCCCTGTGTGACAAAAGGTCAGTAAATGTTTGTTTCTGTGCTTGTTTACTCCCAAACATCTTATCAAAAGAGAGCAAAAATATAATTTTCAAAATAACTATTTTCTTGTTTGTGTTTAGGAAAACTGATTTTTCTCCCTGGCCAGTTTTATTGTGATATTGACATAAGAATACTACTTCTTCCTGTTTAGACTTCAGCGCTCTTGGTTTCTGTGTCTTCTGGATGCTCTCTTCAAATGTATGTGAAGCTGAACAGAAGTCCTAAAAATAAAAGCTCCTAAACAAAAGCCCCTTGTTCAACCAAGTGATAAAACTACTTGCAAACAACCTATTAAGAGTCTCATTAAGAAGTCTCATAAATAAAGGATTCACCTTAGTGAAAAAAATTAAGAGTAAATGTAATAGCTAAAAAAAATTGAAGAATGAAGTATGCATTCAAGAAAAAAGAAGTACAAAAAGGCAGGAGTCAGAAAGCTTTTGCTTTTGTTATCATTTACAAATTTAACATGAGTTAATGTTGATATTGTCTCTGATAAATAATTTGGAACTCACTGATTTCTGTATTTAATAAAAATAAGCCACAATTGTGTTCTTTTGCTCCCTTGAAATTTGTGCCTGTATTAATGCTTCTGAAATACACATTACATATAAACTTCATTCTCATTTGAGATAGTGATCTATTTACTGGAAAACTTTTGTTACAGGAAGTGGATGCCAATGGAAACTCACTCATCCACAAACTTTGTGCATCTGGTGATGATGCACGCTACATCATGGCAGAGTTGCTCAACATGAAGGACCAACAGGGCAAGAGAGTGTTTGATGTAAACCAGAAAAATAATGAAGGCATGTAGTTGCAGTTAGCGTTGCCATAAATAAAATATTTAAATTTAAAGAATTTATAGCAGTAGATTGATTTGCAAGAAACTCACAGAAATCAGCTTGAACTACATTTAAACATTGGAAAACCCAGGATGGAGTAGCAAGAAATAGGGAAAGAATAGATTGCTACTCACCACATAGAGGAAAAGTGGAATCAGAGACAGGCACAATGAAAGAGAAGCATTGCCCCTGCAACACATCTTTCACCTCTGCAACCCTCCTGGCTTCCATTTCTATTAATTCACAGTTCCCACATCTTCCACCAACAGTTTCCCCTTCCTCTGACCTGTCACAGCCTCGCAGTCTGTGTCCTTATGCCAACTGCATTGTACACATCACCCACCAGCTCCAGTCCCAATGCATTACATGCCTAGCCCATCCACCTGCCACCCCTCCCTTTGTAGCAGCAAACCTGTTGCCACCCTCTGAGCTGCTAGCTGCTCACTCCTAACCTCTCTCCCTGCCTCCTGCCCTCCTCTCTTTCTGTCCACTCCAACAGACACAACCCACATCCCATGCAGTCAACCAGCTGAAATGCAATCCTGGCATTGTGTGTCCACCCTGCACAAGTAGGGGTGCAAGTGTGTGTGTGTGTGTGTGTGTGTGTGTGTGTGTGTGTGTGTGCGCGCGCGTTAGCATGTGCGTGTGCATACGTCCATTGTGCATATGCATCAATGACAAAGGATTGATTCTGAAAGCTAGTAATGTGCTTCTGCTGTTCAGTGAGTATGTTTTACTCCTAAATTATGCTCATTCTACCAGACCCCTACTATTTATATGAGTGTTAATTATTTAGAAATGAAGTGTTTGACATACGAACTGTTATAACATTTTTCTTTTCTCATCTTACTACAAATAAGTGTCAAGTGTAGGCTGCACTTGTGGTAGAAGTGAGGGCAAATGGGTACCTGGAAGCTGAACATTACCAAATTGACCTTGATACTGATGTGACCTCATCAGTGTAGTGGCAGAATTCAAAACGAGAGTTCTAGATTTAAGTTGAAAAGTTTTTACAAATGAAAGTATGAGGACAGAAATAAGAAAATCAGCTATAGATTTCATTTGAAAATTGTTATAAATGAAATCAAAGCAACAGAATTTCCTCAAAAAAAAAAAAAAAAAAAAGTAAATAATCATACTTTCACCAATGATATTGTCATAACATTTTTAAAAACTTTCTTAAAAATACATCATGATATTTTCTAGTACTATTTTTGTTGTATGTTTTAAAGAACACATTGTCTTAAGAAACTTAATAAACATTTTATCATTTTAGGGAAAACACCTTTGCATATAGCTGCACAAACACACAGCGATCGAACTTCCTGCACAGTTCTAGCACAGCTTTTGATGCGTAGCGGTGCTGATATTTCTGTGAAGGTAAAATTATTTTATATTTAATCTGTTCTCAAACTGAGGGCTGCAAACTCTCCATTCCACTTCAGTTTGCAATTTTCTTTTTAAAGTTAGTAGTACTGTTTATCACTGATATCCCTCATTTTATGTGTTCCTTAATAGACTTGGTATATTATGAAGCGTGTTTTGTAAATTATTTTCCTTCTCTCCTGCTTATATTAAGTCTTTTTACCTTTATAATTTCTTTTGAGCAGTTCCCATTTGTGCCCTTGCATGCACCAATATGCACCAGAGTAATACAATATTTCATAACTGTAGTCCCATCCATCCTTCCAACATGCCTTTGCACTGCTCAGTGCTTCTTCTATTGTAGTTTGTCCTCATTTACACACTACATTCAATTTTAGATGTTCTGTTGTGTTACTCGTCATTCTATAACTAATGATGCAGCCAACCAGATGATAAATATTTTTATTTTTTTATAATGCGCTTGTCTGGTCATGGTACATCTGTTATGTCATGATATGACTATTCTGGGCTGCATGTAATATGTACCTTGTGTCACAAACCGTATGCAACAGCATTAGTACAAAACCAACGTTGTAGAAAATTTAATTCTGCCATCACATAACTAAAATTTAATCCTGCCATCACATAACCATGATTTGATACACTGCTAGTGTTCATATGCAAAATTTTTTCACAACCAAACCTACAGTTCTGCATACCTGTTAGCTATATGGAGGGTTCAAACATCAATAACATCAACAACAGAGGTACGTAAGGTTTCAGACCTGTTAGTTGTGAAATGCCTAGACACCTATTGATGAAATATTATTTACTTTATAAGGTAAAGAAAGCAAAGAAATGTCCTCCGTCTGCATTAATAGTTTTGTATATTCATTTTAACTCATTCAATTGTAGATTGTTGGTGAAACATTCTATTTTATGTTAATTAAATGAAACATTTCCATTACCCTGTTTCGCAACACCTAAGCTTCGGGTCATAAGACCATTTTCCAGTACATAACTGTTTCCAAAGATGGCAACCATAAACACGTCAAATTCTTAATCTATAGCTTCATGTATACCCAATGTTGTTGTTACCAATGAAGTGAAATATTCATGGTATATAGTTGATATGGATTTCAAGATATCCAACACATCATCCTCCTCGTGGATGCTAACTAGCATCATGTTACCATAAAACGGAGGCTGCACCACTACCAAGATTTCCTTTGACTACCTCTTCGCTTTTGGTTTACAATCAATTTCAGAGAATTTCATACATAGAGTGGACTTTTAAAATACAGAATATAATTTTGAGCTTTCAAAGCAGATGTATCGGTACCAACTGTAATGCCATTTTTTAAAATTTCTCTTTCTTAGAGTGATAGTAGTTTTGATTTCTTCTGGTGATCTAAAATTATCTTCCACCCTTTCATAGGCAACAAATGCATTTCATGTTGGAAATTATTTCACTGTAATGTGCGAGTGGGATGGTACGCATGGAACACTGGTAAATGACAGATTTTGAAAATATTAAATCAGCCTTAAAAAGTAATTATACATCAGTGAAAATAGGAAATAGCTACCATTTGTGTCAATAATTTATCACAGAAAACCATTTCATCAAACAACTGAAAATTCAGGATGAAATGTAACAATATTATGAAAAAGATAGTTGCTACTCACCATGTAGCGGAGATGCTCCCTGCCGCCGTTGGATAAGCAGCTGCAGCAGCAAGTCGTATACTCCTAGCTCACTCATTTGTTACATAGTTTAATTCTTAATTTCTTTGCGTGTTTTTGGTACTTGCATTGTTTAATTCATAAATTTCGAGCGTATTATAGTATTTGAGAGTTGTAGCATCGCGTTTTAGTACCTGAATAGTGTAAATTCGCGTAGTCGTTTGTCTACTGTTTTGTTTTGAACGGCCAGTGTCGGTTGGTCGCAGTCAGTGTGCCCCCTGCCGCCGTTGGATAAGCAGCTGCAGCAGCAAGTCGTATACTCCTAGCTCACTCATTTGTTACATAGTTTAATTCTTAATTTCTTTGCGTGTTTTTGGTACTTGCATTGTTTAATTCATAAATTTCGAGCGTATTATAGTATTTGAGAGTTGTAGCATCGCGTTTTAGTACCTGAATAGTGTAAATTCGCGTAGTCGTTTGTCTACTGTTTTGTTTTGAACGGCCAGTGTCGGTTGGTCGCAGTCAGTGTGCTCCCTGCCGCCGTTGGATAAGCAGCTGAGCAGCAAGTCGTATACTCCTAGCTCACTCATTTGTTACATAGTTTAATTCTTAATTTCTTTGCGTGTTTTTGGTTCTTGCATTGTTTAATTCATAAATTTCGGGCGTATTATAGTATTTGAGAGTGTAGCATCGTGTTTTAGTACCTGAATAGTGTAATTTCGCTTAGTCTCCTTCCGCCGCCGAGCAGTGTCAGCAGTGCGCAAGTAGCAGCATTACTGCATTTACTAGGCAATCTTGTATTTTAATAACCGTTTGAATTTTGTCGATTTGTTTGCGCTCTCTGTAGATTAGTTCAGACGTTCTTAGCAAAACAGTTTTTAGCATGGATAGGGACTGCAACTGCTGTGTTCGGATGCAGGCTGAGTTGGCATCCCTTCGCTCCCAGCTTCAGGCAGTGTTGGCTTCGGTCACACAGCTTGAGGCTGTTGCCAATGGGCATCACTGTGGGGGTCGGGATGGGGGTTTGTCGGGGACGGCCAGCTCGTCCCACGCATCCCCTGATCGGACTACGACTGTGGTTGCCCGGGATACTGCCCGCATTGAGGCTGATCCCTCACCTGTGGTAGAGTGGGAGGTCGTTTCAAGGTGTGGCAGGGGGCGAAAGACATTCCGGAGGGCTGAACGGAAAGCCTCTCCAGTTTGTCTGACGAACCGGTTTCAGGCTCTGTCTCAGGCTGATACTGATCTTCGGCCTGACATGGCTGCTTGTCCTGTTCCAGAGGTTGCCCCTCAGTCTGCAAGATCCGGGCAGTCGCAGAGGGTGGGCTTACTGGTAGTTGGGAGCTCCAACGTCAGGCGCGTAATGGGGCCCCTTAGGGAAATGGCAGCAAGAGAGGGGAAGAAAACCAATGTGCACTCCGTGTGCATACCGGGGGGAGTCATTCCAGATGTGGAAAGGGTCCTTCCGGATGCCATGAAGGGTACAGGGTGCACCCATCTGCAGGTGGTCGCTCATGTCGGCACCAATGATGTGTGTCGCTATGGATCGGAGGAAATCCTCTCTGGCTTCCGGCGGCTATCTGATTTGGTGAAGACTGCCAGTCTCGCTAGCGGGATGAAAGCAGAGCTCACCATCTGCAGCATCGTCGACAGGACTGACTGCGGACCTTTGGTACAGAGCCGAGTGGAGGGTCTGAATCAGAGGCTGAGACGGTTCTGCGACCGTGTGGGCTGCAGATTCCTCGACTTGCGCCATAGGGTGGTGGGGTTTGGGGTTCCGCTGGATAGGTCAGGAGTCCACTACACGCAACAAGCGGCTACACGGGTAGCAGGGGTTGTGTGGCGTGGGCTGGGCGGTTTTTTAGGTTAGATGGCCTTGGGCAAGTACAGAAAGGGCAACAGCCTCAACGGGTGCGGGGCAAAGTCAGGACATGCGGGGACCAAGCAGCAATCGGTATTGTAATTGTCAACTGTCGAAGCTGCGTTGGTAAAGTACCGGAACTTCAAGCGCTGATAGAAAGCACCGAAGCTGAAATCGTTATAGGTACAGAAAGCTGGCTTAAGCCAGAGATAAATTCTGCCGAAATTTTTACAAAGGTACAGACGGTGTTTAGAAAGGATAGATTGCATGCAACCGGTGGTGGAGTGTTCATCGCTGTTAGTAGTAGTTTATCCTGTAGTGAAGTAGAAGTGGATAGTTCCTGTGAATTATTATGGGTGGAGGTTACACTAAACAACCGAACTAGGTTAATAATTGGCTCCTTTTACCGACCTCCCGACTCAGCTGCATTAGTGGCGGAACAACTGAGAGAAAATTTGGAATACATTTCACATAAATTTTCTCAGCATGTTATAGTCTTAGGTGGAGATTTCAATTTACCAGATATAGACTGGGACACTCAGATGTTTAGGACGGGTGGTAGGGACAGAGCATCGAGTGACATTATACTGAGTGCACTATCCGAAAATTACCTCGAGCAATTAAACAGAGAACCGACTCGTGGAGATAACATATTGGACCTACTGATAACAAACAGACCCGAACTTTTCGAATCTGTATGTACAGAACAGGGAATCAGTGATCATAAGGCCGTTGCAGCATCCCTGAATATGGAAGTTAATAGGAATATAAAAAAAGGGAGGAAGGTTTATCTGTTTAGCAAGAGTAATAGAAGGCAGATTTCAGACTACCTAACAGATCAAAACGAAAATTTCTGTTCTGACACTGACAATGTTGAGTGTTTATGGAAAAAGTTCAAGGCAATCGTAAAATGCGTTTTAGACAGGTACGTGCCGAGTAAAACTGTGAGGGACGGGAAAAACCCACCGTGGTACAACAACAAAGTTAGGAAACTACTGCGAAAGCAAAGAGAGCTCCACTCCAAGTTTAAACGCAGCCAAAACCTCTCAGACAAACAGAAGCTAAACGATGTCAAAGTTAGCGTAAGGAGGGCTATGCGTGAAGCGTTCATTGAATTCGAAAGTAAAATTCTATGTACCGACTTGACAGAAAATCCTAGGAAGTTCTGGTCTTACGTTAAATCAGTAAGTGGCTCGAAACAGCATATCCAGACACTACGGGATGATGATGGCATTGAAACAGAGGATGACACGCGTAAAGCTGAAATACTAAACACCTTTTTCCAAAGCTGTTTCACAGAGGAAGACCGCACTGCAGTTCCTTCTGTAAATCCTCGCACAAACGAAAAAATGGCTGACATTGAAATAAGTGTCCAAGGAATAGAAAAGCAACTGGAATCACTCAATAGAGGAAAGTCCACTGGACCTGACGGGATACAAATTCGATTCTACACAGAGTACGCAAAAGAACTTGCCCCCCTTCTAACAGCCTTGTACTGCAAGTCTCTAGAGGAACGGAGGGTTCCAAATGATTGGAAAAGAGCACAGATAGTCCCAGTCTTCAAGAGGGGTCGTCGAGCAGATGCGCAAAACTATAGACCTATATCTCTTACGTCGATCTCTTGTAGAATTTTAGAACATGTTTTTTTGCTCGCGTATCATGTCATTTCTGGAAACCCAGAATCTACTATGTAGGAATCAACATGGATTCCGGAAACAGCGATCGTGTGAGACCCAACTCGCCTTATTTGTTCATGAGACCCAGAAAATATTAGATACAGGCTCCCAGGTAGATGCTATTTTTCTTGACTTCCGGAAGGCGTTCGATACAGTTCCGCACTGTCGCCTGATAAGCAAAGTAAGAGCCTACGGAATATCAGACCAGCTGTGTGGCTGGATTGAGGAGTTTTTGGCAAACAGAACACAGCATGTTGTTATCAATGGAGAGACGTCTACAGACGTTAAAGTAACCTCTGGCGTGCCACAGGGGTGTGTTATGGGACCATTGCTTTTCACAATATATATAAATGACTTAGTACATAGTGTCGGAAGTTCCATGCGGCTTTTCGCGGATGATGCTGTAGTATACAGAGAAGTTGCTGCATTAGAAAATTGTAGCGAAATACAGGAAGATCTGCAGCGGATAGGCACTTGGTGCAGGGAGTGGCAACTGACCCTTAACATAGACAAATGTAATGTATTGCGAATACATAGAAAGAAGGATCCTTTATTGTATGATTATATGATAGCGGAACAAACACTGGTAGCAGTTACTTCTGTAAAATATCTGGTAGTATGCGTACGGAACGATTTGAAGTGGAATGATCATATAAAACTAATTATTGGTAAGGCGGGTACCAGGTTGAGATTCATTGGGAGAGTGCTTAGAAAATGTAGTCCATCAACAAAGGAGGTGGCTTACAAAACACTCGTTCGACCTATACTTGAGTATTGCTGATCAGTGTGGGATCCGTACCAGGTCGGGTTGACGGAGGAGATAGAGAAGATCCAAAGAAGAGCGGCGCGTTTTGTCACTGGGTTATTTGGTAACCGTGATAGCGTTACGGAGATGTTTAATAAACTCAAGTGGCAGACTCTGCAAGAGAGGCGCTCTGCATCGCGGTGTAGCTTGCTCCCCAGGTTTCGAGAGGGTGCGTTTCTGGATGAGGTATCGAATATATTGCTTCCCCCTACTTATACTTCCCGAGGAGATCACGAATGTAAAATTAGAGAGATTCGAGCGCGCACGGAGGCTTTCAGACAGTCGTTCTTCCCGCGAACCATACGCGACTGGAACAGGAAAGGGAGGTAATGACAGTGGCACGTAAAGTGCCCTCCGCCACACACCGTTGGGTGGCTTGCGGAGTATCAATGTAGATGTAGATGTAGATGTAGATGTAGATGTAGATGCTGAGTTGCAGATAGGCACAACAGAAAGACTGTCAGAAAGTGAGCTTTCAGCCAACAAAGCCTTCATTGGAAATAGACAACATACTTACACACTCACACTCATGCAAATGCAACTCACACACACATGATCAGAGTCTCTGACTGCTGAAGCCAGACTGTGAACAGCATTGCGTGATGGGAGGGGCAACTGGTTGGTGGGGATGAGGAAGAGGCTGGGTTGGGGAGGGGAAGGGATAGCAGGGTAGGGGTGGGGGACAGTAAAATGCTGCTTGTGGGAGCGTACAGGGACAATGTGGAGGGAGGGAGGGTAGGGTAGCTACGTGCAGTCGGGAGGTTAGACAGAGGGCAGGACAGCAATGGGGTGGGGGGTAATGGAGGAGAGAAGTAAAAAGACTGATGGTATATTGGTGGGATAGAGAGCTGTGTAATGCTGGAATGGGAACAGGGATGGAGTTAGTTGAGTAAGGACAATACAAAAGCTGAAGCCAGGAGGGTTACGGGAATGTAAGGGATATATTGCAGGGAGATTTCCCACCTCCGCATTTCAGAAAACCAAGTGTTGGTGGGTGGAGTCTAAATGGAACAGGCTGGAATGAAGAAGAACATCTTGTCTCATAATGCAGCTTAGAACCCACCTGTGGGACCTAACATCTTAGAACAAAGAAAGATGTATATTTTACTGCTAGCTCAAGTTCAAAAGTTGGTACAATGCAGAAAGCTTAACATTGGCAGTTTTAGGTGGTGAGAGTTTTGTACTGTGGTTGTGTCAAATACCATTAGAGGTCAGGCCTCAACTACCTTGTTTACAACACTGCCAACTTCAACAAGCAGTTGCATGATAGATGTTACTGCACCATTTATGTTGTGTGCTGCTTATTGTTTTCCTTTCTTATTTTGAAATTAGTGAAGAGACTAATCCTGGTCCGTCATGGATTTCAACTATGACCCTCACAGCACTAGAAGGGATCAGGATCCCTATGACCATTTGTCAGTTCTGCCTTTGTTAAATACAGAGCACCTCTGCAGGCTTGTTTCCCTGCCCCACTCCTCTCCCCTCTGGCTGTCGTAATTCTAGTCTGCACATGCTCAAAGCCATCTGCCAGTTTATAGTGCCCAGTCCCTGAAAAATAATGAGCAGAAATCAAAACCTGTCAATGTATTCTGATCATGCTGAAAGTCTTCCCCTAATATACAAATAGTGTTACATTTGGTTCTACTACTGTGCTAAGTCCCTTTTTGGTTCCATCTGTAGTGTTGTCAGGTATGAGATGAATGGCTATGAATGCCCATGAAAGGTCAAAGCCAATATTGGGCCAATTTTGTAATTATCAAATTTACTCATACTCTGCATTCCGCATACTGATTTATTTTTCTTGTTCTACATAGTGTTTCATCAGTGTCTTATCTCACCTTTTATGAAATGTGATGCTATTTTTACTGAATCCAGTCAGTATTTAAATGACATGGTGAAAAGAGTCAGTAAAAGTCAGTTTCAATACTATTGGAATCTGTTGTTTTAATGTCATTATTTAATACATAGAAAGAAGGATCCTTTATTGTATGATTATATGATAGTGGAACAAACACTGGTAGCAGTTACTTCTGTAAAATATCTGGGAGTATGCGTGCGGAATGATTTGAAGTGGAATGATCATATAAAATTAATTGTTGGTAAGGCGGGTACCAGGTTGAGATTCATTGGGAGAGTCCTTAGAAAATGTAGTCCATCAACAAAGGAGGTGGCTTACAAAACACTCGTTCGACCTATACTTGAGTATTGCTCATCAGTGTGGAATCCGTACCAGATCGGGTTGACGGAGGAGTTAGAGAAGATCCAAAGAAGAGCGGCGCGTTTCGTCACAGGGTTATTTGGTAACCGTGATAGCGTTACAGAGATGTTTAACAAACTCAAGTGGGAGACTCTGCAAGAGAGGTGCTATGCATCGCGTTGTAGCTTGCTCGCCAGGTTTCGAGAGGGTGCGTTTCTGGATGAGGTATTGAATATATTGCTTCCCCCTACTTATACCTCCCGAGGAGATCATGAATGTAAAATTAGAGAGATTAGAGCGTGCACAGAGGCTTTCAGACAGTCGTTCTTCCCGCGAACCATACGCGACTGGAACAGGAAAGGGAGGTAATGACAGTGGCACGTAAAGTGCCCTCCACCACACACCGTTGGGTGGCTTGCGGAGCATAAATGTAGATGTAGATGTAAAACAACAATGGTAGAGTTTACTGCTTTGGAGCTACTGGTCATTTTCCAGTCTAAACAAACATGCTCACACATTAACCACAGATGTATTCAAACATCCACATGTAGCTATGGTGACACTAACTGTTTGAGTGGTTGCTCAGGCTGATAGGAGTGAAGTGAGGGGAAAAGGAGATATAAGCAGAGTGAGAGGAAAAGGATGTAGAGGCTGATAAGGGGTAATAATAATAATAATAATAATAATAATAATAATACTTTATTCCACATTGAATGATTTATTGCATATGTATGAAAACAAGTTACAATTCTTGGTACATAGCACAATAATACATCCTTCTGAATATGTCATTGATTAACAAAATGATTAAATTACAAATAAGATGGTGCTTAACACCATTTACATATTTTTTGAAACACTTCTTCTGCATGTAAGTGTGGATTCTTCTAATGTGTAAAATGGATTTTGTAACAGGGATTTCCTTAGCTGGAATCTAAGCTTCATTGTGGGTAGGGTCATAACTTTACTACGCAGTGCATTTCCTAACTTAAAACCTATATATTGTGGCCGCTCTTCATAGAGTGCTATTCTGTGGCTGCTGATGTAAAATTTTTCTTTATTTCTACTATTGTACTGATAGAATCCGAACAAATATTGGGCTGCAGTCAAGTAATATGGATTTTAGAATGTAAATGTTTACTACGGTTAGTACACCAGTTTTTGGAAACAAGCCATTACATGATTCCTTGTATTTTGCTCCACATATTATTCTTATAGCCCTTTTTTGAAGTAGCAATAGCTTATTTGCGTTCGCTATGGTTGTTTCCCAAATTTATATTCTGCAGTTACGGTGAGAGGAAAATAGAGCATGGTATGCAGTCTTTAGGTCAACAGTGTCTTTGCAGAACTTACTAATCAAATTAATTGCAAATATATTTTTAGACAGCTTACATGCTAGAGTGTCAACATGTGTGTCCCATTTTAGATTGCTTTGAATTGTTATACTGAGGAATTTTACATTAAACTTCGTTTTTACTAATTCATTGCCTATGTATTGTTTAATTTCATCATTACAACTACTGTTGTTAAACTCCATGAGACATGTTTTACTACCGATTACATTTAAGTGGTTCTCATTAAAGTACTGAACAATTTCCTTTGTCACATTATTACAGTGGATCTCTAGTTTGTTGATTGATTTCTTTTTATGCACAATGTATGTATCATCCACATAAAGCACTATTTTGGAACTATGAGTGCAATATCTTAAGTAATTTACATAAATCAAGAACAGAAGAGGACCTAGCACTGAGCCCAGGGGCACTCCTTATTTTGTATTAGTGATTTTGGATGTGTGAACACCACTTTCAGTTTTAAGCAGTACAAACTCTTTTTGGTTACTCATTTAAGATTTTATTAGGTCACGAGCAATGCCTCTGATGCCAATGATCCATAAGATTATGGTGTTCACACAGTCAAATTCTTTATGAAGATTGAGGTATATACAAGCAACATGTTGCTTGTTCTCAATGCCACTTATTATCTCTTCAATTAATTGAGCGGCTGCTATGTTTGTTGATTTACGTTTTAAGAACCATTTTGATTTTCAAACATTAGATTGTGCATCTGGAGAAAGTTCATAATTCTGCAGTATATTATTTTTTAAATAATTTTGGAAAAGAAAGGAAGTATTGAAATTGGTCTGTAGTTTTGAATTTTGAGTTTGTACTCTTTTTTTAAAGATTGGTGTTACTTGAGCTATTCTTAGTCTGTCTGGGAAGGTATCTGATCCTATTACATTGTTTACTGCTGTAGGTACAGAGACATTTTGTCGGCACACTTTTAATACATTAATACTGAGGTCATCATGCCCTGTGGAACTGGAAGATTTTAGAGAGCTAATGATGTTAACTATTTCTTTGCAAATTTGTGAGGGCTAGATATATAGTATGCTCAGATGGATTGCCTTTAAATTTATACTGCAGGATATTATGTTTGTTATTGATAGCTTCCCCTAGTGAAGAAAAATATTCATTGAATATATTAGCAATTTCAAGTTGTTCTTTTACTACCATCCCATTGTGGTCAATAATAAAGTCCATACAGGATTTTCTCTGCCTGTTCTAAAACTGTTTATCACTCCCCAGATACCAGTAGTAACACTGTGTGAAGCCTGAAGTGTGTCTGCAATGTAGTTGCTCCTGGTCTGTATTAATAAATCTTTATAGTATTCTTGATAAGTTCTGAAGGTCTCCTTTAGCTTGAGATTTTGTGTATTATTCAACATTGCACTATGGAATAATTTTAATTTTTCCCTTGCTTCAGTGACATCATTACTTATCCAGATACTTTTGTTTATGTTTTTGGTTTGTTTGACTTTTGTGGCTACAACTGGGCATGTGGCATCAAAACAGTAGTAGAAGTCAGCAACAGAGCTATGATAGGAAATGCTATCTTTCTCAAACCATGGATTGTGTGCTAACACGCACTTCACTCTATTGATGTTATCATTATACATAATTCTTTTGCTTACATATAGTTCCTTTTTAGTGACAAAGGACATCTCATTTGCCTCCAATTGAAGCAGTACACCATGGTGATCAGAGATGGCTAGTTTTAGAACAAATGTACTGTAGGAAAGATGGGTCATGTTTGTTGTTATATTATCCAGACACATTTTGCTGTTGCCATTCTCTCTAGCTGGCTCATGGATAAGTGGCATCAGACTGAATTCATTGCGTAAGAGGTGTAGCTTTTTGGTGTTGGCATTGTTGATTAATAAGTCTATATTTATATCCCTTGTTATTATATTATTTACCTGGCCATTTAACCCAGAAAATGTACTTTCTACAAATATCAGTAAATCAGATAGATTTTAGAAAAATGAATCCATACATGTGCCAGGTTGCATATACAAGCTGACAATTGCCATATTTTCTCTACCCCATTTTAGATTTATTGCAGCAAATCCTGTGATTCCTTCTATGCAGAATGCACTTACGTCAATAAGACTGAAATTGGTTGCTTTAACAGTAAAGACTGCTATGCCACCCCAGACTTGTTTTTCCTACAAAATTTCATGGAGAGTGGTTGACTGATGCTAATTAGATCTTCAGTGTACCGGTGTTCAGTTATGACTAAAATATCAGGTTTTTCAAGACCTGTAATAATATCTATATCATTGTACTTATTTTTAAGACTACCAAAATGTTGGTGTATGACATTGAGTCTGAGTTTCTCCTGCTGGACTATATGGAGTGAAGTAGGGCTACCAAACTGTCCAGCAGGCTTTACAAAGTTCCCAGGCTTGCCTTCAGTGGCTGATTGTGTGGCAGATTCTGATTTGCTGGGTTGTGCCATTCCATGGCAATGCACTTATTTACACCACTTTGTGGAGAATTTCATCTAATTTCCGTAGCAATTAATTTGCTGACAGTCTTTTTGCATCTTTTATTCATGTGCATACCATGAGTTGTGTGAAGGGCTCTGCCTAGACTGCTGACATTTACCAGGCACACATTGCGGACTTTATTTCATATTGTTTAAGTCCATCAATTGTCTTGTACACTTTCAGGTTCACTATAGATTGTTCCATTAGATCTTGTCTCTGTGGAATGTTAACAATAATTACTTTAGTGTTAATAAACTTACTGAGTGCCACTTTCATGTTCCTGATAGTGTCACTTGTTTGATTTTCTGCTACATTATTTGTACCTACCATGATTATGACACAATCATTTGATGAAAAACACTCACTATTTTGTACAGGAAATTTTCATCTATTTCTGAAAAATTTGGACTCCTTGTTGTGCTATCTGTCAGACAGGGGGAAGCAAATTATTATTTGTGGGGACTTCAATGTAGATTCTCTGAAAGAGGGTAATAGGAAAAATGACCTTGAAGTATTACTTGATTCTTTCAATTTGACACCCGTTATTGATTTTCCTGCTCGGGTGGTAAAGAATAGCAGCTCACTGGTAGATAACTTCTTTATAGACCAAGATAAGTTTAACCAGATAAATGCTCAGCCTGTTGAGAATGGTCTTTCTGATCATGGTGCACAGCTAGTTACAATATATGACATAGCTCCATTCAGCAATACTAAACAGTCCTCCAAAGTAGTACGTTCAGTCAACGATTTAACAATTGCAAATTTCAGGGAAAGCCTACAGCAGTTAGACTGGGATGAGGTGTACCGTGAACCTGATGCCAATTTAAAATATAATTTATTTCATGACATTTTTGTAAATGCATTTGAAAACTGCTTCTGCAAGAAAATAGTTAAATATACTTGTAAGAAACCTTGTAACAAACCATGGCTTACTAAGGGTATAAAAATATCTTGTAACCGGAAAAGGGAAAAGTATCTGACAGCAAGAAAGAGTAGTGACCCAGAAACTATCAAACATTATAAAAACTACTGTGGTATATAAAGAAAAGTTATCAAAAAATCCAGAAGTATGTGTATCATGTCTGAAATCAGCAACTCTGATAATAAAATTAAAACAATTTGGAATATTATTAAAAGAGAAACAGTTCAACCAAGAGCACAGGAAGACAGTATTACCATCAAATTGAATGAAAACTTTACGAACAAAAAGTCAGAAGTTGAAAATATTTTTAATAATCATTTTCTAAATGTTGTGGATATAGTAGGATCCAGTTGTTCATTAGAAGATGCTAGGCTGTTAATGGAAGAGGCCATACCTATGCAATTTGATACAATTGAAATCTCACCCACTTCTCCCTCTGAAATTAGGAAAATAATAAACTTGCTTAAAAGGAAAAACTCACATGGAATTGATGGTATTTCCAGCAAAATACTAAAAGCTTGTTCTCAACAGATAAGTAAGATTCTCAGCCACCTGTGTAATAGCTCTCTGGAACAGGGCATTTTCCCTGATGGACTGAAATATGCTATTGTATACCTTTGCATAAAAAGGGGGATAGATCTGATGTCAACAATTACCGTCCAATCTTCCTTCTAACAGCTTTATCCAAAATTTTTGAGAAAGTAATGTATTCAAGAGTAGCTTCACATATCTGTAAAAATGAAGTACTAACAAAATGTCAGTTTGGTTTCCAGAAAGGTTTTTCAACAGAAAATGCCATATATGCTTTCACCAATCAAATTTTGAATGATCTGAATAACCGAACACCACCCATTGGGATTTTTTGTGATCTCTCAAAGGCTTTTGATTGTGTAAATCATGAAATTCTGCTAGACAAGCTCAAGTATTGTGGCATGAGTGGGACAGTGCACAAATGGTTTAATTCGTACCTAACTGGAAGAGTGCAGAAAGTTGAAGTAAGCAGTTCTCATAATATGCAAAGATCAGCACATTCCTCAAACTGGGGAACTATCAAGAATGGGGTTCCACAAGGGTCAGTCTTGGGTCCTTTGTTGTTCTTAATATATATTAATGACTTGCCATTCTATATTCATGAAGAGGCAAAGTTAGTTCTCTTTGCTTATGATACAAGTATAGTAATCACACCTGACAAACAAGAATTAACTGATGAAATTGTCGATACTGTCTTTCAGAAAATTACTAAGTGGTTCCTTGTAAACGGACTCTCACTGAATTTTCCGTACAGTGAATGGTATGATGCCAGTAATAAATATAGACCTTAATCAGAAGCATATAGGTAAGGTAGAATATTCCAAATTTTTAGGTGTGTCCATTGATGAGAGATTAAATTGGAAGAAACGCATTGATGATCTGCTGAAACGTTTGAGTTCAGCTACTTATGCAATAAGGGTCACTGCAAATTTTGGTGATAAACATCTTAGTAAATTAGCTTACTATGCCTATTTTCACTCATTGCTTTCATATGGCATCATATTTTGGGGTAATTCATCACTGAGAAATAAAGTATTTATTGCACAAAAGCGTGTAATCAGAATAATAGCTGGAGTCCACCCAAGATCATCCTGCAGACATTTATTTAAGGATCTAGGGATATTCACAGTAGCTTCTCAGTATATATACTCTCTTATGAAATTTGTTATTAACAACCAAACCCAATTCAAAAGTAATAGCAGTGTGCATAACTACAATACTAGGAGAAAGGATGATCTTCACTATTCAAGATTAAATCTAACTTTGTTACAGAAAGGGGTGAATTATACTGGCACTAAAGTCTTTGGTCACTTACCAAATAGTATCAAAAGTCTGACAGATAACCAACAAGTATTTAAGAAGATATTAAAAGAATTTCTGAATGACAACTCCTTCTACTCCATAGAGGAATTTTTAGATATAAATTAAGGGGAAAAAAAATTATAAAAAAAATAAAAAATAAAAAAAAAATAAAAAAGCACAAAAAATAAAAAAGTTGTTATATTAACTTAAGTATGTTGTTAAATTAACTTAATTAGGTCATGTATTGGAAAATTTGACTCGTTCCACATCATTACGAAATATTGTATTCATGATCCATGAAACTAGTATTAATCTAATCTAATCTAATCTAACACGCAGCTTCACCACAGCTGAAAGAGGTGCTCTAAATTGAATGTGAGCCAAAGCTATAAAGTTGTCTGGGATACTTGCGATGTTTCGTGCTGTTCCACGACCACGACTGTGTCCATATATTGGAATCCGTCCTTTCTTGTTTTCACGTATTTCACTGTTGTTATCTTGGACAGTTTGTTTATGTTCACTTAGGTTAGCATACGAGATTAGAGCTTCTTTTTTTTTTTTTTTTTTTTTGTTTCTTTTTTTTTTTTCTTGCACAGATTTAAATGCTATGTCTTCCACTATGTATCACGAATCTGATTGATAACTTTTTTTGTTTTGGTAATACCAGTCGGAGAGCTGTCTTTGTTTTTGATTTAGGCCTGCAATTGTTGAGTAGGCACTACTGATCAGTTTTGCTCAAATTTTTATTTAGTACAGAAGCCTCAGCCTTTATACACCGAATTTCACTTATATGTGTGGAGCTTGAGCAGTTGAGGAGGTAATAGAAGGAATGATACTGGGGGAGTTAGATGGCTTTCAGTGGCAGTAGCAAAGTGAGAATATTGACCAGATAGTCTTTGAGTTTCTTTAGAAAGTTAGTATCACATAAATTATCATGCCAGTTTTTAGGCAGACTTATTAGTATCTTGAAACCCAGGTACTAAGTTCCTTTTTCAAGGATTGTCTGTCAGTTAGGTATGCTTCACATCTCATTCTCCCTCCTTGTGTTGTGGATGTGCACACTGTCATTTGTCATCCATTCTCAATCGTTTTTTATGATGTATATTATTGTTTTGTGTATGTCAAAGAAGCAAAAGTTAAGATGTCTAGCTTTTTAAAGCATTCCTGCATGTTTTAGAAGTACTTTTTCCTAAAATGACTCAACTGCCTTTCTTTAATTACCTTTTTTGTTTCTGTCGTGCTTTAGCGCCCCTACACTGTCACTCCACACTGCAGGTACACTTCAAAGACTCCATGATATACTGTGCACAGAAGCTATGTTGTTTCAACTCATTATCCACAGTATTGTCTGAGATTTATTGTCTTGTACTTCTTGGAGCTTTGTTTCATCCACCTCTAAATCCATATGTTCAGGCATCTCTACGTTTATGAACAATGCATGCATAGTCTTTTTCCAGTTTGTAACCAGTATATTTTCCAAGAGCCATTGGGCTGCAATGTTTGCAGAAATATGTGCTCTTCTTTCAAGCTGCTGTGCATTTTTTCTCTGTTCAGTATTTTATGTCACATGCATAGAACACAGGGTGTATGAAGAGGAATCAACTAATTTAAAAATCATTTGAGATATTTGCATGAACAACATACTGTTGGAAAGAGCAAACGCTTGAGTTTTACATGCTTCCTGCTAGGTGGCAGCAGTGTTCGTCCACTTCAGTTGTAGTAAAAATAGGGTTGGGTCAACAGAAAACGTTTTGTGTTCTACATTTTGTGCAGTGTAGATCAGTACTAACTGTTCAGCATGACTTTCATACTAGGTATGGTGTGGATGCTCCTGCAGTGCAGAGTATTAGGTGATTGCATGAATAATTCTGTGAAACAGATTGTTTGTGTAAAGGCAAATCCCCAGACCGTCCCTGAGTGTCTGACAAAGACGTTGATCACATGTGCCATAGTTTCACAAGGAGTCCACAGGAATCCATTCGCTGGGCATCTCAACAGCACAATGTACTCCTGATGTCCATGTGGCATGTGTTGTGTCGATGTTTACACATGAAACCATACAAAATTCAGCTACTGCAAGTGCTTCATGAAGGTGACAAACAACAGTGTGTGGAGTTCTGTAATTTCGTTCTTGGCAAGATGAAGGATGACACTTTGCTTCCACACTTAGCGTTTAGTGGTGAGGCAACATTCCATTTAAATGGAAAGGTGAACCATCATAATGTGAGAATATGGGGTATGGAAAAACCACATGATGTTGAACAATATGAGATGGACTCTCCAAAATTTGATGTGTTTTGTGCAGTTTCACAGCAAAAGGTGTGTGGTCCATTTTTCTTTGCTGAGAACACTGTTACCAGAAGGACATATCTTCATATGCTTGAGAACTTTCTCTTCCTACAGTTGGAGACTGATTCAAATGACTTCGTTTACCAACAGGATAGGCCCCTGCCACACTGGCATCTGGAAGTGTGGAAATTTTTAAACCAAAGGATTACTGATCAATGTATTGGTCGGACTGGACCAAATGATTCAGTCATACATTACTGCCCTCCAAGGTCACCAGATCTGACTGTATGTGATTATTTCTTGTGTGGGTTTATAAAAGACTGTTTATGTGCCTCCATTACTGACAACAATGAATGAACTGAGACATGCATACAGCAGCTGTGGAAGCTGCAACTCAAGACATGCTTGCTGCAGTGTGGGAACAATTTGAATGCAACATTGACAATGCCATGCACTCAAGTGGGGCGTAATGAACACCTATAAAAAGGTATGAAAAAACCTTTTTGAGTTTCTCGTTCATCAAAAAACAAAATTCATTGTAGATATTTATTAGTTTCAGAAACAATATTATGAAAAGAAACGTTGCTACTCACGATATAGCGGAGATGCTGAGTTGCAGATAGGCACAACAAAAAGACTGTCACAGATATAGCTATTGGCCAGTAAGACGTTCATCAACAATAGGTGACTCACACACACACACACACACACACACACACACACACACACACACACACGACTTGTGTGCGTGAGATGCATTTGCTTGAGTGTGTGTGTGTATGTCTGTCATGTCTGTCGTGTATTGTTGACAAAGGCCTTACTGGCTGAAAGTTTTATTTGTGAGAGTCTTTGTGTTGTGCCTATCTGCGACTCGGCATCTCCCCTATATGGTGAGTAGCAACTTTAAAAAAAATGGTTCGAATGGTTCTGAGCACTATGGGACTTAACTGCTGTGGTCATCAGTCCCCTAGAACTTAGAACTACTTCAAACTAACTAACCTAAGGACATCACACACATCCATGCCCGAGGCAGGATTCGAACCTGCGACTGTAGCGGTCATGCTGTTCCAGACTGCAGCGCCTAGAACCACATGGCCAGCAACTTTGCATTTCATAATATTGTTAGTTTCAGAAATATAGACAAGCCAAATCAGATGATTCTATTTGATACATCCTGTATCTTCTTCTCTGTCTCTTCAATATCTGTATCATTTACAAACAAATTAAACAGCTATGGCTCGATTACCAAACACTGTGGCACTCTATATTTGATGCTCCTGGTTTCTTACTGGTATGAGTTTCTTATTGATACATGCTGTTGCCTGTTTCATAGGTACAATTGTACCCACTCTCTTGCTTGACCATAAATGCCATATATTTCAGATTTTGTATCAGTGTTTCATGTACAAATGTGTCAAATGCTTTGGAGAGTTCCAGAAACATCGCAGAAACAACTTTTTTCCTCATGTCATTATTGTAAAATATACTCTGTCACACTGACAATTGCTGATTCTGGAATCATGTTGTGTTTGTCCAGAAAAATAAATAAATAAGAAGTTCCACAATTTCTGGGAAACCTGATATCAGTGAAATTGATAAGTTACTATTGCAGTCATCCATAATGCCTTTTCTTGTATATTAACACTGCAGAGAGCTGGCGGGAAAACTGATTAGTGTCTCAGTTGTAGGAAAGGAGACTGTGGACAACTGATTGAAAGTGTTTGTAATGGAGGCAAATGATCTTTCTTTGAGATCATTATAACCTGTTACAATGTGGAAAGTAGCGGTGGGACCAGTGGAATTAAGTTTCGGAACATGAGGAGCATGTGTTGCCTGTGAAAGAAAGGGGAGAGATTCAGGTGACAGATTTTGGGATGGACCTAATGTTTTGGGGAGCTTCTAGATGTCATGTGAACGTCTAGGTTGATTCTGCAGAGGTAAGTTTTGTAGGCAATGGTGTCAGACATTTGGTAAGACACTCAGCCACAGAGTCACTGTGATTCATGACCATAGTGGTGGAATTGTTACTTATAGTAAGAGTGATAATGCTGGGACAGGTTTTAACATCATGAATAGCTTTTAATTTAAGAATTGTGATGATAAGCTTATTGAGATTGTATGAGGACAATCCAAAGTGCAAACAACCATTTATTTTCTATAACAGTTACATAATTTTAAGGGTTGAAGAATATTTTGTACATAATTGCCATTTTGGTTGATGCATTATTGTAGATGCTGTGTCAGTTTTATAACATCCATACCAGCTCACCAGCATATTCTTCAGAAAGCGTTGCACCTCACCTTTCACCTCATAGTTGGATCAGAGCTGCTGTCCAGACAAATGGTCCTTCAACTTAGGAAACAAGTAGTAGTCACTCAGTGCTAAGTCCAAACGGTATAGTGGATGGGTATTTGGCCAAAGTTTTGCAGGAGATTGATGGTTTGATGGGTGACATATGGATGGGTGTTGTCATGGAGAATGCTTTTTTTCCTTGCTCAATATTCCTCTCCTCCTGTTCTGAAGTGATATTTTGATTTTTTTCAGTGTTCCAGAGTACCTGTCAGTGTTTACTGTTGTCCCAACAGGCAGAAAGTTGATCAATAGTACCCCCTTCCAGTCTCAAAACTCAGCTGCCATAACTTTACCACCAGACTGTTTGTTTGTTTGAATTTTTGGAGCTTGGGCAAAGAGGGTTACCACCATCTGCGTGACTGTTGTTTTGTCTCATATGTTACGTGGAATTCCCAGGTTTTGTCTCCCATCATGATCAAGTCCAAGAAATTGTCCTTTTCATCTACATACCGGCAAAGAAATTTTCAAGAATAATCAACTCATTACCATTTGTGTCTTCTGTCCATAAACATGGTACCCATCTTGCACAAACCTTCTGATATTCCAAGTTTTCCATTAAAGTCCTGTGGATGGTGCTTTAGAAAACCATGGGAACCAAAATCCAAAGAGCATCCAGAGTGATCCTCCAATCTTTATGTGTGATTTCCTCAACTTTCATGACTTTCTCACTGGAAATTGTTTTCTTCATTGTGACTTTCAGTACTACTGGCTGTAAATTCTCTTCAGTACTTGCAACTTAAACCCCTTCCTCCCCTCCCCCCCCCCCCCCTCCCCACTCCTGTTTCCAGTGTTTTGTGATTGTCATCTCTTTGTCTTCATTTTAGTTCTGTTATCTATTTACCTATCCATCATACCTCCCATTACCTCCACACTCCTTCCTTCCACTGTACATCTTACTCCTTCTAGATTCCACACAACTTTTCTCTCCCTCCACTTGTGTCTGTCTGAGCAAACCATCAGTATCACCACAGGTGGTTGTAAAATATCAAATCAAAAACACCTTCAGCCATCTATAGTTCCAATTTTATTTTATTTTTGCTACCTGTTTCAGCATTACACTACATTACATTTAGGTCCCCTGCCCAATGTTTAGGAAGAATCATACTTCTTGTACAATCAAAATAGATGCCAAAACACAGTCACTAGTACCTGTAGATTTCTTTTTAACAATGTGATTCCTTTGTTCCTCAGTTCCAGGCAAGTCTATGGAAACCTGTGACTATATGCTGGCCCCTGGTTTGACTGTACAAGAGGTAATTCTTCTTACACATTGGTCAAGGGGGCTGAAGATGGCGTGATGTAACACTGAAACTTGTAGCAAAAATAAAACAAATTGGAAATACAGACAGCTGAAGGTGTTTTTGATTTGACATTTTATATTGAACAGCTGAGGTCCTGCAACCAACGTGTATAAAGATGAACTTACAGAGACAGGTGCTTATGTTTCGGTATCTGTATATTTTTGCATGTGAGAGTGCATGCTTAAACTATATGCAGAGTTGTTGCTCAAAAACAGGTGGAATGTCTGTGTTGTTAAGATGCATACACATTTGCAGGATGAGCAGTTCATAAGCATATTGCTCAGAAAAGTATATGTGGCTCACAATGACTTGTTAGCTGATCAATTTGAGGATATGCTGTTGGTTTTATCTGGTAAGCACAAAGTAGTCACTCAAGCTTCAGGGGGGACAGGAATGTTGCATATTCAGAAGCATATATGTGCTCACAAGCAATGTGGCTCATAGAATGTGTAGGTGATTCTTGCTGCATCTGTTTTTTCCTGAAACAGCTCATGATTGAGTTACTTGCAAGTGTACACACACCTTTACTTGTCTACTTATGATTCATTCATGAGCTTAAGGGCTGTGGTTGCCTTTTATAATGTTTGTTTACTGCAAATATTTCCTATATTTAAACTACAATATTCATTTGTGGAATAAACTGCATGTTCCTTGCTACTAAGTATATTTTTATTTTACATGAATTTTAAATATTTGCTGTATGTATTGAATTAATCCATACAGTTTCAAATAAGCCTTTTATCGCTGGTATAAAACAATAAAATGCAGATGGTAGGTAAGGAGCAGGTAAATGGTAAGGTGCCAGGAATAATTTTGACCACAGTGTTAGCACAAGGATTTATTATCTTGGCCTTCAACACAAGATAACAAACATACAACATCTTGAAAAACATATTTACACTCTGGATTATAAAATAATGTGTACTTCATTCCAGCTAAACAATATCTGTAAGAGTAATAAACAATAAAAAAGCTTTTACTATCTGTTTAATTGAACAACTTTTAATCAACAAAATTAATGAGCTACTTCCTGTTGACTGCTGTTTACATAATCAGTCCACTGGAGCCTTGGAATAGTAGTAATAATGAACAGAAAGAAAGAAAGAAACACCATTAAAAATTAGTATTTAAAATGTGAAAATGACATTACCAATCAGTGATAAAATCTTGCTACCAAAACACATATGGTGCCAATTATATACCATGAAACATTTATAAGCAAAAGAGTTATGATTAAGTGCTGGAGACACTATGTTCTGCATTGGCACTCCCAAAATTATCATCTAGTTTAAGGCAAACAAAATGACTGTAAAAGGTTGCAAATGAGGTTATAATTTAAAAATACGGGAAAGCTATTCCTATGAGGTTTTGTGATTGCAGCTGGATCATGTTGACTTCTTGCTACAATATTTTGGCTGATGACTCTTCAGCCATCGTATGGTATCTGCTACTGGATACTGCTAGTTCACAGTTTCGGCTTTATAGCAAAAACTGGCACTGAGATGCATGTGCATTGGTGGCCATCACAGGCACATCCTCTCTCTGTCAAAGTCCTAGCTGTCTGCAAATACTATTCCATCTGTGGCACACAGTCCCATGCATAAAGGTGAAACTAAATGTCCGCACTCTGTAGAACGCATGCTCGCAGTGCTAAAAACAAACATCATATGTTGCCAGACATGTCATTTTGAATAAAATGTTTTCTGTCAGAAGAAATTAAAGAGATCAACAAGTTCCAAGCCTTGTCCAGTTGAAAGCTACTGTCATAATTTATAAGATCTTGTGATAGATGTATTTCCATACATTCTTTAATTACTGAATCCCAAAAGGACCTCGCCAGTGTCAAGATTTTTGTGGCGGAATGATCCATAGTGCTCTGCGGTAATTCATTGCTCACACCCAAAGCTTCAGATGCCAAGACACTCAGATTTGTACCAAACTTTGCATGTTGATAGAGTATCAACCAAAAATCTGATCGGGTTTGTACTATGTGCTGTGATTCAGCAGAATGTGTGTAAAAGTGAAGTAAAAGTTACACCAGAACTACCAGAGGAAAGCAAAAGCACAACTGTGAGCCACTAACACACATATATGTGTTGGTAGAGCATTAGGTCATCAGATGAAGGGTCCTAGGTTCAAATCACAAATAATGTAATTTTTTTACTGTATTATGCTTGAAAGTGTTATATGGGGCAACATGTTTATAAAATGTAAAAGGGCTGTTCGGAGTTTACACCAGTGCCCTCTTGGCAGTGTGCTTTTGCTTCATTTGTTTTAAAGTTGTACATCTATAGAGTACATTTGTAATTTCACAGAATAAACATATGGACTGGGATAATAGAATAAAGAAACAATTGCATCAGATACTGTGGAAGTATTAATAATAATAATAATAATAATAATAATAATAATAATAATAATATCAATAATAATAATAATAATAATAATAGTAATAACAATAACAATAACAATAATAATAACAACTGACTGCAGACGGCAGTGCTGCATACATTAGATGTGCATATTGTGGCTAGATTCTCGTGTTTGGGCACACATAGTGCTGCTGAGTGATATGAATCCATGGAACGTTATTGACATTCGTGTCAAACAATAGCATATAAAACTTTCACGCATAATACAGTAAAAGCAAAATTAAAGGAAATATGTCAATGGGTTTGAACCTGGGACCCTTCATGTGACAACTTAATGCTCTACCTATTTTTTTATTTTTTATTTATTTTTTTTTTTCTCTGTCCTTCAGGTTCTGTGCCAGCAATATGCTTTTGCTTTGCTCTGGTAGTTCTGGTGTAGCTTTTAATTAATGTTATACCTGTTCTGCTGGATGACAGCACATAGCACAAACCAGATTGTAGTTTGGGTGGATACTCTATCGACAAGCAAGAATTGGTACAAATCTGAGTGTCTGACATCTGAAGGTTTGGGTGTCAGCTACAGTTGACTTACTGGGCTGCAAAAGGCAAGTGTGGCACTGATTTTCATTGTATATTTCATGTACTGTGTGTATCATCTGACCTACATAAGCCTTGCCACACTGGCTAGGAATTTTGTAAATCATGGCTTTCTGTAGACCCAGATTGTCCTTTGACAAGCTGACTAGAGCAGTGATCATCACCAGTGGCCAGCAGATTACTTTAACTTGATGTTTCCTTAGGACCCAGCCAACTTCAGATGAAAGGTTGTAGATGTATGGAAGGAACACCCTGGACTTGAACAGCTTCTTATCCTCTTGATGTTGTGGATGGTTATATTCTTTCCTCCTTAGTGCTGTACTGATCTGATGTGGAGAGTAACCATTAACTTTCGCCACTCACAGTAGATGTTTCATCAGAAACAATTTGTGCCCGGTGCACCAACGTTCTAAGGATGCCGATAGTTTGTGAAGGGTGATGGCAACTTGACCCTTGCAGATAGAGGTCCGTATATGTGGACTTAATGGTAGACGGAATGCCCTACTTCAAGAATCACATCAGATACAGGACAACCATTAACATTCAGCACAGAGAAAGATAAGGAAAATGCCATCATTCAAAACAAATAAAATTGATAAACATAAACATGGAATATTAACCATTACGAGAGACAATAAGTGAATGTTCAGTGCACATAAAGCTCTCACGATATAATCTTTTGCTCAGTGATTATCATGGAGTAAATATACTGATACTGTGTGCCCAGAATTACTCCACTTAGGCTAACTTCCTTCTTAAGGTGCTTCTCAAAGTTCACCGTCAGGGCTGGACTACAGGAACCACCACCAGAAGTAAAAGGCACTCAGTATAAATTACTTTCCCACTTAGCTACGGTGTGGAATCATATGGCAGCACAGTGCCTCTAGTCCATCACCAGCATAATGTCTGGACTAATTCTGACACACGACTGACCCATGAGTGCGACTGACCCATTTAAGTTGGCAAAGCATCGATTGCCACCAGCAGGTGTGGAAGGTAAATATGATCCTGGAAATTAGGCAAGGACAGAGTAAGAAACTAGCAATCCCATTCCTTGCACTGCTCAGTAAACTACTTTTCTTTGATTTGTAATGTATTGCACAATTTTGCATACTGAAAACATACTTCTTAGACATTTGGATATGTTTTACAGGATGGATGTGCTGGGAACACCGTTTTCCACTTAGTTGCACGAGAATCATGTGATCCCAACTTACTTGTGATGCTGCTTGCAAAAACCAGCTATGCCAGTAACATCATAAATGAGAAAAATTTCAATGAAGACACGCCTCTACACATGGTTGCAGCAAATCATTCCATTTCTCCAACACGTCAGCGGATTGCTGTTCAGCATCTGATTGAATCTGGAGCTGACCCAAAAATTAAAAACAAGAGTCAAAAGGCACCACTTAGTCTTGTACCAACTGAAAGGAAGCAGGTATTGTCTAATATAATAACCACCATATATGTAACATCTAACAACCCTACCACAACAAAGGTCAAAATTTAATAATGATTATGGTGTTGCTCATGCTGCTAAATACTGCATTTTTGGGCAACAACAAAGTTATTATGTGGCAGGTGTCATTACAGCACAGTTAATAAAGTCATTTCATGTAATAATGAATAAACTAGGCACTCATCTTTTCGTGTTTCCCACTCTGGTCTCGTTGTAAAATCATGGCTCAATCGTCGAAAATCTAGGTGGTGATGATTCCAAGCTCGGATGCAAAGAGGCATAGGTTTTATTCTGCTATATTCAAAAGTTTTATAGATGTGTTTCACAAACCATTCTTGAAGATTACACTTTTGCAGGACAATGGTGATGTAAAAAAGTAATCATCACTCTGAATTTAAGTTACACTTCTTTTTTATTACTTTTGTTGCAATATCACGTAACACACAAACCATCACTTCACAATACAAAACATACTTGAAAACATCTTCCTCACTGTTAAAGTTCACATATTATAAGCTGACTACAATACGTGTCTTTCCAACATGATGTCCAAGACTCGACCTTCTCAAGGTCCGCCTCTCTAACTCTCTAATAACTGCTTACGTGCCCAAAAATCAGAGTTACAAGTACATCAAAGATCATAGTGACAAAAGAAAGAATACACATAAGAATAATATCATTGCAATATAAACATATTGATGTATCAAAGTACCTCTACATTAATGAAACCAAATCTGAATGTTGCCTCAGAAATATGTCAACTACTTTACAGAAACACAGTAGAATATTGCTGGTATCGAGAGGTTGAGTTGAGGTGCTGTAATGGTTATGTAATTCAAGTACCATTACAAACACCAGAGTACTACTAAATAAATTTTCACTTTATGGAAGGACTTCTCTGGCTAAAGTGCTGTTTCTTCTTCTTGTTGTTATTCTTCCTAAGTTTCACATAAAAATCTAAATACACTGGCCTGCAAAAGTTAATGATAAGTTAGTTAAAGTAATATAACATGTTAACTACTCAGTGGAAATGGTGAAACCACTCACTCACCAAAGATTTGTACCAAAAGACTGGAAAGTTGCACAGGTCACATCAGTATTGAAGAAAGGAAATAGGAGTACTTACAGACCCATATCTCTAATTAGATTTGCAATAGTATTTTGGAACATATACTGTGGTCAAATATTATTAATTACCTCAAAGGTAATGATGCGTTGACACACAGTTAGCACGGATTCAGAAAATATCGTTCTTGTGCAACACAACTAGTTCTTTATTCGCACAAAGAAGTGAGTGCTGTCAGCAGAGGATCTCAAGTTGTTTCCATATGTTTAGATTTCCAGAAGGCTTTTGACACCATTTCTCTCAAGAGACTTCTAATCAAATTGCATGCCTGTGTGGTGTCGCTTCAGTTGTGCAATTGGATTCGTGATTTCCTGTAAGAATGGTTACTCTACATAGTAGCTGATGAAAAATCGTCAAGTAAAACAGAACTGATACCTGGACATGATATTTATATGGTGCAAAAAGTGGCAATTATCTCTGAATGAGGAAAAGTGTAGCTGCTCCAGCAGGTGCATAACATTTCTTTTGTGAATGCACGCAAGTCTTTGTACGGGGAGTTACCACTTTATTTGGGCTCAACCATTCCTTTCTTTTCCTAATATTAGTGCACAAATACAATTTCTCATGAGCAGTAATGATACAGAATAGGAATGGTAGGTGTTGTCCACTAGCCAATTTATGGCAAACAAGCAAAGATACATATATCGCCCCTTGCTGATTTAGTGATTTTGGCATACCAGTGCACCTGATTTTTGAAGCTTCCCCATTGCCTGCAAATATCACACGATGGTGGTATGATCACAGTTCATCACATTTGCCAGTTTTTGAGTACACTGACATGGATCATTGTGGATTAATGCAATTAAATGATTTTCATCAAACACTGAGGTGTTTTTGAACATGGAGAGTCACTAATGTCAAAATTCCCTCCTTAAAATGAGAAAACAATTTTCTTGCCATGCTCTTCCCAGTGATATTACCCCATACATGGTGCAAGTGTTTCTGGCTGCCTCCACTGCTGTCAGCCCTCTACTGCAATCAAACAGAAGAATATCTTTGAAGTATTTCTCCACTTGGCACTCCATTTTCTAGTGGCCACACCTCCACTCACTATGTCCAAATGACAAAATGACAATATGTAAACTCAAATAGCAAAAGTGAATTACAAATAGAAAATGACAATTGATAAATAAGCCCATAGCCACTGGAATACCAATGTGGAAAACAAAATTGCTATGAACTTATGTATTAACCTAATATACATTACAAGCTACGTATAACACATGATACTTTTCAGTTGCTTTGATATGCTTAGAACTTCAATGGTAACAATCTTGTCAGATGCTTATCTGAATGAGCATATAACTAGACTGATTGTACCTGCTATCAAGAACAACTCTGACATGATTCACAACTCCGTTGGTGGAACCGAACCACAGGAATATGAGTAAGGGTCGCGAGAAAGGCGGAGATCTTCAGCAAAGAAAACACAGACCAACCAACTTTCTGGGAAGTGACTGAAAGAAACAGCATTTCCCTCATGTACATGCTTACGTAGCCATATTCCTCATACCTGTGTTCTCAGTTGTAGTGCTAAATCAAATACTGATGATGGTGAGTGCAAAATCCTACCACTGTTATGTAAATCATAACACTGTCAGAGCTATGATAGTTTGTTACTAGTATACATCTTAACTTTAACTGCATGACACATGTTCTTCTCAATTTTTTCGACAAATGTTTTTAAAGTGCTATATTCATCCGAACTGCAATTTCTTGCATGTTATGGTGATCTGCTTTACTAGGTACTGATGCAAACAAATTATTGTTATATTAAAATATTTTATATATTTTATTGTTATTTTAATTAAAAATAAAGGCATCTGTGTAATGTTTCAAGATATTGGTGGTAGGGTGATAACAGAGAGAGACAGTAATAAATTATGACTCTCCTCTTCCTCCCCCTCCCCCCACTCTTTTAACTAGTTGTAATATTGCATGGGTGATCACAGTCAGATGTCACAAAATTGAACAATTCATTAATCCCTGCCACCCTCCTTCCCACCCTCACTGGATGAAAACCAGGTGGTTATAATTAAAGTGATGGTGTTCTGAATGATGCAGTGCAGGCTGCGTACATCATAGGATTCTGAAACATGGTAGATGTGTTCACAAATCACTGTGTTCATGGAGTATGCTGAGAAAATAATAGTTCCACTTTCTGCCACCAGGTGAAAATATAGTGCTGTAAGTAGTCAGAATGTGAAATGTTTCCTGTTTTGATGTCAGTATTCTGTTTGTCGCTTGGCGGTGTGTGTTGATTTCTTTTGTGATGTGAATGTTGGTATAAAGGGTTAAAAAGGTTGAAGTTTTCTGTGTGAAACACCATGGCTATTGAGAAGAAAGATCATGCACTGGTAAAGTTGTTTTATCAGAACAACCACAATCAGAACAACTGCATTGTGGGAATATCATTGACAGAAACAGCTGCAAAGGAGGCCCCATGTCAATAAATGGGCTAAAGAATATGATCAAGAAATTTGAAGAAACAGGTGAATTAGGTGTGCAGCAGGGGAAGGGAGTTGGCCCATTCCCATGGCAGTTGTTGATGAGGTTGCTTTAGCTATAGCTGACTGCAGCCAGTGCTCTGTCTGTGTCATGGAAATTGTCTCTCCTTGTAAACAGTTCAAAAGATTTTGTAATGATTTTTACACTTGTATTCCTACAACATTCAGAATGTGAACCAAATGAAGCTTCAAGATAGGCATATTCTTTGGATGGACAAGGCACTTTTTACTCTGCACTGTGCTTTGAATGCACAGAACTGTTACATGTGGGGTTCTGCTCCACCACATGTTGTCCAGAAACATCAACTGCTTATAGCTTGTGTAACTTTTTGGTATGGTTTCTCAAGCACCTTTATTCTCAGTCTTTTTTCCCCTCTGAGGAGAATAGATGGCACCTTGCAGACCTGTTAGGTGTACAGTGACATCTGCACATCATAAGGGCCTCATTGTGGAACAGATTATTCCATCTTTTCAAGAACACTACTGTGTCCACACCACTATTTTCATGCAAGATGGTGTGTCACCACATGTCACTTGCCAGGTGAAATATTTGCTTTGAGAAATCTTTGGTAATGACTCCAACACATCTAGGCAATTTCGAGGTGTGTGGTCTTCCACATCCTCTGACCCAAATCCATGTGACTTCTGGTTGTGGAGGTATCTCAAAGATCATGTCAATCAGGGTTGTATTCAGATTGTTACTGATCTGAAGGATGGCATACGGCTGCGCGGAATTAGCCGAGCGGTCTAAGGTGCTGCATTCGTGGACTGTGCGGCTGGTCCCGGGGGAGGTTCGAGTCCTCCCTCGGGCATGGGTGTGTGTGTTTGTGCTTAGGATAATTTAGATTAAGTAGTGTGTAAGCTTAGGGACTGATGACCTTAGCAGTTAAGTCCCATAAGATTTCACACACATTTTTTTTTATTTATTTATTTATTTATTTTTTTTATGGCATATTGCTCTAATTACACAGGCTGTGTTGTGAGCATTGACCGTGCTATGTTTATGTTGCTGATCAGGAGACTGTATTGAATACATGTCATAACTTGTGACCATATCCTAATAAATGCACCCATGGCACATTCTGACTGCTTACAGTGCGATATTTTCACCCGTTGGCAGAAAGTGGAACTATTATTTCCTTCACTAAATTCCATGAGTGCACTGATTGATGAACATGCCCATTTCAACATCCTACAATGTATGCAGCACTCTGAACACTGTCGGCTTAATTATAACTATCCAGTATCTGCAGGCACCCGCGGAAATGGATATCGTGTAGGTAGAGTGTGCCACACGCGGTGAATATGGGGTTTGTTCCAGTAATTGATACTTCCACAAGGCCTGAGTAGTATTCATGAGTTATTATTGCACTCTTTGAAAGACAACTAATAAGAAGATTTTAAATCTCAGAAAAGACTGCATATAATCCTACATGCAGATGAAATTGATGTCATCTTTCTTGGTGCTTATACCTATGTTTTGTAAAATAACACAAACTGACTTTTCTATACAGCTAAATTGTTTCCTTTTGTGTTTAGCACATGTGTGTATTGTATTAATTTTTTGTGCTCTCATTTGCAGGACATTAAGAATGTGTTATATCATAGGAGACAAGTTATATCCCATTAGTGGAATATGGGAAGTACAGCAAGGACAATTTCTTTACACAGTAATGTGGGAAGAAGACTAGTGTATTATGAAAAAGCTTCCTTAGATCATTATAGTGTGAGAATAATTTCATTTACTGCCACTGAGTGCTTTTCTCTGGATTTATGCTTGTTGGTTATTGCACACTATTTCTGTGGAACGCTACATGTATATTTTTTAAATGTTAAAACTGTTACACAGTTGATTCACTTGAGCTTGTGTGTGTGTGTGTGTGTGTGTGTGTGTGTGTGTGTGTGTGTGTGGGTGTGTGTGGGTGTGTGTTTGTGTTTGTTGGATACGTTTTTTTTATATGTATGAGCAAGAGAGGGAGTGAAAAATCTTCATTCTTGTATTTGTAGTAGTATCAAAAATGTTTTATCACTTTAAGTAGAAATTGTAGGTGAAGCATTTTCACATATAGTTATTTTATACTGAAAATACATAATGTTCTGTGATGCTTCAGATTAACACTCATTCTTGTTTTATATTCTGATGTAAGTGTGCATATCAAAACTGAACTGAGAACCATGTAACTTAAAACATTATTTGAATAAAGTGAAAAAATTTGTAAATAGAAAAATATCTTTGTCTGCAAGCAGCATGCTACAAGGGTATTTGAATTCTGAACTGACTTAAATGAGTAATAGGGATCCTTGGCATAGAAAGCAACTTGAAGAGTTGAAAACAAGTAAGTCATTTGGTCTGAATTAAATCCCAGTTCAGTTTCCCCTTACTTACCTTGCATTTATTGTGAATCTCTTGCACAGTGCAAAGTACCAAGTGACTGGAAAAGCAAAGGGGACCCCTGTATATAAGAATAGTAAAATAACAGACCTGCAAAATTACAGTCCAATATCCTTAACATCCATTTGCAGCAGAATTCTTGGATATATTCTCAATTAGAATATAATAAATTTCCTTGAGACAGAAAAGCTTCTGTCCACAAATCAGCACGGATTTAAAAAAAAAAAAAAACATAATTTGTGTAAAACCCAGCTTGCTCTGCTCTCACATGATATCGTAAAAACCATGGATGGAAGGCAGTAGGTAGATTCCCTATACCTAGATTTTTGGAAAGTGTCTGACATGGTACCCCACTGAAGATTGTTAATGAAGCTACAAGCAATTTAGATAGGTTCCCAGATATGTGAGTGGCTGAAATACTTCTTAAGTAATAGAACCCAGTACATTGTTGTTGATGGTGAGTATTCTTCTGGGACAAGGGTATTGTCAGAAGTACCCAAGGAAAGTGTGATAGGACTGCTCTTATTCTCTACTAGCTGAGAAACCCAGCATTGCCTGTGTATTTATCTGTTGTTGCACCAAAGACTTCATATATGTGAAATACATTTTTTACTTACAAAGGTTCTTCATATGTAAGTTCAAAGTTGTATGATTGGGGATATGAAGAAGAGATTGCTTGTTTCTCAAAAACAGGAGAGCTGCCCATGTGAAAAGCAACTTACAGTAAGTTTCACAAGCAGCGTCTGACCTTATGCTTTTGTTCACAGACGTGGCATAACATAAGCGCATCAGGAACTGTAAATGTGGAAAGCAAAATGCTAAAATGTTACTTATAAGTGGGATTCTGGGTATAAAATCTCACTTCCCATCAAAATTTCTAATTCTATGGCGTTTACATTAGAGCGAAGTAAGGGAGAGAAGTAACTATAAGCCTCTGTGAATGAAAGATTCTGAGGAGCGACATAATTCATGATACCCTTGATCAGAGTTACATTGTGCCTCACTTTTTTGGAAGAAGGTTTTAAGGGTGAGTTAAAGCCTGATGCTCTCAAGCCACAGCAAGTCTCACTCCAAGATCTGATTCTTGAGACTGCATAGTCCTCAGTTTTTCAGCTGTTCTTATGTGTTCAAAAAGACTTGACTGTTTCCTATGCATGTTTGTTCTTAAACAAAAGAAAATTGAAATGAAATGAGTAGGTACCCAGATCACAAAGCAAACTTAATAAATTCATTTTTCCTAGCAAAGAGTATAAAAAAACTATTGAAAGAAGCAAAGAAATGTTGTCAAGTTTTTAACACGCAAAATGAAGTCCGTAAATCCGTATATCATAGCCAATTAAACGCCCAAACTACTAAGCTGAGGAGATGCTTTTAGCTAGAACTTTCACCCGCTGACTACAATTGTGTACATTAATTCTGCAACAGAAATATTTCTTCTCAATGGAAACCTCATGTACAAATCTGTGGATGTTCAATCTTTATCTCATTCGTAAGTGCCCCCCACTTGTTGGGCATCACTGTAAAAATATTGACAGGTGAATGCATTGGTGTGCAGCAGCTTGCAATTGCCAGATTTCATAATACTTGTTGGTCAGTTATACTTCACAGTATAATCAAATATGGTCGCAGATACTAGACTGTTGCATGGAGGGTTGTGAATTCAGCACTCACCTGAACTGTAAAATTTCTATATTTGGTTCGAGTACATTCTAGAAGTATCCAAAAATGTCAAGAATAATTGTACTGGAATGTTCTGTAACTGTATATATACCATATGTGTTCTGGCCGGAGGCAGTTCACTCTGTGCTCTTGTATGTGCAAGTGCTGAGTAAACCTTTGTTAAGTGGAGTTAGTGTTCATCATTCAGCTAATTACACCTTCTTCTACATTACATTATTCTGGTGGAGATGCTGGGTATTGGAACTTGTGGTAGCGCACATTACTGACGACACAGTGGCTCCCATCAGGCCACGACAGAGCTGCGATTTACGTGTCGAGAAACCTGAGTTTGAGCCATATTCAACAGATCCCAATCTACTGGCACCAGAAGCAGAAGAAGAAGAGGATGTTATCATGACAACAACAGTGTGCCACCATATGAGACATCTGTCTGCGTTCTCTGGTGACAATGGTCAAGACTGAAACAAGTGGCTGAAGGTATATGAACGTATAGCCAAATTTAACAAATGGGATGACACCATGTGTTTGGCTAACGTATTTTTCTACTTGGAGGGCACTGCCAAGCAATGGTATGAGAACAACGAGGAGAAGTTCACAAGCTGGGAAGTATTCCAGGCGGAACTGCACAAGTATTTTGGCGACACACAAAGGCAGAACTGCAAGGCTGAAGATAAATTAAAGTGCAGGTCACAGTGTCCAGGAGAAACTATACCATCCTACGTTCAAAAATTCTTGGAGCTGTGTAAAATAGTGGATCCTAGAATGAAGGAGGGAGATAAGGTTGCACTTCTCATGAAAGGTGTTGCTGAGGACATGTATCAAGCCTTACTCCTGAAGAAGGTTTCGACAGCAGACGACTTCGTAAAATGGTGCCAGTATATCGAGACAATGCATCAAAAAAGAATTACATGCAAGAAGTTTGAATGGCTTCCAAATGTCATATCGATGTCTGTGATGGAGGAAGGAACTGATTTCACAAGTGTTCTACGTCAGATAGTTAGAGAGGAAGTTCAGGAGGCACTTGGATTGCATGGCCAGCAAAAAACTTACACTTAAAGAGGTCATAAGGGAGGAAGTGGAACAGACATTGAACCCAATCTCTCTTCCTTCATTTCCCTTAAAAACAGTGAAAACGTTGAGACCCAGGCAAAGTTACGTTCCTACAATGCCACATGAGGAACCTGTTTGGGCACCAAGGAAGACTGATGTCTGGAGGACCCAGGATAACCAACCAATATGTTTCCATTGCAGATGACTGGACATTTGGTGCACTATTGTCAAGAAAGGTGGTGGATATTTGATGACACCCGTGCCAGAAGACAGCAGACCGATCTTAGCCGACGCCAACTCTGGGACGACGAAAATGAACAAGAAGATGGAGGTGCAGGATGACATAGGTCACCATTGCCACAAGCTAGCCGCTGGAGAGGACACTCCCCAACACATTGATCAAGATCTTTATTGCTATTTAGAAGCTCCAGCTGATCACCTAGCCGCCACAACGTGGAAAACTAAGGGATGTGACCTTCCTTGGAAGTGACGCCGCTGAAGAGAAAAATTCTCTGCTGTCAATCACTACAAAAATGATAGGAAACTACGTTGATATCCTCATGGATGGCCAATCAGCCCAAGCTCTTATGGACTCTGGAGCATCACATTCAGTCATTTCAGTGAAGTACCATCACCAGTTGCCGAAACTGTATTTGTTGACAGCAAAAAATATCTGCTGAAGGTGGCTAACGGGAAATATGTAAAACCTACAAGAAAATGTGTCATACGTGTGGGTCTAAGTGGCCATACACAGCCCTTAGAATTCTAGAATTCATCATCTTACAAGAGTGTAGTCATGATGTCATTCTCGGATGGGAATTTTTGAAAGGTTCTCAGGCAATTATAGATTGTGGTCGCTCGAAGATTATGCTGGACGAGATGAGATACTGTGGACAGGAAGATGCGCATCCAAGTGTGTGGAGACTATGTGTGTTGGATGAAGTGATCATTCCTGTAGTCAGTGCTAGAAAGGTAACTGTCATGTGTCATGCCATGCATTAACCCTTTGATCTTGTAGTGGAATGTAAGAGAAGCATACCGTTGAAGAATGACTTGGTCATTTCAGCCTCTGTCATCTTGTTTAAGAATGGATTCGGTGAATTTTGGCTAGTTAACTGTCACCGAGAACTGCAGATCGTTCCAAGATGCATGTGTATAGCAAATGCTGAGCCGTTAATTGCCGAATAGCTGAGCATCATAGGAACCTCCCATGCCGAATCTGTGGGTGAAATTGACACTACCACTATGAGACAAGATCTTTTAGCTTGGTTATCACCCGATCTCACTAAGGAACAACAGAAGAAACTACTTGCCATTCTTCAAGAGTTCTCTGAAAGCTTCAATCCACAGACGAAGAGCAAATCAAACAAATCAACAGTGAAGGATTGGATTAGCACTGGAGACCATCAACCAATAAGCCAGTGAGCATACCATGTGTCAGCAATGGAACATCAAATAATTCATGATGAGGTAGAGAAAATGATCAAGAATGACATCATTCATCCTTCACAGAGCCCATGGTCATCACCAGTGGTTCTCATCAGGAAGAAGGATGGCAGTTGGCACTTTCATGCTTATTACAGGAAGCTTAATAAGATATCTAAAAAGGACGTTTATCCCCTTTCACGAATTGATGATACACTACATTATCTGAAGGGGCTAAGTTTTTCACAAACATGGACATGTACTAGGGATACTGGCAAATTAAAGTAGATGAAGCTGATTGTGAGAAAATGGCATTCATCTCCCCTGACGGCCTGTATGAGTTTAAGGCAATGCCATTTGGTTTGTGTAATGCACCAGCAACTTTTGAATGGGTGATGGATAATCTTCTAAGTCACCTGAAGTGGACGGTGTGTCTTTGTTATTTAGATGTTCTCAGAGACATTTGATGAACATGTAAAAAGATTGAGGGCCATTCTTAAGTGCCTCCAACAAGGCAGACTGAAACTTAAGCCAAGAAAGTGTCTCTTTGGAGCAAAAGAAATCAAAATACTTGGAAATCATTGTGTCAACAAAGGTGTGTGGCCAACCCAGAAAAGGTGAGATCTATAACGGAATTTCCTATTCCTAAATATATTAGAGATGTGAGAAGATTCCTTGGATTATGTTCTTATTACCATTGTTTTATCAAAGACTTTCATATCAAAGACAGGCCACTCCAAGAGTTGTTAAAAGCCGATGCTAAATTTATCTGGGGTGGTGCTCAGCAAGATTCTTTCAATGTGCTGTGAAAAGCTCTGATGACTGACCCTGTACTTGGTCTGTATGATGAGAGAGCACCTACAGAACTACACACAGATGCCAGTGGGTATGGAATTGGTGCTATTCTGGTGCTAATTTCAGAAGGAAAAGAGAAGGTTTTAGCCTATACTTCTAGGACACTTACAAAAACCAAGAGAAAACTACAGAAAGACAATGTCTTGCTGTGACCTGGACCATGTGCAGATTTCAACAGTATCTGTATGGAAGGCCATTCACAGATGTTACAGACCATCATTCACTTTGTTGATTGACAAGTCTTAAGGATCCAACAGGACGACTTGCCAGGTGGGCACTACATCTTCAGGAGTGAGACATTACCATAGCATACAAAAGTGGAAGAAAACACCGAGAAGCCGACTGTCTCTCAAGAAACCCTGTGCAAGAGCATCAAGACTTTGATGAAGATAGTGACTGTCTCACTGCACTCCACGATCTCTCTGCTGAGCAGAAGAAGGACGCCAAGATATCTCAAATTATGCTTGCCTTAAATCGGTCAGAGGATGTGAGAGGACATCTTAAGGTAGTTAATGGATTACTTTGCAAGAAAAACTTTGATCCGTTTGGATAGTGGTGGCTACCAGTGATTCCTAAACATATGTGCCTAGATGTTCTATAGAAATTCCATGACACAGCTGAGGGTGGACACTTAGGATTTATTAAGACATGAAATAGGATCTGCAAGAGATTATTCTGGCTAGGTTTATTTAGGAGTGTCCGTCACTATGTGTTGCACTGTCAAGAGTGCCAGAAGTGAAAGACAGTTCCTCAGAAACCAGCTGGCTGACTCATACCAATTCCATCAGCCAAAACACCTTTCCAGCATGTTGGGATTGACCTCCTCATATGATTTCCATCTGCTAGAGGCAATAGATGGATTATTGTGTGCACTGATTATCTGACACGCTATGCCATTACAAAAGCCAAAAAAACAGCCAAAGCATTCGAGGTAGCCAAATTCATCGTGGAAGACATTGTATTAAAACATGGTGCCCCAAGGTCATTAATTTCAGATCGAGGGAAAGTTTTTCAATCGAATCTTGTGACAGAGATAAACCGTCGGTGCAACATTACTCATCACATGACAACTGCCTTCCATCTGCAAACTAACGGCCTTACTGAATGCCTTAATAAGACCTTGGCTGACATGCTATCAATGTTCATCAATGTTGAGCAGAGTAACTGGGATGAGGTGCTACTTTTTGTGACGTTTGCCTATAGCACCACCAAACAAGACACCACAGGTGTGACTCTTCAAGCTTTCCTGGTGGATGGGTTTTAAATAGTCTTCACGGGTTTGCCGCCGGCAAACATCCTGATGACATGGATGATGACTACATTGGCCAAGTGTTAACCAGAGCTGAGGAAGCTCGGCAGTTAGCTTGACTTTGGAAGCTGTAGGCTCAAGAAAACAATCGCCGAAAGTATGACGCGAGCCACCACCCTGTTGTCTACCAGCCTGGTGACCTCGTCTGGATGTTCACTCCTGTTCGGAATGTTGGTCTCTCTGAGAAGCTCCTCAGGCATTACTTTGGACCTTATAAGGTTGTAAAACAGTTGTCTGATGTTACCTATGAAGTTAAAGATTTCGATCTCAGCACAAGATGATGAAAGATCAGAGATATGGTCCATGTCCTTCGAATGGAGCCCTATAAGATTCCTGCAACCCAGGGTAAATTTGAAGCTCCAGCGACAGGCAACAAGTGGAAAGGTTATGAAGAGTGTAGCAGCAAAGGAAGTTTTAAGAAGATCACCGCCAGGGTGAACATCAGTCACTGGGAGTCAGAGTATGCAGGACCGATGATTCATTCCAAGACTAGGAGGATGTAATACCGAGATGCTGTTCTCTTAAGGAGGGAGCGATGTCACAGAAGAAGCTGAGTAGCCCAGTCACCATGGTGTAGTAGTTATGATACTGGACTGTTGCATGGAGGGTTGTGAATTCAAAACTCACCTGAATCGTAAAACTTTAATTTCTATATTCAGTTCGAGTACATTCTAGAAATATCCACAAATGTCGAGAATCATTGCACTGGAATGTTCTGTAACTGTATATACACCATATGTGTTGTGACTGAAAGCAGTTCACTCCACGCTCTTGTATGTGCAAGTGCTGAATAAACCTTCGTTAAGTGAAGTTAGTGTTCATCATTCATCTAATTACACCTTCTTCTTCATGACAATGTTATATTATTGTTATTTTGCATGGTGATTATTGAATTATCATGGTATTTATTACAACAGTAAATACTTCAAAAATAACTATTTTAGTCCACAAAAAGAAGCCAAGGGAATGAATTATATATTGAAAGTGGGTACATATGTTTGTATAAATCTTGCTGCATCTGAAATCATTAAAAAATCGTCTAAGAGCATTAGAGCATAAGGAAAAATTTTCCTTCCTCCAGAAAAAATTCATGTCTGAACAGGTTAAATTGTGATATATTTCTTTTCTGTGCACAATGTTTATGAAATGAAACCTACATGTTGACCCAAGCTATGTTCACGTTACCTTTGAAAACCCCAGGAAAATTTGTCCATTAATGTTTTCATCAGGTGAGAATCAATAGGCTAAGGCTGTATGGGAGGGAATGTTTGACATGTAAAGGATGGCAACTGTCAAAATGTGAGTACTATTGTGCATTAGTAAGTTTAATGTGGACAGAAGCGTGTAGCTGGCCTTCAGTGAGGATGAGATCAACATCAAGGAAAGTGGCACAGGATTTGGAATAATACCTTGCGAAATTTAATTGGGAGAAGCTGTTCAGAGATTCCAGGAATTTTTACACATCAGCCTCACTATGAATCCATATGGTAGAGATGTCATCAATGTATCTAAAACAAATCAGGGGCTGAAAAGTTATGGATCCCAGGAAAGGTCCCTTTGAGCGACCCATGAAAATGTTGGCATAGGTAGGAGCCGTCCTGGTTCCCATGCCCATAGCCATGATCTGTTTGTATGTCTGACATTCTTCTCTCCATGTCAAATTTTCCCTCCCATACAGCCTTGGCATTTGAGGCAAACGTATTTGTTCAGATTCAGACTATTTACAGCAATACACCATCATTCTCACCTTGTATGTCTGACATTCTTCTCTCCATGTCAAATTTTCCCTCCCATACAGCCTTGGCATTTGAGGCAAACGTATTTGTTCAGATTCAGACTATTTACAGCAATACACCATCATTCTCACCTCAGACTTCACTGGACGTAATTACCGCACCAGCCTATTTCAGAAGCATATTTCCTGGGCCTTCACACCCAATTCTAGTACTGCTGATTTCTCCAAAAAGCAACTTCAGAGCACGCCACTGGTCTCTCAGTATTATCCTGATCTGGAATGTATTAATCAGCTACTTTGATAAGGCCATGACTTGCTAAAATCATGCCCTGAAATGAGACCCATTCTGTATGAGATTTTGTCCACCACACCTAGTATGGTTTTTTGTTGCCCTCCCAATCTCCAGAATCTGATTCTTCTCCAGACACCAGTTTCTCAGAACTCCACAGGTGAGAACTAGCACTACAGCATGTCCTTCATTCTCACCACCCATCTGGCCTCAATTTCTTCTGTCTCAGCATTTTGTCACAGTAACTACTCCTTTTTACACTCCACTTTAGTTTTCTACATCTTTCATTTTCTTACCTGTCTATTTTTCACTGTCCCCTTCCTACCTCTGTTACATAAATGCACTTTGCTTTTCACTCCTATTAATTTGTACATGATTTTTTAGCAGTAATATCTGTCCTGTTTTCCACCTTAAAGCTCTCAGGGTTTCAAATCTTGTCCAGTGCAGTCCCCAACAATCAGTGTTTCCTTCTCACCCCATCTGGTAAGTCTCCCCTGACGTGATTTCTGAAATCTACCCCTTTTCCTAGATCTCTCCAGTCCTTTCCCTTCACTCCTCTTCCTTCCCCTTCAACCCTTCTGCCTGAAGAAGAGCCACTGCCTCTGAAAGCTTGCCTAGTTATAACTTTTTTATGCATGTGTTTTCCTGCCACTTGGTATGTTTTTTTATACGTCCAGTTGCATTATATTAACTAATACCAAACATGAATTCTTCAATTATGTCTGTGCCCTACATAAACCCTTGCAAACGTGATATTGCTTTATGTATGTTGTTGACATTTTCATACTGTCAACAGTCAAATGATGGACAGAGGACAGCCGTGCTTGATGGACTAATAAATCATGGGACAGTATTTCTGGCTAGTACTTACTTTCAGGAGGTGAATTGTGTAATACTGGCAATAAACATATATAAAAGTAAAAGTGTCTGTTGACTGTACCACACAATTCCTTACAGAAGTTAAGTGCTCTCCAGCAGTTATGCCCCATTATTTAATAGTTTTATGGATCTAATTTTCTTGTGACACAACTACTTGATGGGGTTGAATAAGTGCTGCACAAAGTTCTTGCTGCATCATATTTGTCAGTCTCAAGTTTTTGAAGACTTTTTCCATTGTCATCATCAGGAGATATTTCAGTAAGCTGTTACATAATTCAGTTGGACGAGTTATGTCATAAAAACATCATGGAGTCATGGTGTGATGAAGCAATCTGGGATATTTTTACTTTCCCTCTTGTTTTGCCATCTGACTCCTTAAATTCATTTTCTCAGTTTTAAGGAAACAGGAAAGGGAAGGGGAAACTGGCTGGGGTAATAGCAGGAAATTTAAGGGGGGGAGGCACTGCCATGAATGGTAAAATACCAGTGGATACAGGTGTTGGAGCAGCACATTTTTTAGGATAGGTAAGACAGAAAGATGTCAAGTTCTACGAGAGGTCAGGATTGAAACAAATCTTCAGTTTAGGAAAGAAATTAAACAGCACAATTCTAGCACATTGGATCACCAATCACAGCTATCAATTATAAATTTTCACCAATCACCAGAAATTTTATCTCCACCATGTTGTATCTCAGTCCTAGGTAATTGCATTGATGAATTAAAGTCACCCAACCCAATTGACATAATCTGCCTCTCTGAACACCATGTGACCACTGGTATAGGAACTAGGCCTAAGCACAATGAGAAACTCAGACAGGAGAGTACTGCAAATGTTAGACTAAGGAAAGGTTCTCATAAAAGTATAATTAAAAATAATGTAAGTATATTTCATCAAAATATTGGGAGTTTAAAGAATAAAGTAGATGAGCTTCTGGTTTGTTTAGAAGATTTAGAAGCTGAGAATGAAATAGATATACTATGCCTGTCTGAGCATCACATTGTTACTGATATGGATAAGGTAAATGTAAGTGGTTATAAGCTCTCTGCACATTTAATGAGAGAAAATATGGAGAAAGGAGGAGTTGCCATATATGTCAAAAATTATCATTGTGCAAAAAATATAGAAACAAAAAAGTTTTGTGTAGAGAAACATATAGAAGCATGTGCCTGTGAGCTTAAATTAAATAAAGGAACATTTATAATTGTAACTGTATATAGGTCCCCATCAGGAAATTTTCATCTATTTCTGAAAAATTTGGACTCCTTGTTGTGCTATCTGTCAGACAGGGGGAAGCAAATTATTATTTGTGGGGACTTCAATGTAGATTCTCTGAAAGAGGGTAATAGGAAAAATGACCTTGAAGTATTACTCGGTTCTTTCAATTTGACACCCGTTATTGATTTTCCTACTCGGGTGGTAAAGGATAGCAGCTCACTGATAGGTAACTTCTTTATAGACCAAGATAAGTTTAACCAGATAAATGCTCAGCCTGTTGAGAATGGTCTTTCTGATCATGGTGCACAGCTAGTTACAATATATGACATAGCTCCATTCAGCAATACTAAACAGTCCTCCAAAGTAGTACGTTCAGTCAACGATTTAACAATTGCAAATTTCAGGGAAAGCCTACAGCAGTTAGACTGGGAAAAGGTGTACTGTGAACCTGATGCCAATTTAAAATATAATTTATTTCATGACATTTTTGTAAATGCATTTGAAAACTGCTTCTGCAAGAAAATAGTTAAATATACTCGTAAGAAACCTTGTAACAAACCATGGCTTACTAAGGGTATAAAAATATCTTGTAACCGGAAAAGGGAAATGTATCTGACAGCAAGAAAGAGTAGTGACCCAGAAACTATCAAAAATTATAAAAACTACTGTGTTATATTAAGAAAAGTTATTAAAAAATCCAGGAGTATGTGTATCATGTCTGAACTCAGCAACTCTGATAATAAAATTAAAACAATTTGGAATATTATTAAAAGAGAAACAGGTCAACCAAGAGCAGAGGAAGACAGTATTACCATCAAATTGAATGAAAACTTTACGAACAAAAAGTCAGAAGTTGAAAATATTTTTAATAATCATTTTCTAAATGTTGTGGATATAGTAGGATCCAGGTGTTCATTAGAAGATGCTAGGCTGTTAATGGAAGAGGCCATACCTATGCAATTTGATACAATTGAAATCTCACCCACTTCTCCCTCTGAAATTAGGAAAATAATAAACTTGCTTAAAAGCAAAAACTCACATGGAATTGATGGCATTTCCAGCAAAATACTAAAAGCTTGTTCTCGACAGATAAGTAAGATTCTCAGCCACCTGTGTAATAGTTCTCTGGAACAAGGCATTTTCCCTGATAGACTGAAATATGCAATTGTATACCTTTGCATAAAAAGGGGGATAGATCTGATGTCAACAATTACCGTCCAATCTCCCTTCTAACAGCTTTATCCAAAATTTTTGAGAAAGTAATGTATTCAAGAGTAGCTTCACATATCTGTAAAAATGAAGTACTAACAAAATGTCAGTTTGGTTTCCAGAAAGGTTTTTCAACAGAAAATGCCATATATGCTTTCACCAGTCAAATTTTGAATGATCTGAATAACCGAACACCACCCATTGGGATTTTTTGTGATCTCTCAAAGGCTTTTGATTGTGTAAATCATGGAATTCTGCTAGACAAGCTCAAGTATTGTGGCATGAGTGGGACAGTGCACAAATGGTTTAATTCATACCTAACTGGAAGAGTGCAGAAAGTTGAAATAAGTAGTTCTCGTAACATGCAAAGATCAGCACATTCCTCAAACTGGGGAACTATCAAGAATGGGGTTCCACAAGGGCCAGTCTTGGGTCCTTTGTTGTTCTTATTATATATTAATGACTTGCCATTCTATATTCATGAAGAGGCAAAGTTAGTTCTCTTCGCTGATGATACAAGTATAGTAATCACACCTGAGAAACAAGAATTAACTGATGAAATTGTCAATACTGTCTTTCAGAAAATTACTAAGTGGTTCCTTGTAAACGGACTCTCACTGAATTTTGATAAGACACAGTACATACAGTTCCATACAGTGAATGGTATGACGCCAGTAATAAATATAGACCTTAATCAGAAGCATATAGCTAAGGTAGAATATTCCATATTTTTAGGTATGTCCATTGATGAGAGATTAAATTGGAAGAAACACATTGATGATCTGCTGAAACGTTTGAGTTCAGCTACTTATGCAATAAGGGTCATTGCAAATTTTGGTGATAAACATCTTAGTAAATTAGCTTACTACGCCTATTTTCACTCATTGCTTTCATATGGCATCATATTTTGGGGTAATTCATCACTGAGGAATAAAGTATTTATTGCACAAAAGCGTGTAATCAGAATAATAGCTGGAGTCCACCCAAGATCATCCTGCAGACATTTATTTAAGGATCTAGGGATATTCACAGTAGCTTCTCAGTATATATACTCTCTTATGAAATTTGTTATTAACAACCAAACCCAATTCAAAAGTAATAGCAGTGTGCATAACTACAATACTAGGAGAAAGGACGATCTTCACTATTCAAGATTAAACCAAACTTTGGCACAGAAAGGGGTGAATTATACTGGCACTAAAGTCTTTGGTCACTTACCAAATAGTATCAAAAGTCTGACAGATAACCAACAAGTATTTATGAAGAAATTAAAAGAATTTCTGAATGACAACTCCTTCTACTCCATAGAGGAATTTTTAGATATAAATTAAGAAAAAAAGAAAAAAAAACAAAAATATTAAAAAAAATAAAAACAAAAATAAAATAAAAAATAAAGAAAACAAAAAAACACAAAAAATTAAGTTATTATATTAACTTAAGTATGTTGTTAAATTAACCTAATTATGTCATGTATTGGAAAATTCGACTCGTTCCACATCATTACGAAATATCGTATTCATGATCCATGGAACTAGTATTAATCTAATCTAATCTTAACTAATAACAATTAATCTATTAATGAGGCTTATCAAAAGTTGATCAATAGTGCACTGGCCATATATAACCGTGTATTATTGGGGGGGTTGTAAACGATGAGAGTAAACTACTGTGAAATGCAACTGTGCACCTGTCGGCTACATCATTTACCATAGACAGTAGACACCCCCTACTTTATCTGCCAGTAAGTTGACACCAAGAACAAAAAACGAAAAAACAAAGGAGGCAATCATTGTTGCAATGGCACTCCTATGCTACCAGAGATAATGTCAATATCTTTTACTGAAGAACATTGGTAGCAATGCTGATCTTGTTAAATGATGAAAGATTAAATTGATTTCTCTGCTATCTGTCAGCATAAGTGTCTGTCCCCATGTACCACAATGGTCTTAGCCATTGTCTCAGTTAAAGTTGCTGTTACAAATTCTGATTTCGGCAGTATCTTTGTTGACAAAGTCACAGTAGGTAGATGCATGGGATAATATTCCTGTTTTATCAAACATAACATTTGTCTATTCAAGACATTGTGTTTGGCAACAATGTTTTGAAATCATTTTTACTGACAGACCAGTATAACTACTACCACTTTCATAACACATTTTATAAATTCCAGTAACACCAAAACCAATGCAAGGAAGGACTCCATGCTTTGTGGAAGGATGAAGATTTAATTGTGCTTCCCAATGACAAGGGAAGTGCCACCATTGTTCTTAATGTGACAGAGTATCATGATAAAAAAATAATGTTATTGTCTTTACAATATTGTGTGTACAAAACTATTAAACATAATCCTACTTTACCACTTAATATGAAACGGTGATGCTACTGAAGAATTCTGGTCTACTAGATCATATGATAGATATTCAGCGAAAGTAATCTTCTAGGCTGGCAGTGGCAAATTTCTTTATGGAGCATTACAAAGAACTAGTGTTTAATTCAGCTTCTCTTTGTCCATCTAATTTCTTTCATTATGTTAACATTATGATCTGGGCATGTGGAATCGAAGCTCTTCACTGGTTCATTAATCATATGAATAGAATGGACCCTGATATAAAAATCACCACAGAGATGGAGTGAGAAGGAAAATTACCATTTCGGATGTTACACTTGAAAGAAAAGCAGGTGGGCAACTATGGCACTCTGTTTGCTGGAAACCCACACATACTGACCTACAAGTCATGCTCAGAAAGCAAGTGTTCTAGATGTTTATATAGTTTTTAGAAAAAGTGTATTTGATAAAAATTACAGAATAATGTGGATATACTACTTAAATATTTTTCCATATAATCACAGCCCCATTCATGCATGTGGAAAGCTGTGGCACAAGCTTATTCATGTCCTGCTCGAACAATTTTCCCGCCGGCTCCTTCCCCTTCTTCAGAACCTCTTTCTGTACCTGCTTGTCAGTTGAAAATTTCATTTCACCCATGTGCACCTTCTGGGAGGTGAAAAGATGATACTCTTAAGTCCAGATGACTGTCTTTTTGTCTCAGGTGTGTAATGATCCACCCACGCTCCATCTCCAGCCACAATTGGACTCAGAAAAACTTCACCTTCCAGTTCATGTAAGTCAAGAAAGTCATGGGCACTATTGACCTAAATTTTCTTGTGCTAGTCTGTCGGCTGCTTTGGCGCCCCATCTTGTCTGCAGTTTCCACTAGCCCAACGTTTCTGTGAGCGATCTGTATAAAAGTATTCTGAAGAGTTGTAGAAACATGGCAGAATTTTCAGCCACTGTCAATCAGCGGTCTTCATGAACAGTTTGCTTGATTTTTTGTACCAAAATGGAATGTCTTCAACTCCTCTGCATGCCATGGACATTTCCTCTGCCTCCACCAAACACATTCATTCTGTCCATAACACCTTTGCCATAAACCATTGTGATTCATGAAACAATTTTGGTAAGTGTTACTCCTTTCATAAGTAGGAAGCGGTTCACAGTATGGGAACGAGATACGATTATTGGTTGAATGCAATAACTATTCCCATTAAATTCCACATAGAGATATATATTTCGCAGTAACTCATATACGAGGTGTGGCTAGAAAAAAACCGGACTAGTACTGGTGAAACAATAAAACGAATGCAATAAGGCTGAAAGTCGCGTGGCCTGTCACGTGACTCTCGCTCCGCCTACTGCTCGAGTTTCATCTGCCTCCTGCACTCAGTCTGCCCGTGGTGTCTGTTTTAAGTAGTTGACGTTTTGTCTGTGCATCGGAAAATGCTGAGTGTACAGAAAGAACAGCGTGTTAACATCAAATTTTGTTTCAAACTAGGAAAATCTGCAAGTGAAACGTTTGTAATGTTACAACAAGTGTACGGCGATGATTGTTTATCGCGAACACAAGTGTTTGAGTGGTTTAAACGATTTAAAGATGGCCGCAAAGACACCAGTGATGACACTCGCACTGGCAGACCATTGTCAGCAAAAACTGATGCAAACATTGAAAAAATCGGTAAACTTGTTCGAAAAGATCACCGTTTAACAATCAGAACAGTGTCTGAGTTAACAGGAGTTGACAAGGAAAGTGTTAGGCAGATTCTTCATGAAAGTTTCAACATGAACAAAGTGTGTTCAAAAATGGTTCCAAAGTGTCTCACAATTGAACAGAAGGAACGCCGAAGAATGATTTGTTCTGACATCCTGGAAAACATTGAAAGTGATCCCACCTTCTTACAAAATGTTATTACTTGCGATGAATCATGGTTTTTTACTTACAATCCCGAAACTAAACGCCAATCGATGCATTGGAAAAAAGCACGAATGTCAAAATCGAAATTCAAGGCAATGATGATTGTTTTTTTTGACATCAAAGGGATTGTGCACATTGATTGGGTACCAGAGGGACAAACAGTGAATCAGCATTACTACATTAGCATCCTGGCTACCCTACGTGAGCAAGTACGGAGGAAACGGAACGATTTGTGGAGAAAAAAGTCATGGATCCTTCACCAAGACAATGCCCCAGCTCACAGTGCGTTGTCAGTGAAGATGTTTTGGGAAAACACAACATTCCCATCTTAGATCATCCACCCTACTCACCTGATTTGGCCCCCTGTGACTTTTTTCTTTTCCCTAAAGTCAAGTCAGCTTTGAAAGGAACTAGATTTGAGACTGTTGAAGCAGTAAAAGAAAAAGCAACGGAAGTAATGTATGGACTTACCGAAAATGATCTGCAGCATTGCTATGAACAGTGGAAAATTCGCATGGAGCGGTGTAGAGACCGAGGAGGAGAGTACATTGAAGGAGATAACATGAAATTGTAAATAATTGTAAATAAATGTTTTTTTCCAGCATTAGTCCGGTTTTTTTCTAGCCGCACCTCATATGTGTACACAGCTTGCAATACAGAACAGAACTAAAAACTACCATGGAGGCTCGGCAGAACAATCAGAGTCCAGAGATGGTGTTAATTGTGGTCTATATGACCTATCGACGGCACACAGCTGCCCCCCCCCCCCCCACCCCCCCCACTGTACCAAGTACCACAGGTGAGACTTGAGGGAGGTCATGTGGGTGTTGGCGTCTGCAGTAGTCATGCGATTCGGCAGGCGCATGATCGAGGTTTCCATCTCGGTTGAGGCGGAGGTGGAGTGACTGGCAGCAGGTCCACCTCATAGTCAGTTAACCAGTGGAGGCGGATGATGCATCAACCAGCTCAAGAGAAGGTGTGTGAAACAGCCTGTGGCGTGGTGCAGGCGTGTCCATCCCATATGCAGATTGAGCCGTCTGACAAGATGAATTCACAGATTTCTGAAGGGGCGCACTCATGGGGGAGGGACAGGCTATGCACCACACTGGCATTTAACTGCCCGTTGGATGGCGAGGCTGTGGCGTCTGTTAGGAGCACGAGCACATGGTCATCGAAGGTGATGATCGACACATTGTCCATGCAGTGTGGTGGCATGTTGCAGAACATGTTGAATGTGGGAGAGTGAGTTTCCTTAGATAGTGAAGTGGCTGCAAAAACCGCACATGGGGTGGATCGTGACGTGCCTGGAAAACCTGTGAATGGCGACGATGAATCATGGGTTGTAGAAAACAGCACCATGGGATGAGAAAAAGCATTTTCAGGCTCTGTGGCAGAAAAGTCGTCAGGAGGGTCCGACTGAGGTGGCAGAGGGGCATCGGAGTCCACGAAAGCAGGTTTGAGCCTGTGCAATGAAACAGTTTGAGGGCGATCTTTAACCATAATGTCGAACATCATCTCGCCCCACCAGAGTACCTTAAAGAGGCTGAGGTAGGGTGATTGCAGGGGCTATCTAACGGAATCATCCCTGAGCATAACGTGGGAGCAAATGTTGAGTGTGGTTGGCACGTAAGTGTCTGGTGGGGAATGGCTGATAGGCGGGTGTAGCCGTGCGTGTTTGAAGTGAGTGCACATGCGACTAATGAAATCTGGAGAGGGGGGAAAATCCTCGGGTGCTTGAGGCATGATAAGTTCCCCTCGTAGGACTGGGTTCTTCCCAAAAACGAATTCAGAGATAGTTCCCGGTAAGTCTGGTTTAAAGGTCGAACGGAGACCGAGTAACACCCATGAAAGCGCCTCAGACCAGAGGCAGTCATGGCACCTGAGGGCAGTTTTGAGGGTGCGGTGCCAACATTCAACTAACCCATTGCTTTGTGGGTGGTAGGCTGTTGTATGAATTTTTCTAAATGCCGCATGTGGTATCGATAGCTATGATGCCACAACGTAAGTGCGCTCTGTTGTGTTGGCACTATGACAGACACTGATGACAGTGCTCTGCTCCAGATTCTGCCCATTTGATCAAGAGCAGATGGCCGAGACACTTTGCTTCAGCTATTGAGACTATGTACTACTTACGATGGATCTAAGGCTTTGCACCTCAATGCAAAGTTATGTATTCTTCTTGCTAGAGTAAAGGTGATTTAAATTCATACTGCAGTACCGACGTGTTTTACCTCACCTGCTCCTACTCGATACCTTCATTTGGCCAACCTTTCAGTTACACGAGCAGACCCATGCGCTGCCTTCCAGGCGTGATACAAAACTGCAGGTGCCACATAAAATGGTGAACAGGACAGACTCAAACTGCTGATGGTCAGTGGTGATGGTGGTTGGGCAACCGAACCTGGCAATCCGTGAGGAGACGAAACCCTTGGCACGGTTTCAGTGGTGATATTGGGTAAAGGAACAACTTGCACCCAGCGAGATGTGCGGTCAATTGTGGAGAGACTATATCTGTGGCCCTTCGACGGTGATAGAGGACCGATAAGGTTGATATGTACATGACGAAATCGTCCTTGCTGAATGTCGAACTTGCCTAGTGGAGAGGTCGGAGGGTGGCTGATTTTGTTGCATTGACAGGGGACAAAGCTGTGTGCCCAGGTCTGACAGTACCGTTTAATATTTTTCCAAGAAACGCTGAGATACAAGCCATGTAGTGGTGTGGACGCCAGGGTGAGTGAGGTTATGCAAGGTTTTGAAGGCTTGCCAGCACAATGTGGACGAGAGTAACAGCCACAGGGTGCTGGTAGATGAATTGCACCACACCTCATCTGAAACACTGGGGAACTTGGCTTTGGTAAACACAAGGGATGTTTGAGGATCCATGAGGAGCGCTTGAGATTCCTTGTCGGAGAGGCCTGGAGAGTGGTCAACATCAAGGACGTTGACCTCCATCTGTCCAATGGCCAGCTTCACACGTCCGTCCACATCAAACCCACCAACAAGCAACAGTACCTCCATTATGACAGCTGCCACCCATTCCAAATCAAACGGTCCCTTCCCTACAGCCTAGGTCTTCGTGGCAAACGAATCTGCTCCAGTCCGGAATCCCTGAACCATTACACCAACAATCTGAAAACAGCTTTCACATCCTGCAACTACCCTCCCGACCTGGTACAGAAGCAAATAACCAGAGCCACTTCCTCATCCCCTCAAACCCAGAACCTCCCACAGAAGAACCACAAAAGTGCCCCACTTGTGACAGGATACTTTCCGGGACTGGATCAGACTCTGAATGTGGCTCTCCAGCAGGGATACGACTTCCTCAAATCCTGCCCTGAAATGAGATCCATCCTTCATGAAATCCTCCCCACTCCACCAAGAGTGTCTTTCCGCCGTCCACCTAACCTTTGTAACCTCTTAGTTCATCCCTATGAAATCCCCAAACCACCTTCCTTACCCTCTGGCTCCTACCCTTGTAACTGCCCCCCGGTGTAAAACCTGTCCAATGCACCCTCCCATCACCACCTACTCCAGTCCTGTAACCCGGAAGGTGTACACGATCAAAGGCAGAGCCACGTGTGAAAGCACCCACTTGATTTACCAACTGACCTGCCTACACTGTGAAGCTTTCTATGTGGGAATGACCAGCAACAAACTGTCCATTCGCATGAATGGACACAGGCAGACAGTGTTTGTTGGTAATGAGGATGACCCTGTGGCTAAACATGCCTTGGTGCACGGCCAGCACATCTTGGCACAGTGTTACACCGTCCGGGTTATCTGGATACTTCCCACTAACACCAACCTGTCAGAACTCCAGAGATGGGAACTTGCCCTTCAGTATATCCTCTCTTCTCGTTATCCGCCAGGCCTCAACCTCCGCTAATTTCAAGTTGCCGCCGCTCATACCTCACCTGTCTTTCAACAACATCTTTGCCTCTTTACTTCTGCCTCGACTGACATCTCTGCCCAAACTCTTTGCCTTTACAAATGTCTGCTTGTGTCTGTGTATGTGCGGATGGATATGTGTGTGTGTGTGTGTGTGTGTGTGTGTGTGTGTGTGTGTGTGTGTGCGTGTGCGAGTGTATACCTGTCCTTTTTTCCCCCTAAGGTAAGTCTTTCCGCTCCCGGGATTGGAATGACTCCTTACCCTCTCCCTTAAAACCCACATACTTTCGTCTTTCCCTCTCCTTCCCTCTTTCCTGACGAAGCAACCATTGGTTGCGAAAGCTAGAATTTTGTGTGTATGTATGTGTCTGTTTGTGTTTCTATCGACCTGCCAGCGCTTTCGTATGGTAAGTCACATCAGCTTTGTTTTTAAATATATGATTTTCATGTTACTTAGCCGAGTTGCTGACAATGAGTATGTCATACACATATGCAAAGCAAAACTCGAACTGTCGTAAGATTGAGTCGATGAAACGTTGCCATGTTTGTGCTGTGTTTTTCAGGCCGAATGGCATGAAGTTGTATTGGAACAAACCGAGTGGCGTGATTATAGCTGTCTTTGGAATATCTTCCGGCGCTACGGGAATCTGGTGATAGGCACGTTTACAGTCAATCACACTGAAGACTGTGGCACCCAATAACATATGAGTGAAATCATTTATGTTCGGCATGGGGTAATTGTCCATGAGGGTACGAGCGTTTAAGTGTGTGCAATCACCACACATTCGAAAAGAACTGTCGTCCTACAGCCTTGAAAGCAAAAATAGAATATAGCAGTGTAATGATAGTTAACAATAGTTAATATGCTGTATAGAAATAGGTCCACACATATACTGTTAACATTCCACAACTTTTTAGTTCTTTTTTAGGATATCTACACATTATCATTACTGACTTAATGAATGGCACAACAGGATGAGAACAATACGCACAGTAATAAAAATTTCAAGCAGTCAACAGTTCATCATGTAATAATGTTAATACAATAGCAAATATTATCTTGGCTAATTTATTTATTTATTTAGATCCCATAAATCCAATAGAGTGAGATATTCACATGGATGTAGAATGTGTCAGATTATTACACAAAAGGAACACACAAAATACCCCTTGCAACAGGAGATATAGGCATAAATTAAAAAATACACTAATAGGTACAGACAAAATTAGAGTTAAAAAAGTTAAAATAAAGGTAGAACTTAATAGCTACATAAAAGACATAGTAATGTTGATAATGATTCCATCTATCTTAATGTGTAAGAAAGAGTACATAATATTTCATTAAAGGAAAAATCAAGTGGAGTTAACACAATTTAAATACTCTTCAACTGAATTAGATAGCATTTGAGATGTTGTTTAAATTTGGGAAGCTAATGGACAGTTAATTTCAGTGATGGTGGGAGAGCACTGAACACCTTGCAGCTCATTTAATGGACACCTTTTTGTACAATACTAAGGGTTTTTAATTCATAATGGAGGTCCATCTTCCTCCAGGTATTTTGGGTATGATATGAATCATTAGTTTTGTATAGTTGCTCATTTTTACAAATGAAACATAACGGGGAGTAGATATATTGACATGCAGTTGTCAGTATGCCTAATTTTCTAAAAAGGTTTGTACAAGAATATCTAGGCTGGACTCTGCTCATTATCTTAATAACTCTCTTCTGGGCAATGAATATTATTCTGGAAAGTGACTGATTACCCCTGACAACTATTTCATGCAACAATAGTGCATGGAAGTAACTAAAATAAGCAGATTTTGTGGTGTCTCAGTCACAGACAGTGGAAGTGATATGCGTAGTGAATGTTGCTGAGCTGAGTTTTTTGAGAAGTTGTAAAATACATTCAGACTATTTTAGATTGCTGTCAATGTGTACACCCAGGAATGTTTTATGGATGACTCAACTTGTAGGAGCTCACTACCATTACATTTAATACTTGATTGAGCCTCCACTTTTAAAATGGGGTGTATAGGGACAGAATTTTAGGTTTTTAAATAATAAATCCAGAAATACAATCTGAATATGAGTTTTTAAACATTAAAGTGGAAGATGGTATAGTCATACAACCTTGAAACTAGGTATATTTGGCATTGCTTAATATAAAGTGTAGTAATTAGCAATTATGCTCAAGGCATGAATGAAAAATATAACACTTTTGCTAATAAAGTGCTTACCTTATTCGATCACTGTTTTCCCCCAAATCTAACCAAGGTTAGAGCTAAGTCTACAAAGAAGCCATGGATTACTCAAGGAATAGAGGTAATCTTGTAAAACAAAAAGAAAACTGTATCTGTCAATCCGAAACAGTTCTGATGTTGATGCTATAGCACATTACAAGAAATACTGCAAAATATTAAAGACTGTAATGCGGACATCAAGGCAAATATGTTACAAGGAAAAGATAGTCACATCAGATAACAAAATAAAGACAATATGGGATATAGTGAAGGAGGAGACTGGTAGAACCAGACATGAAGAGGAACAAATAGCATTAAAAGGAAATGATGCATTGGTGACAGATGTGTATAGTGTTGCAGAATTTTTTAACAAACATTTTATAACTGTTACTGAAAAAATGGGGTTGTCAGGTTCTGTAGATGCTGCTATGGAATACCTCAGACGAGACATTTCAAGTAACTTCCATAATACAAATTTGACCCTCACTACCCCAACAGAAGTAATTTTCATCATAAAATCTTTAAAATCAAAAACATCTAGTTGGTATGATGAAACATCAACAAAGTTAATTAAAGAATGTGATTCTGAGTTAAGCAACATATTAAGCTATCTGTGTAACCAGTCATTTATCAGTGGAATATTTCCTGAATTGTTGAATTATGCTGAAGTTAAGCCACTGTTTAAAAGGGAGATAAAGAAATAGCATCAAATTTCCGTCCAATTTCACTTTTGCCAGCATTATCAAAAATTTTAGAAAAACGTAATGTACAATTGGCTTTATAACCATCTTATCTCGAATAACATACTGTCAAAGTCGCAGTTCGGATTTCTAGAGGGTTCTGATATTGAAAAGGCTATCTACACTTACAGTGAAAATGTGCTTAATTCATTAGACAAAAAATTGCAGGCAACTGGTATATTTTGTGATCTGTCAAACGCATTTGACTGTGTAAATCACAATATCCTTTCAAGTAAATTAGAATGTTATGGTGTGACAGCAAATGCTGCAAAATGGTTCAAATCTTATATCTCTGGCAGGAAACAAAGGGTATTATTAGGAAAGAGACATGTATTAAGCTATCAGGCATCATCCTACAGGGAACTGGTTCCACTTTAGGGCCCTCACTTTTTCTTGTGTATATCAGTGACCTTTCATCGGTAATATTACCAGATGCCAAGTTTGTTTTGTTTGCTGATGATACAAACATTGCAATAAATAGCAAATCAAGTGTATTCTTAGAAAGATTGGCTAATAAAATATTTGTGGAGATTAATCACTGGTTCCTATCCAATTCTTTGTCACTAAACTTTGTAGAAACAAGCTACATGCAGTTCAGAAATTGTAAGGGGTGTCCCACGAGTATATGCCTAACATACGATGCACAAGCAGATAGAAGAAGTGGACATTGTTAAATTCTTGGTATTACAGCTTGATAATAAATTCAACTGGGAGGAGCACACTACAGAACTACTGAAGCGTCTTCACGAATCTCTATTTGCAATTCGAATTATGTCAGACATAGGGGATATGAAAATGAAAAAGCTGGCATACTATGCTTTCTTTCATTCCATAATGTCATATGGGATTATTTTTTGGGGTAATTCATCAAGCCAAGCTAAAGTTTACCAGGCACAAAAACATGCAGTAAGAGTTAGATGTGCTGTGAACTCAAGAATATCCTGCAGAAGCCTGTTTAGGGAACTAGGGATACTAACTACTGCTTCCCAATGTATTTATTCTTTAATGAAATTTGTCATTAAAAATATATCACTTTTTCAAACCAACAGCTCAATTCATGGAATCAATACTAGAAATAAGAATAATCTTCACAAGGATTTAAAGTCACTTAGTCTTGTACAAAAAGGTGTGCATTATTCAGGAACACATATTTTCAATAACTTGCCACCAGCCATAAAAAGCTTAACAACCAATGAAATTCAGTTTAAGAGAAGCGTAAAGGATTTATTGGTGGCCAACTCCTTCTACTCCATTGATGAATTTCTCAGTAGAACCAGCTGATTTGTGTGTGTGTTTATATATATATACGCCGCGGGCCCGCAAACTTCGGCGTTCACGCTGAGCGAACGCTCTCGGGTGCATTCGTTCTGCGTGTTTTTCACGCTGGGCGCTGGCCACACGCTGCGGCAGAGTCCGGAACCTCAGCCCTTTCCTCCGATGCTTACCGACAATGTTGTTGTTGTGGTCTTTAGTCCTGAGACTGGTTTGATGCAGCTCTCCATGCTACCCTATCCTGTGCAAGTTTCTTCATCTCCCAGTACCTACTGCAACCTACATCCTTCTGAATCTGCTTAGTGTATTCATCTCTAGGTCTCCCTCTACGATTGTGACCCTCCACGCTGCCCTCCAATGCTAAATTTGTGATCCCTTGATGCCTCAGAACATGTCCTACCAACCGGTCCCTTCTTCTCGTCAAGTTGTGCCACAAACTCCTCCCCAATTCTATTCAATACCTCCTCATTAGTTATGTCATCTACCCATCTAATCTTCAGCATTCTTCTGTAGCACCACATTTCGAAAGCTTCTATTCTCTTCCTGTCCAAGCTATTTATCGTCCATGTTTCACATCCATACATGGCTACACTCCATACAAATACTATCAGAAACAACTTCCTGACACTTAAATCCATACTCGATGTTAACAAATTTCTCTTCTTCAGAAACGCTTTCCTTGCCATTGCCAGTCTACATTTTATATCTTCTCTACTTCGACCATCATCAGTTATTTTGCCCCCCAAATAGCAAAACTCATTTCCTAATCTAATTCCCTCAGCATCAACCGACTTAATTCGACTACATTCCATTATCCTCGTTTTGCTTTTGTTGATGTTCATCTTATATCCTCCTTTCAAGACACTGTCCATTCCGTTCAACTGCTCTTCCAAGTCCTTTGCTGTCTCTGACAGAATTACAATGTCATCGGCAAAACTCAAAGTTTTTATTTCTTCTCCGAATTTTTCTTTTGTTTCCTTTACTGCTTGCTCAATATACAGATTGAATAACATCGGGGAGAGGCTACAACCCTGTCTCACTCCCTTCCCAACCACTGCTTCCCTTTCATGCCTCTCGACTCTTATAACTGCCATCTGGTTTCTGTGTAATTGTAAATAGCCTTTCGCTCTCTGTATTTTGCCCCTGCCACCTTCAGAATTTGAAAGAGAGTATTCCAGTCAACATTGTCAAAAGCTTTCTCTAATGCTAGAAACGTAGGTTTGCCTTTCCTTAATCTTTCTTCTAAGATAAGTCGTAAGGTCAGTATTGCCTGTGTTCCAACATTTCTGCGGAATCCAAACTGATCTTCCCCGAGGTCGGCTTCTATCAGTTTTTCCATTCGTCTGTAAAGAATTCGGGTTAGTATTTTGCAGCTGTGTCTTATTAAACTGATAGTTCGGTAATTTTCACATCTGCCAACACCTGCTTTCTTTGGGATTGGAATTATTATATTCTTCTTGAAGTCTGAGGGTACTTCGCTTGTCTCATACATCTTGCTCACCAGATGGTAGAGTTTTGTCAGGACTGGCTCTCCCAAGGCCGTCAGTAGTTCTAATGGAATGTTGTCTACTCCCGGGGCCTTGTTTCGACTCAGGTCTTTCAGTGCTCTGTCAAACTCTTCTCGCAGTATCGTATCTCCCATTTCATCCTCATCTACATTCTCTTCCATTTCTATAATATTGTCCTCAAGTACATCGCCCTTGTATAGACCCTCTATATACTCCTTCCACCTTTCTGCTTTCCCTTCTTTGGTTAGGACTGGGTTTCCATCTGAGCTCTTGATATTCATACAAGTGGTTCTCTTTTCTCCAAAGGTCTCTTTAATTTTCCTGTAGGCAGTATCTATCTTACCCCTAGTGAGATAAGCCTCTACATCCTTATATTTGTCCTCTAGCCATCACTGCTTAGCCATTTTGCACTTCCTGTCGATCTCATTTTTGAGACGTTTGTATTCCTTTTTGCCTGCTTCATCTACTGCATTTTTATATTTCCTCCTTTCATCAATTAAATTCAATATTTCCTCTGTTACCCAAGGATTTCTGCTAGCCCTTATCTTTTTACCTACTTGATCCTCTGCTGCCTTCACTACTTCATCCCTCAGAGCTACCCATTCTTCTTCTACTGTACTTCTTTCCCCCACTGCTGTCCATTGTTCCCTTATGCTCTCCTTGAAACTCTGTACAACCTCTGGCTCTTTCAGTTTATCCAGGTCCCATCTCCTTAAATTCCCACCTTTTTGCAATTTCTTCAGTGTTAATCTGCAGTTCATAAACAATAGATTGTGGTCAGAGTCCACATCTTCCCCTGGAAAAGTCTTACAATTTAAAACCTGGTTCCTAAATCTCTGTCTTACCATTATATAATCTATCTGATACCTTTTAGTATCTCCAGGATTCTTCCATATATACAACCTTCTTTTATGGTTCTTGAACCAAGTGTTAGCTATGATTAAGTTATGCTCTGTGCAAAATTCTAACAGACGGCTTCCTCTTTCATATCTTACCCCCAATCCATATTCACCTACTGTTTCCTTCTCTCCCTTTTCCTACACTCGAATTCCAGTCACCCATGACTATTAAATTTTCGTCTCCCTTCACTATCTGAATAATTTCTTTTATCTCATCATACATTTCATCAATTTCTTCATCATCTGCGGAGCTAGTTGGCATATAAACTTGTACTACTGTAGTAGGCGTGGGCTTCGTGTCTGTCTTGGCCACAATAATGCGTTCACTATGCTGTTTGTAGTAGCTTACCGGAACTCCTATTTTTTTATTCATTATTAAACCTACTCCTGCATTACCCCTATTTGATTTTGTATTTATAACCCTCTATTCACCTGACCAAAAGTCTTGTTCCTCCTGCCACCGAACTTCGCTGATTCCCACTATATCTAACTTTAACCTATCCATTTCCCTTTTTAAATTTTATAACTTACCTGCTCGATTAATGGATCTGACATTCGACGCTCCGATCCGTAGAACGCCAGTTTTCTTTCTCCTGATAACAACGTCCTCTTGAGTAGTCCCCGCCCGGAGATCCGAATGGGGGACTATTTTACCTCCGGAATATTTTATCCAAGAGGACGCCATCATCATTTAACCATACAGTAAAGCTGCATGCCCTCGGGAAAAATTATGGCTGTAGTTTCCCCTTGCTTTCAGCCGTTCGCAGTACCAGCAGAGTAAGGCCGTTTTGGTTATTGTTACAAGGCCAGATCAGTCAATCATCCAGACTGTTGCCCCTGCAACTACTGAAAAGGCTGCTGCCCCTCTTCAGGAACCACACGTTTGTCTGGCCTCTTAACAGATACCCCTCCGTCGTGGTTGCACCAACGGTACGGCTATCTGTATCGCTGAGGCACGCAAGCCTCTCTACCAGCGGCAAGGTCCACGGTTCATGGGGGGTAACGACAATTACCGAACTGAAATCGTAGCGATGCCAACATATGCAACAATGCGTGGAGCGGTATTATTTCAATAGGTATTTCATAATAAAGAACATATGGAGTCTAACAATGCGTGGTGCGATATTATAAAAAGTAGGTATTTCATAATGAAGTAGCCACACATGTCTTATTTTTGGTTTTATAACATATCAAATGCATGATAAGTGTACGTGGTTTGAAAGCCAAAGTACGAGATTTTAGTTGTTTATGTACGAGGAAAAAAGTTCTATGGTTGGCAACCCCGCTCGGCAGCTCGCTGTTCAGTTTGCGGACAGACTTTGCCGTCCTCGCTTCGTTGTCATTGTAGCAGTCTTCTTGAATTTAAAAAAGTGCCAGAATGGAGCGTCTGGACAGTGAAATCAGTATTATGGAAGTGCAGAAACATCAATGGCTGTACAATACAAGGGATCCGGAATACAAAATTAGAGAAAGAAAAAGAGAATCGTGGCGAGCAGTTACAGCGACCGTTCTGGGAGAAAAATGGGATGGAATGGATAACAAGCAAAAATCAGATCTAGGTAATTACAGACAGTAAATATTTTATTAATTGCTATAAACAGTGTACAATGAAATTTATACATGAATAAAATGTTAACAAGCCAATACAAAAATTAGTCTTCATCCGAAGAAGTTTGTATAATGATCTTGCCATGGTACAGATCCTTGAGGGGAACAGAAGTAATCAGCAAAATGATCTCTGATACTTTTGCCATTGACCGTTCCTTTTGTCCCATGTGCCGGAATACTTTCCATTGTGCAAGTCAGTGTGTCTTCAAAATTGTAACCATCATGTTGTCTCACAAAATTGTGAAGTACACAACATGCTTGAACATTAGTATCCGCCGCATCCACGTTAACATCGATTGGACGATGGAAAATTCTCCATTTATTGGATAAAATGCCAAATGCACATTCCACATAACGTCGTGCTCGTGACAGTCTGTTGTTAAACACTTTTTGCTTATTCGTAAGGTTTTTTTGCGGGATATGGTCTCATTAAATGGTCACTCATCGCAAAAGCCTCATCAGCCACAAACACATAAGGAATTTTCAGTCCACGAGGATCATTCGGAAGTGGCGCAGCTTCTGGCAAATTCAAGGCTTGTTGGTAATGTTTTTTACCCAATTCAGTTGCTTTGAATATACTGGAGTCTCCTTGATGACCAAATGCTCCTACATCTATGAATCTGAAACAATATTTGCTGTCTACTATGGCCATCAATACAATAGAAAAATACTTTTGTAGTTATAAAATTCGCTGCCTGATGTTCAGGTTTAACGATTCTAACGTGTTTTCCATCTATGGATCCCACACAATGGGGAAAGTCTGCTGTCTTCTCAAACTAGTCGCTGATATTCTTCCACTCTTCTGTAGTCGGGGGTTTCATATACTCCACTTTCAGCATCTCCCATATGGAAGTGCAAGTATCTCTAATAATATCAGCAGTTGTGGATCGGCCGAGAAGAAACTCCAAATGCAGAGAACGCATCGAATTTCCAGTCCCCAGATGCCTGTAAAATTTGATTTTTTTATTCATTATTAAACCTACTCCTGCATTACCCCTATTTGATTTTGTATTTATAACCCTCTATTCACCTGACCAAAAGTCTTGTTCCTCCTGCCACCGAACTTCGCTGATTCCCACTATATCTAACTTTAACCTATCCATTTCCCTTTTTAAATTTTATAACTTACCTGCTCGATTAATGGATCTGACATTCGACGCTCCGATCCGTAGAACGCCAGTTTTCTTTCTCCTGATAACAACGTCCTCTTGAGTAGTCCCCGCCCGGAGATCCGAATGGGGGACTATTTTACCTCCGGAATATTTTATCCAAGAGGACGCCATCATCATTTAACCATACAGTAAAGCTGCATGCCCTCGGGAAAAATTATGGCTGTAGTTTCCCCTTGCTTTCAGCCAAATGCACATTCCACATAACGTCGTGCTCGTGACAGTCTGTTGTTAAACACTTTTTGCTTATTCGTAAGGTTTTTTTGCGGGATATGGTCTCATTAAATGGTCACTCATCGCAAAAGCCTCATCAGCCACAAACACATAAGGAATTTTCAGTCCACGAGGATCATTCGGAAGTGGCGCAGCTTCTGGCAAATTCAAGGCTTGTTGGTAATGTTTTTTACCCAATTCAGTTGCTTTGAATATACTGGAGTCTCCTTGATGACCAAATGCCCCTACATCTATGAATCTGAAACAATATTTGCTGTCTACTATGGCCATCAATACAATAGAAAAATACTTTTGTAGTTATAAAATTCGCTGCCTGATGTTCAGGTTTAACGATTCTAACGTGTTTTCCATCTATGGATCCCACACAATGGGGAAAGTCTGCTGTCTTCTCAAACTAGTCGCTGATATTCTTCCACTCTTCTGTAGTCGGGGGTTTCATATACTCCACTTTCAGCATCTCCCATATGGAAGTGCAAGTATCTCTAATAATATCAGCAGTTGTGGATCGGCCGAGAAGAAACTCCAAATGCAGAGAACGCATCGAATTTCCAGTCCCCAGATGCCTGTAAAATTTGATTTGATCAGTTAGAAATGGTTGGGGAAAGCCAATGGATTTTCTCTTTATTTATGTTTCAGGAAATGGTTCTCACTGCCAAACGTATTTTTGTGTGCTATGCTACTTTATCGTGATTTTTTCTATGTGTAAGGTGCTCCGTTGTCCTGTCGTCTTCATTGTAATATATAAAACCAAGAGGAATATTGAAATAATTGTCTGTCTTTATATATAGTTAATGGGGAAAGTCTGCAAAAACGTCGATCATTAGTTAAGAACTGCACATGGATTTATACATTATACTAAAGACAACACAAGACTGCAGTACCGGACAGCACGCAGAAATTCACTTGAAAATGGGAACCATTTCATAAAACACGTTGTGGAAAATATAAATGGAAAAAATCGTTCTTGGTAGTAGAAAAATTGTTTCATATACAAACCTGTTAAACGATTTCATTTTAAGTAGGAGAAATTAAATGAGCTCTAGGTAATTACATAAATCTACAATACTTTTATTCGTTATCTTTTAGGGATAGAAGTTCAGAAACGGTGGAAAAGTATGAGAGATTCCTATACAAAATATATGAAAAGCAAAGTAAGAAGTGGTGATGCTGCTACGTCCAGCAAACCACATTTTATAAGCAAATGACGTTCCTTGAAGGAGTGCTGCAACAAAGGACGTAAGTGACAATTACCCCTTACTGTCTGTGGATTATAAGGTCACTTGTTGAACATAGTAGCTGTTTCAGTAGGTTTAATATGAAAGGATACTGTTTTAAATTATAAAAAAAGGTTATTTTTTCAGAACTGCTGGGAATATGAACGTCATTGAGAATGACGACAGAACAGAGAGCGTACTAGCACCAGAACCTCGAAGTGCAGAAAATATTTCAAGGCCAAAACCAAAAAAGCGGAAACAATATACGTTCGAGGACGTAATTGTGAAGGTCTTAAAAGGGCATTTGGAACAACGTGCACGTCACGTGCCTGATGCGGATGAGATGTTCCTCATGTCGCAACTTCCTGTTATTAGGAAGCTTAAAACGGAGGACAAATTAGATTTTCAAATGAAATTCCTTCAACTTTTAAGGTCTTACACAATTCCGACGTCTTCACCTTCACCATCTTCACCAAGTAGCAGCGCAATTTAATCAGTCTTTTGTACATCACTACGAAAGCTATTCGTCACAGTCCACAGAAGAAAGAGAGTCCACAGAAGAAAGAGAAGATGCTTTTGTGACACTTTTAGACTTGTAATTAAAAACTATGTCAGGTCTTTCAGATCTAGATTTTTTTCCTTGGCATTAACATTTTTAATTAATATTAATGTCTAAACAGAGAAAGAATTAAAAAATAAAACGTACCTTAAGGTTACTGCGAGTTTTTCTTCTACACTGATACATTCCCTCATGTTCGTGTTCCTATTAGAAATGTTCTCTCCAATCATATTCAGAAGCATTTCAAATGAGTTAAACGACACCCTGTAGTATTCAAAGAACTTGTCTGGATTTCCTTCAGTTTGTCGTGTAGAAGCACGAACTCTCCTTTAGTTGATCTGTCGCTTAATATGAGATGAATCCAGTATTTTTTTTCCTGCCGTCGTTTCCGACGCCTTTGTACAATTAACGCAGCACATACTGCAAGAACCGCGTTCTTGTTTAATATATTTCCGCTCATAGTTGATACTAAACTCCGCACAGTAGATGTCACAGCTTGCACCAAAGCACTACTGGCGTTTCGCTGGGCTTCACGCCGCGTGAGAGAGGCGGCCATGTGGCCGTGCGTGTTGCATGAATTCTGGCAGAAACGCGCGTGGAAAAAACGCTCGTGTGGCCGTAGCCTAAAGTCGGCGTGAACGCCGGCAGAAACGCCCGTGAAAAAAAAAACAAAAAAAAACGCTCGTGTGGCCGTAGCCTAAAACCCACATCCTTTCGTCTTTCCCTCTCCTTCCCTCTTTCCTGATGAAGCAACCGTGGGTTGCGAAAGCTTGATATTTGTGTGTGTGTTTGTGTGTTTTTTATTGTGTCTATCTACCAGCACTTTCCCGTTTGGTAAGTCACAGAATCTTTTTTTAATATATATGTAGCGCAGTAATGTGTTCATTGTAAATAGGTATTATAGTAGCTCTATTACATGTTTATTATGTTATAAATAAAAAACTTTTTTATTTTAAATTCAGTGCATTAGTGTTTGTAAAATGTTTCTTTCATATAGTGTTCATTAAAAAAAAATGAGATGACGGTCATTCCACTTGGGACCTGTGGAAGGTACAATAGCTTATTTGTTTCAGTTGTAAAAATTGTTCATGTACTATTGTTTTTCTGACATGTTCTACATCCTGGAGGACCTCCTCACTACGGATCAATTGGAATGAAAGTAAATATAATCTAATCTATAAAGTGTCCCTGTTTACCCCTTGCTAGGGGTCAATAGGGACAGTGATAAATATAACTCACAGAACCCTATTGCAACTGGCACAGGGGTCAAAAGGGAAACAAAAAGGTTTTTAAAAATACAAATTAACCTTTAATACATTAAAACATCATTTAAACATATGTCTGCTTCGTCTTATTAATAGTTCTTTCATGACTTGAATAACTTGCATAGAATCAAATTCAGATACATCTCCTACAACTGGGAAAACATAAACACTATTGTCTTTGGAGTTTTGTCTAAAAATGATGCCACATATGTTTTTCCTTCTAGCACAACTTCGGTAATTATACCAATAAAAAATTTTGGAGCTCCCTTTACGCTCTGAAATTTCATTTTCACCCAATCCACAACGTGTAACACGCTATCAGTAGACACTTCTTCTGGTTCCTGAGTAGGTTTGGAGTCTTCTCTCTCTTCATAACTATGATCACTGTTGCCACCATCACTATCTTCTTCTGATCTATTCACTGAATTCGGTAAGTCATGTGGATGAGCACTCCTGCCAGGTGGTACAATCAGTTTCCTTTTTCTACCTGGTTTTGGCAAATTATCATCAGGCCAGCTATGACGCTTTAAGAATTCAACCAGGCTGTCATTAACAGTGCCAGTGCTGCCTTCTCCACTTTCTTCAGATGGCAACATTCCAAGAACTTGGACTTCCTTGAAAGGATAAATACCAGTCTTCTTGAAACCTGAACAAATGTTTCTTTCTATGGTTGGTGATAACATGTCAAGGGTTTCTTTCAAAAGTCGAGGAAAGTACTTCTTATCAATTCCTGAACACTTGTTGTTAGTTTGCTTTTCCAATTCTCCAGAACCTTTCGCCAAGCCTGTTTCAAGGGCCTAAACATCAAGAGATTGTGTAAGATGAGTTGAGTTCGGTGGTAAGAACACACACCCAATATCATGTTTTTCCCATAAACCAATGACAGCTGGAGACAGATGAGAGCCCAAGTTGTCACCAATAATGACTTTTCTTCCCTCAAAACAACGAAAATAAGGTATCACTATAGACTTAAACCAATCTAAGAAACAGCTGCCAGCCATAGCCTGATTTACTGCTGTTAAACCTTGCCCCAGCAGGACCACCTTCACTCCACAGATCATATAGGTATTTAGCTTTATATATCACGTAAGGTGGCAATAGTGTGCCATCGCCTGTTGCAGCAAACATCACACTTACATTGGATTTTGTTTGATTCATAACTCTGTCAGGATATTTGCAGCCTCTTTTGTACAGAAGTTTTTTTCTTCCAGGTTCGTCCACCAGGTTTGTCTCATCATAATTTAATATTTGCTCTGGGGGAACACCATTAAGAGTTATTTTCAACTCTTCAAAATAACGAACAACATCCTGTGAGGTAACTTTAGCCCTGCTTTGGGATATATTTTGCCATAGTCGTGGAGAAATAACTTTGTGTCTCTCGATGAAAGATTGTGCCCAGTCTGGACCTGGAAGATTGTTTTTAAATTGCTGTATTATTCGTCCTTCACCGTCTAAATAGTCCTTCACGAAACATCGTACGTCAAACATGCTTAGTGGATATCCCCATCTTCCACAAGTAACAACACTTTCCACAATCTTCACTTCAGTTGGCACACCAAGACCTGTTTGCCCTCCCTTCTTATTTCTATTTTCAATTTCCTGTTTATAAATTTTGCTGTATCTTTGCAACGCAGATTTCGCAATTTTAAAATTTTCTGTAGCTTTTCGGAGTGACATACCTTTTGTAATGGGTTCTATAGCCCTTTCCAGGACCTCTTGTGTAACATGTTTGTGGCGATGACCTATAGGATCACGCTGATATTTGCTAACCATGCTGTCCCTATTCAACCCTGAAAGTTAAAAAAAAGTTACAGCATAAGAGAAAATACACTACAGTTTCAACAAAAACATGATTGTATCATAAATCTCTGACCATGTCTCTTGTGTATAGTGATAATATTTAACTGGAAACTTTTGAAAAGATTCCTCAAAAGTATGTAGCACATACACCTGAAGTTTTACCGCCAAAACAAAAACAGCACAAACAGATGACGAGTTTGAACAAGGCTGCCAACTTCTGAAATAAGTCAAAGATGATAGTAACCAAGTATTTCAGAGAAACAAAATCATAAGGTGTTTTGGACATCAGATCCCACTACAGACAAATGATTTTTCGTTGCGTTAATAACACATAAAACTTTTTCCTGAACTGCTGTCCCTATTCACACCAGAGTCCCTATTCACCCCAGTTTACAGTGCTGTCAATGTGTACACCCAGGAACCTGGATGACTCAACTTGTAAGAGCTCACTACCATTAAATTTAATACTTGATTGATCCTCCACTTTTTGACTTATTTGGGAATGAATAAACTGGGTCTTCTTAACATTTAGTGATAAACCCTTATTTTCAAACCAATTAAGTACTTCATTAAAAACAACATTGGCCAATTTCTCAATATAAAAATGCCTGCGTTTTTTAGGCCACTCTAACATGTTGTTTATGAAATTACTGAATATAACACTACCTGATCATATTTCATGTATATAATATTTGTAACTATATTCGTAATATTCGTAACATAATATTCGTAAGTATACCATCATGGGTGGTGGCTGCTTGTACATAATTTGATTCAGATGGGAAGTGCTGTCATAATAAAAACATTAAAATACCAGAAAGGTAATTATAAAAAGACTGTAAGAAATAATATGAACAGCTGAACAGAAAAAGCGTACATGTCAGCTTATTTATTTCCTTTCTGTGTCACTGACAGTATGCTACAAACATTTTGAATGGGTCTAATCCAGTGATTTTGTGTGTCAAATATTGCATGTTGTGTAACAAGTGTAGTGTGGAGTAATTAGAATTCCTGAAGTGAGATTCTGTATTTATGTTTGTTGGGACAGCACCCCAAAGACTATCACTGACCACCGATTGCAGCACAGAGTGAAGTGCCTGCGCCCAAAATAGTTAGTCTGAGACCGAGCGACTGCAATTGTGAGATTTTTATGTATTGCGCTTTGTAAAATACGTGGTATATGTTGCGATTCTACACCTTTGTGTATCATTGGGTCATTTCTAGTCCACATCACAGAGGAAACTACCCACATTGGTGACCCTGGCTGCGAAACTGCTGTGATTACAGGGCTATTCCATGTTGAAGTTTTTTGTGTGCCTACAATGCAGCAGTATTTGCAACAACAAATGGTGTGCACAGGACCTGAGTGCTGACATTGCTGCACAGAACACAGTGAGTGCAGCACAACAATGGGCAACATTAACAGTGAACAGTTGCTCTGAACTTAATATAGCGAGTTTTGGTGATTCCTCGTGACCTATGTGTGTACAAACTAATTTTACACCCCATTCACAGACTTTCAGTACGACCAGTCCATACTCACAAGCACTGTGCAACACTGATGCCATGTGCGGCAAAACTAAAAATTTAAGGTATGTGAGGACAAGTGAAATTTCGTATGTGCATCATATACCTTCTGTGACGGTGCCACCTACAGCATCTATTATGCTATGATTACGAACTTTCTACATTACTGTTCTGCAGCAACAACCCAGGGATATAGTACCGCTATGTTTGCTTGAACAACTACACCATGCATACTGACAGATACAATGGTATTGCCTTACTATCCATCCCTCACACCATAGCAATGAGTGGACTACATTGCACAGCAAGCAGTAGCTGTGCAACCTAAAATCACTACATTCAGGCCTGTCCAAATGAATTTCTGGTTCAAAATGACATAGTACGTTTTTACAATGTTAGGAATTGTGGATGATAATTCGAAATTTGTCTTGTTAATATGCAGTCTCCCTGAGAGTGCAGAGTTAATGAGTGACCTAGTACTTGCCCACCAGCCAAATACAAATGCAACATATCAAAGGCAGGATTCTGGCAACATGTTCCTTGCTTACTGGAGCAACAGGTGTGCAAGTGATACTGGAGGAACATTTATTATGGACAGCATATGCTTTCAAGTGTGGCACCACCTATGGTCATTAATGGATCCAATCCTCGTGCCAGACATAGCTCTCTGGACACTATGGATTACGAGCTCCCTGAGCAATTGCAACTGACAGTGATCACCCACAAAAATGATTCATGGGGCAGAAAACTGCAACATAGGCAGTATATCAGCCTAAGTGAGCCTACCCCCTCTTCCCGTCTGACAGACCAGCACACCAAATGAAGCTGATGCCATTTGATGACGAGCTGGTGTTTGGGGTGCATACGGCACAACACTGCCAACTGACAACACCAGGCCAACTGAATCTACCATCCTGCTGTCTCCCCGCTACTGGTACACGCGCATTTCAATCATGCTGGTCTTAACTGTTGGCAGCCCTGCTCGCACCCAGACATCAAGCACGAGCTGATATAGGTGCACTGGCCCACCTAGCATTGACACAACCAGGATGCATTGTCAAATGCATAGTTCCTGGTGGACACAGGCTTGGAAGTGTGTACAGTACCACAACACATACTCGAATCTCGCTATGAGTCTCTGAGTTTACAATTCTGTGTGGCAAACCAGGGCAATATCCAAGTGTATGGCAAAGCAAAATGCACCATACAACTCAATATCCTCAGAGAGTTCCATATCTCCAAACACTGTCGACTTCCAGCCACTACTACTCAAATGTATTGAGACAACATGTGCTGGTGGTGGTGGTTAGTGTTTAACGTCCCGTCGACAACGAGGTCATTAGAGACGGAGCGCAAGCTCGGGTTAGGGAAGGATTGGGAAGGAAATCGGCCGTGCCCTTTCAAAGGAACCATCCCGGCATTTGCCTGAAACGAGTTAGGGAAATCACGGAAAACCTAAATCAGGATGGCCGGAGACGGGATTGAACCGTCGTCCTCCCGAATACGAGTCCAGTGTGCTAACCACTGCGCCACCTCGCTCGGTGCAACATGTGCTATCTTCATCTCGCAGGTAAGTCTCTTCATGGCCTGGGATGACTCATGTACCCTTCATTATGACAATGAGAGATTACTCCAGCAAATATGCGAGAAGTTGCTCACCCTAGCACACACAAGCAAGCAGCCACAACACTTAACATTGTGGCAGCTGTGAACGATGTAGCCACACATTAGATGGCCAACCATGGCCCTCCAAGAAATAATGAAGATCCCGTGCAACACGACCTGTTACGACGACAACAAACACATGCAGTGGCAGCTGCAAATGATGCAGCCATGTCTCCGATTGCCAACGATGCCCCTCTGAGATACACCAAGGAGACTGTGCAGCCTGACCTGCTACAGCACCAATGAACATACGCCACAGTGCCTGAAAATGATGCAGCCATGCCTCAAATGGATATCCACACCCTTCCGCCAAATGTAGGGCTAGGCATGCTGCCTGAACCACTACATAAACAACTCTCTCATGACAGTAAAGTGCACCTCACGTCACCTCCTGGGTCTTCCCAAAAACTTCCTGTTCCCTCCAGTGACGCATCGTGTGTTCTGCTTTATCAGTGCACGGTTAAAAATGGTATGATGTACTGCTTAAATACGCCAATGGGCCCTCTATTCAGCACAAAGCACGTAACCTCGCCCCAGCTTCCTGCAGGCAGTGAAAGTCATGTTGCATGCAGCCATTAACAGTGCATGGGCATCTCCCACTAAATCAGTAGCTAAGAAAGACGGTTCTATTTGACTATATGGAGACTACAGTTCACTTAACTTGGGTACAATTTATGACAATTACGCTGTACCAGACACACGGGACTTTACCCATACACTCATGGTGACAACTGTTTTTTTTTCATGATTTACTGCATCCAGATGATGTTGCTAAATGGTCATCATCACACCATTCAGCTTATCCGATTTTCTGGTGGTGCTGTATGGCCTCAAAAATGCGACACAGGTGTGGCCATGGTTCATCCATGGGTGTTGTTTCAACTGCACTGTTGTGATGCATATTTAGATGACATTCTAATTTTTTCCCATGATCAGCAGAGCCACAAAGTTCACCTTGAATACGTTCTCACTACCCTCAGTAATCCAGGAATAAACGAAGACAAGTCACAGTTATGTAAAAACGAAGTTAAGTTTCTCTGACATACATTCAATGCAGGGGGGATTAAGCCCTCACCAAGCTGCACTCAGTCGGTTTGACAACTGCTGCCTCTTCACACACACCAAAAACTTCAACGATTCTTGGGAATCCTTAGTTTTTATTGACGACATCTCCCACATGCTGCACAAGTTCAATCACCACTTGCAGGCCTTCACACGCAAGGCAAGCATAAACTGTTATGGACATCAGTAATGCAAGCAGCATTTGCTCATGTGAAGGAGATGGATGGCAGGTCTGGTATCTCCGGCATGCCTGGTACCAGATGCACAGCTCACAATTACGACGAATGCAAACTTTTAAGACACTGTTCTCGAGCAGGAAGTAGCAGACGATACACAGCCTCTATGTTTTTTCTCCAGAAAGCTAACAATGTCAGAGTCAAAATGGCCGGCTTTTGACTGCTCACAACTCGTGGTTAACGAGGACATATGCTATTTTTGCCAGAATATCGAGGATTGTAGCGTGTTTGTCTATAAAGATCATAAACCTCTTGCAGACGCCATTTGACACCCATCATCTACCGTCAACCCAAGACCTTGTTCTGATTGCACAGTATTCTACAGCTGTTCTCCACCTCTGCAGGGCAGATAATATCGTCATGGATCACTTGTCACGAGTCAGCACCATCTCTCTCACCCACGACATCAACAAAGGTATGGAACGACAGGAACGCAAGCAGATGATTGGTACATTGGTCAAGGATACATTATCTAACATCATGATTGAATGGAGACCAATCCCGTGAATGGATGGAACTGTCCTCTGTGATGTGTCACAACAATGTGTCCATTCTACTTCACCTTCATTGATGTGATGTACGATTTTCGACACACTACATTATCTCAGCCACCTAGGCATATGACTGACGAGCTGGATCATTACTGAACCTTTTGTTTCACCAGGTGTTAAGTACAACTGGCAGGAATGGACAAAGGTGTGCCTAGACTGTCTACACAGCAAATTGGGCCGCATGTGCAGACTCACCTTGGCAAGTGGTTCCAACATGTACACCTCGATCTAGTGGTATCCATTGACTGATGACCATAGCTGATAAGTCCCATAGTGCTCAGAGCGATTTGAACCATTTTTTTGGAAACTGTACCAGAAGTGGAAGGATAAGAGTTCACACTGTTGACGATCTACCATGTAACCTGGTGGGTGGAGACCATACGATTACTGCTGCCCTGCTACAATTACGACAGATGAGGGCTGTCAATTCGACTCTTCATTTTTTAACACCTTATGCAACTCGTGTGGAATCACTCGCCACCATTCCACAGTTTATCACCTGCAAAGCGTCACACTGATGGAAAGATGGCACTGAGCAATGAAAACTGCACTCATAAGCCATGGAATGACGAGATGGAGGTCCTCTCGTGGTTGCTCCTCGGACCTGCTCAGCAGACAAGGATGATTTAAAAGAATCAAGTGGGGAGACTCTGACACAGCCAGCAGAATTTTTGCTGCTTACACCTAGCTCCCAGCTCACCTGACCAACTGGATATGGTACAGAGGATCAAAAGACATGTACAGAATACAAGTATACCTCCTCCATAAGCACATAGAGTATGAACGCTGTTCATTCATAAAGGACTCACAGATTGTGAATATGTAATGATTTTCTATAATAATGTACAGCCAGCACTATTGCTGCATTATCGCAGAGTATTTCAAGTGTTGCAACAGCATAATCAAATGTTTGATATAGACTTAAATGGAAAGATTGCAACAATGTCTATCAATAAACTAAACACCACATAGAGTAGGCTGTTCCAACCGAGCTCCAGGGAGCCGGAGCGCTCCGGAGCGCTCACTGCGGCAGCTCGGAGCCCGCGTGGAGGGGGAAAGCGAACTCACTCAGTTTTCAGCCGCAACTGACGCAATAATCCGTGTTCAATGACAGCTATGACTAACCGCGGGAGCCCTGTTCCTCTATTGGAGGATACCTTTCTATTCGTTGAGAGGGATGCTCGTCCGCAGTGTTTTGTATGTCATAAAGTATTTAATTCCGCGAAGAGGTACAATATACAAAGACATTATACACGTCTTCACGCAGCGCACTACGATCAGGTAGAAGGCGTTGCACGCAGAGAACTGGTAGCCAGGCTTAAGAACGACATACCAGCAGAGGTAAGTTTAAAAACGGTTTCGTAATACGGAGGGTATCAAAACATGCAATATAGTTCGTCTTCTGTAATGCTTTTATAATTTTCAGGTGAATGAGAGCGGAGAAAATACTTCTGAATCTGCAATTCGAGCAAGCTACAGGGTCGCTCACATCATTGCGACGAGTGGTAACCCGTTTTCGGTGGGACCACTCGTAAAATCGTGCATGGTAGCAGATGCAGAATGTTTGTTTCCAAGGGAGGTGCAGGCAATTGAAGGGGTTTGCCTGCCGAAGCAAACAATGTCTCGTCGAATCCTGGACATGGCAGCGAATTTCGAGACACAGCTCAGGAAAAAGGCGAAGAGCTTTGTTGCATTTTCGCTAGCGCTTGACGAAAGCACCGACAGATCGGACTGTGCTCAGCTTGCAGTCTTTGTGCGTGGTGTCGACATGGAGCTGCAAGTAACTGAAGAACTCTTGGATGTGGTGCCGCTCGATTGCACCGCAACAGGACGTGACATTTTTGAAGCTGTTTGTGGATCAGTGGACAATATGAATTTACCGTGAGATAAGCTCCACTCTGTAGCGACAGACGGTTCACCACAAATGATCGGGCGTCACCAAGGTTTTGCTTCTCGTTCGAAAAATAAACTCAGGGACGAATTCGGGAAAGATATTTTGACTTTTCATTGTTTTATTCACCAAGAGGCACTGTTTGCTGAAACAGTAGAGCTAGGTGGCGGAATGAAAGATGTCATGAAGTGTGTGAATTTTGTGCGGCGTCACGGTATGAATCATCGCCAGTTCAAAGGATTCCTGAAAGATACGGAAGCGGAGTATGGGAACATACCTTACCACAGTACAGTTCGTTGACTGAGTCAGGGAAAAGTTCTTGATGTTTTCTTTGCCATTCGTGAGGAAATATCCCTTTTTCTCGAAATGAAAGGGGAAGAAATGCGTTGTCTGAAAGATATAAAATGGATATCAGACCTGGCGTTCCTAGCTGACATAACTATGCATCTGAATAATTTAAATTTGTCATTGCAGGGCAAAGGGCAGCTAATCGTTGACATGCACGACCAGATCAAAGCGTTCGTGGAAAAGTTTCGTTTATTTGAGAGGCAGATGAGTAGTGGACATGTCAACGTTCTTCAATCGTCTTGCTTCTTTTAAACTACCTGAAGCTACTACTTTCGGCGATTATCAAGCAAAGTTAAAGCAGCTCATCACGTCGTTTGAAACACGATTCCGAGACCTCACTAATTTGGAAATGGAACTTAAGGTGTTCAGCACTCCTTTTTCAGTTTCCCCCGATAACTTGTCATCGTCACTCCAATTGAAGATTACTGATTTGAAAAATTCAGTTTTGTTGAAAGAGAGGTACTACAACACGTTGGATTTGTCACGATGGTATCGTTCATTACAGCAAAAAACATTTCCCAAGCTTCACAACAATTCCGCTCAGATCACGTGCATGTTTGAATCTATGTATTGTTGTGAGCAGCTTTTCTCAGCAATGAAAAGAGTAAAAAGTAAGGAACAATAGTTTCTTCAGGATGCAACAGTGAAGGCCATTAACGCTGCGAACACTTTGACGCCTGGTATTTCCGAAAAGAAAATATCAAGCTACAGAGGCCCAATAAATTTAGTATGCAATTTCTTGTAAAACAGTTGTTTCTTATTTATTTCCTGAACATCGTATTTCCTGGTGTAGCATGTCACCACGCCTCAGCAGCTAAGAGTATGAGGTTGTCGATCTTGTAAGACGCAGCGGGCACATCAAAACGATTGCCTTGCCGCCTGCCTCAGCAGGGAGCGCTCCGCGGCTCACAACGAAGCCGACGAGCTCCAACATAGACCCTTCACTTCTCGAACTACATGAGAGATCTCCAACAAGATAAAACCTCTGGTATGCACCTGTTACTAGCCCTTTGCTGGCACAACCAGCAGATATCACCATAGATATCAGAGATTTTCAGCTGAAAGAAGTATCAGTAAAATTGATTTATGATCACCTCTCTACAGAAGCCATGCACATCGCGTTGGATTCTGTGACTTCTCACAAATAAATACAAATGTTTTATTCCCCATTGAGCATATTTACATGCAATTGATGTCGTCAGTGTTTACATAATAATAATAACAATAATAATAATAATATAAACTTCGACATGACAAATGTTATTAACTACAATATAATAATCCAGGATGGATACAATACATATTTGTGCAAATGTCAATAACAACAAGAAGTTTCCTGTCAATCAATTACAAGACAAATGAACTACATAGTTCAGTGAATGACAAATAAATAATCAAACAGATAATTAACAATAAGTCCATGATACAGTAATAAAATAGTTGCACAGAGTATATATATATATATATATATATATATATATATATATATATATAGTTTGCAGTTAATTTATAGTTCATTCTCATAAGGAAATCAGGTCATTTGTCACATACTCAAGGAACTCTTGAGCAGAGTAAATTACTTTACTTTTGATCCATCTCGAAAGACTAGTTTTAAATTTATTCACTGGCACAGTATAGACATTTTCAGGTAATTTGTTGAAGTAGACAGGACCAAGATGTTTGTAGCTGTTACGTGTCTTTGCAAGTCTAGCATATGGCATATTAATCGTATATCCATTTCTTAAGTCAAATTTACTCATATTCCCTTTAACGAAGACAAGGCAGTTGTAAACATACAGGCCAGGCACTGTCATTATATTTAGTTTCTTAAAATAATCTCGACATGATTCATATGGGCTAAATTCTGCTATGCACCTTATTGCTTTCTTTTGCCATTTAAACACTAATTTTGAGCCTATGGAATTGACCCATAATATTATTCCATAACTCAGGTGCGAATGGAAAAATGCAAAATATGCATACAACAGAAGTTCTTTACTGACACTGCTACTGAGCTTGTACAGCAGATATGTGGCATGTGCAAATTTGCCACATATCTTCTCTGTATGGGTATCCCAGCCGAGCTTTTAATCTCTTTGAAATCCTAACAATTTTACTGTTTTGTTATCATGACTGAGAGCATTCAGATTGAATTCAATAACTTCATTTTTACTATCATTCTCCTGCAGTACATTTGCCTCAAACCAAGTAGTGCACCTCTCCACTGCCAGGCTGTGTTGCACATTTTCAAGATTGGTATCACATGTGATGAGTGTTATGTCATCAACATATAGCACCGCATCACATGGTACAACTGCAGGTAAATCATTAATATAACTAATGAAAGGAAAGGTCTGAGAACAGATCCTTGAGGTGCACCCTTTGCAACTGGGAGACATTCTGACATTTGATTATTTACCTCAACTAACTGTTTTCTATTGTCGAAGTATGACTACATTAGGCATAGAGCATTCTCTCTCACTCCATAGTGGTAGAGATTTTTTATGAGAATATTGTGGGAGACCATATCAAAAGCTTTCCTGAGGTCCAACAGTGTTGCACAGATAATATATTTATTTTCAAAACAATTGTATATTTTTGCTACCATACACTCAACTGCTTTGACTGTAGAAAGGCTTCCACTGCAGCTTGCACCCTATCAGCCTTATGATGCCTCCAATCAACAACCGTCAACGAAGTTGATCAATGCTATCCTACCGACAGCATCTGCAGTACTCCAAGTAATAATAATAGTGACAAGAAACGATCCAGTCATGTCTCACAGAAGCGTTGGCCACGGCCAGTCATGCGAACTCACACAGGACCAGCAGCTATAAGCGCCGCGCATCAGTTTCCGACAGACATTCCTCGCTCTTTCAGGGTTTATTTCGGGGGGGGGGGGGGGGGGGGGGCGGTGGCGAAAGGGGCATCTGTGGGGACAGCACCCCAAAGACTAGCGCTAACCAGCGACGGCAGCGCCGAGTGAAGTGTCTGCGCACAAAACAGTTACTTCTGACCGCAGGAGGAGGGACTGCGACAACAGGATGTTAGTGTATCGTGTTGTGTAAAATAAATGATGTATGTTGAGACGCTACGTCTCTGTGTATCTGTGCTGAGGAGGAAACCACCCAGATGTTGTTATGAATGAGTGCAAGATGGAAGAAAGGAGGAAGAAACATTCTTTAATGAAAAGTACAGAGTGATGCCCAAGTGACAAATGTTTCACCATCAGCAGTGTTGCGTCCTCACTCTAGAAGATAGTGTGATGATGTTCCCAAAACATAAGCACATAATCTTCCGATTAGATAATACATAATGCCACTTATTCCTCTCCTCTCGCTGAACAAATACTGCCAGGTAAAATTTTGTCTGCCTTCAGAATAACAGCTAATTATTTCCCGAGCGTATTTAGGCGTTGTGTACTGACGCATTTTAAAAAGGTGAAGAAAATCTATCGGGTTAAAGCATACCGTATAGGTCGTACGTAACTATGAATTCAACTGTTCAGAAAGAATACTGCAAATGTGAAAGTGATAAACGAGTCTTCAACCATTATTAACTAGAGATGTGATAAGCATTCTCAAGCTTAAGCATTTCTTTATAATTCCGTTCCTGCACACGAATTATCGTTAATAAGTTACTTCTGCTCATCACATATCATTGCACAAAAATTTCTCTTGTGTTGTTGGTCACCCTGTAAAAACGAAACGAAAATGTGATTTCAGGGTTTCTATTTCCCGTATTCTTGAATTCGTGGCATCTGTATTTGTCAAAATGTAACATAAAGCAATATATCAGCTTGCATATTTCAATCTTTTGCTGTGTACTTTGTTTTATGAGGTAAAATTACCGGAACAATTTATCAAAAACTTCAATACAAGTAAACGCCACGAAGTAGGCCTGTTTGTGAGTGTCGATGTATTCTGCCTTCTTCAAGAACTCATCGTTTAGCATTTCATCCAAACTGTAACTAATATTTTTTTCACAATATTTCTTCAGTATTAATGGGCTTTATCTGTGAAGTAGAAATTTTAATTTGTCACAGTTATTGAGAACGGACATCATTCACGCCGCACCTATACGTATAAACGTTGGCTGTGGTCCACATTTCAAAGGAAATCGCATTATTCATTGTTGCCCGATCTTCACTTGTACACGATACATTCTTTGGAAGAGGAGCAATAGGACAGACATGTTTTGGCCAACTGAAAAGTGAAATTTTCTTGTTTTTTATTATCCAGATGTAAAATTTTGAATATGCTAAGAATCATATTTTCCCGAAGATCTGGCGTTCTTCCCGAATGGTGCGTACCGTTATTGTCACAGTAATGAGGGAATGAAAGGTCATGTAAAGACAGATACACGTAGCAGGGCAACACGATAAAGGCCTTACTGTATTACGTATAAGTCAGAAATGATGTGGAAGTTAAAGTGACTCGTAAAGCAATCGTTGAAACTGTTTCGTTATCTGTCAAGTAGAGAATGGTACCGGTAATAGTGTTTGGTGCCTGTAATACGCGTTTCAATACTTTAGAAATATTTCGGAACTTGCTTTGTTTGTAAATTGTATGTATTAGATTACGGAAACTAATCTTTTTCTCAATAGTGGATTTCAGATTTCTGTTTTTATTTCAGCTGGTCAAAAAACTTCGTTGCGAAGAAATAAGTAGAGGCTACTCTTCTCTTAACACTACTGAACCCCATAGTAGACTGGTAAGTTGGACATTACAATCAGACTGATAAATTCCTTTTATGCGAACTTAGTAAGCAGGCGTGTACAAAAAGTAACAGCTCCGCAATGTATTAAATAGTTCCTATCTTTTCTTGTTTCGAGTACATTACTATTGCGACCAGTCAATCGTTCTCTGGAGTGCATCCTTGACTACATACAAAGTAAGATTTGATGTTGTTTATGATATAAATAGTTCGTTCTCGCGTTTTCAAGGTATCTGAAAGGAAAGAGAAATCTTGTTAAAGAATAAAATTGTCTGTTCCTCGATGGCAAAAACGAAACGAATACGATTTTACGTAGTAAGAAGCTCATCTCGTTAGTACCTACATCTACATTCGTATATACTCAGCAAACCGCTGTGAGGTGCATGACAGAGTGTACGGTTTATTGTACCAGTTATTAGGATTTCTTCCTGTTCCATTCACACACGGAGCGCGTGAGGAATGATAACGCCTCTGTGCGTGCAGTAATTATTCTGATCTTATCTTCACGATCCCTATGTGAGCGATACGTGCGGGATTCTAGTATATTCCTAGAGTCATCATTTAAAGCCGGTTCTAGAAACTTTGTTAACAGACTTCTTGGTATAATTTACGCCTGTCTTCAAGAGTCTGCCAGTTCAGTTCCTTAAGCATCTCTGTGACAGTCTCCCACGGATTAAACAAACCTGTGCCCTTCTCTGCATATGTTCGATATCCTCTGCTAGTCCTATTTGATACGAGTCCCACACACTTAAGCAATATTCTATGATGTGTCGCATGAATGATTTTTAAGCAATCACCTGTGTTGATTGCATTCCTCAGTATTCTAACAATAATCCGAAGTGTACCACTTGCTTTACCCACTATGTGTGATAGTAGCATCATTGGCTGTGTATTAAATTCATGAGCTGGATTGCCAATGTGTTGTTAAATGTGTAAGCACTCCTCGTCGTTCGCTTTCCGGTTAGCAGCAAGACATACAACATTCATGCTGTTCTAATTGTCGCTTTTTTTTTTGAACGTACGATTATCAAGCAGTCGACTTGTTTCCCAGAAATCAGTCATCAGAAATTGTTACATTACACGGTTTTGTTATTTCAACTGTTTTTAAAGCAAACCATTATCCACACAGGGATATGTTTATTCTGATGATAGGTTTGGCGTTTCATATGCGGACAAGACTAATTTTCAAAATCCGGCGGGTGGTTAAAACTATATTTAGATTTACTTTGAGTGGGTCTAGACGTAATTTACGATAGTACTGTAAGCATTGGCTTTGACCATTGCCGTAACGGTAACTGCTGCTGTTATTTCACTAGATTATGCGCATTTTGAATTGCATTTCTTTTTGTCATTATTGCTGCTTTGATTTACGGATTGTATTTTTATTCTCTATTGTGTATTATGAGAAACAAAATAATATCTCGTCTGTTTCGGGTGGAGCTATATTATTTAATCGATTCATGAATCTTTTTTCTTTACGATAAATATATAATTTGTACTTCGTACTGTTTATCTTTGTTCCCGCTACAACTGCAGCACTTTTTTACGATACTCAGTTTGTATCTTTCCCATAAATTGTTAAAGTTCTTTTTCTGAAATTTAGGATTTGCTCATGATACGTGCCACTTGTGTAGATGTGTATGTTACTTTTAGTTCATACTTGTATCGAAATCTTCACTACAGCTGTAGAGCTTTTTTATCACGCTCTCTACTCGTGTCCTTGCCGGCAAATAAAGTTTTTGTTGTATCCATTCCTATGTACTATTGATGAGTATATATATTCGGAACTGTGAAACACAATCCCCCCTTGAGCTATAAACGTAAAGAGTATTTCTCGATACTAGCTCTGGTTTATTTAGGATGACCTTTTTTTTGTTAATTTAGGATGACCTTTTTTTTGTTAGTACTCTGTGTCTGGATCACCACTACAACTATAGAACTCTTTTTCGATACTCGATTCAGTATCTTTTTGACAAATAGTTGAAAGTTGCTGTCCTCAAATCCTTTACAATTTACTCCTGATATATACACATATCCGTAACTGCGTATGCAATACACACTTGAACTATACAGTTTTAGTGTATGTATATCGCAATACACACTTGAGGTGTATAGGTTAAGTGCATATACTCCCTGAACAAAAAGTGAATCCCACAGAGAGAGGAGGAAACGAAATGATATCTTACTGGCTGAGAGAATATGTGATGTTATTTCAGTGATTAGCTGACAAATTCGAGCCAAATTTACAAAGAACTTGGGAGTATGACGTTGCACTCCGTCTTGGGCCTGGACATCCATGCACGAACTTGGTTAGGCAGGGGGCAAGGCAGCCCACAACAGTTGGTCCTTTGTATCCTGGATACGGGCAGTGAGACAAGAATTCACGTGTGAGCTGATCCCACACACACTCCATTGGGAACAGAGCTGGGGTTCTTGCTGGCCACCAGATTAGTTTATCATCACACAGACAGTTCGTAGAGACGTGAGCCATGTGTGGACGAGCATTGTCCTCATGAAAAATTGGCACCATGATACTGTTGCATGAGAGGTAATACATGAGGACGCAGGATACCTTTGATGTGCCCCTTGTGCGATCAGAGTATCTCACCACTACTAGCTGATGGCTTCTCACACCACGCTGCCAGGAGCAACACCACTGTGCCTCTCAAAACATTGGAAAATGGGACCTTGCCGCAGATCTCGCCGCCATATTTGCACATGATGATAATCATAGGTACCATAGAACTGCGATTCAACACTTAGTGCAACACCAATCGTGAACAGTCCATGCTTCCCATCACAGTACCACTCCGAACATAGTCATTTGTGCTGTGGTGTTAATGACAGCCTACACATGTGATGTTAATTCTCTGTCCAGTTGGTGCTAGTTTCTGACCAGTGGTGGTGAGTGACAGAACGTTGAAGGGAGTCCATTACTTGTTCTCAAATGGGAGGCACAGATGTGAATAGGTTACGATATGTTAGCTGCACAGTATGGCTACCCACTCTTGTGGAGATCCATTGGAACCCTAACGATTAGTTTGGCTGCCCTCACGTTCCCACACAGTCCAACAATGGGCCACTGTCAGATCCGAAGCCCCCATTAATCTGGACATTACACGATTCGATTGCCCGACCAAATGGAGGCCCACAACGAGGTTGCTTTCAAACTCTTATTGGGTGCTGGGCTGCTGATAACGCTATCTCAAACCAGTAAGTGGTGTCTGTGGATCCATGTATCCATCACAAAGGTAACTCAATGTCTTACGCTGTTGACGCCCCTGTGCGCCCTATCAGGCCTAATAACAAAATTAATGCACACTGGAGGCTGTTCCACCTGTCTTAATCATTTACATGCCCACTGATGGTGTGTACATGTACTAAGTTTATTGACATTTGAGGATGTCTTCCGGGTCTTCACATATTCTTCAAGTAGTGTATGATAATTGGTTAATCTGCTTGCTCGTTAGCATATTGAAAACTTTGTAGGGTGTCTTGTCATCTGCCCTGTTTGAGCCCAGGCAGAATACGGTGACCAGTAGATGCACAGATTGCAGGGCATGAGTGCAGAGAGCAATAGTGGTGGGAGCTGCGGGAAGGTGTTGTAGGGGAAATGCCGAGCGCTGGAGGGGAAGTGCCTACACTCAGATATTTTTTAAATATTAAGTGGGCTTCCTCCGCACCTACGCTTACATGGTGATCACTCTAAAACATCTGTCACCTCTACTTTCATTTGTATCTAAATAGGATACTACCAAAAACTCAGCGATTTATTGTCACATGGCTTGTTAACAATTTGTAACTTTCAGAGAAGCGTCGTAAGTGGCGAATTTCGGCATGTTAGAATTTGCTTCTTTTGCCAAAACACAGCAGAGTTTATGCAGTCTCGCCTCACTTACATGTTGTAAATTTGCAATTCCGAGAGTATTCTGAAACAGTGATTTATTAAGCGAGGAAAAGTAAGGTGACTATTTTATGGAAAGGCACATCATCCATGCAAAATAAACGTATAATTTATCCACTTATATTGTTTCAAAACCCATAATATTTCTTGCTTGACCAGCTATCGATAGACCTTAAAAATTAGATAATAATAATAATAATAATAATAGCTGTATGCAACATCGAATGGTACACTCACATGTTCAAAGAAACCACAATGATTAAAGTTATTTGTACAATACACAAGACACACTCTTCTGAACACGTCATTAATTTACAACAAAATTACAATAAGATGTTTACAGATTTCTATTCACATAATTTCACAAAGCATTTGTTGTTCTTCATATAAGTATAGTACTCTTCTAATCTGTAGAAAGGGTGTTTTACTAAAAATTTCTTAAGCTGATGCTTCAGTTTAATTGTAGGAAGAGCCATGACTGCACTAGGCAGTGCATTAGCTAATTTTATACCTGCGTACTGGGGCCCCTTTTCATAAAGAGCTGTTCTGTGGCTGCCGATGTAAAATCTTTCTATATTTCTTGTATTGTACTGGTGGAAATCTGAATAAGTGTTTGGGTGCCATCTTTTCACAAGCAATATGGCTTTTAGAATGTATGTGTTTATAGCAGTTAACACCCCTGTTTTTGGAAACAAGTTGCGACTAGATTCCCTATATTTTTCTCCACAGATTATTCTCACACCCCTTCTTTGAAGAATGGGTAGCTTATCTAGATTAGCTTTGGTTGTTGCCCCCCAAATTTCAATACTGTAGTTCAAGTGAGAAGAGTATGGTATGTAGTCTTTAGGACTACAGTGTCTTTACAGAACTTGCTAATAGTACAGATTGCAAATATATTTTTTGACAACTTTGTTGCTGAGTCAATATGTGTGTCCCATTTCAGGTTGCTTTGGATTGTTACGCCAAGGAATTTTACACTAGACTCTTTCTTTACCAATTCGTTGCCAATGTATAATTTAACTTCATTATTAAAACTGCTTTTGTTTAACTCCACCAAACCTGTTTTACTGGTGCTTACATTTAATTGGCTTTTATTAAAAAACTGACCAATTTCTTTTGCCACATTATTACACTCGGCCTCTAGTTCATTACATGATTCCTTTTTTCACACAATGGACGTGTCATCGGCATTCAGAACAATTTTGGAATTAATAGTGCAGTATTTAATATCATTTACATAGATCAAGAACAGAAGGGGCCCAACACCGAGCGCTGGGGCCCGCCATATTTTATGTAAGTGATCTCTGATTTGTAGACGCCACTTTCCGTTTTAAGTAGAACAAACTGTTTTCTATTGCTCATATAACACTTTATTAGGTCTTAAGCCGCGCCTCTAATGCCCATGTTCCATAGCTTGTCTAATAGGATGTCAACATTCACACAATAAAATGCTTTTTCCAGGTCTAGGTATACACCTGCCACATTTTTCTTGCTTTCGATACCCTCTAACACCTCTTCCATCGAGAAAGTTTGTAGATAGTGGAATAACACGGTAGATAACCATATGGGAAAATACTCTCTTTTTTTGCATGCTACGATTTGCCAAAATCTCATTCGATATCTCAAACCGTTTATAAAATCTGAGAAATGCTGTGGATGCTTCACTCTTGCTTTATCGCTGGGGAGGCGCGATCGCAAATGAGTATGCTATGTCAACTCAATTTTCTGGAGATTGGTGACAGCAGTCGAAAGAAAAATTAAATGTGTTAGCAAAATTTCATATGCAGAAACATATTAAGTAATATGCCCCAAACGCAAAATCACAATGACCCCCATTTTTCATTGCAAGCTTTTTAGAATTTTGCACAGTGCCTTATTTACACGCAAATATCTCAGTAACTGTGTCCTTTAACGAAATGATGGGCACATCATCACGAAGCTGACGTGTAAAGCTACAATTAAAGCAAAAACAATTTTTTTTACCGAATAGTTTCCGTAAAATCTGAGAAAGACTGCTGAACGTGCGCCTCGTTCTGTCATCGCCTCCCCTTCGGAACAAACGAATGAACTTGCTTAGAGCTTTGGACGAAAATTGCTCACTGCGTATCTGCTACCTTATCCTGTGCAGACTCTACAGCAGTAATACCTGTGGGGTGCATAAATTTCTCTTTGCTTTTGACTACTTGTGCTTTACAAAGACACTTCTGCAGAAGTCTTCGCTTACTAAGTCATCGATATAGGGTACACATGGTGTATGAAAACTATACCGAGAGACTTCGAAGGGTTGTAGATGGTATCAAATGACCAGGGCTGTCTTTATACGAAGCCGCCAAGTTGCGCTTCTGTGCAACGTACCGGCCTGACACGTGATGTTGCGATACTGGAAAGGGAAGTGACTCCTTTGTTGTCGAGCGGCGCCGCTGTGATTTTCCTATGCTACAGCGTCGCCGTGCGTCGGTTCCGTTATGGAGTCTGATGAGCAGGATGTCGTTTGCTTCTCTTATTTAGTAAGAAAATCATAAACAGGCAGTTTAAAAATAGTAAACCCTGTGTGCCAACATTTATGGAAGGAAGAATAGTTATAATTGAAAAAAAGGCAGGCGGTTATAAACGCTAAACATACATGTGTCTCCAACAGCAATTGAGAGATTCATACCTCATAAATTGGTAAGAGATGGAACTGATCCCCCATGGTACACAAAACAGGTCCGAACGCTGTTGCAGAGGCAACGGAAAAAGCATGCGAAGTTCAGAAGAACGCGAAATCCCGAAGATTGGCTAAAATTTACAGACGCGCGAAATTTGGCACGGACTTCAATGCGAGATGCCTTTAAAAGGTTCCACAATGAAACATTGTCTCGAAATTTGGTAGAAAATCCGAAGAAATTCTGGTCGTATATGAAGTACACAAGCGGCAAGACGCAGTCAATACCTTCGCTGCGCAGTGCCGATGGTACTGTTACCGACGACTGTGCCGCTAAAGCGGAGTTACTGAACGCAGTTTTCCGAAATTCCTTCACCAGGGAAGACGAATGGAATATTCCAGAATTTGAAACACGAACAGCTGCTAGCGTGAGTTTCTTAGAAGTAGATACCTTAGGGGTTGCGAAGCAACTCAAATCGCTTGATACGGGCAAGTCTTCAGGTCCAGATTGTATACCGATTAGGTTCCTTTCAGATTACGCCGATACAATAGCTCCCTACTTAGCAATCATATACAACCGTTCGCTCGTCGATAGATCTGTACCTACAGTTTGGAAAATTGCGCAGGTCGCACCAGTGTTTAAGAAGGGTAGTAGGAGTAATCCATCGAACTACAGACCTATATCATTGGCGTCGGTTTGCAGTAGGGTTTTGGAGCATATACTGTATTCAAACATTATGAATCACCTCGAAGGGAACGATCTATTGATACGTAATCAGCAGGGTTTCAGAAAACATCGTTCTTGTGCAACGCAGCTAGCTCTTTATTCGCACGAAGTAATGGCCGCTATCGACAGGAGATCTCAAGTTGATTCCGTATTTCTAGATTTGCGGAAAACTTTTGACACCGTTCGTCACTAGCGACTTCTAATGAAGCTGCGGGCCTATAGGGTATCGTCTCAGTTGTGCGACTGGATTCGTGATTTCTTGTCAGGAAGGTCGCAGTTCGTAGTAATAGACGGCAAATCATCGAGTAAAACTGAAGTGGTATCAGGTGTTCCCCAGGGAAGCGTCCTGGGAACTCTGGTGTTTCTGATCTTTATAAATGACCTGGGTGACAATCTGAGCAGTTCTCTTAGGTTGTTCGCAGATGATGCTGTAATTTACCGTCTAGTAAGGTCATCCGAAGACCAGTATCAGTTACAAAGCGATTTAGAAAAGATTGCTGTATGGTGTGGCAGGTGGCAGTTGACGCTAAATAACGAAAAGTGTGAGATGATCCACATGAGTTCCAAAAGAAATTCGTTGGAATTCGATTACTTGATAAATAGTACAATTCTCAAGGCTGTCAATTCAACTAAGGTTTAGGTGTTCGTTTTTCCCGCGCGCTGTTCGGGAGTGGAATGGTAGAGAGATAGTATGATTGCAGTTCGATGAACCCTCTGCCAAGCACTTAAATGTGAATTGCAGAGTAATCATGTAGATGTAGATGTAGTAGAAGTCAGTTGGCCTTGGATCGCTTTATTACAACAACTAAAACTTTTTCTCCGTGTTGTTGCTGGCTATCAATTCCATGTTAATTGACGTTGGTGCAAGTGTGAAACAGATGGATTCATCTGCGTTCAAGAATTCATTGCTGCACGTAAAGTTAATTAAGAACGACATTTAATTTCCTCGGTGCAGGCAGTCGTCTGAAAATTCTGATTACTTTCCTTTGTAATCGTTGTCGATTAAGGTTTAGGTATGTCATCTTTCTTACTGACTTCATACGGAGTCAATTTCTTATCAGTTAAAAAATAGTTTCAGCTAAAGTTTCTATAGGGCTAGAAGATATACTGAAATGTATTTTCAACATCTTGCTAAAGAGAGCAGAATTTTTGATCAACCTTTGAATGTATCTCTGGAACTTAAAAATATTAAAGATGTGTTGCGTGTTGCACAATTTTCTACGTGGTCGAGGCAGATACATATTTAAAAACATTTTAACTGCTTGTGGTTTATACCGTTGGAAAGTTAAATTTCGGCCAACAATGCCTTTGTCTAATTTTGACAGAGACCTTGTTGGCCGAAAGCTAACATTCTGACAGTCTTTTTGTTATGCCTTTCTGCAACGCAGCATCTCCGCTATACGGTGAGCAGCAACTGTCCTTTGCATTATATTGTTACAGACATTAGACTGCTATTTAGCGGCTATTTTTCTTGTTTCATCTGCTATAACTGCAAAATAATATGCACTTTTGATATCATTCTATAATTTTTTTAGAAATGTATGACTCAGAATAGCCGAAATTTCATTTTATACATAATGGGATGCCCATTTATAAGTTTCACGCTGAAGCCACACTGAAAGTCGCTGTTTATCTTCACATCGAAGGCAAAATAAATTGTCAAAGTTACTTGTTTCATCAGTAGGCTATTGTATTGCAAGCCTCTGCGGAAGGAAGATATGATTTTTAGTAAACAATCATAGTTTTCTTTAATTTTCTTTTGAAATCTATCTAAATACATTGACATCCGATTTTAAGGATTTGAATTTCTGTACAGCCCCTCTGTGGCAGCCTGATGTTTCCACTTTCAACTCTTCTATCCCTTTATTCCATTTCCAAAAAAAAGTGTCCCTGAAAGTTTTTCCGTTTTGTGAGAAAACTGAGAACGATATTCTTCAGCTATTTGCAAAAAATAATATATTTTATCGCAATGTATTCAATCCATGCAAACTGCTGTCTCCAAGAGGGCTGATAACTAAGATGCTTTTTCTGGAACAGGATTTTTGGTAACGTCACACTTTGGTCACTTCCTTAGTTTTCGTTTTCACACATTACACCACTGACGCTACATCTAAGTTTAGCATCACTAGCACTTGGTGCATTAGCACTCGTATTTACACCCTTGCCCATTTTAAAATGGCCAATAAGAGATGGGAGACTGATTAATTATTCGACCGTGTCGTCACAGGAAGACTTGAGTGGCCATTGACAATATCCACCGTGTGCGGTATTAGTGCAGTACCTTATTTGTGATCAAAACTCAAACGATAAGAGGCTTCGACTGAAGTATCAGAAATCCCTTCAAGACAGCTCGTCACGTGCAGAGGTTAGAGCAGTAGCAGAGATGAACTAGCAGTAGCTCGCGAAATCGGCAATTTTCTGTATGCTCTATTGCAACAATGTACACTCCTGGAAATGGAAAAAAGAACACACTGACACCGGTGTGTCAGACCCACCATACTTGCTCCGGACACTGCGAGAGGGCTGTACAAGCAATGATCACACGCACGGCACAGCGGACACACCAGGAACCGCGGTGTTGGCCGTCGAATGGCGCTAGCTGCGCAGCATTTGTGCACCGCCGCCGTCAGTGTCAGCCAGTTTGCCGTGGCATACGGAGCTCCATCGCAGTCTTTAACACTGGTAGCATGCCGCGACAGCGTGGACGTGAACCGTATGTGCAGTTGACGGACTTTGAGCGAGGGCGTATAGTGGGCATGCGGGAGGCCGGGTGGACGTACCGCCGAACTGCTCAACACGTGGGGCGTGAGGTCTCCACAGTACATCGATGTTGTCGCCAGTGGTCGGCGGAAGGTGCACGTGCCCGTCGACCTGGGACCGGACCGCAGCGACGCACGGATGCACGCCAAGACCGTAGGATCCTACGCAGTGCCGTAGAGGACCGCACCGCCACTTCCCAGCAAATTAGGGACACTGTTGCTCCTGGGGTATCGGCGAGGACCATTCGCAACCGTCTCCATGAAGCTGGGCTACGGTCCCGCACACCGTTAGGCCGTCTTCCGCTCACGCCCCAACATCGTGCAGCCCGCCTCCAGTGGTGTCGCGACAGGCGTGAATGGAGGGACGAATGGAGACGTGTCGTCTTCAGCGATGAGAGTCGCTTCTGCCTTGGTGCCAATGATGGTCGTATGCGTGCTTGGCGCCGTGCAGGTGAGCGCCACAATCAGGACTGCATACGACCGAGGCACACAGGGCCAACACCCGGCATCATGGTGTGGGGAGTGATCTCCTACACTGGCCGTACACCACTGGTGATCGTCGAGGGGACACTGAATAGTGTACGGTACATCCAAACCGTCATCGAATCCATCGTTCTACCATTCCTAGACCGACAAGGGAACTTGCTGTTCCAACAGGACAATGCACGTCCGCATGTATCCCGTGCCACCCAACGTGCTCTAGAAGGTGTAAGTCAACTACCGTGGCCAGCAAGATCTCCGGATCTGTCCCCCATTGAGCATGTTTGGGACTGGATGAAGCGTCGTCTCACGCGGTCTGCACGTCGAGCACGAACGCTGGTCCAACTGAGGCGCCAGGTGGAAATGGCATGGCAAGCCGTTCCACAGGACTACATCCAGCATCTCTACGATCGTCTCCATGGGAGAATAGCAGCCTGCATTGCTGCGAAAGGTGGATATACACTGTACTAGTGCCGACATTGTGCATGCTCTGTTGCCTGTGTCTATGTGCCTGTGGTTCTGTCAGTGTGATCATGTGATGTATCTGACCCCAGGAATGTGTCAATAAAGTTTCCCCTTCCTGGGACAATGAATTCACGGTGTTCTTATTTCAATTTCCAGGAGTGTACATGCAAGTTTAACAGATTTACTGGTAAAAGGGGAGGGCTCAGAAATGTGTGTTTGAACATCGGGGGAGTGGGGGAGGGGGGGGGGGGGTAGACCAGTATTACACTATCAAATTTCTTTGTCAAATACCTTTGTCCAATATCTTTGTCAAAAATATTTGATGGTGTAATAGGGAACTTTGTCAAATGGCTTCCAATATTTGATCAAATCTAGGGCCTCTGTAGATTTGATCAAAGAAGTCGCTTGTCTTCTGTTCACTGCAATGTGACATGCTACCACATGGAGCGCTAGCATCGCTGCATTCTGTCGTCTGTAGTGTTTTATAAACATTGTGGGTAAATACAATTGGTGTGTGCCGACAACTACAAAATTAATAGAGATGTATGAAGCTGATGAGGTGCTTTACGACGTGAGACACGCTGAATACAAAAACAGATTACGAAGATTGGAGACCTGACCTAACCTAACCCAACGCAACTCTCTCCTGTAGCAAGGAATCGGAGTGTTATAGTGAGCCTGTCTTCTGCAGATGTAGGAGTTCTTAAGTGAATACTGTGCTTTGTGATATGAGGTTACACTTCATTGAGCACATACAGAAATGTATGCTTATCCATTCTTAAGTAATTGATGTATGACTTGACATCCTTCACTATGAGCTCACGTAACAAGTTTTGTTGAATGCTTTTATCGTGTCGTCGTAAAACCCACAGCTTCACGCAGCTATGTTTCCTTTTTTTTCTCCCCCCTTTCTCTTCCGCATATGCACACAGTGCAATTGTGGTACATGCAACTGCTGTGGTTAATAACAAGTTGTTGTTGTCAGCCATCTTGAACTTTGACGAAAAATATGACGACAGTGTAATACCCCTTATAGCGCTATGTCAAAGATCTTTGTCAAATATATTTGACAGAATATTTGATCACATCTTTGATCAAATCTTTGACAAAGAAATTTGATAATGTAATACCGGCTGTAGGGGATGGCGAGATCCTACTTCTAAATATTTGGGGAGGCACGAAGTACCTTGTCCCCCCCCCCCCCCACCCCACCAAGTCGGTGCCCCTGCCTACACGACCATATACTACCAAACACTGAGCAGCGACGATCCCTGCAAGCCATGAGTCAACTGCTGAGGCCCACAAGAAATACAGGGTGTGATGGGTATATCACAGCATGCGACACTGCAAGACTTCAGCCTAGATTACAGGACGACATTGAGTTGCGCCACTCGTTGCGTGGAATGAGTTGCGTGCAAATGGTTTCATATTTGACTGTAGACATGGCGAAACCAGTACATACTTCAGTTTCGTCGTTTTGTGGGTTCCTGAGTCATGTCTGAAATGAAAGTTTTGGCAGCTGCACGTCGCATGAGTTGCGATGGAGTTAAAGCTCATAAAAAAAAACTTGTTTCGATTCGTGACTGGATGAAGAAAAGACGTCAGCTCGGTTGCTCGGCATCCTTGCTGAAATAATTTGTAATGGAAGACCCAAGAATTTCTTTTAATTATCTTAGAATGTCACCAGAACTCTTAACATTTCTTCTAAATAGAGTTAATTATGCGATAATGAATACAGATATTGTACTGCATGAAGCACTATCGCCAAAACTGAAATTACATATCACATTGCACACATCACAATCGAGAACACTTGGCATGCTATAATATGCGGTATCAGTTGGCGATGACGGTTTTTCATTAACACCAATAATTATTAACAGTAATAATTATTAACATTAACAGCAGTAATTATTCGAAGCAGGTCGCATTAGGAAGAGAACGGTTTGAAAACTACTCTCTTGAAGATAGATCTGTGCTGTGGCAATATTTCAAGATTCAAACATATGTGCTGCGACGTTTTAAATAGATGAATATTGAATAAAGAATGTAGCTTCTTGATTTGCATAGCCTTCCCTCCTGTCAACAATATTCCTTAAAAGAAGAGTGGGCCAACTCAAACGATGGGATTTTAGTCTTGTAAACAAGAGCATTTCTATAGCTAGAATTATATTTTGCTTGTATTTTCCTTAATTCAGTTGTATATGTGCTCCTAATTCAATAAATTTTGCCCTGCAGCTCAGATATTGTCGAACTATCTGTGTTCTGATCGCACATGAAGGTCTCAGGAGCATCAGTATGTTGCTTATTTTTGTAATGGCTCTGAGCACTATGGGACTCAACTGCTGTGGTCATAAGTCCCCTAGAACTTAGAACTACTTAAACCTAACTAACCTAAGGACATCACACACATCCATGCCCGAGGCAGGATTCGAACCTGCGACCGTAGCAGTCGCACGGCTCCGGACTGCGCGCCTAGAACTGCGAGACCACCGCGGCCGGCTATTTTTGTAATCAGCATCACTGAAATCCCACAAACACCTGTGCAAAGCATATTTATTCAAAAAGCGAACATTATTCTCCGTTCCCCACTTCACATTTCAGTTTGTCTACATTCTACGAACTACATAACCTCAAAACTCACGCAAGTAGTGTCGCCAAAGTCCGAACACGCTGAAACTGTTTAGTTTCACCGACGAGTTGCGCAAACACGCGCCGCGCATGCGCATTGGCCGATAGCGCAGTTGCCTGCAACCAAGTGTCGTATAAACTAGCCTTTATTGTACGCACAGGATACAGTAGACGATGCGCAGTGACCAGTTGTCGTCCAACGTGCTGGGCGAGTTCATTCGTTTGTTCGGAAGGGGAGGCCGACAGTGTTTACCTCCTTTCGGGCCGGTCGGTGATAACAGAATCGAGGCGCAAGCCCTGCAGCCTTTCTCAGACTGTTTTGCATTACTTATAGCTTTACATACGAGCTTCGTGACGATGTGCCTATAATTTCGTTAATGGTCATAGTTAATGAGATGTTTGCATTGAAGTAAGACACTGTGCAAAATTCTAAAAAGCTTGCAATGAAAAATAGGGGTCATTATGATTTTACATTTGGTGCATATTATATAATATGTTGCTGCATATGAAATTTAGCTAACGTATTGGATTTTTTTTTTTGGACTTTGTTTGAGGTCTCTATCTACAACCAATCTTGAGAAAATTGAACTGACGTAGCACATTCATTTGCTGTCACGCGCGCCAGCGATAAAGCCAGAGTGAAATATCTGCAACATTTCTTATATTTCGAAAATCGCTTGACATATCAGAAAGAAATTTTGGCAAATTATATCACACAAAGAGGAGAGTAATTTGCCGTATAGTTATTACGCAAAACTTCTTTATCTGCCTTCTTATTCAACTAACTACAGACTTTATTCTAGCAGGTCGAAGTGGCCGAGCGGTTCTAGGCGCTTCAGTCTGGAACCGCGTGACCTCAACGGTCGCAGGTTCGAATACTGCCTCGGGCATGGATGTGTGTGATGTCCTTAGGTTAGTTAGGTTTAAGTAGTTCTAAGTTCTAGGGGACTGACAACCTCAGCAGTTAAGTCCCATATTGCTCAGAGCCTTTTGAACCATTTGAACAGACTTTTTCTATAAATAATGTTATTTTTAAGGGCCGTCGTAGATGGTGAAACGAGAAATGCTGTGGGGTTTGGAACAACGTAAGTGAAGGCATCGCACTTTATTTTTGTAGCGAGGGTGTGCTCTGATAGTAATTTGCCTCATTTCCTCACTTAATAAACTACTGTTTCACAATTCTCTCGCAGTTACATCTGCACATGTTAGAGAGGTGAGACTGTGTAAACTCCGCTGTGTTTTGGCAAAAGAAGCATATTTTAACATTGCAACAAAAGGAATTTGTAGGTTTTACTCAAAATTCGCCACTCATGACGCTTCTCTGAAAGTTACAAATAGTAAACAAACCATACGAAAATAAATCGTTGGTTTCGTTGAATTTTCAGCGGAATTTCTTGTAGATATTAACCAAAGCGGGATTGTCAAATGCCGCGCTGAGTGGCCGCGTGGTTAAAGGCGTTACGTCACGGATTGTGCGGCCCCTCCCGCCGGAGCTTCGAGTCCTCCCTTGGGCATGAGTGTGTGTGTTTTTCTTAGCACAAGTTAGTTTAAGTAGTGTGTAAGTCTAGGGACCGATGACCTCAGCGGTTTGGTCCCTCAGGAATTTACACACATTTGAACATTTAGGTGTCAGATCTTTTTCAGTGGTGACCATTCAAGTGTGGGTGTGGATTTACAAAGAATATGAGCCCAGGCTTGAGTTTAGAACGGCACTTCTCCTCCAGCTCTCGACATTTGCCCTACACCGCCTGCCCTTGACCTCCACCACTACTACTCTCTCCACGCGTTCGCTGCTAATTGCGAATTTCCCGCCCACGTTATTCTGCGTGCGCTCTACAGACCCTATTACACGATGCGCGTAAACCGTACGTCTATGCACCAGCGTCCCAAGCGTACATATCTGTAACTACAAGCTGGTTTAGTTGATCTATTACACCATCCATGAGGGACATACCTGGCGCACATGTGCAGTAGTAACGCGCGAAACGCAAATAGAACCGTCTTATCTCTTGAAAAGTCGTTTGTTCTACTGTGCGCAACACAAGGGGGACCGTATGACATATTGGAATATCAATCGTTCAAATTCTTTATGTGATCTCAAGGTTCCTATTTAATAACAAATTGTTTTTATCATTATTTATGAAGTAACTGATATTTTATTATGTAGGTTAATACTGTTCTGAATTTCAGGTATATTTGCAGAGTATACAGGGTGTTACAAAAAGGTACGGTCAAACTTTCAGGAAACATTCCTCACACACAAATAAAGAAAAGATGTAATGTGGACATGTGTCCGGAAACGCTTAATTTCCATGTTAGAGCTCATTTTAGTTTCGTCAGTATGTACTGTACTTCTCGATTCACCGCCAGTTGGCCCAATTGAAGGAAGGTAATGTTGACTTCGGTGCTTGTGTTGACATGCGACTCATTGCTCTGCAGTACGTAACATCAACAGGTTAGTGTGTATCACGAACGTCGTTTTGCAGTCAGTGCAATGTTTACAAATGCGGAGTCAGCAGATGCCCATTTGATGTATGGATTAGCACGGGGCAATAGCCGTGGCACGGTACGTTTGTATCGAGACAGATTTCCAGAACGACGGTGTCCCGACAGGAAGGCGTTCGAAGCAATTGATCGGCGTCTTAGGGAGCACGGAACATTCCAGCCTATGACTCGCGACTGGGGAAGACCTAGAACGACGAGGACACCTGCAATGGACGAGGCAATTCTTTGTGCAGTTGACGATAACCCTAATGTCAGCGTCAGAGAAGTTGTTGCTGTACAAGGTAACGTTGACCACGTCACAGTATGGAGAGTGCTACGGGTACACTTCTGCGAATGGTTCATCCAACAATATGTCAATCCTCATTTCAGTGCAAATGTTCTCTTTACGGATGAGGCGTCATTTCAACGTGATCAAGTTGTAAATTTTCACAATCAACATGTGTGGGCTGACGAGAATTCGCACGCAATTATGCAATCACGTCATCAACACAGATTTTCTGCGAACGTTTGGGCAGGCATTGTTGGTGATATCTTGATTGGGCCCCATGTTCTTCCACCTTCGCTCAATGGAGCACGTTATCATGATTTCAGACGGGATACTCTACCTGTGCTGCTAAAACATGTGCCTTTACAAGTGCGACACAACATGTGGTTCACGCACAATGGAGCTCCTGCACATTTCAGTCGAAGTGTTCGTACGCTTCTCAACAACTGATTCGGTGACCGATGGATTGGTAGAGGCGGACCAATTCCATGGCCTCCACGCTCTCCTGACCTCAACCCTCTTGACTTTCATTTATGGGAGCATTTGAAAGCTCTTGTCTACGCAGCCCCGGTACCAAATGTAGAGACTCTTCGTGCTCGTATTGTGGATGGCTGTGATAGAATACGCCATTCTCCAGGGCTGCATCAGCGCATCAGGGATTCCATGCGACGGAGGGTGGATGCATGTATCCTCGCTAACTGAGGACATTTTAAACATTTCCTGTAACAAAGTGTTTGAAGTCACGCTGGTACGTTCTGTTGCTGTGTGTTTCCATTCCATGATTAATGTGATTTGAAGAGAAGTAATAAAATGAGCTCCAACATGGGAAGTAAGCGTTTCCGGGCAAATGTCCACATAACATATTTTCTTTCTTTGTGTGTGAGGAATGTTTTCTGAAAGTTTGGCCGTACCTTTTTGTAACGCCTATATAAGACAAGTGTCCGGCGCAGTTGCTAGATCGGTTACTGCTGCTAAAGTGGCAGGCTGTCAAGATATAAGCGAGTTTGAACCTGGTGTTATAGCCAGCACACGAGGTATTGGACATAGAATCTCCGAGGTAGCGATGTAGCGATGAAGTTGGAATTTTCCCGTACGACCATTTCACAAGTGTACCGTGACTATCAGGAATCCGGTAAAACATCAAATCTCCGACATCGCTGCTGCCGGAAAAGGATCCTGCAAGGACGGGACCAACTACGACTGAAGAGAATCATTCAACGTGGCAGAAGTGCAACACTTCCGTAAATTATTGCAGATTTTGATGCTGGGCCGCCAACCAGTGTCAGCGTGCGAACCATTGAAGGAAACGTCGTCGATATGGGCTTTCGGAGCCAAAGGCCCACTCGTGTATCCTTGATGACTCCACGGCACAAAGCTTTACACCTCACCTGGTCCCGTCAACACCGACATTGGACTGTTAATGAGTGGAAATATGTTGCCTGGTCGGAAGTCTCGTTTCGAAATGTATCGAGCGGATGGAGGTGTACGGGTAAGGAAACAACCTCATGAATCCAGGGATCTTGCATGTCAGCATGGGACTGTTCAAGCTGGAGGAGTCTCTGTAGTGGTGTGGGGCGTGTGCAGTTGGAGTGATATGGGACCGCTTGTACGTCTAGATAAGAGTCTGACAGGTGACACGTTCGTAAGTACCCACTCTGCTCACCTGCACCCATTCATGCCCAGTGTGCAGTCAGACGGACTTGGGCAAATCCAGCAGAACAAAGCGTCACCTCACACGTCCTGAACTGTTACAGAGTGACTCCAGGAACATTCTTCTGAGTTTAAACACTTACGCTGACCACCAAACTCACCAAACATGAACATTATTGAGCATACGTGGAATGCCTGGTAACTTGCTGTTCGGAAGAGATCTCCGCCCCCTCGTACTCTTAAGGATTTATGGACAGCCCTGCAGAATTCATGGTGTCAATTCCTTCAGACATTAGTCGAGTCCGTGCCACGTCGTGTAGTGGCACTTCTGCGTGCACGCGGGGGGCATTACCCGATATTAGGCAGGTGAATCAGTTTCTTTGCCTCTTCAGTGTAATTCTCAGTATAGAAAAGCTAAAACCAGGAATTTTTGGTGGGTCACAAATCTGTAATCTTATAAACAACGATGTTTTCATAAACCACATGATTCAAGGTGAATTGGAAGCGTGGACAAGTTTTGTATCAGATGTCAAAAAATTATGGAGAATCACAAGGCTGAAGGATACTCCAAAGTGGTAGACAAAATGCTCCAGAATTTCCAAAAACTAACGGCTAATGTGAGTGTCAAATTGCATTTTTTGCACAGCCATTTAGAGAAATTTCCTGACAACTTGGGCGATTACAGCCAAGAACAAGGGGAACGGTTGCAGCAGGACATCATGATTATGGAGGAAAGATATCAAGGACGTTGGGATCGCCATGTGGTGGGAGACTACTGCTAGAACTTTCAGAGAGGCTGTCTGGACCAAAAACCCCCAAGAAAATCCCATACAAAACGGTTTTCTTAATTCTTATTGAAATGTTTTTATTGTTATGATTAATTTTATTATTCCTTGTATCAATTATAGCACTTTTTTTGAAATCATCTGATATTTTTAAAGTAAACGTTTTAAAAAATATTCTTCTCTTTTTTATAATATACCTTCCGGTATAAATGTATTGCCTTTATCTCAAAAGTAGAGTCATTTCAACAAAAATATTATTATTTCCGTATTTGGCAGATGAAAATTACCTGAATTGATTAATAAATCCCATGTCGCAGTATCAGTGTTACCCTGTGTTATATACCGAATGAACTGTTAAACCATACATCATCGGTCGTGCACCCTCTTGTCACTTTAAACGGAAGATACTCATCTACCATATGATATTGGCAAAATCTAAGTTACTTTCATGTCTTAACAGTTGTACCTGTCTCGAAAGTAGAAATCTGTTTTAGTTTCCAAGAACTTGTAACTGGTTTTTGATGATACTTCCACTTAACATTCTTGGATACGAAAGTTAACGGCAACTGTGAGTAAGTTTCGATTAGTAAAATAAAGAGCCAGTAGGTTGCCGGAAGTTTATTTAAACTGGACCTAGTTTTCGATACTATTATGAGTTCGACGTTTGTGTTTGTGTATTTTACCCTTCCAGTTTCAATGGACACTTAATTTTAATTACTATATATGACTTGAGTTGGTTAGCTTGTGACTGATGTAAGATGTAACCAATGTAAGTAACATATGTACTTCTGAATGAATTACACGTAGCAGTATCGAAACCTAGGTCAGGTTTAAGTAAATAAGCTTCCGGCAGTTGATTGATTGTTTACTTTACTAATCGAAACTTATTCTTAATTCGATCTTAGACACTAATTATTTTTGTGTAGTACAGTAATAATACATCAGATAAACTATTAAACATAGTATTGACAAAATTTTCTAGACTGCGACCAGTTTTCAATTTCAGTAGAATATTTGTTTTTAGGTACATGACCACCTTGAAACATTTTTTCACATTTCGAAAAACGTTACTTTTCTGGAGTAATTTTTTGACAACAACCAACATGAGTGCCACTTTTTTAACTTGAATAGAAAAATATGCCAAACATCTGTTACAGAACTGGCTAGAGGTGCAAGTCTGAAGTTCCCAAAGTACAACACTCTCTCTTATGTATCACATTGTGTAATGTTTTCAGTTCATTATGTGTATAAATCCCACACGCTCAGCTACTTAACGAAATCGAACAGATAACAAGTTCCATAAGTTTTGTACCGACATTTGGTTGTTTTTAACAATTTAGTAAACTGTACTCAAAATATTTTGCAACTGATCGATCTTTTGTGTTTTATTTTCTGACAGTTTCCATGATAATGTGCTAGGCCAGAAGTCAGTCGAACTATAATATTTTTAACACAGTTGAGAGACGTTCCTTGGAAATACACGTCGTCCCTGAAAAGCGGCAGTGAATTACATTCATATATTTTCCTTAAAATTCTTTAGCATTGTAGAACTATATATTCCTTTCAACAAAAATACCTGATGCGCTGATATACAACATTAAATTTGTCAATATTTTGTTGCAGATTTTACTGTCACCGAAGTGAACACGGCTTCCCTTCCTACTAAAGTGTGACAAGCGGTGATCAAGATGCGATGCCCGGCGTATGTCACCGGTGCAAGCGGAATGTGTACGTTGCGGACGAGAAAGTTGCTTTGGGGAGAGTGTGGCACAATTTCTGCGTTTCATGCAGTTAGTTTATTCTTTACGATAAAATATTACATGCTACTGGTGTTCAACACTTTGAGCGCTCAACTAAGACGTGTTTCGAATTCCAGGAAAATGTCGGAAACTTTTAGACGAGTGTTCAGCAAAACTATACGAAGATGAAATATACTGCCGGAAATGTTACGGGGCGATCTGCGGTCGATCAGAAGACGAAGAAGAGGTATGTTTTAGCATCTTACGGATAACATAACTGTGTATAGTAAAGAAACAGTCAAAAAATCCATTAACGCAGAGAAATTTGTAACTTCTCATCTTTGATTAACTCACAAAAGCTGAAATGAAGTATTTCTACTAAGGAAGATGCAGAAGTACTGCTTATGAATATCGGTGCCATTGTGAAACAGCTAAAATTATAGAAGTCTCCAGGGCCAGATGGAATCCGTGTCAGATTCTGTACAGAATTTGCAACTGAATTAGCTCCCGTTTTAACCATAGTGTACCGTGGATACTTTGAAGAAAAACTACACCCAGTAATTGGAAGAAAGCACAGGTCACACCTGTATACTAGAAGGACATCAATAGTGATTCACAAAACTAACGTCCAGTCTGACTGACGTATACGTGTTGTAGAATCCTAGGACGCATTCTGAACTGAAATATAATACACTCCTGGAAATTGAAATAAGAACACCGTGAATTCATTGTCCCAGGAAGGGGAAACTTTATTGACACATTCCTGGGGTCAGATACATCACATGATCACACTGACAGAACCACAGGCACATAGACACAGGCAACAGAGCATGCACAATGTCGGCACTAGTACAGTGTATATCCACCTTTCGCAGCAATGCAGGCTGCTATTCTCCCATGGAGACGATCGTAGAGATGCTGGATGTAGTCCTGTGGAACGGCTTGCCATGCCATTTCCACCTGGCGCCTCAGTTGGACCAGCGTTCGTGCTGGACGTGCAGACCGCGTGAGACGACGCTTCATCCAGTCCCAAACATGCTCAATGGGGGACAGATCCGGAGATCTTGCTGGCCAGGGTAGTTGACTTACACCTTCTAGAGCACGTTGGGTGGCACGGGATACATGCGGACGTGCATTGTCCTGTTGGAACAGCAAGTTCCCTTGCCGGTCTAGGAATGGTAGAAAGATGGGTTCGATGACGGTTTGGATGTACCGTGCACTATTCAGTGTCCCCTCGACGATCACCAGTGGTGTACGGCCAGTGTAGGAGACCGCTCCCCACACCATGATGCCGGGTGTTGGCCCTGTGTGCCTCGGTCGTATGCAGTCCTGATTGTGGCGCTCACCTGCACGGCGCCAAACACGCATACGACCATCATTGGCACCAAGGCAGAAGCGACTCTCATCGCTGAAGACGACACGTCTCCATTCGTCCCTCCATTCACGCCTGTCGCGACACCACTGGAGGCGGGCTGCACGATGTTGGGGCGTGAGCGGAAGACGGCCTAACGGTGTGCGGGACCGTAGCCCAGCTTCATGGAGACGGTTGCGAATGGTCCTCGCCGATACCCCAGGAGCAACAGCGTCCCTAATTTGCTGGGAAGTGGCGGTGCGGTCCCCTACGGCACTGCGTAGGATCCTACGGTCTTGGCGTGCATCCGTGCGTCGCTGCGGTCCGGTCCCAGGTCGACGGGCACGTGCACCTTCCGCCGACCACTGGCGACAACATCGATGTACTGTGGAGACCTCACGCCCCACGTGTTGAGCAATTCGGCGGTACGTCCACCCGACCTCCCGCATGCCCACTATACGCCCTCGCTCAAAGTCCGTCAACTGCACATACGGTTCACGTCCACGCTGTCGCGGCATGCTACCAGTGTTAAAGACTGCGATGGAGCTCCGTATGCCACGGCAAACTGGCTGACACTGACGGCGGCGGTGCACAAACGCTGCGCAGCTAGCGCCATTCGACGGCCAACACCGCGGTTCCTGGTGTGTCCGCTGTGCCGTGCGTGTGATCATTGCTTGTACAGCCCTCTCGCAGTGTCCGGAGCAAGTATGGTGGGTCTGACACACCGGTGTCAATGTGTTCTTTTTTCCATTTCCAGGAGTGTATTTTATCTCGAACAGAGGGAACTCTTCTATGCTGCTGCGTACTTCGTTCTAGCCACACTTCTCACTCGACTTCGCATGGGACAAAGCCCTAGACGAAGGCTCTTTGCTCCAACGAGAGGACACTCCAATGTGTGATGCTTATTGCACACAGTTCACAGTGTGCCACATTTTCGTTGACTGTGTTTTATTTTCACCCGGCAGGGCAGCGTCTAATGTACGTACAGATTAATTTTAATTTTAATAATCAACAGCCTCAGTTGTACCGTTTACCTAGAATTTACCTAGGTTTCAGTCGGGATAACCCAACCTTCTTCAGAATAACAGTAACTACCGTTTGTCCATAGTGGACATAGTCAAGCTAAAATTACAAATCTATATATTATCGTCAGACTGTAAAAACTTATCTGAAACTGTCTCGGCCCCACTTAGCGAGCGTGATGCGGCAGCCACGAGTGCTGTACTGGAACTGACCGTAGCGTCTTGAGGCCCGCCAGACACAAAACCTTGCGCTTGCGCATAAACTGTATGGTAGTTACTTGTTGGAACAAGACGCGTACTTAACTCCTGACCTTGAATTTACTAGTAAAGTGAAATAAAAGGTATAGCTGAGGAAAAGGGCGTATATGTTATCCTGTGCAGAACGTACTTGATCTGAAGTATTCATTGGTCATGATATGAGGAAGACATATGCTTACAAGGTATGGCCTATCTAGGAAAATTTTTGTGCTTAAGCACGAAGTTTAATTACCTAAAAAGAACTTAGGAGTGGGAAGGATAATATAAAGCCAACATCGACATTATTATGACTAGTTCTAGAAATTTTTAAGACGTATTGTTAAGCACTTGCTTAGCTATGGTTGCAACGCATGAACATCCTATTGACTTATTACACAAATGGTCATGATTGAACTTATGAACAGGTCTGTATCTAATCTGTAACATCCGGCAATACGGGCCATGTAAAATAGATGGTCATTATTCAACATTAGTATATTTGATCTGAAATGGTCTAGAATCAAGTCAAAAACTAATGCACGTGCCTGATTGAGCTTCTTGGCGAAGTTATGGTTATGAGCTGCAGAAAACACTATACTAGGGGATAATGTGGCGGCAATGGGGTACTCAATTTGCCTTCATGAAGGTGATCCACACACATTCTGTAGAAACTGTGTGTGGACCACTGCCATCATAATTCGGGCCTGGTATTGCCAGATGTTACAGATTAGGTATAGACTTGTTCATAAGTTCAATCATGACCATCTGTGTGGTAAGTCAATAGGATGTTCATGCGTTGTAACCATAGCTAGGCAAGTGCTTAACAATTACGTCTTAAAAATTTCTGGACCTAGTCATAATAATGACGATGTTTGTTTTATATTATCCTTCCCACTCCAAAGTTTTTTTTTTAGGTGATTAAACTTCGTGCTTAAGCACATTTATTTTCCTAGATAGGCCATACCTTGTAAGCACATGATGTCTTCCTTATTTCATGACCAATGAATACTTCATAAATGTTAATACAGTCGATCGAAGTACGTTCTGCACAGGATAACATACACGCCCTTTTCCTCAGCTGTACCTTTTATTTCACTTTACTAGTAAATTCAAGGTCAGGAATTAAGTTCGCGTCTTGTCCCAACAAGTAACTATCATACAGTTTATGCGCAGGCGCAAGGTATTGTGTCCGCATTGGCAGGCCTCATGACACTACGGTCAGTTCCAGTACAGCACTCGTGGCTGGGGCATCGCGCTCGCGAAGTGGGGCCGAGACAGTTTAAAAAAAAAATGGCTCTGAGCACTATGAGACTTAACATCTGAGGTCATCAGTCCCCTAGAACTTAGAACTACTTAAACCTAACTAACCTAAGGACAACACACACATCCATGCCCGAGGCAGGATTCGAACCTGCGACCGTAGGAGACAGTTTCAGATAAGGTTTTACAGTCTGACGATAATTTATGGATTTGCAGTTTTAGCTTGACGATGTCCACTATGGACAAACGGTAGTTACTGTTATTCTGAAACCTAGGTAAATTCTAGGTAAACGGTGCAACTGAGGCTACTGATTATTAAAATTAAAATTAATATTTATACAGTTGCTGACAGGGTCGCGAAATGTTGAAGATATGTACGCACAGATTATATTTTAGCAGTAATGAGACGAACGTGTTACGACTAATGAAGACTCCTGAAATGTCCTCTCTAGCTCAGCCACGTTTCTTTTGTAAATGATCAGGCAACCAAAGATCCCTTTGTAGTTTAGTCTCCTTCTCGTAACATCCGTGTTTTAATAAAACATCTTAGAGCATATGGTATAAAAGAATCGCATTATTTTAAAGGATACATGATGGTATTGTGTTTGTGAACATAAGTGAGATTGCGAGAGAAGGAATGTAATTGTAAATAACATAGTTTTTTTCTCTTTCTAATGCTTTGGAGTTTAGACATTTTAACTACTTTCGATTGTTTTTACGATTGAATAACAAGTACACTGACAAACTGCCTATTGGCTCCTGTCTCGGCTTCTTCGGCCGACGTTCATCTAATGATTTTACTGACGTTTCTCCAGCACGAGTGGCTGGCATTGTCAAAGGAGGTTTCTTTCTGCTGGGTGCCGGGGCATGTGGGTATTAGGGCAAACGAAGTGCGGATGTGGCTGCCAAAGATGCATGTTCCCTCCCTTACGTTGTTGATGCTGTTACCTCCCTTTTGCGTTTTCGTGTTATGCGTCAATGGGAAGAGGAGTGGCTGGCAGTCGGTGAAAATAAGCTGCGTCTGGTCAAGGCCACCACGCGGCCATGGCGTACGTCCTACCAGTCATGCAGGCGGGATGAGGTTCTCCTCACTCGCCTCCGCATCGGGCACAGTCCCTTAACGCACGGTTTTTTACTCCGGCGGGAGGACCCCCCAATCTGCAGTGCTTGTGGCGTCCAGATTACTGTCCGCCACATTTTACTTGACTGTCTTTTATTCTCTGACCAGAGGGCGGTGGTTTCCTTGCCACCGGATTTGCCCTCTATTTTGGAAGACGACGCAACGACTGTGGTTAAGGTCTTACGGTTTTGTGTCCTGTCCAATTTGTTGCCTCGGATTTTAGGGAGAGGATTCTAATGTGCTGCTGGGTGACTGGCTCACCCAGGTTTTAGGTAAGAGGTCCACCAGTCACGATTACTTACTTGTTTCACTTCGATTTCTGTTCTCTTTTCCTTGTGTTTCCTTTCCTTTTTTAGTGCGTTTCCTTTCCTCTTGTTTTGCCTCTGTATGTGAGGATTTGGAACTGCGTCAGGTCTGTGTCTTTTAGTCGTTCTCCTTGTCCGCTGTCCGTCTTCGTCCCTTCACCGCATGTGTTCCTGTTTCTATGCGTCTGGGCGCTGATGACCATGCTGTTTAGCGCCCGAAAACCTCAAACCACACACACACACACACACACACACACACACACACAAAGCTTCACCCTCCATTGCCGGTGGTGAACTGGAGCCGAGCTCGCGGCTGCAGCCTATATGTACCTGGCGCGCCAACGTCCGAGGGCTTCTCCTCGGTCATTTCCGGTGCGGTTCTCCTCTTGCTACCTGCGACGGTCGTTCGCTGCAGTACGGGAAGCCAGGATCCGTTTATCTTAAGGCTTTCCTCTTTCTTGTTGAAACTGTTCGCGTGTTTTTGTATTTCTACAGCTTCTCTGAACAAGCGCGTGTGAAAGTGATTCTCTACAACCAGATCTTCCGTGTCGACGAATTTTATTACGTGTTCGGTCTCACTCAATGCGTGCTCTGCCACGGCCGATTTCTCCACCTGCCCCAACCTGCAATGTCGCTTATGCTCTTTGATCTTGGTGTTAATTGATCGTCCAGTCATTCCTACATAAACTTTTCCGCATGTGCATGGTATACGGTATATTCCCGACATTGCAAGTGGGTCCCTTTTCTCCTTCGTCGATCTAAGACATTCTTTGATCTTCTTTGTCGGTTTGAAAATCGTCTTTACGCCTTATACGGCCGATTCTGTCAGTCACTCTGGGAATGTATGGCAGAAAGACCGTACCCGGCATTTCTTTTTCTGATTCCTTACTTCGCCGAGTGTTTGGCTCTGTTAACTTCTAATATAATTTGTGGAGTACCCATTGCTCCTCAGAACACTTTCCAGGTGTTTCATTTCCTGTCTGAGGTGCTGTGGCACACATATTCGTCCCGCTCTCAATACGAGCGTATTAATCATGCCTCTTTTCTGGCTCTGGTGGTGGTTTGATAGGTTGTGCAGATATCGGTCCGTATGTGTCGGTTTTCGATACACGCTGTGTCCCAGGTTTTCGCCGTCCCTTGTGACCAGCACATCTAGAAATGGCAGTTTCTTGTCCTTTTCTACTCCCATGGTAAATGTTATGTTGGCTTGGAGGCTGTTCAGGTGTCTTAGAAGTCACCGAGCTGTTCTTCACCATGGCTCCATACAACGAAAGTATCATCGACGTATCTGTACCACACCGTAGGTTTACAAGTCGCAAAGTCCAGTGCCTGTGCTTCAAATTGCTCCATGAAGAAGTTGGCCACCACCGGACTAAGAGGACTACCCAGCTGTTCGTAGAAATCGCCATTCCACGTGAAATAGCTCGTGGTGAGACATGCATGGAAGAGCTCTTTGATGTCTTGCGGGAAAATGGAACCGAGATCTACACCTATGGAGGACATCATTGGCAACACCAAAGCAGCCATTCGGCCCCTTCCTGAAAGACATGGATCAAGATAATCAGGTGGATACCGTCTTTCTTGACTTCCGAAACTCATTTGACTCAGTAAGAAACAATTCTTGTTATTAATAAGAGTACGATCATATAGGACATAACACAAAATTTATGACCTTATTAAGAATTTTCTTGTCAAGAGGACGCAAAATGTTATTTTGGATGGAGAGTCATAGACAAAAGTAGAAGTAACTTGAAGGTTCCCCAGGGCCATGTATTGGGACCCTCCTTGTTCATGGATGAGTTTGTAGACAATATGGTCCTCAGACTTATCCCAGGCGATGAAGTTGTCTTTAATGAAATACTGTCTAAATATTCAGTCTGAACTTGATAAAGACTTTGCTGTGTAGCAAAGACTGAATTTAAATTCTCAGAAATGTCAAATTATGCACTTTACAAAAAGCAAACTTATGACTACAATATCAAGGAGTCGCAGTTGGAATCAGTGTGCTCATACAAATACCTAGGTATGACAGTTTGTAGGGATATGACACGAAGTGGTTTAGGTCAAGCAGGTGGCAGAATTTGGCTCTTTGCAGCGTACTGAGAAGAATACTGCTTAAGTTGTGGGACCTGTACAAAATAGGACTAATAGGGCATACTGCTGGTTCGTTTGACGCACAGGGAAAAGTCACGAATTATGGACAAATTTGAATTGACAGACGCCTAAAGACAGAAGTCACTTACCCCGCGAAATCCTACTTACAAAATTTCAAAGACAAATATTAAGTGACTAGCTTAGCGTCCGCTGCTTCGCTCCTGTAGACTGTTTGTACTGCGGAAAAGGTTTCTTTTATCGCATTTTTATGTTGTTCACAAAGTGAAACACCTTCTAAGCTTTTCAAGCTACATAAGGCCATGTAAGCATATCTCTTCCGAACGTACTTCTGACCAAAATGCGATTCTGTTAGCTGGAGGCCAAAGTTTTTGTTAATTCTTTTGGAAATTTGTGGCAAGTTCCTATGGGACCAAACTGCTACACACTACTTAACATAAATTAACTTACGCTAAGGACAACACACAAAGCCATGCCAGAGGGAGGACTCTAACCTCTGACAGGTGAAGGCGCGCGAACCGTGGCCTGAGACCAAGCGGCTACCCCGCGCCGCTTTTGTTAATCATGCATTTTGCGTTCTTGTGGAGATATTTACTCAGCAACTTTCATCCACTAGCAAATATTTCTTTATGTGTAACCTAGAAGTGAAATACCAAATTTCGGCGAATTTAGCTTCAAAATTTTTTTAATTTAACAAAATATTTTCTTAAAGTTTTCATTCTCTATTACACTCCTTTATGGGTTGAATTTCCAGAAACGTTGAAACACTTTTTTTTTAAATTTCCAGCCGAGAAGTCAAAGATGTATCCTTAAATTCATTTAGAAGATCTACAGTTATTATTTGTTTAAAAAGACTTTCAGGCACTATTTTACCTCTTTAGTGGTTGAATTTCCAAAAATTCTAAAACACGTATTTTATATGTTCTGACTGAGGAAGTAGATACCAGCTTTCGTAGATTTCATACTTTTAAAAAGCCTTTCATCCCCTGTTTCACTCCATGAGGAAGGGAATTTCGGATAATCCCATCTTAAACAATGCCTGCGGTATAAGATCCACACTCACTCCGAACTTCAAGTTTCTATCCTTGGCGGTTTGGGCTGGGCGATGATGAGTGAGTGAATCAGTCTGACCGTATTTCACCACCTTAGGGGTTGAATTTCGAAAAGCTGTGAAACACGTATTTTCTATTTCTAACTGAGAAGCCAGATTTAAATTTGCATAGATTCAGCTTTCAAAATGGTTTCATAATAAAATATTTTCATAAAAAGTCTTATCTCCTGTTTCACCTCCGCAGGCTTAAATTTCCAAAAATGCTGAAACACGTGTTTCTTTTTTTCTGCTCGAGAAACCAAATACCAATTTTCCTAGGTCTACATTCAAAATAGCTTTAATAGCGACATTTTTCAAAAAAACTCTTCATCCCCTATTCCTCCCTGCCCCTCCTTAGGGGTGGAATTTCGAAAAATTCCAACGTAAACAATGCCTACAGTGTAAGATCCACACCATCCACATTTCAAATTCCTATCGTTAGCGATTTGAGCGTAGCGATGTTGCGTTATTCAGTCAGGACATTGCCTTTTATACTGAAGAGCCAAAGAATCTGTACACCTGCCTAAAATCGTGTAGGGTCCCGCGAGCACGCAGAAATGCCGCAGTACGACGTGGCATGGACTCTACTAATGTCTGAAGCACTGCTGGGGTGAACTGACACCATGACCTCTGCAGGGCTGTCCATAAATCCGTAAGAGTACGGGGGGTGGAGATCCCTTCTGAACAGCACGTTACAAGGCATCCCAGGTAAGCTCAATAATATTCATGTCTGGGGAGTTTGGTGGCCAGCAGAAGTGTTTGAACTCAGAAGAATGTTCCTGGAGCCACTCTGTAGCAATTCTGGACGTGTGGGGTGTCGCATTGACCTGCTGGAATTGCCCAACTCCGTCTGAGTGGACCATGAACATAAATGGATGCAAGTGGTCAGACAGGATGCTTACGTACGTGTCACCTGTCAGAGTCGTATCTAGACGTATCGGGGGTCCCATATCACTCCAACTGCACACGCCCCACACTATTACACAGCCTCCATAAGCTTGAACAGTCCCCTGCTGAATTCGTGAGGTTGTCTCCATACCCGTACACGTCCATCCGCTCGACACAATTTGAAACGGGACGCGACCGATCATGGAACATGCTTCCAGTCATCAAAATTCCAATGTCGATGTTGACGGACCCAAGCGAGGCGTTAAGCCTTGTGTCGTGCAGTCACCAAGGGCATACGAGTGGGCCTTCGGGGCCGAAAGCCCATATCGACGATGTTTCGTTAAATGGTTCGCATGCTGACACTTGTTGATGGTCCAGCATTGAACCGTACAGCAATTTGCAGAAGCGCTGCACTTCTGTCGCATTGAATGATTATCTTCAGTCGTCGTTGTCCCCGTTCTTGCCGAACCTTTTGCCGGCCGCAGCGATGTCGAAGATGTAATGTTTTACCGAGTTCTTGATGTTCACGGGACGCTCGTGAAATGGTCGTACGGAAAAATCCCCACTTCATCGCTACCTCGGAGATGCTGTGTCCCGTCGCTGGTGCATCGACTATAAGATCACGTTCAAACTCGCTTAAATCTTGATGACCTAACATTGTAGCAGCAGTAAACCCATCTAACAACTGCGCCAGACGCTTCTTGTCTTATATAGGCGTTTCCGACCGCAGCGCCGTGTTCTGCCTGTTTACATATTTCTGTATTTGGATCCGCATTCTTATACCAGTCTCTTTGGTTTCTTCCGTGTATAAGTATCCAGAGAAGAATATAGAGAAATTTTTGAGGCCCTATGTATTTCTCCAGTAAGGATCGTGCAGACAATATTAGACTAAATGCAACACGCACAGAGGCAGTCCTTATTCACACACTCCATCCACGATTGGAACGGGAAACAACACTAAGCATGTTCTAACATTAAGCCTGTGGTGCACGTGTCCACTGTATTAGACAACTGTTAACGGTTGCTTCTCTGGCGTTTTCAATCAGTCCTAAGGCTGGAAATGCACTCAGGGTACACCACCAATAGGGAGTATCCACTGGGGTGTGATTAATCTACATCAACATCTACGTGATTACTTTGCTATACGCAATAAAATGCTTGGCCGGCAGCTTGTGGCCGAGCGGTTCTGGCGCTACAGTCTGGAACCGCGCGACCGCTACGGTCGCAGGTTCGAATCCTGCTTTGGGCATGGATGTGTGTGTTGTCCTTAGGTTAGTTAGGTTTAAGTAGTTCTAAGTTCTAGGGGACTTATGACCTCAGCAGTTGAGTCCCATAGTGCTCAGAGCCAATAAAATGCTTGGCGGAGGGCTATCGTTCCACTCTCGAACGGCGCATGGGAAAAACGAGCACTTAAACTTTTCTGTGCTAGGCCTGATATGTATTATTTTATCGTGATGATCATTTCTCCCTATGTAAGCGGGTGCCAACAGAATCGGAGGAGAAAACTGGTGATTGATATTTCATGAAAAGATCCCGTCGCAACGAGAAACGCCTTTGTTTTAATGATTGCCACCCCAATTCACGTATCATGTCTGTAGCATTATCTCCCCTATTTTGCGATAGTACAAAACGAGCCGCACCTCTTCGAACTTTTTCGATGTCATCCGTCAGTCTCATATGACCCGGATCCCACACCGTACAGCAGTACTCCAGAATAGGGCGGACAAGAGTGGTGTAAACAGACTCTTTAGTAAACCTGTTGCACCTTCTAAGTGTTCTGCCAATGAACCACAGTCTTTGGTTTGCTCTACCCACAAGATGATCTATGTGATCGTTCCAATTTAGGTTATTTGTAATTGTAATCTTTTAAGTATTTAGTTGAATTTACAGCCTTAAGATTTGTGTGACTTGCCGCGTAATCGAAATATAGCTGATTTCTTTTAGTACTCATGTGAATAATTTCACACTATTCTTTATTGAAAGTCAACTGTCACCCCTCGCACCATACAGATATCCTATCTAAATAATTTTGCGACTCGTTTTGGTCATCCGATGACTTTACAAGACGGTAAATTACAGCATCATCTGCAAACAATCTAAGACGGCTACTCAGATTGTTTCCTATGTCGTTAATATATATCAGGAACGATAGAGGCCCTATAACACTTCCTTGGGGAACGCCGGATATTACTTCTGTTTTACTTGATGATTTTCCGTCTGTTACTACGAACTATGACCTTTCTGACAGGAAACCACAATTCCAGTCGCACAACTGAGGCGATATTCCGTAGGCACGCAGTTTTGTTAGAAGACGGTTGTGAGGAACGGTGACGAAAGCCTTCTGGAAATCCAAAAATATGGAATCAATTTGATGCCCCCTGCCGATAGCACTAATTACTTCATGAGTATAAAGAGCTAGTTGTGTTTCACAAGAACGATGTTTCTGAATCCGTACTTGACTGTGTGTCAATAAATCGTTTTCTTCGAGGTAATCCATAAAGTTCGAATACAGTGTATTTTCCAAAACCCTACTGCAAATCGACGTTAGTCATATGGGATTGTAATTCAGCTGATTACTCCTATTTCTCTTTTTGAGTATTGGGGTGACTGAGCAATTTTCGTGCGGTAGCGTTCTCGCTTACCGCGCCAGGGTTCTCGGGTTCGATTCCCGGCGGGGTCAGGGATTTTCTCTGCCTCGTGATGACTGGGTGTTGTGTGATGTCCTTAGGTTAGTTAGGTTTAAGTAGTTCTAAGTTCTAGGGGACTGATGATCATAGATGTTAAGTCCCATAGTGCTCAGAGCCATTTGAACCATTTGAGCAATTTTCCAATCTTTAGGTACGGAACTTTTTGTGAGCGATCGGTTGTATATAATTGCTAAATATCGAGCTATTGTATCAGCATACTCTGAAAGGAACCTGACTGGTAGACAATCTGGACCGGAGGCCTTGCCTTTATTAAGTGATTTAACCGTCTTTGCTACACCGAGGATATCTACTTCTATGTTTCTCATCTTGGCAGTTGTTCTTGATTGGAATTCAGGAATACCTACTTCGTAATTTTTGGTGAAGGACTTTCGAAAACCGTGTTTAATAACTCTGCTGTAGTGGCACTGTCATCAGTGACTTCACCGTAGTTATCGCACAGTGAAGGTATTGGTTGCGTCTTGCCACTGGTGTGTTTTATGTATGACCAGAATCTATTTTTGTTTTCTCCCATATTCCGAGTCAGAGTTTTGTTGTGGAAATTGTTAAAAGCATCTCACATTGAAGCACGCACTGTATTTCGAACTTTTGCAAAACTTTACCAATCTTGGGGATTTTGCGTTCTTTAAAATTTTGCATGCTTTTTTCGTTCCTTCTGCAACAGCGATTTGACCCGTTTTGTGTAGCATGGGGGATCAGTACCATCACTTATTAATTTATGTGGTATATATCTCTCAATTGCCGTCGATAATATCACTTTGAAATCATTCCACATCTTTTCTACGCTTACGTGATCAGATCGGATGGAGTGGAGACAGTCTCTTAAAAAGGCGTTAAGAGTATTTTTATCAGATTTTTTAAATAGATGTATTTTGCGTCTGTTTTTGATGGTTGTGGGTGTTACGGTATTAAACCTAGCAGCAACTGCCTTGTGGTTGCTAATCCCTAAATTCGTCATGATACTCCCTATTTGTCACGATTATTTGTTGCTAAGAGGTCAAGTAGGCTTTCGCAACCATTTACGCTTCGATTGGGCTCATGAACTAATTGTTCAGAATAATTTTCTGAGAAAGCATTCACTACACTCTCGAATGACGTTTTATGCGTGCCGCCTGCTTTAAACGTATAATTTTTCCAGCATATCGAGGGTATATTGAAGTCACCACCGACTATAATTGTATGAGTGGGGTACCTATTTGAAATGAGATTCAAGTTTCCTTTGAACGGTTCAGCAACTTTATCTTCTGAGCGGGGGAGGGGGGGTAAAAAGACCCAATTCATAGTTTAGTCCGATTGTCAAGTATAACCCCTACCCACACTATTTAGTAGGAACTATCTACTTAAATTTCACTACAAAGTAAAGTACTTCTGACAGCAATAAATACTCCAGCATCGACTGTATTTAATCTATCCTTTCTGAACACTGTTAGGCCGGTTGAAAAAAAATTCGGCTCAACTTATTTCCAGCTTTAGCCAGTTTTCCGTACTTATAACTATTTGAGCTCCAGTGGTTTCTGTTAGGGCTTGGAGCTCTGGTTCTTTTCCAACACAGCTACGGCAATTTAGAACTACAATACCGATCGTTTCTACAGCTATCTTACTGTGTCTTACGCGCCCTCTTTTAGACAAACGCCCTTTCTGTGGTTTCCTGAGACCTTCGAAGCTAAAAAACCGTCCAGTCCCTTCCACACAGCCCCCGCTACCCGTGAAGCCGCTTCCTGTGTGTATTGGACTCCTGACCTATTACGCGGAACCCGGAAACCTACCACCCAATGGCGCACGTCAAGGAATCTGCAGCCCACACGGTCACAGAACCGCCTGAGCCTCTGATTCAGACCCTCCACTCGACTCTGCACCAAAGGGCCACAGTCGGTTCTGTCTATGGTGCTGCAGATGGTGAGCCGCGCCTTAATCTCGCAACAAGACTGGCAGCTTTACCATTTCCACTAGCCGCCCGAAACCAGACAGAATCTGCTCCGATCCAAAGCGACACACGTCATTGGCACCGACATGGGGCACCACCTGCAGGTGGCTGCACCCTGTACTCTTCATGGCATCCGGAAGCACCCTTTCCACACCTGGAATGACGCCCCCCGTTATGCAGACGGAGTGGATACTGGCTTCCTTCCCCTCCTTGACAGGCATGTTCCTAAGAGGCCCCATTACGCTCCTAACGTTGGAGCTCCCAACTACCAGCAAATAAACCCTCTGTAAATGCCCAGACTTGCGGACCGAGTAGCTTCCTCTGGAATGGGCTGGACGACTTATCTGGCTCAGAGACTTCGTCAGCCACAGATAATACCCGAAACCTGTTCATCAAACGAACCAAGGAGGCCCTATAATTGGCCCCTAGGAAAGTCTTTTGCTACCTGCCAGACTTGGAAATGATCTCCCACTCGACCATGGGTGAAAGATCAACCTCAGTGCAGGCAGTACCCAGGGTGGCCACATCAGTGAACCGATCAGGGGACACACATGTGGGCCGTGCTCAGCATCCCTCACATATCCGTGTCCAACCCGCCACAGTGATGCCCCTCGGCAGCAGCTTCAAGCTGTGTGACGGAAGCCAACACAGCCTGGAGCTGTGAGCGAAGGGTCAACAACTCAGCTCGCATCTGTACACAGTACAGAGTATCCATTCCTAAAGTCGCTCCTGTTTGAAGCTCGTGAAATATGTAATAAACGAATTGTGTACTCGCCTTATTAGCGGAAGGAACTCGCGGTACTCTCTCACTGACAGTCTAACCAACACTGTGCTGTCCTAACCAAAACAAACAAAAGCCTGTACGATATTAGGGTCGATACAAGGCTCGATAACAACGGCAGTACTCTACGCTACACTGTTATTAAAATAAAAAGTTGTGCCTAGTAAGCACTCAAATATGCAAGACATTAATATATATATATATATATATATATATATATATATATATATATATATATATAACCTACACAGATAACTGAAAATAAGTCGTTCCTGTTTGAAGCTCATAAAAATATGCAATAAACTAACAGGTTACTCGTCTTGTTATCAGTAGGAACTCGCGGTGCGCCGGTCGAAGTGGCCGTGCGGTTCTAGGCGCTGCAGTCTGGAACCGCGAGAACGCTACGGTCGCAGGTTCGAATCCTGCCTCGGGCATGGACGTGTGTGATGTCCTTAGGTTAGTTAGGTTTAACTAGTTCTAAGTTCTAGGGGACTAATGACCTCAGAAGTTGAGTCCCATAGTGTTCAGAGCCATTTTTGAACCAACTCGCAGTGCACTCTCACTGACAGTCTAACCGGATTGATTGAAAACACCAAAAAAGCGACGTTAATATCTGTCCACTGTAGTGGACAGGTGCACCATAAAGTGAATTCCACAGTGATAGTCATGGAGATGTAGATGGAACTGATGTCTGAGTGTATTCGATCATTGATACCATGAGTTAATAGCATTACACAAATCTCACAGGAAGACAAATGCTATTGCGAAATGAACTAAAAAATTATTTTATCATTTCAGGTTCATTTGCCTCACAGAAAAAAAATCTTACTTATATCGATTATCATCTTCTGGGCGCTGGTAGAGTAACTGCAGCAGAAACGCAATTCAAGCATCATAAGGCTATAGTCTGGTTAATAATTCGACTAAAAATGCACATTTTGTAACATGTTTAGAATGAAATCTGCCAGGAAGTTTTGTAACATATTGTCTTTACTCAGTTGAATTTACTTCACAGTTTACAGTGTTACTATCAACGACTTCATGCAAATAAACCAGAGCGGTCGACTATTATGGTATTTGGTGGATCTAGGTAGATCGAGGGTCCACCACCGGGGCCGAGGCAGCAGCCGAGCAGTGGGTTTATGCCTGGTAGACGACCGACGAGACGTCAAAAAACAGCATTGTAAAACCATTCACTTGTTATTCAGTACTACAATAGCCTTTAGTCCCCAGGAAGCAGTACACGAGGAAGGTGCTGTTATCAGCACGCAACCCACAGACGTGGGCAGGCATCGGCGTTGTGCAGACGCCAACTATACAGCAAGGCCGCTGACTCAGTGAGATGAGCACCCAGCGTCAGCCACACTTCATAGTTGCACCTAAACAGCATCGGACTGAGGCACGAGGTGGCGGACCCGTTGTATGAAGTGCGGCTTACAACAGCATCGTCTGACCACAGCAGAGGTAGACACCAATGTGTTAACAGATACATGTGATGACCGTCTAATGGCTGCACATTCCTGGGCAACAACCAGAGGCCTCCAGGGTGGAAGGCCGACAACATTGAAGAAGGGCTCCTTTGTGGCCCGCACGTTAGAGAGCGCTAAGTCCGCAGCATTGGGGCACCAACCGCAAAGGCTGCAGCTCTCAGTGGCAAGTCTAGTCGAGCTATGTAGACTCGTGGATTGACGTAGGTCCCTTTGCAGGATTGGTGGTCAGCAGACAGTGATACTGTTGACTAAAAATGGAGAGTATTTGTTTGGTATTAGCCCATTCTCGTTTTGCTATGGTGTATGTGAAACCTGTTGATTCTATACGACCGGCGCGGAAGTCGCGGAAGACGTAGAGCTTTTTGTCCAGGGTCACCAATATGAGATTCTGGATACGGATCGTAATATACGTAATAAAAAGTTCCCAAGATTCCTATATACACGTATATTTTACCATAAAGACTGATACACATGAACATTGCATGAAGTACAAAGGCAGACTGAATTAAACATGGTGGCTCATCAGAGCAGTTAATGTGACAAAGATTGTAATTTGTGTGGTCGATGTGACCTATCGACGCCACAAACTTAACGTTGTCGACATTCTAGAGGTCTTTGTCAGGTATCTGAATCTGAACAGTTTGCATACCTTTTTTCACATTATAGAAGTTTAGTGCCATCGTCTTACTTGCATTTATTACCAATTTGTTGTGACTGAACCAGTTTTCAATATTGTTCAGTATCTCTGTTGTAGACTTTGAAGCATTTCCATTTCTTTACTTCACTAATACACTTGTATCATCAGCAAACTGGATGATGTTCTCGCAGAATTTGTTTAGGTTGTTCACATATAACTGAGGGCAATGGCCTTGCCGCAGTGGATACAGCGGTTCCCGTGAGATCACCAAAGTTAAGCGCTGTCGGGTGTTGTCGGCACTTGGATGGGTGACCTCCAGGCCGCCATGTGCTGTTGCCATTTTTCGGGGTGCACTCAGCCTTGTGATGCCAATTGAGTAGCTACTCGACCGAGTAGTAGCGGCTTCGGTCAAGAATACCATCATAACGACTGGGAGAGCCGTGTGCTGACCCCACGCCCCTCCTATCCGCATCCTCCACTGAGGATGACACGGCGGTCGGATGGTCCCGATAGGCCACTCGTGTCCTGACGACGGAGTGCTTATCTATTTTCATCGTGTAAACCACAATATGTTCATGGCTTGGGTGTAAAGAAACTAGACCATTCAGGCTTCGGTGTCTTTGCCTTTCTGCTGCACGATGTTATTTATGCTTCTGGTCTTTCTGCTTGGCAACAACTTGGACCATGACACTTCGTTAGCAGTACTTGCTGCATCAGAAGGCAAGTCTGGCTTAACTCTGTTCAGCACTCTGACTTGACCTGCTTGCCTGGCTTCTTGCGTTAACTGAGGAAGGAGTCGTAATTTTTATCCAACTTGGTCAAGTAAACGGCGAACACGTCTCCTTCCTTCAGAAAATCCGGCCTCCAGATTTATGGCCAAGTTTCCTCTGCAAAGATATACCATCTACAAGTTGTTAGTTATCTACAGAATACTTGTTTTCCTCTTTACATTAGCTCAGCTTAAGCCACACGGTTCATTGGCTTATTCTTAATTCTGAATACAGTTTTCTAGGTTTAGTCCACTGGATTGCCTTGCCTTTCTACAGGACAAGATCCCACTGATTCATCACTTAGAGAGTAGAACAGTAAGATTATTAAATTCTCCGATCTCTATAAATTCCTCAGCAAGCATTTCACAGTTAAAAAAATTATGTCAATTCTCCCGTACTTTCCTCACTTAGCCTCGTCTACGAAGGTCGTTTCCCATTAATTGTTAGTGGACTAATACTTAGATGCTGCAGTTTACCCACTCAACTTCTGTTGTTTCCGCTCATAGGCAGTAACCTATAGAGCCGTCAAGTAATAAACTAGTAAAATAAAATTACCAAATCTCCTCCTTCTCAGCAAATTCCTTCAACAAATCATTTTAACAGCAAGCGGCTTCACCTGTTTTTTATGCTTGCCGTTTTGATACATCATATGGAACTTTGTCCTTGAAAGCAAAGGCACTTCTGCGTGTATCCAGGATACAAATTCTTAAAACTCTGCTTACACAAAAACTACATACTGTACGATCAATCTTTACCCTTCCGCGACCGAACTGATGCAAATTTCGGAAATTACTGTAAAAATTGGTTTCCTCCTATTGGAATGGATGCTGAGTAAGGACACGTTTCTAAATTTCGATTGTTGTGTATAGTTTTATAATGGTTCCCAACATGTATTCCTCCTCGAGTCCATTGGGACATGTGCGTCCCACCCAGAATAATATTTTTACTACGGATTAGGATCTGTAAAAGGAAGAAAGTAAATACTGTTATTACGTCAAACAAATTTATTTATTCGCAGCTTAACATTTTCATGAGATTTTGCAAAACATGGCTGAAAATAGAGGTACTTTACTGTAGCTACATACGAAATTAGTCCGTATCTCTTACTTCCGTGTACTGCATCGCCTGCATTGTCTCAGTGTGCTCCTTGCCGGAAAAAGGTTTCCAGCTTGCAGCAAACTGGCAAGCTAAAGAGTCAGTTACAGTTTTTTCAACTGCTCATCACCCGGAAGACATAAGATTCGTCACAAGCAAAAATAGAGGTGGTGCAGCCTCAGATATATGCTGCCCTGCATCTGTAGCAGGTTACACAGCTGTAATGGGAGCTGTAGACCAGTTCGAACAGCGCAGAGAAAAACATGCTATTGGAAGTAAGTCACTCAAATGGTGGTATTGTCACACTTATTTTCTTTTACACTTTTCAGTAGTAAACAGTTTCATCATGTGGAACTCTAATAATGAAGGAAAATGTGACCAACTTTCTTTCCTCCTTGCTATTGTAAGGCAGCTTTCAATTGAGAGAGATATAAAGAGAAGGGAAGGCAAAAATCCATCACAAAAAAATGGGTGTTTGTGGAGTTTTCCGTTCCATATCAAATCATGGAAAATAAAATAAGATTACAGCACCGAAAAAAGTACATTCTAAGACAACAAAACAACTCTTTATTGAGCACTCCGTTTTGAGGCCACAACTGGCCTACCGGGACCATCCGACCGCCGTGTCATCCTCAGTGAAGGATGCGGATAGGAGGGGCGCGGGGTCAGCACACCGCTCTCCCGGTCGTTATGGTGGTATTCTTGACCGAAGCCGCTACTATTCGGTCGAGTAGCTCCTCAGTTGGCATCACAAGGCTGAGTGCACCCCGAAAAATGGCAACGGCGCATGGCGGCCTGGATGGTCACCCATCCAAGTGCCGACCACGCAAGACAGCCCTTAACTTCGGTGATCTCACGGGAATCGGTGCATCCACTGCGGCAAGGCCGTTTCCAACAAAACAACAAACCACGAAGGAATTATCGGAGTGGGAAGGAAATCGCTAGATGTGATGTACATGTACAGGCAAACAGATGATTACAATTTTCGAAACATTAGATGAATTATTCAAAAGAAAGATTTCACTAATTGAGCAAGTCAGTAACGTGTTGGTCCACTTCTGGCACTTATGCAAGCAGTTATTCGGATTGACGCTGATTGATGTTGTATTGACGTTGTTGATGTCCACCTGAGGAATTCTATCTATCTGGCGTGTATGATCGTCAAAATCCCGAACTGGTCGGAGGGCCTCGCCCATAATGCTAAAAACTTTCCCAATTGGGGAGAGATGTGGTGTCTTTGCCGGCCGAGGTAGGATTTGGCAAGTACGGGGATAAGCAGTAGAAAGTCTCGCAGAGTGATGGCGGCCACTATCTTGCTGAAACATAAGCCCAGGATGGCTTGCCATGAAGGGCAACAAAACGGGGCATAGAATATCGTCGACATACTGCTTGCTGCAAGGATGCCGTGAATGAAAACCAAAACGGTCCTGCTATGAAAAGAAATGACATCGCAGACTTTCACTCCTGGTCATCGTGCCGTATGGCGGGCGACAGTCAGGCTGGTATCCGACCGCTGTCTGGGGCTTCTGTAGACACGTCTCCGCTGGTTATCGAAGTTCAGTTCGAAGCAGGACTCGTCACTAAAGGCAGTTCTAATCCAGTCAGTGAGATTTCGGACTGAATGTGCCCGATACCACAGCGAAGGGGTTTGTTGACGTACAGAGGTCAGTGGTAGTTGGCGCAAGGGGTACCGTGAGCTCAGCTCCCTTTCTGTGGGCCGCCTGTTAATGGTTCTTGTGGTCACTGAAACGCTAGTTGCACGTCAGATCGATTATGGTAATGAATCCGGTCCTCTGAGTGCCTCTCTGATGATTGCTCGGTCCTCGCATTCTGTCGACCCTCTAGATCGAGAGCTCCCTTCTTGATGCTGTGTTCGGCCATGAGTCATCCATACCTGCCAACATCGTACAAGAGTGGCTCCACTACTATTCAAGTATCGAGCGATTCTCTGATTACTCCAGCTGGCCTCTCTGAGCCCAAGTATACGTTCTCTCTCAAATGCAGACATCTGCGTAGACAGGGTGTTATAAAAAGGTACGGCCAAACTTTCAGGAAACATTCCTCACACACAAAGAAAGAAAAATGTTATGTGGACATGTGTCCGGAAACGCTTACTTTCCATGTTATAGCTCATTTTATTACTTCTCTTCAAATCACATTAATCATGGAATGGAAGCACACAGGAACAGAACGTACCAGCGTGACTTCAAACACTTTGTTACAGGAAAATGTTCAAAATGTCCTCCGTTAGCGAGGATACATGCATCCACCCTCCGTCCCATGGAGTCCCTGATGCGCTGATGCAGCCCTGGAGAATGGCGTTTTGTATCACAGCCGTCCACAATACGAGCGCGAAGAGTCTCTACATTTGGCACCGGGGTTGCGTAGACAAGAGCTTTCAATTGCTCCCATAAATGAAAGTCAAGAGGGTTGAGGTCAGGAGAGCGTGGAGGCCATGGAATTGGTCCGCGCCTACCAATCCATCGGTCACCGAATCTGTTGTTGAGAAGCATACGAACACTTCGACTGAAATGTGCAGGAGCTCCATCGTGCATGAACCACATGTTGTGTCGTACTTGTAAAGGCACATGTTCTAGCAGCACAGGTAGAGTATCCCGTATGAAATCATGATAACGTGCTCCATTGAGCGTAGGTGGAAGAACGTGGGGCCCAATCAAGACATCATCAACAATGCCTGCCCAAACGTCACAGAAAATCTGTGTTGATGACGTGATTGCACAATTGCGTGCGGATTCTAGTCAGCCCACACATGTTGATTGTGAAAATTTACAATTTGATCACGTTGGAATGAAGCCTCATCCGTAAAGAGAACATTTGCACTGAAATGAGGATTGACACATTGTTGGATGAACCATTCGCAGAAGTGTACCCGTGGAGGCCAATCAGCTGCTTATAGTGCCTGCGCGCGCTGTACACGGTACGGAAACAACTGGTTCTCCCGTAGCACTCTCCATACTGTGACGTGGTCAACGTTACCTTGTACAGCAGCAACTTCTCTGAAGCTGACATTAGGGTTATCGTCAACTGCACGAAGAACTGCCTCGTCCATTGCAGGTGTCCTCGTCGTTCTAGGTCTTCCCCAGTCGCGAGTCATAGGCTGGAATGTTCCGTGCTCCCTAAGACGCCGATCAATTGCTTCGAACGTCTTCCTGTCGGGACACCTTCGTTCTGGAAATCTGCCTCGATACAAACGTACCGCACCACGGCTATTGCCCCGTGCTAATCCATACATCAAATGGGCATCTGCCAACTCCGCATCTGTAAACATTGCACTGACTGCAAAACCACGTTCGTGATGAACACTAACCCGTTGATCCTACGTACTGATGTGCTTGATGCTAGTACTGTAGAGCAATGAGTCGCATGTCAACGCAAGCACCGAAGTCAACATTACCTTCCTTCAATTGGGCCAACTGGCGGTGAATCGAGGAAGTACAGTACATACTGACGAAACTAAAATGAGCTCTAAAATAGAAATTAAGCGTTTCAGGACACATGTCCACATAACATCTTTTCTTTATTTGTGTGTGAGGAATGTTTCCTGAAAGTTTGGCCGTACCTTTTTGTAACACCGTGTATTATTCACACGCCTGTCTGCGAGGCTAAGTTGCTGTCCACATCTGCGTATATTGTTCACACGCCTGTCTGCGAGGCATAGTTACTATCCAACTGAGTACACGGAATTAAATTAGCAAAGACTTTATGCCCGGTTATCGAAATGTCCGCTATTCATAATCCTTGTCAGCTGCGAAGTGCCGGCAGCTGTGGCCGAGCGGTTCTAGGCGCTTCAGTCTGGAACCCGTCACACATTCCTCCATCGGCCGCCAAAGTTAACAATGTTGCATTTTCAGCCAATACCTGTTTGAAAACCAATTGGTGACCAATTTGCATCAACTCCTTCACGGTTCGTTGTTTTTTAAATCTGAGAGTGTATAAATATGTAAGATTTAGACGCAGATTTGAACAAAAGGCACAAAATGAAATTATCTGCACTCACTAGCCGTAAAGCAAAGCCATTAAACGTATGTTTTATCATAAATATTTGCACAACTCTGTATATATCTAGCAAACAATGTGAAAGAGAGAATAAATACCTTTAGTAAGCTTTTCTATTCCAGGCAGGGAAAAAGTACTAGGCACACAATGCAAAATTGAAACAGTTAAGCGATATTTCGCTCATTCGGTGCCAAAAAAACGAGCCTCTTGGCTCCACACAGTTGTCACATTCAGCGCTAGATCGTAGCACCACACACATGTGGGACTTTCGCATCCCTGTGAGCTCGGAGAAATAAATTTGTATGTTGGCCAAATTGTTACACCACGAAGATGACATGCTACAGACGCGAAACTTAACCATGCTGTGATATGCAAATGATTAGCTTTTCAGAGCATTCACAAAAGGTTGGCGCCGGTGGCGACACCTACGACATGCTGACATGAGGAAAATTTCCAACCGATTTCTCATACACAAACAACAGTTGACCGGCGTTGCCTGGTGAAACGTTGTTGCGATGCCTCGTGTAAGGAGGAGAACTGCGTACCATCACGTTTCCGACTTTGATAAAGGTCGGATTGTAGCCTATCGACATTGCGGTTTTTTGTACACGACATTGCTGCTCGCGTTGGTCGAGACCCAATGACTGTTCGCAGACGATGTAATCGGTGGATACAGGAGGGTAATACGGAACGCCGTGCTGGATCCCAACGGCGTCGTATCACTAGCAGTCGAGATGACAGGCATCTTATCCGCATGGCTTTAACGGATCGTGCAGCCACGTCTCGATCCCTGAGTCAGCAGATGGGGACGTTTTCAAGACAACAACCATCTGTACGAACAGTTCGACGACGTTTGCAGTAGCATGGACTATCAGCTCGGAGACCATGGCTGCGGTTATCCTTGACGCTGCATCACAGACAAGAGCACCTGCGATGGTGTACTCAACGACGAACCTGGGTGCACGAATCGCAAAACGTCATTTTTTCGGATGAATCCAGGTTCTGTTTACAGCATCAGGATGGTCGCATCCGTGTTTGGCGACATCGCGGTGAACGCACATTGGAAGCGTGTATTCGTCATCGCCATACTGGTGTATTACCCGGCGTGATGGTATGGGGTGCCATTGGTTAAACGTCTCGGGAACCTCTTGTTCGCATTGACGGCACTTTGAACAGTGGACGTTACATTTCAGATGTGTTACGACCCGTGGGTCTACCCTTCATTCGATCGCTGCGAAACCCTACACTTCAGCAAGGTCATGCACGACCGCATGTTGCAGGTCCTGTACGGGCCTTTCTGGATACAGAAAATGTTCGACCGCTGCCCTGGCCAGCACATTCTCCAGATCTCTCACCAATTGGAACATCTGGTCAATGGTGGCCGAGCAACTGGCTCGTCACAATACGCCAGTCACTACTCTTGATGAACTGTGGTATCGTGTCGAAGCTGAAAGGGCAGCTGTACCTGTACACGCCATCCAAGATCTGTTTGACTCAATGCCCAGGCGTATCAAGGCAATTATTACAGCCAGAGGTGGTTGTTCTGGGTACTGATTTCTCAGAATCTATGCCCCCAAATTGCGTGAAAATTTAATAACATGCCAGTTCTAGAATAATATATTTGTCCAATGAATACCCGTTTATCATCTGCATTCCTTCTTGGTGTAGCAATCTTAATCGCCAGTAGTGTATGTCCCGCTGGTCACGAAAGGGCATAGTGGTCGGTAGCTTCGATTATTTCGCTTAATATAAAGTTAAATACAGATTGACGACGTCTTGTTATGCCATGTTTTCTTGTACCTTTCCTCACAAATACCAACTGTCGTTTATCGCGTATATTTTGTCGTAATGATGTCTTACGCCGTTTGGGTGGATCTACCTTCGTGATAATAGAGCATTGCGACCATGTATCGCATGTAGATGTCTTCGTCGGCTGAAACAGTGTCGCTCCAAGTTCGACTTTTCGCTGAACACCAACCTTGCGGGACACTTGTTGCTGTAACATGCAAGCGTCATTAACTTAATTTTGGTTGTCAGGCACACATTCCTAAGAAGATTCGGTCTTCTCGGCACGCCTTACGGTGCGTATTGACGACAGGGTTACCGGTGTTGTCCGTCATGAGTGGAAAATATTTCGTATTCTATCTCTGTCCTTGTCTGTACATGTTTCTCTCTCCCTCTCACCTTTGTTTCCTACTTCTCTCACGAACAACGCTGCAGTCACATCGTCGGAGCAAAAACAATATAGTTCGAATGTTTTTTCATACAGCCATTTGTTTTTTAGTTGTTTGTTGTCGTGTTTGTGTTCTACACAGCGATGGAGAAGTCGACAAACGAGACAACTATGAATTTCATAAATGCGATTCATCTACGGACGGAGCCACGGGAAATCGAAAGTAAAGTATACAGATATCGCAGTCTCAACAAAACAGTTGGCAAACTGTTGCCGATGAGCTCAGAATCACGCATGACGAAGCAACAAAAAATTCCGAAGTCTTCGGACCGAAGTCAAAATCAAGATAAAAAAGTTTCATAGGAAGAGTGGAAGCACAGCGGTTTTGCATTTGATGGCATTAGTTTCATACTATCTCGAGACATATCTGAAGCAGAAAATGTTAGTGTAAACAGTGGGGTATGTGCTGATGAACAAAAATAAAATAAAAATTATATTCCTGTTTCAAACTTCCCGTAATGCAATCTTTCAGTGATTCTACTAACGCATTGCATACTTCTTGTTATGTGGCGTATTGATAAATATTGAAGTTTAAAGAAGCACGTTAAATTTCTGTATAAATCACAAGTAGCTAAAAGCCGAAGGGTGTTCGCCAACCGGGTGTAGACTCGCTCATACTTGTAAAGGTTTTAGCAATTCTCGGGCCAACTCCTTGTATGAGATATTCGAAATCGTGTTTCGACATTCTAAAAAAATTCTGGGACAGGTATGCATTTAGCATCAGTTCACGAGTTAAATTTTCTGGGGCATCCCGTTTACTGGAAAAAGACGCATCCACAAAGCCCGATTTCTCAAGTTTTTTTCTGATTTGATTCTTTGTGTAACGTAAAACAAGTAGAGCTGCACTCACGCCAGATCGCGTTAGTTCACTTTCTGTTGCCGGACAGCATTGTCGCTATATGTTGACGATAATAGTGAAAGAACCTTTCTTAAGCGATCTTCCTCTTTCTTCTCTTCATCCCTTCTCCCTTCTGGGGAGGCGGCACCATCGCTGATGATGATGAATCTTTTACTTCGGGAATAAGTATGTCTGCACTACTTCATCAGCCAGATGCTGGAGTTGGCACTCATGTGTGCATAGGGTGTGATTGCTTGTGTGTATGAATGGTGTGTGTCTCTCTTTTCTTGGTGAAGGCTGCGGCCGAAAGCTCTCTGTAAGTGTCTTTTAATTGTTCCTGTCTGCAACTTAAGGTGTAGGTAGCAACCTGTCTTTCCGTACAGTGATGATATTCCAGCCTGCAGTTTCCATTGTTTAACATCATCAGTGGCTTCCTGTGCATCCATCGCAGGATCTACATTAAAATTACCGCGTGCAGTGGCTCTCAGCATGATGCAAAAAACAGTGGCACTTGAACTTCCCTGTACATCTGACCCCTGCTCATGGCCGGATTGAGAGGGACGGGCTTATGGAGGGGGGAGGGGGGCTCTATACCCGGGCTTGCATATGGACGGGGGGTCTCCACGTAGATCGAGTTCTCAGCTGGCTACTTAATAATAATCACTCAAGATACAATCATCATCATCATCATCATCTTAGGATAAAATGTGACCAACAATATGAAACAAATTTCTTTGTTTGTTACGTCCACAGTCTTAATAAATTAGCATAAATCAGTTTTAAAAAAGAAGATCGAGTATAATGTACGATAATGGTGATTCATTCATATTTTCTCGGTCAACGGAAGTGTTCTGCAATCTCCTGTAATTATAGAATACTTGGTCCAAAAAAATGTTTGTCAATTCCTAAGGGACCAAACTACTGAGGCGCATCGATCCCTAGTCTTACACACTACTTAAAACTAACTTAAAATAACGTATGCTAAGTACGGCACATACAACCCTGCCCGAGGGAGGAGTCGAACATCCGGCGGGAAGGGCCGCGCAGTCCGTGACACAACACCCCAAACCGCACGGCCACTCCGGTGGCAATACACGGTCCCAATCCACCGAAAAATTGAGCCACTGCGCAGTTGGGCAATAGATTATTTTCCTTTCATGTCAACATGTTCGGTGTGTTTATAAACTCCATATATGTGATCTCGGGTGGAACTTTTCGGTCACAACAGTAGGCGGGTTACTTCAAACACTTTTGTGCTCTGTTACAGTCACCCTTCGGCCCGTCTTCCTTTTGTTCGCTGCTCTTATCGCTTGCCTTTTGTAGAGCTGAACTGTTAATTCATGTGGCAGTATTGTTCAGACTAGAGCGTTGCTGGTTGGTTGATTGGATTGGGGTATAAATGGACCAAACTACAGGGTCATCAGTCTCTTAGAGCGTTGTTTTGTATATTTGCAGATTGGTTCAAAATTTGGTTCAAATGGCTCTGAGCACTATGGGACTCAACTGCTGTGGTCATAAGTCCCCTAGAACTTAGAACTACTTAAACCTAACTAACCTAAGGACAGCACACAACACCCAGCCATCACGAGGCAGAGAAAATCCCTGACCCCGCCGGGAATCGAACCCGGGAACCCGGGCGTGGGAAGCGAGAACGCTACCGCACGACCACGATATGCGGGCTGCAGATTGGTGGGGTGACATTGCTTATCCTAATGAGTTAATGTGTAACTTATATTTGAGTTTCATTTCTTGTTTTCGGGACTCGAAATAGAATGTCATAGCGCGGAAATGTTTTCCAGTGGTGCCAGAAAAAGAAAAGCACAGAAACAAGCAGCTCATTTTGTGAAAAAACTGCCAAAAGTGACTTCGTATTTTACGAAGAAAGATTACCCCGTTGGTAATGTTAGTGAAGTTTGTATTGAACCAGAACCGCCTGCACCTGTGCCCACTTCTTCTAAGGAGTGTCTGACAAGTTCCGGTGAATCTGAAATTTTTGTGGAGGTATTTTGTAAGTGAGGCATTGATGAATGCGTACGTTGAACTAGGCGATCATAAAATCGAAATCGGTGACAGTATTAATATCGAATTAGTAAAGTCCCCAACATTGGAGAAAGATCCGGCGAAATGGAAAAACGTGAGAAACGAATTCGTAGAACTGTGTTCAGTGAACGATGTACACTATTTTGAGAAGAGTTTAGAGATTTATATGATTAATTTGAACGTGTCTACAAATCACAAATAGGTACGCATCCAAAAATTTGTTCTTTAGAAAACTGCTAAATGGAAAGAAAAATGAGAGAAAATGGCTGTTGTATTCCGATTCTACAGGAAATGTATTTTATATTTCCTGTAAATTATTCAGTGACAACATGAACGTAGGCAACAAGCGTGCTGCATTTTCAACCTATGAGTTTTCTGACTGGAAGAAGGGAACAGAAAGTGACATCTCATGAAAACAGCACTTATCATCGCAAAAATTCAGTGACATAGCTTCTGCAATCGATGAAGGAGCGACGTATCGATAGTGAACTGCTACATGTGATAACAACAGAGGAAAATTATTGACAAGAATTTCTTCGGCGCGTTGCAGAAGTAGTTAAGCATTTGGCAACAAGATGATCTGCTTTTCATGGTGATAACGAAATTTTTGGAGCCCCAAATAATGATAACTATTTAGGTTCCCCTGAACTAATTGCAGATTTTGACCCATTTTTGAAATGACATATCCAAGAGCGAGGCTGTAAAAGTCGTGGGTATCAGTCATGTTTGTCCGAGACTGTTTGTGAAGAATTCATCGGCCTTTTGGAAAACAAGATATTGAGTAAAATAGGTGACGGGTTTCAAAGATTGTCGTTCACAATCCTACGACAATGTCAGTAACATGAGCGAGAAATATTCAGGTCTAAGGGCAAAAATAAAGGAACAATTAATTAGCTTTCTATGTGCCCTGTGTTGCGCTCTAGTTAAACCTCGTGGTCCAAAAGAGTGCAGGGGAATCCTTAGAATCGTTTTTTTTTCAGATTTTGTAACGACTATATGCCACTCATCATTGGCATATCCTTGTGAAGAATAATGGGCGACATTGTCCGATAGGAGATAGTCGTGCCGTAAGCAAGCAATATCAGCTGTTCGACAGAATTTCGATGTCGTTTACGTGTCACTTGAAGAAAATTTTGAGAACAACGAAGATAAGCCAAAGACAAGAAATGAGGCTGAATCGCATCGGAAAATACTAAAAAAGTTGGAGGCACCAATACTGCCTATTTTATGGGATGATGTGTTGTCTCGAATGAACAAAACTAACAAATATTTGCAAAAGCCTGGACTGGTCTTAATTAACAGCTTTCAGTCATTGCAACCATTGATTCCATTTTTCATCCGTGTTAGGGAAAATTTAGATGAATATGAAAACCAAGTTACAAGCTTAAGTGAACAAGTATATCAAGAATACAGCGACGAAAGAGAACGCAAAATAAGATTCTCGGGTGGAGAAAAATCAGAAGAATTTAGTGGACTAATCAGTTTTGTTTGGCACTTGTAGCAGTTGTTGATAAACTACAAGCAGAATTTAAAAAACGAGAAGAAAGGTATTGCGATGTAGTCGATCTTTTCATACCTTTAACAAACAATATAGTAAAGTAAGAAGCTAAAGAATTCTTTACAGAAACGTCAAAACTTTGTGAAAAATTCCGAGGTGATCTCGATGAAGGAAGTTTTCGTTGTGAAATTCTTCGTTTTAGTGAATATGTGAAGTGTTCCCTCAAAGAAAGGCTGCTAAACATTTCACCAGTCGAATTATATGAATTAATGGTTGAAAATGATCCTGGTGATGTTTTTTCCAAATGTGATGATTGCTTATCGAATTTTTCTTCTAATATCAATTGCAAATTGTAAAGCTGAGAGAGGATTCTCCAAACTAGCCCTTATCAAGAACAAATTACCAGCTACAATGCAAGAAGAATGCATTTCCACTCTCCTCCTGTTATCAATTGGACACGAGATAACTTGTTCTCTTGAGTTCCAGGATGCGATAGAGAACTTCAATAGTACGAAAGCGAGGAAAAGAAATTTTTGAGGGACTCATTTGTTATGCATTGCATTTATTTAACACGTTAACTTTGTGATTTTGAGTGTAATTGGAAAACCCGTTGGGTATAATATCATCTAATACATGACATGGTTGATGTCATTTTTTCTAGACCCGGGCCCCCAGGGGCGTTAATCCGACCCAGCTCATGCTCCACGGCCTCTAAAATTAACCATTATCACGTATGTTACACCCATGTTGCTGCTCACACTTAATTTACTTCAGTGCGGCACACACTTCGTCTGGCGCTACACTCACTTGAGACTTGACATTTTAACAAGGTATTGTAGCAGCTAACTCTGCACCCTAACTTTCATATCAGTACGTTGTGCATCGATAAAACTCACGCCATCAACTTCTTTCTCCTTACTCTCTTCTTCCGCGCAAGTACTGTTCGCCTGTAATTTCCTACATTTCTCATTCCAACGTGTCAAGAATTCGTCCCTTCTGACGTCCCGTTTTTCCTAATTCCTCAAAGTGTCGAGCAGTTTAACTGAGTCAACGCTAGTTAGACATATTGTGGAAGCATGTAAACTAGGCACAGGCCTTTTCCCTTCCATAGCCTTCTTCCTGAGGTCTCTTTGCACTGTTCACTTCCACTCAAGCACAGATGTTTCTTAACCTCTCGTACTGACTCACAATCCTAGCATTACTCATGTGTTCTCCACCCACCAAACGTTATATTCCGGTCGCGTTTTGTCTATTTCCTCTTGAGTAGCTATAAACAAACCTCATTTGCTTTCATTCTCAACTTCTTCCTTGTTTACCAAAGCCACCTACTTTACTTCTAGAGTCACAGCTTGCTTAGATATAATACCAGAGCTTGTCTGCAACCGAGTTACTCGAATTACCAAAATGTGCAACGTTTCATCCAGAGTAGCCACCTGCAGTATTGAAAATGACATGGTTTCTATCCTCCAGTAATTATACAAAACGGTAGGAGAACAAAATAAAACGACTATGAGGACCCTTAAATATACTACTAGCATGACAGTTATTATACAATATGCTCCCACCTGAATGGCAACTCATGACTATAATTTTACATGCTTAAACACAGTGAGCAATTATCTTTTGTCGAAAGAAACATTTCCTGCTTCGACCAGCAAACCTAGCACACGTTTTTGCGATTCACACAACACTGCTTGAGTTCATCTTTCCCACACCCTACATACAAATGCAATTAATCACCTGACGAAAAACTCATGGACATTGCACCACCGCTACTGTCAATCAAAATTACAAAAACAGCACTGCACCAACAACAGTACATGTTGACAAATCTGCTACCCTGTAGCAGTTGAGCCGCCTTCTCCAGAGATGGCGTCTTTTGAGGTTCATCTGTCACTGAAATATAAACCGTCTGGCACCACTTATAGCGACCAAGGAAGTCAGCTGCAATCGTGGGTAATGGAACTGGGTCGATCGAGGTCAGGATGTGGATGGTCCACCATCCTTGATGGGGTAGCACTGGAGTGGTATTTGGTGGCTGGTACACATGCAGCGAGACATCATAGAACAGCATGTAAGGCCATTCCCTTAGTACTCAGTATTACAGTTAGTTGTGTCATTGCCCCAGGACATCAGCAGTACATGCCAGTGAGGATTGTGCCATGGTTAGCATGTGGCCCAAAGCCAGGGGTGGTGGTGGTATCATGCAGACACTAATGGTACAGAAGGCTGATGACCCACGGAGATGAGCACACAGCATCAGGCACACTGGCTGGAGGCACCAAAACTACCCTGGGATGAGCCATGGCATGGCATGATGGATACCATGGTGGGCAAGGTGTAGAAAAGCCAGCTGACGATTATGTAGTGTGGCCAGAGCAGAAACAGGCAGCAGGAGCTTCCCCACAAAGGTGATGGTGGTTAAATGGCTGCATGACCCTGCATGAGAGCCAGAGACATCTGGTGTGGAATGCCACTGGCACCTGAAGTACACAGACAAGTGGCTTGCCAGTTAGAGGTTGTGAATTCCACAGCATCGGACTTAGCACCAGCGGCAGGTAGCAGCCACAGCAGGGTCCAGGCTGAGTGACTGATATTCGCCCTAAAGCTAAAATACCAATTACCTTTTGGGGTTCGTTTTACTATTTAAAAGTGAAATTGGGCTCAAAACATGAATCGCAGTATTAGTCTGCCCACACACTCACCACCTTTCATCAAGATCTTTTATTGGCACTTGGGAATGTTGCCTTGTAGCCCATGTTGACTTGTAGACCTGTGGACCAGTGTAGGGCCCTTCTCAAACTGGTAGCTGCCAGACTGTGATACCTTTGACTAAAAATTACAAGTTCTTATATGGTCTTGGGCTGACCTTGTCTCGCTACAGCATTTATTTTCATCACATGGGCCACAAAAAGTCCATGGCTCTGGTGTGAAGTAAACAGGCTGTCCAGGCTGTATTATCTGCATTTCTGCTATGTCAATGTTATATTCATTCTTCTATAACATGAGGTAACCACCTTGACACTTCAGCAGCAGTACTTGCTGCATCAGCAGGCAACCCTTGCATAGCTCTGCTCAGTCACCTGTTTTGACTTGCTTACCTGGCTTTTAGCACTTGGCGAGGTTAGGTGGCTTAACTTTTACCCAGCCGTGCAAAGTAAATTAATTGCAGTGCAGCAGTATCATAACCCCACATTGCTTTCTCGAAAAGTGCCTTGGCGAGATGGTGGCTGCGTTAATTCTCCTAACAAGTAAATTACAGGCAGCCAAGCACAGTTAATAATGCTACTGTCATTTATTAAAAACAAATGGCGTCGTTACTGGTTGCAACCTACAGATTCATCATCAGAGAAAAAATTGTGTTTTTGAAAAATCAATGTGCTTGAAATACTGAGGTTTGAGAGTCACAGTCTATAATGCATGTGTCTTCGAAGTTCATGAAAGGGCTAAAAGTTGCTTAATGGAACAATAAGCTCTTCAGAAATAGTCACAACCACCCCAAGATACTTTCACCACAACAGTTATTATCTTGTGTGCAGCATAATTTAATTGTAATAGTAAATTATATGGATATCTTCTGTACAAAACCCTTAACACCACTATTTGTTTTTAATGTAGAGCCACCATTATCTTTCAGTGTGTCCGCTCACAAGGGTGGACGCCATTGCTGAGGGCTGAGTGTTCTCCAAGCCTACTGGTGTATCCTACCCTCAGTTTTGAGGCCGTGCCAAGACAGTACATGTGCTGCCACAGACCCCACCTGTCAGCATTCTTAGGCAGCTGCTGAGTCAAGCTGGCCACTGGCCTTCCGTTGCATCAACATTGCTGAACTCGCTGCCTTCAGAAACTCCCTGGAGATTGGAGGGGGGGGGGGGGGGGAGGGGAAGGGGGAGCCGTTCTCACCACAAAGGGTCTCTATGCTCGCTAATAAAACATACAGTGAGGTGACAAAAGCCGTGTTAAAGCAACAGTACTTATCTAGATGGCGGTAGTATCTTGTACACAGGGTATAAAAGGGCAGTGCTTTAGCAGATCTGTCATTTATTCTCAGGTGATTATCTGAAAATTACGACGGAAATTAACAGACTTTGAACGCAGGATGGTCGTTGCAGCGACACGCATGGGACATTCCTTTTCGGAATTCGTTAAGGAATTCAATATTCTGAGATCCACAGTGTCAAGAGTGCACCGATAATACCAAATTTCAGGAATTACCTCTCACCACGGACAATTCAGAGGCCAACTGCCTTCACTTAACGACCGAGAGCAGCGGTGTTTGCTTAGAGTTGTCAGTGGTAACAGACGAGCAGCACTGCATGAAATACCCACAGAAATCAGTTTGGGACGTATGACGAATGTATACATTAGAACAGTGTGGTGGGATTTGGCATTAACTGGCATTAACATATAGCAGCAGACGATCGATGCCAGTGCTGTTGCTACTAGCACGACATCGGCTGCAGTACCTCTCCTGGGCTCATGACGGCGTCGGTTGGACCGTAGACGACTGAAAAACCGTGGTCTGGTCAGATGAGTCGCGATTGCCATTGGTAGAAACTGATGGTAGGATTAGTGTGTGCCGGCCGGTGTGGCCAATCGGTTCTAGGCGCTACAGTCTGGAACCGCGCGACCGCTACGGTCGCAGGTTCGAATCCTGCCTCGGGCATGGATGTGTGTGATGTCCTTAGGTTAGTTAGGTCTAAGTAGTTCTAAGTTCTAGGGGACTGATGACCTCAGAAGTTCAGTCCCATAGTGCTCAGAGCCATTTGAACCATTTTTGACTAGTGTGTGACGCAGACCGCACGAAGCCATCGATCCAAGTTGTGAACAAGGCACTGTGAAAGATGGTGGTGGCTCCATAATGCTGGGTGCTGTGATTACATGGAATGGACTGGGTTCTCTGGTCTACCTGAACCGATGATTGACTGGAAACGGTTACGTTCGGCTATTTGGAGACCATTTGCAACCGTTCATGGACTTTTTGTTCCCAAACAACAATGGTATCTTTATTGATGATAATGCGCCATGTCACTGGGTTACAATTCTTCGCAATCACTTTGAAGAACGTTATCGACAGTTCGAGCGAATCATTTGGCCACACACATCAACGGACATGAATGCCATCGAAAATTTATGGGACATATTCGAGAGTTCGGTTCACACACAAAATCCTGCACTGGCAACACTTTCATAAATGTGGAAGGCTACAGAGGCAGTATGGTTCAGTATTTCTCCGTGGGACTCCAATGACTTGTTCAATCCATGCTGTGTTCTCCACTATGTACTATGATGGGCAGAAGGAGGTCCGACACGATATTAGGAGGTATTACAACTTCTGTCACAGTGTAATTCTGATGTACGAATGGTGACTTTATAAGCAGTTCTATGCTTTACACAAGCTGTTTCCCTTTAGTATCATTCTTGCTGAACTACAAGGCATTTCACGAAGGATGCACATATACACTACTGGCCATTAAAATTGCTACACCAACAAGAAATGCAGATGACAAACGGGTATTCATAGGACAAATATACTGGAGCTGACATGTGATTACATTTTCACGCAATTTGGTTGCATAGATCCTGAGAAAGCAGTACCCAAAATAACCACCTGTGACCGTAATAACGGCCTTGATACGCCTGGGCATTGAGTCAAACAGAGCTTGGTTGGCGTGTACAGGTACATCTGCCCATGCAGCTTCAACACGATATTACAGTTCATCAAGAGTAGTGACTGGCGTATTGTGACGAGCCAATTGCTCGGCCACCATTGACCAGACGTTTTCAATTGGTGAGAGATCTGGAGAATGTGCTGGCTAGGGCAGCAAGAGTACATTTTCTGTACCCAGAAAGGCCCGTACAGGACCTGCAACATGCGGTCGTGCATTATCCTGCTGAAATGTAGGGTTTCGCAGGCATCGAATGATGGGTAGAGCCAAGGGTCGTAACACACCTGAAATGTAACGTCCACTATTCAAAGTGCCGTCAGTGTGAACAAGAGGTGACCGAGACGTGTAACCAATGGCACCCCATACCATCACGCCGGGTGATACGCCAGTATGGCGATGACGAATACACGCTTCCAATGTGCGTTCACCGCGATGTCGCCAAACACGGATGCGACCACCATAATGCTGTAAACAGAACCTGGATTCACCCGAAAAAATGACGTTATGCCATTCATGCACCCAGGTTCGTCGTTGAGTACACCATCGCAGGTGATGCAGCGCCAAGGGTGACCGCAGCCATGGTCTCCGAGCTGATAGTCCATACTGCTGCAAACGTCGTCGAACTGTTCGTGCAAATGGTTATTATCTTGCAAACGTCCCCATCTGTTGACTCAGGGATCGAGAAGTGGCTGCACGATCCGTTACAGCCATGCGGATAAGATGCCTGTCATCTCGACAGCTAGTGATACGAGGCCGTTGGGATCCAGAACGGCGTTCCGTATTACCCTCCTGAACCCACCGATTCCACATTCTGCTAACAGTCATTGGATCTCGACCAACGCGAGCAGCAATGTCGCGATACGATAAACCGCAATCGCGATAGGCTACAATCCGACCTTTATCAAAGTCGAAAACGTGATGGTACGTCTTTCTCCTCCTTACACGAGGCATCACAACAACGTTTCACCAGGCAACGCCGGTCAACTGCTGTTTGTGTATGAGAAATCGGTTGGAAACTTTCCTCATGTCAGCACGTTGTAGGTGTCATCACCGGCGCTAGCCTTGTGTGAATGTTCCGAAAAGCTAATCATTTGCGTATCACAGCATCCTCTTTCCGTCGGTTAAATTTCTCGTGTGTAGCACGTTATCTTCGAGGTGCATCAATTTTAATGGCCAGTAGTGTATGACTGCAATTCACACAGGATTTGTGTTAGCTAGTTCCCTCGGCAGATGCTACGTGATGGCTTGGAGAGTCTTCCGTAAGTGAAGCGTAAACTAAGGCTCAATGTGACTGATTGAAGCTTACCTTTAGCTTGAACAGATGCTCAAAATGTCTCTCTGAGGAAGGAGCAGCCTGACTCCTTCTGAAGACATTGTCAAATACTCGTTGAATCTTGGATGCTGTAATTCTAGAAATACCTAACTCTTCGAATGTAAGAGGACTATTTGCTTGCTCCTTAATTTTTAATACTCACAAAACATAAAAATCTCGTGGATACAGATCTGAGGAACTGGGAGGCGAGTCAGCTACTCTGCCATCAAAACACCTCACAGTACGGCCATTGATGCAGTGACAGTACGGTCTGTCGCATGGTTCTGCACGACATAACCGTAGATCTCTGTCTCGTTTGTTGATTGTTTGAAGGAAGCTTGCAGTATGTTGTTCACATCCGTATGAGGAGTTATGTTTTGGGATAGAATTCTTTCCAATAATACGTGTTCTAATAACAAGTGTTCTACCAGTTGTGTATGACATTCTGTTTTCATATCATGCACAGGATTTTCATAAAGCCAACGTTGATCATTCTGCGAGTTCATGTATCCCAATAGATGCAACCGTGCTTCATCAAACAAATACAGCAGTTCAGGCTCAGCATCTCCATAATGGACGTTCCCGAGTAACCAGTCGCAGTACTGATGTTAAGCACCATTATCTAAATCAGTCAGTCGATGTTTTTCGGTTACTTTGAGTTTTGTATACCTTTTAGAGCAGGTGCTGCTATCAAAAGTGCTAAACTGCCTCTTTCCAAGGCTGCTCCTAACTTGGATGAAACACTTGGTTTCCTAAGCTTTCTTTTATCTAACACGAATGCGGTCTCTTGAAGCGTGTTTACTAATCTGTGTCTCGTCAAATCACTGTGGACTCGCTCACCGGGAAATTTTCGTTTGAAGGCAAGCAAGGTACGCTTCTTGCGTGGTTCAATACAAGAAAGAATTGTTGATCCTGCGTGTATACCATCGCGAACGGAAACTAAACACAGTAACAAAGGAAAGAATAAAGTGTGCTCAGTCAGGCAGTAAACAAGGCGCAACACACACACACACACACACACACAACCGACGGTGTAAGGCGTCTTGCCACGGTTCGCGCGGCTCCGTCCGTCGGAGGTTCGAGTCCTCCCTCGGGCATGGGTATGTGTGTTGCCCTTAGCGTAAGTTAGCTTAAGTTAGATTAAGTAGTGTGCAAGCCTAGAGACTGATGACCTCAGCAGTTTGGTCCCATAGGAACATACCACAAATTTCCAAATTTACACACACACACACACACACACACACACGCACACGCATACACACACATTGATTCATCACCTGTAACGCTATCGGAGCAGAGGACCAGAGTTACTATACGGTGAACGAAGCTTGCTTAAGAAGTTGTTGGTTCCCCGTGCAATGCCAGAGAGAGCGCTTGCATCATACGTGAAATTCAGTGTACAAAGCACAATTGTTTCACAGAACAAAGGGAAAAACAGCCACACACAAGTACTGCGCATTATGTTGACTGATCAAGCGGTGTCGCACATGGCAAAATTGCAAAGTGGCTCTGAGCACTATGGGACTCAACATCTTAGGTCATAAGTCCCCTAGAACTTAGAACTACTTAAACCTAACTAACCTAAGGACATCACACACACCCATGCCCGAGGCAGGATTCGAACCTGCGACCGTAGCAGTCCCGCGGTTCCGGACTGCAGCGCCAGAACCGCACGGCCACCGCGGCCGGCGCAAAATTGCAGGCCGATAGGCGACGTGGGGTGAGGCGGACTGAATGAAGAGGTGCGAATCTCGTCTCATCTACTTTTACACTTTAATTCGAAATTCCAGATGCTGCTTTTAGAGCAACGAGCCACAGCATCGTGAGATGATAGGAACCTGACAATGGTGATAACAAATTCGCATGCAACGATGCAGACAGTGGTTGCATTGTATGTGCCGTTCTAGAGAACAAAGAGAAGATCAGCTACATGCTAGTAGTAAACTGTGTAGTCTGATCAACTGCTGTCATACTTGGTAGCGTTAGAGGGCGACAGGCAATGCCCGGCTGGAGTGGCCGTGCGGTTCTAGGCGCTACAATCTGGAACCGAGCGACCGCTACGGTCGCAGGTTCGAATCCTGCCTCGGGCATGGATGTGTGTGATGTCCTTGGTTCAGTTAGGTTTAATTAGTTCAAAGTTCTAGGCGACTGATGACCTCAGAAGTTAAGTCGCATAGTGCTCAGAGCCATTTGAACAGGCAATGTAGAGTAGGGAGATGGAACATAGTAGTACGACATAGTCGTCTAGTCTCACACTGCCACTTGAAATGCTACCTGCCATTGTTCAAGCAACGAGCCAGAGTGGTGATTGGAGCCTGCCTATGGGTTTACCGGTTCCTGCGTAACACCAGAGAGAGCACTTGAGTAAAAACGTTTTATGGAAAAAATTGAAAATCAGTCACATGCAAGAAGTGAATTGTGTTGACTGACCACTCTGTATCGTACATGGCAACACTGCAGGGCGAGAGACAATGTGGGGGTGAGGTGGACGGTATTAATTTTTTTTGTCAGTTACTCGCAAACGAAGGACCACCAGGGTGAATGGTTTCACAGTGTGATACGTAGGCTCTTATCATGCATCACCGCATAAATGGTTTAAAAGGTCGATCGCGTCACTGCTGACCTCTCTTTGCAAGAGTCGCGACCTTGAGTCATCTAGTTTCCCACTGTAATCCGAAACCCCAGTTGCCACTCTTCGAGCGAAGATATGGAGCATCGTGCGGTGATCAGAGTCTGCCTAGAAGGTTGGTTGTCCCAGTGCAACAGTAAAGAAGGCGCTTTTGTCGTGAGTGTAGCGCCTAGTTTAAAGTAGAACCGATTCAGTAAACAGCGAAATCAGCCACACGCAATTAGCGAACTGTGTCGACTGATCTATCAGTACCGTAAAAGGCAACACCGTAAGGTCGAGGGACAGTGGGGAATGAGGCATAAGAGACATATGGAACAAAGAGGTACTTCCTCGAGCTGTGTAGTTTCACGATGGCCACTGTAATTAGGATGGATTGCCGGCCGGAGTGGCCGAGCGGTTCTAGGCGCTACAGTCTGGAACCGCGCGACCGCTACGGTCGCAGGTTCGAATCCTGCCTCGGGCATAGTTGTGTGTGATGTCCTTAGGTTCGTTAAGGCCCGTCCGCACGCAACGATCTGTCTGCGCAAATGTCTGTGCACATCACATCTGCGCAGACAGATCGTTGCGTGTGGACAGGAGATTTGCACCGACATGAGGTGTGTGCAAACCTGGAAGTTGGAGTTGGGGTTTTGAGCGAATCGTCTCAAATCTGTGGGTTCAAACCACATCTGCGCAGACAAGCTGGAGCGTGTGGACAGGAGATCGCCGCAAATCTGGCGCGAAACAGCTGCTTGTTCAGTCTAGTATGCAGTCTTTCTGCGCACGGAGCATTAAAATGGCTGACGCTTGTTAGTGTTCTAGACAGTTTATCAATGAATTCATTGAAATTTATAGAAATGACCCATGTTTGTGGAAGATTAAAAGTAATGAGTACAGTGACAGGAACAAAAAGACAGCTGCATACAATGCATTAATTGAAAAATTACGAGAAGTTGACGCACCGGCGAACTGAGAAACGGTAATAATAAACATCGTTGTGGACTGTTTACTGTAAATAATTATCAAAAGTTCAAAAATCTCGAAGATCTGGTGTTGGAGTGGATGAAATATACCAGCCAAGTTTGTGGTATTTTGTGATTCAAACACATCTAAAACAGCAAAAAAATTGTGATTCTTCATCAGCAAAAATATTATTTGTAACTTGACAGAATTAATGTACTTGACTTACCTTCATGAACTCATCCTTCAGGACAGCGTAAATAGCTTCACTTGTGCTGGGGTCCGCAGCTCGTTGTCGCGCGGTGGCGTTCTCGCTTCCCACGCCCGGGTTTCCGGGTTCGATTACCGGCGGGGTCAGGGATTTTCTCTGCCTCGTGATGACTGGGTGTTGTGTGATGTCCTTAGGTTAGTTAGGTTTAAGTAGTTCTAAGTTCTAGGGGACTAATGACCTCAGATGTTAAGTCCCATAGTGCTCAGAGCCATTTGAACCAACCATTTTTTTGTGCTGGATATAATTTCGCTCAATGCTTGTTTAGAAATTGCAGTTGAAAATTTAAAGTCCTTATAGCTCCTTCCTGTTGCCAGGAATCTTAATGTCACCGTCAGCCGTTCATGGAGAGAAATTGCTCTTCTCATTCAAGTATTATTTTGTGTAATATGAGAGGTTACCAGCGTTAAGAGACAATTATAAGTTTCGACATCCATCTGTAAATAATTACGCCAGTCGGTAGGATGGCCCTGCAACTCTCGCAGTGAATGTACGTGCGAAAAATGCTTTCGCTTTAGTAGCCACTATGTATACCATTTTGACCGCTCTCTCTGTTTCCTGCGTTTTGCCTGAATGTTTTTTGCAACACAAGTTGCGAACACAGACCACAACAGAATTTCTTCAAGTCCTAAATTTCAAAATAAATTAATTAAGCTTCTGACGTTTTCGGCGAGCGTAGTCGCTTGCCACCGATATTTCTTTTCTACACCGACAGATGGCAGGCGAGTAGTAGATTGGAGTTTGTGTCGTGTGAACACAACACATTTGCAGCGATCATTTGCATGTACAAACATCTGCGCAGACAGATCGTTGCGCGTGGACCGGCCTTTAGGTTTAAGTAGTTCTAAGTTCTAGGGGACTGATGACCTCAGACGTTAAGTCCCATAGCGCTCAGAGCCATTTGAACCATTTTTAGGATGGACTGATGCTCAGCTGTGTGTCCAGGAGCGGCGGTGCGGAGGGCGTCGTGGCGGCTGCTGCCGGCGCTGTCCGACGCCTGCTCGCATCCCTGCGCGCGCCAAGCCCAGCCCCACGGCAGTCACCGCCTGGTACTCCCGCGGCCACAGCACGCAGCCCTGCAAAGGTGCATCGCCGCACTTAACTCCTCAGTGAGCGTCCATCAGCCACCTGCTGTTCTTGTCTGTCTGTGTCTTTCTCTCACTCTCTCTTTCCTCCCAGAATTGGCGTTCTGCAGAGCTCGATCACGAGCAATTACTTTCCTTACTCTACCTTAATGATCTACCATTTTAAGATGGTACACTACTGGCCATTAAAATTGCTACACCAAGAAGAAATGCAGATGATAAACGGGTATTCATTGGACAAATATATTGTACTAGAACTGACATGTGATTACTCGCAATAACGGCCTTGATACGCCTGGGCATTGAGTCAAACAGAGCTTGGATGGCTTGTACAGGTACAGCTGCCCATGCAGCTTCAACACGATACCACAGTTCATCAAGAGTAGTGACTGGCGTATTCTGGCGAGCCAGTTGCTCGGCCATCATTGACCAGACGTTTTCAATTGGTGAGAGATCTGGAGATTGTGCTGGCCACGGCAGCATCGAACATTTTCTGTATCCAGAAAGGCCCGTACAGGACCTCCAACATGTGGTCGTGCTTTATCCTGCTGAAATATAGGGTTTCGCAGGGATCGAATGAAGGGTAGTGCCACGGGTCGTAACACATCTGAAATGTAACGTCCACTGTTCAAAGTGCCGTCAATACGAACAATAGGTGACCGAGACATGTAACGAATGGCACCCCATACCATCACGCCGGGTGATACGCCAGTATGGCGATGACGAGTACACGCTTCCAATGTGCGTTCACCGCGATGTCGCCAAACACGGATGCGACCATCACAATGCTGTAAACAGAACCTGGATTCACCCGAAAAAATGACGTTATGCCATTCGTGCACCCAGGTTCGTCGTTGAGTACACCATCGCAGGTGATGCAGCGCCGAGGATGACCGCAGCCGTGGTCTCCGAGTTGATAGTCCATACTGCTGCAAACGTCGTCGAACTGTTCGTGCAAATGGTTGTTGTCTTGCAAACGTCCCCATCTGTTGACTCAGGGATCGAGAAGTGGCTGCACGATCCGTTACAGCCATGCGGATAAGATGCCTGTCATCTCGACAGCTAGTGATACGAGGCCGTTGGGATCCAGAACGGCGTTCCGTATTACCCTCCTGAACCCACCGATTCCATACTCTGCTAACAGTCATTGGATCTCGACCAACGCGAGCAGCAATGTCGCGATACGATAAACCGCAATCGCGATAGGCTACAATCCGACCTTTATCAAAGTCGAAAACGTGATGGTACGTCTTTCTCCTCCTTACACGAGGCATCACAACAACGTTTCACCAGGCAACGCCGGTCAACTGCTGTTTGTGTATGAGAAATCGGTTGGAAACTTTCCTCATATCAGCACGTCGTAGGTGTCGCCACCGGCGCCAACCTTGTGTGAATGCTCTGAAAAGCTAATCATTTGCATATCACAGCATCTTCTTCCCGTCGGTTAAATTTCGCGTCTGTAGCACGTCATCTTCGTGGTGTAGCAGTTTTAATGGCCAGTAGTGTATAAGCATTATTATCAAGACAAGCAAAGAAGCATCAACGGCGAAAGTACTCTGCTTGCCATTAAAAGTGCAATACCAGGAAGGATACTAAACGACGAAATCCTGCTTAATTTGCATATAGAATACAGTAATAAAAATACATGGTAAAATTTGTAGGTGATTTGGGGGTATATAAGATGCAAAGTTTAGTACTCAACTCTGGCAGCAGCAATGGCTCTAACACGTCTAGGCATTGAATCGAACAGAACTTGGATCATGCTGGGTTGTTATGATTAAACTGACCTTGGTCTGAGTGTTGCAGTACGGGCTGTCTACATTGCAGAAATCTGAAACATCTTAGGTATGTTCATTAATCGGTGTGCTCGTGCAGTATGCTGAAAAAGTAATAGTTCCTATTCTTGCCACCAGGTCAAATATGGCGCTGTAAGCAGTCAGATTGTGAAATGTTATCTTTTTATGTCAGTATGCTCTTTTGTCACTTCACAATCCACGTCGGTTTCTTTTGTGGAGTGACTGTTGGCACGAAGGGATAATCAGGTTGAAGTATTTCCCACAAAACACAGTGGCTATTGAGGAGAAAGACTGTGCGCTAGTGGTAAAGTTGTTTTATGTGAACAGCAACAGCAGTTCTGCAGTGCAGGAATATTGTTGATAGAAACAGCTAGGAAGGAGCCCCGTGCCAATAAATGGGCTAAGGAATAAATCCATGAAATTTGACGAAAAAGGTGAATTAGGTGATGTTGCAGGGAGGGGGAGGCGGCCCATTCCCGTGGCAGCTGTTGATGAAGTTGCTGTAGCTATAGCCAACTGTGTGGAAGTTACCTCAAATTCTGCAGCGAGTGCCCGAGCTCTGTCACAGGAATTGTCTGTAACCCCAGAATGAACACCAAATGAAGCTCCAAGGTAGGCTACAACGCCGTGACGTCACCATTAGTTTTTTGGCATGCATAAATATGAATGACCTGTGGCTGGGGAATATTCTTTGGATGGACGAGATACATTTTGCTCTGCACAGTTCCGTAAAAACACAGAACCGTTGCATATGGGGCTGTACTCTGCCACATGTGCAGAAACATCCACTGCACTCAACTTACGTCATTGTGTGGTGTGGTATCACAAGCTCACTTCATTTTCGGTCCGTTTTTCTTTGAGGAGATGACACTTCGCGGGTTCCTAGGGGTATTAGAAAGCAGTATATACCAGGATGGAATGCAGCTAGTGAACGGCTGTATGAGGACTACGTGAAGAGCGGAAAATCTGAAGTCGCAGATGACCTCCTGCATAGCCTGGACGAAGCTAGGAGGGTCAAGTGGAGGAACACCATTGAAATATGGATTTTAGACGCACTAGCAGAAAAGCATGGAGCCTTCTGAAGAAACTAGGAGCTAATTCACATGTACCACAAACTAAACCAAGTATTACACCAGACCAAACTGCAAACAATATAGTCAAAACGTCTAGAGCACCTGTCGATAAAGAACACTCACGTAAAATAAAGAAAGAACTAAACACATTAAAGAAAAACAGTCGTGAACGACAAGACTTGTGAAAACCGTTCTGTCACAGAAACGCTACAGGCCCTACGAGGCATAAGAAACGGCAAGGCCCCTGGTTTCGACAGCATACACTCAGAGTTCCTAACACACTGTGGACCACAAACAAAAGAATGGCTGACGACATTTTACTCCCACATACTCCAGTCAAGAGTTTTGCCAAAAGAATTCAAGAGCGCAAAGATCATTGCCATCCTCAAACCAGGAAAGCCAGACGATAAAGGAGAAGCTATAGACCCATCGCTCTCTTAAGTGTAGCATATAAACTGCATGAGTGTCTCCTTTACAACAGATTAAATCCAATTATACTGGAATCTCTGCCTGTCAACCAAGTCGGCTTGAGACCGATTCAAAACTGTGGGGATCAGGTCCTCGAATTAACAACGTTCATTGAGCGGGGCTATGAACAACGCCTGAAAACTGGCGCGATTTTCGTTGATTTGACAGCAGCATATGATACTGTCTGGAGAGAGGGTCTAACATGTAAGTTCCTAAAAGCTACTAGATGTAAAACGATGATATCTCTTTTTGGAGAACATGTTGTCAAGTAGAGTCTTGCAAATCTCAATGGGTGGCTCTTTCAGCAAATCAAAACTCCTGAGTAATGGTCTCCCCCAAGGATCAGTGCTTGCGCCTACGCTGTTCAATCTATATGTAGACAACCTACCAATTACCACATCCAGAAAATTTATTTACGAAGATGGCATCATTCTTGCATGCCAACATACTAATATGACTTCTCTTGAACAGGCTCTCATCCAAGATATGGAATTGATGGCTGAATACTCCAGGAAATGTCCACAAGCTAAATAAATAAACCTCTTGGGCCTTCTAGCTGTACAGTGACATTTGCACGTTATAAGGACCTCCTTGTGCAGCATGTGATTCCAGCTTTGCAAGAACGAAACTGTGTTCACACTACTGTTTTCATGCACGCTAGGGCGACACCACATGTCGCTTACAAGGTGGAAGATATGCTTCAAGAAACCATCGCTAATGAATGCATCATCTCTAGGCAATTTCAAGGTGTATAGCCTTCTACATGCCTTTACCTAAAGCCATGTGGCTTCTGGTTGTGGGAACATCTGAAAGATCGTGATTATCAGCAATGTATGTGGACTCTTCCTGATCTGAAGGATAGCATGCGTTGAAGTATCGCGCTGATTACACTGGATATGCTACAAGTAACTGTCGACCAGCCATGTTATGGATGCAGCACGATGCTGAGTCGGGAGACCATACTGAATAAATTTTGTGCCTTGTGACATAGTCGTAATAAACTTGCTAAAACCACCGTTATCATGTGTTTGAGGGTTCCTCCCCTTTTCCTGCACCCACGCCTCTTTCTGACTGCTTACAGCGCCATATTTGTACCTGGTGGCAGAAAGTGTAATTATTATTTTTTCAGCTGCTCCGTGAGGACACCGATTAATGATCTTCCAGCGTCCTGCGATGAGTACAGCCTGCACTGCAGCACTCGGAGCACGGTCAGTTTAATTAAAACCATCCGATAGATATGGAAACGTCATTATACTCACGCCAAGACTTCACCAATTATAGTGGTGGGCAGTTGTGGCGTGGCATGACCCGATGTATTCAGTGGATGAGAGATTTGGAGAACAAGCTGGCCAGAGCAATAGTCGAACGTCCTCTGTATCAATATTGGTCAATGCAGCAAAAGGCAACAGGAAACTTGGGTTATCTTCTTGAAAGATAAGTCACGGAAATCTCAAAAGTAGGGAACAGCCACAGAATTTCGGAAAAGTAACGCTTGCTATCGGAATGACCTGCTATGTGGGTGAGAGGTGATCAGGTTGTGTGCCCCATACTATCACGCCTGGTGCCGGTCCCAAGTGACAATCACGAATCCAACCTTGCTTCCTTTTTTTGTTCTCAAACCAACCGTACATGAATACATCACTCGTGATGCTATGCACACAACCGGATCATCTGAAAAGAGGCTGTGATGCTACTAGCGTGTACAGTGTTGCTGTGGCCCTCTTACTGCTGCTGCCTCAAGGGACAGCGTAACAGTGCTCGCTGTATCTCCAAACGTGTGGTGTGCGTACTGTAAGACCTTCGGTACACACACCATCAGATTATTTGACTTGTCGCTCTAACGAAGTAGGCGAGTGTCAGCAGTATGTCTCGTGGTCTTATCGTGGCGTGTTTATCTTCTGCTGTTAGGTCAGACGATACAAATGCCACTTGCACGCTTAGAGTAGCAGATTGGCGGTGACCAACTTTAAACACAACTTGATTAATTTTCACACACATTTATTAAAATAATAAAAAGCATAGAAATTACTTAACTTGATTCTGGATGCTGTTTACAATTGACAATCTGAAGTTCCTTTGGTCTTGACTATAGACTGGTACAGACAAATGCAGACTAAGGCAGACTAATGCAGACTAATGCAGACTGACTAATCGGAGGTCTGTATAATACCTCGAGCGTTCAGGTATCACTGCGCGAGTGTGATCTGCGAGGAGAAAAGGTTCTACGTTAGCAGCAATCTCATTCGCTGCGTTACATATTAATATGCGGATCGGCGGAAGCAGAATTTGGTCCGTGTCTAAGACAGCGCCATCTCGTAGTGTGGAGACGGACGAGCGCTGCGCCTGCACTGTTGTGCTTAGCGGGGCGCGCTCTAGTGGGAAAGTTGTGTATGCACTGACTATGCGGAACTATGTACACAACAAAATGTAATCACACTCTCAGTGTAGATACTTGTCTTTGCTACAAACAAGTCTGTTTCTTGGTTCAAGGTGTGTGAGATTCACAGGAAGAATCTTAAGGAAATATAACCCGTCAGTGAAAAACGTGGCTTACAAAGGGCTTGTTCGACTGGTTGTTGAGTATTGTTGATCGGTCTGGGACTCTTGCTAGGTAGAACATAGAAGAGATAGAGAAGATCTAATGAAGAGCAGCGAGTTTCGTCATGTGATTGTTTAATTAGCGCGAGAGCGTTACAGAGATGCTCAACAAACTACAGAGGCAAACGCTACAAGGGAGGGATATGCATCACGGAGAAGTTTAATATTGAAATATCAAGAGATTACTTCCAAGGAAGGGTGGGACAACATATTACTTCCTCCCACATACATCTTGCGAAATGACCACAATGAAGAAATCGAGAAATTAATGCTAATGCAGAGGCTTACCGGTAATAATTCTTCCGACGCGCCATTCGCGACTGGAACAGGGAAAACGGAGGGGGGGGGGGGGAAATCAGTGAGTCGTACCAGAAGTATCAAAAAAATGGTTCAATGGCGCTTAGCACTTAGGGACTTAACATCTGAGGTCATCAGTCCCCTAGAACTTAGAACTACTTAAACCTAACTAACCTAAGGACATCACACACATCCATGCCCGAGGCAGGATTCGAACCTGCGACCGTAGCGGTCGCTTGGTTCCCGACTGAAGCGCCTAGAACCGCTCGGCCACACCGACCGGCCCAGAAGTATCCTCCGCCACATACCGTCAGGTGGCTTGCGGAGTATTTATGTAGATGTAGACATGACTGTACGTTCGTACATACCTGATTTAACAGTATCCTCTCAGGCGCTAGTTATGTGGTGCTACTAAAATAATCTGCATCACTGCCTGTTTTCATATTCACGTGACATGTGTAGGATTCCGCCAACGCCAGCAGCAGTCTTGTAGAGTGATAAACCACAATCTCGAAGAGGGCACAATCCCATTCACTTGTAAATTCCAACACATACTGATGAACGTTATGCTATGTTAACTGGGGACCTAGAAACGACGGAGAGGCTCCGTCCCTGCCGCAGCCGCAGTGGTCCGCAACCCCACAACGACTGCTGCAGTCCACTTCACCCCTCCGCCGCCCCACACCGAACCCAGGGTTATTGTGCGGTTCGGCGCACCCGGTGGACCCCTCAGGGAACGTCTCACACCAGACGAGTGTAGCCCCTATGTTTTCATGGTAGAGTAATGGTGATGTACGCGTACGTGGAGAACTTGTTTGCGCAGCAATCGCCGACATAGTGTAGCTGGGGCAGAATAAGGGGAACTAGCCTGCATTTGCCGAGGCAGATGGAAAACCGCCTAAAAACCATCCACAGACTGGCCGGCTCACCAGACCTGACACAAATCCGTCGGGCGGATTCGTGCCGGGGACCAGCGCTCCTTCCCACCCGGAAAGCCGTGCGTTAGACCTCACGGTCAACCGGGCGGGCCTGATAAACATTACTTCTCCTTTCAAGAGGCACAGAAGTATCTTATCACAAACAACTAAAATTCAAATGACGTTTTTGAGTGAGAAACCCTTTTCATAACCTTACCTTGTTTACGAGATGTAGATGGCTCTACACCTACCTGCTTTATGCAACTGCGCTGAAGAGTTGGTCACTTCGTCATCCAGATATGTAGTACACTTCTTACTAATTTGATGTGTGTTACATGCCGTCTTCATGGTATTGCTATTTTATTGGTCAGCAGAGTAGGAAATAATGTTTTTGTTAAAGTTATTAAATGTTTTAAACTAATGTCCTGGCTTTAAGCTTAAAAAAGAGCGAGAGAAACACATTTTATCGAATTTTACACTACCAAGATATACTTCATATTCTATTAACGTAGAGTACCAACAACATATAATAAATATGGTAAAAAGTTGTAAGTTCTTCGATGTAGTATCATGCGCAAAAGTAACCGAACGACCTGAATTGTGATCCGCCTGATTTGCATGCAACCAACATAACGTAGCTGTCTAGCGGGTCCTCTAAGCGCTTTGTGGTACAGTCGTTCGACTATACAAAATGGATACCACGAGAGACCATTAGACAACACTGTTCCTTAAGGCAATCAGTGCGACGTAACATCACATCATGATACTGCAAAAACTAGAAAAACACCTAATTAGAGATGAATAGCCCCTAACGCTTGTACAGGTTACAATGACTTTCAAAAGCATTACTATCTCATTACAATCTGAAACAACTAACTATGGCACATAAATTATGAAGCAATCCTTAAACAAAGTAAATGTTTGCATGAACAAGATATTCTGAGACAATGTCTGGACTAATAAAGGTCTATGACAGTTCGAAATATTTTTCCTCTTTATAAGCTTTTCCCGCACCTGCTAAATGTCCCAGTGACAATTGGTTTTTGCATAAACTGGTCGTTAAAGGAACTAGTTAAAGAAAACGCGATAAACAGCGGTAAACGCACTATAGAAACTTCAATATTAATGGAGTATAATCAGTAACGTCACTGTACAAATTATTCATGAAGAATTATTTGCCCACATGTTTGAACTATAAATGACATAACGAAATTTTTTGTTCTGGATCTGGACAGAAACACAGCAAATGTAGCCACTACTAACTAAAATACACTTTCGAACCTGCCCGGGACTTGATGAAGGCAACGATCATCAATGCTGACTAGCCGTTAATACATGTGAAATACACTCCTGGAAATGGAAAAAAGAACACATTGACACCGGCGTGTCAGACCCACCATACTTGCTCCGGACACTGCGAGAGGGCTGTACAAGCAATGATTACACGCACGGGACAGCGGACACACCAGGAACCGCGGTGTTGGCCGTCGAATGGCGCTAGCTGCGCAGCATTTGTGCACCGCCGCCGTCAGTGTCAGCCAGTTTGCCGTGGCATACGGAGCTCCATCGCAGTCTTTATCACTGGTAGCATGCCGCGACAGCGTGGACGTGAACCGTATGTGCAGTTGACGGACTTTGAGCGAGGGCGTATAGTGGGCATGCGGGAGGCCGGGTGGACGTACCGCCGAATTGCTCAACACGTGGGGCGTGAGGTCTCCACAGTACATCGATGTTGTCGCCAGTGGTCGGAGGAAGGTGCACGTGCCCGTCGACCTGGGACCGGACCGCAGCGACGCACGGATGCACGCCAAGACCGTAGGATCCTACGCAGTGCCGTAGGGGACCGCACCGCCACTTCCCAGCAAATTAGGGACACTGTTGCTCCTGGGGTATCGGCGAGGACCATTCGCAACCGTCTCCATGAAGCTGGGCTACGGTCCCGCACACCGTTAGGCCGTCTTCCGCTCACGCCCCAACATCGTGCAGCCCGCCTCCAGTGGTGTCGCGACAGGCGTGAATGGAGGGACGAATGGAGACGTGTCGTCTTCAGCGATGAGAGTCGCTTCTGCCTTGGTGCCAATGATGGTCGTATGCGTGTTTGGCGCCGTGCAGGTGAGCGCCACAATCAGGACTGCATACGACCGAGGCACACAGGGCCAACACCCGGCATCATGGTGTGGGGAGCGATCTCCTACACTGGCCGCACACCACTGGTGATCGTCGAGGGGACACTGAATAGTGCACGGTACATCCAAACCGTCATCGAACCCATCGTTCTACCATTCCTAGACCGGCAAGGGAACTTGCTGTTCCAACAGGACAATGCACGTCCGCATGTATCCCGTGCCACCCAACGTGCTCTAGAAGGTGTAAGTCAACTACCCTGGCCAGCAAGATCTCCAGATCTGTCCCCCATTGAGCATGTTTGGGACTGGATGAAGCGTCGTCTCACGCGGTCTGCACGTCCAGCACGAACGCTGGTCCAACTGAGGCGCCAGGTGGAAATGGCATGGCAAGCCGTTCCACAGGACTACATCCAGCATCTCTACGATCGTCCACATGGGAGAATAGCAGCCTGCATTGCTGCGAACGGTGGATATACACTGTACTAGTGCCGACATTGTGCATGCTCTGTTGCCTGTGTCTATGTGCCTGTGGTTCTGTCAGTGTGATCATGTGATGTATCTGACCCCAGGAATGTGTCAATAAAGTTTCCCCTTCCTGGGACAATGAATTCACGGTGTTCTTATTTCAATTTCCAGGAGTGTATAAAGGTTTTCACCAGTATTAGTTAACACATCTGAATTTGAAACGAAATGACGAAATTATTTCTACTACATAAAAACCATTATCGCCCTGTTAACTAACCATGAAAGATGTTTAATATACTCTCTTTCACAAGTAACCAAGTGTAATAGGATGACCGGAGCAGGTGATGTGGTCGGGGTTGTAGGGCGTGGCTGGGTAGATTGGATTGGATTGTTTGGGGGAAGAGACCAAACAGCGAGGTCATTGGTCTCATCGTATTCCTATCAAAGGAACCATCCCAGCATTTGCCTGGAGCGATTTAGGGAAATCACGGAAAACCTAAATCAGGATGGCCGGACGCGGGATTGAACCATCGTCCTCCCAAATGCAAGGCTGAGTAGAAGAAGGTGGCTGTTTTCAGCAATCTTCCTCTTTATTGTTGGTTCTTCCAATACATTTTCTGGTAGCTCAGCCCCACCACTCGTGTCGTGGTGGAGACATGCTGACGCGCGCGGACTGGGAAACGTGACGCCATGCTCAGTCAGCGGCTGGGCAGGCGGTAGGAGGTTATCGGCATGAGGCCTGGACTAGCTCGTCTCCTGCAGACGCTGCGGCTCGTGACGACGCCGGGAGTCGCCGGTGCAGCAGCGGGAAACGCCCTCTGCCTGACGGTCCTCGGGGACAGTGTCACTGATGACGATGACGTAACAGCGACCGAACGTCCAATCTGTCGAACCAATGCTGACGCCCACCTCTGATGCCCTCAAATAGTGCAGACCGCTGCTGAATCCGCTGGTTACGCGGCGTTGTGTCTATTAGAATATTCTCGATGAGTTGGCTAACGCAACCATGCCACACGCGGCCCGCGCCTGCGTAATTCTGCTAATGCTGCGTTCTGGCTGTTGACGGCTGCCACGAACGTACACACATACCGACGCTCGTTGCAAAACTGTGTCACCTGCATAACGCGCCGGCCAGCGTTCGTCCACCGTCTGCCGTGAGGCTGGTGCATCGCGCACTGAAACACACTAAATCACAATTTCACACCATATTTCCTAAAAATAACCCCTTGTCCTCTACACAAGTATGCATGTGCTGAAAATTGGAATGCTATTATTTAATATGTTGTGACGGGATTTTCTACCCAGCACATTATCGGATTGTTAACTAAGTAAAATCAGAGGTTAGAAATCGAATTTATTTACCAGCAGCGAGCTGTATCATTATGAGATGAGGGTACAAATTGTTTTGCTTGCTCGGGAATCGAACCCGACGCGTTATATCGCTGTTTCCCATCCAAAAATAGACGTTAAGTATCAACTGCTTGCTGACCAGTAGTGAGATGCTCGCATGTTTCACTAAAAATAACGGTACCTATCGTTATTGTTGACTATTCATGAACAGACATTAAATACGCAAATTATTTTTCGGTGGTAGGTCAGTGTGCACATGCTAGGGCGTAAAATTAAATTATGAATATGTTTGTGGTGGACCAGGATTGCAACCCAGATACGTTCCATTCCTAGAGATCCGAATTCGAATTGCAATCGAGGACCAAAAATTGCAACGTTCAAGTTCAAATGAAATATGAAGACTGTGAACGAAATAACCATTTCTAAACTAAATTAAATAAACTTTTTGGTGCTAGTTTACTGGCGATAGATTTTGTGCCTTCGGCGGCTGCCGCCTTTGTTGTGGCGCCATTTAAACAGGCTCTGACGCTGTTGATAGTGAAGAGATATTGTGTTTAATGCCGATTCTGAACCACTGTGCGACCTAACATTGTGGACTTGGCGTTACCATAGGTGAATTAGATCCTTTCGTGAATGTTAAAAATAGACGCCACGAGTGAGAATCCAACCTATGCGCCGCAATTACCAAACTACGATCAACCCAGCGGACCAGCGCAACTCACAGTTCGCAAGGTCCTGATTGTGTTGTTGTGTCCGACGATGCGCCTAGAAACTGTGAAAAAATCCAGCTCTCTCGGTTAACTGGTTAATTACCTGCTAGTTTCTAATACCAGTAATCGTCCTTCCCACGAAACATTCGTGCCTGGAGCAAACAATTGGAGAAGTGATAGTGATGTAGAAAGTGCCCTCTATCACACACCGTACACGGCTTGTGAGATATAGATGAAACAATGTGTTATTCACAGTTTCTGAAATGAAATGTCTTTGTTGATGTTGCGTTTTGTATTCAGTGTCATGTTGTGGTTTCATCTGTTTCATTATCTACATCTACAAGGATACTCTGCAAATCGCATTTAAGTGCCTGGCAGAGGGTTCATCGAACCACCTTCACAATTCTCTATTATTCCAATTTCGTATGGCACGCGGAAAGAATGAACACCTATATCTTTCCGTACGATCTCTGATTTCCCTTGTTTTATGGTGGTGATCCTTTCTCCCTATGTAGGTCGGTGTCAACGAAATATTTTCGTATTCGGAGGAGAATGATGGTGATTGGAATTTCGTGAGAAGATTCCGTCGCAACGAAAAACGCCTTTCTCTTAATGACTTTACGCCCTAACATGTGCACATTGACCTACCACCTAAAAATAATTTGCATATTTAATGTCTGTTCATGAATAGTCAACAATAACGATAGGTTCCGTTGTTTCTAGTGAACCATGCGAGCATCTCATTACCGGTGAGCAAGCAGTTGACACTTAACGTCTATTTATGGATGGGAAACAGCAACAGTACGCGTCGGATTCGATTCCCGGGCAAGCAAAACAAATTGCACCCTCATCTCATTTTGATACAGCTCGCTGCTGGTAAATAAATTCGATTTCTAACATCTGATTTTACTTAGTTGACAATCAGATAACGTGCTGGGTAGAAAATCCCGTCACAACAAACTAAATCATAGCATTCCAATTTTCAGCACATGCATACTTGGATGCTTGTGAAGGAAAGTACATTAAACGTCTTTCGTGGTTAGTTAACAGGGCGATAATGGTTTTGATGTAGTAGAAATAATTTCGTCATTTCGTTTCAAGTTCAGATGTGTTAACTAATACTGATGAAAACCTTTATATTTCACATCTCTTAAAGGCTAGTCAACATTGATGATCGTTGCATTGATCAAGTCGCGGGCAGATGCGAAAGTGTATTTTAGTTAGTAGTGGCTACGTCTGCTGGGTACCCGTCCAGATCCACAACAAAAAATTTCGTCATGTCATTTATAGTTCAAACATGTGGGCAAATAATTCTTCATGAATAATTGGCACAGTGTCTTTACTGATTAATTAGTAAAGTGACGTTACTGATTATACTCCATTAATATTAAGGTTTCTACAGAGCGTTTACCGCTGTTTACCGCGTTTTCCTTAACTAGTTCCTTTAACGGCCAGTTTATGCAAAAATCAATCGTCACTGGGACGTTTAGCAGGTGCGGGAAAACCTTATACCGAGGAAAAATACTTCGAACTGTTATTGACCTTTATTAGTCGAGACATTGTCTCAGAATAACTTGTTCATGCAAACATTTACTTTGTTTAAGGGTTGCTACATAGTTTATGTGCCATGGTTAGTTGTTTCAGATTATAATGAGATGGTAACGCTTTTGAAAATCATTGTAACCTGTAAAAGCGTTAGGGACTAACTCATCTCTAATTACGTGTCTTTCTAGTTTTTGCAGAATCATGGTGTGATGTTATTTCGCACTGATTGCCTTAAAGAACAGTGTTGTCTCGTAGTCTCTCGTGGAATCCATTTTGTATAGTCGAGCGACTGTACCGCAAAGCGCTTAGAGGACCCGTTAGACAGCTGCGTTATGCTGGTTGCATGCAAATCAGGCGGATCACAATTCAGGTCGTTGGGGTACTTTTGCGCATGATAGTGCATAGTTATGTACTTAGACTAGGAAGACCATGTAGTAGAACTGCTAAATGTCTAGATATATTAATTTATCTAAGGTAATGAAGGTAGATCTCAGTAGCTATGGATTAAGTACTTGAAGAAATATAGCTATCTCCCAAGTCACTTTCTATACAGCTTTGTTTATGTAATACATATAGTCGACAAAAATGTCTTCTTGATGATGATGTAAATATATTACGCGAAGCCGGCCATGGTGACCGTGGGGTTCTAGGCGCTACAGTCTAGAACCGCGCGACCGCTACGGTCGCAGGCTCGAATCCTTCCTCGGGCATGGATGTGTGTGATGTCCTTAGGTTAGTTAGGTTTAAGTAGTTCTAAGTTCTAGGGGACTGATGACCTTAGAAGTTAAGTCCCATAGTGCTCAGAGCCATTTGCACCATATTACGCGAATTCGAGTTGGGTGAAAATCCCTAAACCGCGTTTTGGCATAAATAAAGCTATATAAAGAAACGGGCTGGATGCTCTACTTTTTTTACTAGTAAAACGTTTAGGTTTCACTTAACATTTGCCATAAGAATAGTTAGCAATTTTGGGCACATAAAAATCGTTAATGATTATTACAATGTCTGTGTTTAACCATTATAATCTCCTTCGGACATGTCTGAAGAAATAAACACTGTTTCACGATTCACAGCTGTTATAAACATTACGAAATGGATTCGCAAATTGTTTTGCATATCGATTTCAGCTATACATTTTTTTTAGTGTCACAAGAAAATCTATGCCAGGTCGGTACCAATCCGGATATCCCACTTATCGACTTCACGACATCGGCTATCCGTGCATGCCTCCCTTACCAAACCTTACCTCCATATTGATGGTGCTGAACTGCAACCTCGCGTGTCAAAAAATTCAGTTTTACAGGAGAGTAAAAAAAAAATTATTATTATGTCGATATGATAAAGATGAAAAATTATTGTCGTTGTAATACATATCATTCACAAAATATCAGATGATAAAAAGATTGAAAAATAAATTTCAGACCATACGTTAAATCAAACTTAACATACGACGTTGCTGTATGAACAAACTGAAATAGGAGGTTGCAGTTTAACACCATCGATGTGTCACGTAGTCCATGTCCCCTATGCTCCCACTTTTGTGATTCCCGTTCAGGGAAAGACAAACTTTTACAGTCATTTTAGCCCGTTGACGCATGTATACCAATGGCAAGTGGAAGGACATTGTAACGTAACATACACTGCATAAACACAATGTGATGATCATAGGTATATACGTCCCTCGACAGGCAAGAATAACGAGAATAAAAATTTCTCTTTGCCTGTACAGGAATCATAAAAGTGCGCGCATAGGTGATATTACATGCTTCACAAATAAATATGTGCCGTTTATGGAAATATGCGAATCCACTTCGTAAAAATCATTAAGTTCAAAGTCCGCCCCAGTAGCTCATTGGTCGGCGCGACAGAGTGCCTTGCTAAGGGTCCGGGGTGCGATTCCCGGCTGGGTCGGAGATTTTTCTCCGCTCAGGGACTGGCTGTTGTGTTGTCTTTATCATCATCATCATCATCACATCCCCATCGACGCGCAAGTGGCCGAAGTGGCGTCAGATCAAAATACTTGCACCAGGCGACCGGTCTACCCGACTGGAGGCCATAGCCACACGACATTTCATTTCATTAAGTTTACAGATTTTCCACATTATCATTCACTGATAACCTACGGGATACGCAAGAAGTATTCATTGCACAAAGGAAAGTAACTGGAGTTTTGGAATTATGTACGGAGTTCGCACACGCACAGTCAGTGACAGAATTCTTGAAACCCCTCGCTTTTCCGTTTTGTTGAACTGCAAAGCTTTATTGTCTGCTACACAGCATAACAGTGCTATCAACATATTGTCACCTCACATTTGTCTCTAGTATACTTTATAGGAAACAAACAATGAGACGCCAACTGGACCGAAGTTAGGACTTCCTAAAAAGAAGGTTTTAAACAAAACCGGTTTTGCTAAAGGATTCGTTTTCTTCAACCATAATACGCGGAAGGAAATTGGTAATGTAGAGTACAACAGCCAATAGATGTCTACATTCTTCGTGATGCGCACTTTTTTATATGTCATGATGTGGAGCTCTTAAACCGTTTACTAGCTGATCCACAATATCATTTTTCCACAGCGCTTCATTACTGACACATGCTTTTCTACATAACTGTCATCGTAGTTTCAGGTAACAGACAGCAGTACGACTAGAGATGGAGCATGTCAGATGCATTACTTGACGTTTCTGACACATAGGAATAAAGCACTGCACACACAAATGAATATCGTGATTTAGATGACAGACACCAAACTATCGTCAGTAACTAGTACTTCAAGTTTTTCACCTTGATCACAACAGAGTGAGATGATGGACTTCCACTGCCTCACTAAGTTCCAGTAATGACAACATCAGAGAAGAAAGAGACAGAAACCGTAAGCATTTTTTATCGATATTAAAATGATTTTATAACTTTATGCAAACCAGGTTATGTCGAAAGGGAGTCCCCATTGTTATACTGAGATCAAAGAAATTTCCCTGTTGTTCCTGATTGTCAAACGTTTAACCAAATCGATAACCGCTAACTATCTGGGCCAGAACCAACAACCTTTATTTGTAGGTGGGATAGACAAGAGAGATCATGATTTACACCTTCTGTGGCTAATCAGTAGTCACAGAGCCCAACCATTTTCGGATTGGCCACGTGAAAAGTTCCGCCACCGGCCCTGGCAGATGCTAGAGTGGAGACAATAGATCGTAACAAGCAACTTTCACATAGTAACTCACGTCAGCGTTAGGCGCTAGGCTTAATTTAATAGCGTTGCGCTCCTCCTGGAGGCACACATACACCTTCCATCAGAGTCGAATGGCTCTGAGCACTATGGGACTTAACATCTGAGGTCATCAGTCCCCTAGAACTTAGAACTACTTAAACCTGACTAACGTAAGGACATCACATACATTCATGCCCGAGGCAGGATTCGAACCTGCGACCGTAGCAGTCGCGCGGTTCCAGACTGAAGCGCCTAGAACCGCTCGGCCACGCCGGCCGGCTACGCGTAATATATTTACATCATCATCAAGAAGACATTTTTGTCGACTATATGTATTACATAAACAAAGCTGTATAGAAAGTGGCTTGGCAGATAGCTATATTTCTTCAAGTACATAATCCACAGCTACTGAGCTCTACCATCGTTACCTTAGGTAAATTAATATATCTAAACATGTAGCAGTTCTACTACATGATCTTCCTAGTTTAAGTACATCCCTATGTACTATCATGCGCAAAAGTATCCCAACGACCTGAATTGTGATCCGCCTGATTTGTATGCAACCGACATAACGTAGCTGTCTAGCGGGTCCTCTAAGCGCTTTGCGGTTCAGTCGTTCGACTATATAAAATGGATTCCACGAGAGACTACGAGACAACACTGTTCTTTAAGGCAATCAGTGCGAGATAACATCACACCATGATGCTGCAAAAACTAGAAAAACACGTAATTAGAGATGAGTTAGTCCCTAACGCTTGTACAGGTTACAATGATTTTCAAAAGCGTTACCATCTCATTATAATCTGAAACAACTAACTATGGCACATAAACTATGTAGCAACCCTTAAACAAAGTAAATGTTTGCATGAACAAGATATTCTGAGACAAAGTCTCGACTAATAAAGGTCTATAACAGTTCGAAGTATTTTTCCTCGGTATAAGGTTTACCCGCACCTGCTAAATGTCCCAGTGACGATTGATTTTTGCATAAACTGGTCGTTAAAAGAACCAGTTAAGGAAAACGCGGTAAACAGCGGTAAACGCTCTGTAGAAACCTTAATATTAATGGTGTATAATCAGTAACGTCACTTTACTAATTAATCAGTAAAGTCACTGTGCCAATTATTCATGAAGAATTATTTGCCCACATGTTTGAACTATAAATGACATGACGAAATTTTTTGTTGTGGATCTGGACGGGTACCCAGCAGACGTAGCCACTACTAACTAAAATACACTTTCGCATCTGCCCGCGACTTGATCAATGCAACGATCATCAATGTTGACTAGCCGTTAAGAGATGTGAAATATAAAGGTTTTCATCAGTATTAGTTAACACATCTGAAATTGAACTTGAAAACATTGTAGCAGGTCTCTGTGACGTCAGGGTAAAATAGATGCGGGGTTGACTCTTCATGACCTTTATTTGCAAACTGTTATGCCGTCCTGCTTGGAATGTACCAAATTTATAGTTACCTGTCACCCTCTTCCTTTTGCTATCCTTCCCATCCTCTCTACCCCTGGATGGCTGGGGGTATCCTAGATCAACAAATTTTTTGTAATTTTTGGATTCTTTTTTTCTTGTGGATATTTTTAGAGGGTCTATACAAGGGCGATGTACTTGAAGACAGTATTATGGAAATGGAAGAGGATGTAGATGAAGATGATATGGGAGATATAATACTGCGTGAAGAGTTTGACAGAGCACTGAATGACCTAAGTCGAAACAAGGCCCCAGGAGTAGACAACATTCCATTAGAACTACTGACAGCCTTGGGAGAGCCAGTCCTGACAAAACTCTACCATCTGGTGAGCAAGATGTATGAGACAGGCGAAATACCTTCAGACTTCAAGAAGAATATAATAATTCCAATCCCAAAGAAAGCAGGTGTTGACAGATGTGAAAATTACCGAACTGTCAGTTTAATAAGTCACGGCTGCAAAATACTAACGCGAATTCTTTACAGACGAATGGAAAAACTGATAGAAGCCGAGCTCGGGGAAGATCAGTTTGGATTCCGTAGAAATGTTGGAACACGTGAGGTAATACTGACCCAACGATTTATCTTAGAGGAAATATTAAGGAAAGGCAAACCTACGTTTCTAGCATTTGTAGACTTTGAGAAAGCTTTCGACAATGTTGATTGGAATAAGCTCTTTCAAATTCTGAAGGTAGCAGGGGTAAAATACAGGGAGCGAAAGCCTATTTACAATTTGTACAGAAACCAGATGGCAGTTATAAGAGTCGAGGGACATGAAAGGGAAGCAGTGGTTGGGAAGGGTGTGAGACAGGGTTGTAGCCTCTCCCCGATGTTATTCAATCTGTATATTGTGCAGGCAGTAAAGGAAACAAAAGAATAACTCGGAGTAGGTATTAAAATCCATGGAGAAGAAATAAAAACTTTGAGGTTCGCTGATGACATTGTAATTCTGTCAGAGACAGCAAACGACTTGGAAGAGCAGTTGAACGGAATGGACAGTGTGTTGAAAGGAGGATATAAGATGAACATCAACAAAAGCAAAACGAGCATAATGGAATGTAGTCGAATTAAGTCGGGTGACGCTGAGGGAATTAGATTAGGAAATGAGACACTGTAAAGGAGTTTTGCTATTTAGGGAGGAAAATAACTGATGATGGTCGAAGTAGAGAGGATACAAAATGTAGACTGGCAATGGCAAGGAAAGCGTTTCTGAAGAAGAGAAATTTGTTAACATCGAGTATAGATTTAAGTGTCAGGAAGTCGTTTCTGAAAGTATTTGTATGGAGTGTAGCCATGTATGGAAGTGAAACATGGACGATAAATAGTTTGGACTAGAAGAGAATAGAAGCTTTCGAGATGTGGTGCTACAGAAGAATGCTGAAGATTGGGTTGGTAGATCACATAACTAATGAGGAGGTATTGAACAGAATTGGGGAGAAGAGGAGTTTGTGGGACAACTTGACTAGAAGAAGTTATCGGTTGGTAGGACTTGTTCTGAAGCACCAAGGGATCACCAATTTAGTATTGGAGGGCAGCGTGGAGGGTAAAAATCGTAGAGGGCGGCCAAGAGATGAATACACTAAGCAGATTTAGAGGGATGTAGGTTGCAGTAGGTACTGGGAGATGAAGCTTGCGCAGGATACAGTAGCATGGAGAGCTGCATGAAACCAGTCTCAGGACTGAAGGCCACAACAACAACAACAACAACAACAAGTCATACGGCTACCAAACTTGGTGGGAATGCCAAAGAGCATTCTGGGTTTGTGTTTTAAATAACACCCCATCCTACCCCCCACTCTCACCATTACTGGTTAAATGTGATCAGGATTGTCACCAATCAGCATAGAGGCCCCGGGAACTATGCAGTCGATACTAACATCGTTATTATTTTTACGCTGAAGCGCCAAAGAAACTGGTATAGGCATGCGTATTCAAATACAGAGATATGTAAACAGCCACAACACGGCGCTGCGGTCGGCAATGCCTATATAAGGCAACAAGTGTCTGGCGCAGTTGTTGGATGGTTACTGCTACTACAATGGCAGGTTATCAACATTTAAGTGAGTTTGACCATGGTGTTAGGGTCGGCGCATGAGCGATGGGGTACAGCATCCCCGAGGTAGCGATGAAGTGGGGATTTTCCCATACGACCATTTCACGGGTGCACCGTGAATAACAGGAATCCTGTAAAAGTCAAATCTCCAACATCGTTTCAGCCGGAAAAAGATCCTGCAAGAACGGGACCAACGACGACTGAAGAGAATCGTTCAACGTCACGGAAGTGCAACCATTCCGCCAACTGCTTCAGATTTAAATGCTGGGCCAACAACAAGCGTCAGCGGGCCAACAGTTCAACGAAACATCATCGGTATGGGCTTTCAGCGTGAAGGCCCGCACGGGTACCCTTGATGATTTCACGACACAAAACTTTGTCTCGCCTGGCCCATCAACACCGACACTGGACTGTTGATGACTGGAAACATGTTGCCTGGTCGGACAAGTCTAGTTTCAGATTGTATCGAGCGTATGGATGTGTACAGGTATGGGGACAACCTCATGAATCCATGGACCCTGCATGTCAGCAGGGAATGTTCAAGCTGGTGGAGGCTCAGTAATGGTGTGGGACGTGTGCAGTTGGAGTGATATGGGACCTCTAATATGTCTAGATGCGACTCTGACAGGTGACACGTACATAAGCATCCTGTCTGATCACCTGCATGTTTTCATGTCCCTTACGCATTCAGACGGACTTGCGCAATTCTAGCAGGACAATGCGACAGTCCTCAAGTCCAAAATTGCCACAGAGTGGCTCCATGAACACTCTTCTGAGTTTAAACACTTCCGCATGAACATTTCTGAACATATCTGGGATGCCTTGGAACGTACTTTTCAGAAGAGACCTCCACTCCTCTCGTACTCTTACCGATTTATGGGCAGACATTAGTCGAGTCCATGCCACGTCATGTTCCGGCACTTCTGCTTGCTCGCGGAGCCCTACACAATATAATACAGGTGTATCAGTTTCTTTGCTTCTTCAGTGTATATAGCACCTTTTCATATCATTACCTCTAAGTGTGTTGGGTGTGTCGTAATCCAGCGGAACTTTTTCCATTAGTAAAACACATATACGCTAAAATTGACTTAAATTCCTCCAGGCGTTCTAGAGTTCGGCTTACATATCTGTTTCATCCTTTTTCAGCCCTGCAAAGAGGGGTGCAAGAGTTGTACTATACCCACACTGATTGTGTCCTGGTAGTAAGTTCTAGTGCGCCAAATTTAGATGAAATTGTTCCAGGTGTAAAGAGGTATCCCTGGAAACACACACACACACACACACACACACACACACACACACACACACACACACACATCCACTAGTATGTATGTATATACAGCATACTAGTGCCCTACCCACCTAAATCATCCACACTAACTTCAGCTACCACGTTGTGCACGCCCTTGACCTGCTAACGCTCTCAGTGACTCCCATATCCATAACACCATCCTACAGAAGCTTTAATGATTCTATTTCCCCATCTCTCCCCGGCGATGATACCAAAGTACAGGCCCCACACATGAGTGAAGAATCGCTCCTGATAGGCGTCAGCGATATCGCACGCAATCTGTCGCTCGCTATGACCCAGCCACACACGTGGAATTCATCAAACAATTCCATTCAGAATTTTGGACGATACTGTACCGTGAAATTCTACTGTGGAAAATAAACTGCATGTTTTGCAGCAGTTGGCAGTATTTCAACTAAGTCTCGTAAAAATGTAAATAAAAGAAACGGAAACTGAAATTTAGGCGTCAGTGATAGCGCACGCAATCTGTCGCTCGCTATGATCCAGCCATACACGTGGAATTCATCAAACAATTTCATTCAGAAGTTTGGACGATACTGTGCCGTGAAATTCTACTGCGGAAAATTAACTGCTATGTCCTGCAGCACTGGCAGTATTTCGGCTAATACTTGTAAAAGTGTAAACAAAGGAAACGGAAACGGAAATTTAGTAAACATGTTTCCGGAATACTGTCATTGGGCTCGTTAGGCTACAGAATACATCACAGTTTCCATTGTCGTCAAGTGTATGTGTATATTTTTTCAGTCTCTGTTGCACAAATACACTTCAGACCTTAATTAATTTTCATATGTTAGTTTTATACTTTAACTGCAAGTATTTACACTATGCCTTAACAATTTTTATGTAGCCACAGAAATGTTATCAATAGCTGAAATGTTGAATTCCATAATTTCCTTTGTAAGTCGTGTGAGGCAAAGTTACAGGGTATGAAATGAAATTTGTTATTAGTAACCCACCCCAATTCAAAAATAATAACAAAGTGCATAGCTACAACTCTAGAAGAAAAGATCATCTTCACTAGTCTTGTTAAGATCTGACTATGGCACAGAAAGGGGTGAATTATGCTGCCACAAAAATCTTTGGTTATCTACCAAACAGCGTTAAAAGTCTGAAAGATAGGCAACCAGCATTAATTTTAGATATGAAGTAGGGAAAATATCATATTGTGTATAGGAAACGTATCTTAAGCTGACACGTATCACTCACTACGAAATATCGTATTCATGATCTACGCAACAAGTATCAATGTAATGAAACGAGATATATGTGTAGAATACGTGTGCTGAAAAGTTTGAAATTAAGATACCACTTAATACTACCGCTTCATTCTTCTTGCAACTTACAACTTTTAACGAAGTGTCAAGTTTCGTAAATAACTCAGACGCCAGCTGGACTTCAATATTTTGTACTGTATTCCTATGAACTAGAAAATATAAGGGTGCCGATGTTTTAATATGTATATGTCTTCTTGATAAAAGTGGAAAATCTGCCGCCAACTTCACTTTCGAGAATGCCTCGTGCTCCCTCAATTACTATAAATTCCAGCCTAATATATTAACCCACATGGGGAAAGTGAAACAAAATGGCTCTGAGCACTATGGGACTTAACATCTGAGGTCATCAGTCCCCTAGAACTTAGAACTACTTAAACCTAACTAACCTAAGGACACCACACACATCCATGCCCGAGGCAGCAGTCGCGCGGTTCCGGACTGAAGCGCCTAGAAAACGGCCAGGAAAGTGAAACAAATCGAAACTAAAAAACCATAACAGATTATTAAAAATAGTGTATAAATGGTATAAAAGTAATTTTTGCTGTTAAATTAAATGGGTTAAGGACAATTATTAAATATGTGAACCACTTCAAAGTGCAGTAGAGACTTATTATGGGATAAATTGTGCTCTTGAGAGTGTAACAGGATTGGGAGAGGGGAGGGGTGGAGGGTAGAGGCGTGAGGAAGGGTAGGTCTCCAGATTGTGGTCATGGAATACCCCTTTATAGGTCTACAAACAGAAGAGCGAGCAGATGATTGCCCACCCCACATCACAAGGCGCAACTACAGGGTGTTTCACGAAGTTAGCCAATGCTCTGCAGCCAGCCTTATCAATCACCGTCAACGCAGTGCCCTGACAGGCCCAAGGGGTGTTTATTTTCTACAAAGTGCGTCCTCACTAAATAGAATACAGAAATGAGTCACTAATAATACGCAAGAAACGCATATGCTCTGAACTACGCAGATCTCTGCGGATTGTTCTACAATGCTAGAGGGGACGGAGCTTCTTAATCATCCTGTGCGTTAACTGTAGCCACTTCCCCCACCACAAGGCGCTGCTCGCTCTACAGTTTACAGACTATACTTCCCCAGCATTTTTTGTCCAGTTCTCTTTGTGAGAGTACACAAAATAACTTCATTGAGATCGTGTTAAAATAGCGCAGATAGTTTCAGTTTACACTACTGGCCATTGAAATTGCTTCACCACGAAGATGACGTGCTACAGACGCGAAATTTAACCGACAGGAAGAAGATACTGTGATATGCAAATGATTAGCTTTTCAGAGCATTCACAAAAGGTTGGCGCCTGTGGCGACACCTACAACGTGCTGACATGAGCAAAGTTTCCAACCGATTTCTCATACACAAACAGCAGTTTACCGGCGATGCATGGTGAAACGTTGTGAAGCCTCGTGTAAAGAGGAGAAATGCGTACCATCACGTTTCCGACTTTGATAAAGGTCGAATTGTAGCCTATCGCGATTGTGGTTTATCGTATCGGTACATTGCTGCTCGCGTTGGTCGAGATCCAATGACTGTTAGCAGAATATGTAATCGGTGGATTCAGGAGGGTAATACGGAACGCCGTGCTGGATCCCAACGGCCTCATATCACTAGCAGTCGAGATGACAGGCATCTTATCCGCATGGCTGTAACGGATCGTGCAGCCACGTCTCGATCCCTGAGTCAGCAGATGGGGACGTTTGCAAGACAACAACCATCAGCACGTACAGTTCGACGACGTTTGCAGCAGCATGGACTATCAGCTCGGAGACCATGGCTGCGGTTACCCTTGACGCTGCATCACAGACAGGAGCGCCTGCGATGGTGTACTCAACGACGAACTTCGGTGCACGAATGGCAAAACGTCATTTTTTGGGATGAATCCAGGTTCTGTTTACAGCATTATGATGGTCGCATCCGTGTTTGGCGACATCGCGATGAACGCACATTGGAAGTGTGTACTCGTCATCGCCATACTGGCGTGTCACCCGGCGTGATGGTGTGGGGTGCCATTGGTTACACGTCTCGATCACCTATTGTTCGCATTGACGGCACTTTGAACAGTGGACGCTACATTTAAGATGTGTTACGACCCGTGGCTCTACCCTTCATTCGATCCCTGCGAGACCCTACATTTCAGCAGGATATTGCACGACCGCTTGTTGCAGGTCCTGTATGGGCCTTTCTGGATACAGAAAATGGTCGACTGCTGCCCTGGCCAGCACATTCTCCAGATCTCTCGCCAATTGAAAACGTCTGGTCAATGGTGGCCGAGCAACTGGCTTGTCACAATACGCCAGTCACTACTCTTGATGAACTGTGGTATCGTGTTGCAGCTGCATGGGCAGCTGTACATGTACACGCCATCCAAGCTCTGTTTGACTCAATGCCCAGGCGTATCAAGGCCGTTATTAGGGCCAGAGGTGGTTGATCTGGGTACTGATTTCTCAGGATCTATGCACCCAAATTGCGTGAAAATGTAATCACATGTCAGTTCTAGTATAATAAATTTGTCCAATGAATATCCGTTTATCATCTGCATTTCTTCTTGGTGTAGCAATTTTAATGGCCAATAGTGTATAAAGTGTTAAGATCTGTCAATCATAGCCTGAGGGGCAACAAGTGCATCATTCAAGTGTCAGCTCTGCCAGCATCTGAAGTAGGTCATTTACGAGCTTTGGAACTTCGGATATTTCAACATAAGTCAATCATTGCGTTACAGCAGATTACGTTTTCAGACTTAATCATGATCAGTGCCATCACATCAGGCATATTAACTGCCACCTTGCAAGATACTGTGGGTGTGTGGTAACTGGCTCCGCTCATTACAGCCCACTCTACAAGTAACAGTAATTACTGAATGGAAGAGCATTATGCAGTCTGCCAGTAACACAGTTAATGGCGAGGGAAGTGCAGTAGCATTTTGGTCATTCAATATTTCGCCACCAAATGACTGCGACATGGTTATACAGCTGTAGAATACGCTGTCAACGATACACAGCAGTAAGGTTCTAAATTTGCCAGACCAATTCCTTTCCCATCAACGCTACATAGGCCACTGACAAGGTCGCACGAGTTACACATTTCTCAGCTATTGTTTATACGAACGCGTTTTACACAAAAGCTCATATAACAACTTCAATAAATACTCAAGTAACTGAGTGACGTTATTTTGTCTACTCACATAAGAGAACTGGAAAGGTAAAGCCGGGAAAGTATAGTCTGTAAACTGAAAAACGCATTAACACAGATAAGAGAGGTGGAGTGGTGGGGAAGTTGCCTTTTCCGGAAGAATGCTATAGTTGCCGTGCAGAAAGACTAAGAATCAATTTCCCCTCTAGCAATATTGAACAGCGTGCATAGATTTACTTAGATCCAGATATGCGTTTCTTGCGATAGCATTATTAGTTACTCATATCTGTTTTCCACGTAGTGTAAATGCATTTTGTGGAAAGTAAACACGCCCCTGATCATGTCTGCACACTACTTCTCCAGTGGTACACGAGGCACGCTGAGAAAGGGGTGGCATAAGTTTTTTAAACACCTTGTAGTTGTTTCTTGTGACTTAGTGTGATGCAGTGGGGAACTGCCTGCTCACTCACTAGTTTACAGACCGGTGAAGGAGGGAAAAGTTATATGAAATGGAATGAGCCCATAAGGACAATAGTAGGGGACGTGAATGGTCGACTTCAGTTTAGTGCGAAAATTTTAGGAAAGAGGAACTCATCCATAAAGCACGGGAATCCAGGATCCGTTCCCTTGAGGCTTTCTTCTTTCTTGTTGCAGCAAACGACCGTTGCAGGTAGCAAGAGGAGAAGCACACCGAAAAAGACCACGGAGAAGTCCTTGGACGTTTGCGCGCCAGGTACATATAATCTGAGGTTGCGAGTTCGTCTCCAGCCCACAACCAGCAAAGGAGGCTGAAGTTTTGACAGTGCCAACCACTCGCGTTGGCGAAACGTCAGAAAAATCGTCTAATTCGGCCGAAGAACCTGAGACAGAAAGCAACAGGCAGTTTGTCAAGAAGTGGCCATGAAAGACTTTACAATTTTGTATTACAGTGATGCTTCACGAACTCGAAACGGGATTCATTGGAGGGAAGACGAAACTCTTTTCGCGAAGCAATATCGTGAACATTTAGAGAAGCGGGATTTGAAGCTGAGGGCAGAATGATTTCACTGCTGCCAACGTACATTTCACGTAATGATCACAAAGATAGGAGAAATTAGGGCTCACACAGAGGCATAAAGACAGCATTTTTCTCCCATTCTGTTTGTAAGTGGACTAAGAAAGAAAATGGCTAGTAGTGATACAAGGTACTCTCTGCCATCCACCACACAGAGGCTTGCTGAGTATGTAGATATAGATGACTACAACCCGGCGACATGCTTGCTGAGTATGCAGATACAGATGACTTTAACCCAGTGACAGGCTTGCTGAGTATGTAGATATAGATGACTACAACTCATCGACAGGCTTGCTGAGTATGTAGAATAAATGTAAATGTCGTGTGACTAGGGCCTCCCGTCGGGTGGACAGTTCGCCGGGTGCAAGTGTTTCAGTTTGACGCTACTTCAGTGACTTGCGTGTCGATGGGGATGAAATGATGATGATGATTAGAACAACACAACACCCAGTCCCTGAGTGGAGAAAACATCCAACCCAGCCGGGAATCGAACCCGTGCCCTTAGGATTGACATTCTGTCGTGCTGACCATTCAGCTACCGGGGGGGGGGGGGGGGGGGGGACGACGACAGTATGTAGATATAGATGACTACAACCCAGCGACAGGCTTGCTGAGTATCCAGATACAGATGACTACAACCTGGTGGCAGGCTTGCTGAGTGTAGATATTGATGACTACAACCTGATGACCTGCTTTCCTTCTTGTGTCTACGTTAAGCCCCCCTTTCTCACCCTGTTATAGTCTCCGAACACAATTTATTCCTTAATACTACTCCACTGCACTTAGCTGTGCTTCACACATTTAATATTTGTTCGTAACGCAATTTATTTTACATTGCAAGACTTGTTTTAGTAAACGGCGATTTTTCCATGGCGTCAACGTTGAAACTATTAGTCACAGAGAGAAGTGAATAGGGCCTTTTGTAGGAAATTAATGTAGTTTCAATTTGTACTGGGAGACATTTTCGATAGAAGCTTCAGTTTTCGAGTTACTCAAGAAAAACATAAAAGATGACTTTTAATGCTCCTCCCTAATTCATGATTTTGTTGTGTTGCTAATGGTACTCGCTCCTATCACTGCCCAAAAATTCTCGACTACGTGAATTTCTTTCCACTATATGACCTTTTTTCTTCTTGGTTGACCGGGTTTCCTACAAGCTGCAAGGCCATGACAAGGAGAGAATCAGGATGTGTGTTTATGCTTGCGCCTACATTCTCTCTCTCTCTCTCTCTCTCTCTCTCTCTCTCACACACACACACAGCATGTTATAAGATGCAAAAGTTCGCTTGCTGAACCGCTCCTCCACCATCTTGTTCTCGCAACTTTTCCCTGACCTCTGCTGTGCCATCTTGTTCTCCTAGTTGGATCAGTGATTGCTGCTCCACTATCTAGGTCTGCTAGTTCGTTCTACATACTCTAAAGCCACAACTTATTGAGAAAGTGTGGTTCTTCACGCCCTGTTCCACCACCTTGTTCTCATAGTTCCTTCTACGTACCCAATGTAAATTTCTAAGTATCTGTTGTCTAGCTTTCAAGGCTCATGTAGATTCCAGTCCCCACACTAAAGTGCTCACTTTATTGGGTTTTGTCAATAATGCCAATTTACATTGCTTTATAGTGGAAACTGTATGAAGCTTGAATTGAATTATATAAAGAGCAGTCAATTTATAAACATAATTTATTACCTAGTCTTGACTGCTATATGGTGCAACCATTGTCTCAGACTTATTTTTTTAGGTTACTCCTAACTCGTAGTAGTTCAGATAAAAATGATACACCACCTGCCAAAGTCCGATGGTCAGGGTGTAGTGTATGTGGCGATGGAGCCCTGTCTGCCCTGTAACGGAATGCATATAATGCCGCACACAGTGCTTGTGTTGTACATGAAATACCCTCTGCTATAATTCGTGAAGCTGAGACCATTCAGGAGTTTTAATTTTGCATTTTTCTCCTATGTGGTAATATTGTTGAGGCATTCCACTTCCTCTTGGGTTTATGGTTTGTACTCTTCCTTAAATGTGGTTATTCCATCAGTTTTAAAGTCGGTAAATGGCGTTTTTGTTTCTAGATGTACATTGTCTAGATCATATTTAGATACGGTGTAATCATCCTTTTTAAGCAGACCCTAATGGGAACTGAATTTTATAAATAGATTTTTCGTGTATCCTCTAATATAGTAAATGTCCTTGGACAATTGTTTTCTACAAATACTCTAACACAAGGCCACCTGCCATTTATATTTATAGTAAATGCTGATATTTTCTGTTCCCCACTTGCATCAAATATTTTTTCCATATACTACATTTAAATTAATTTTTAACCCTTGCTTGCTTATCTGCAATGGATTGTTTGTTTTCCAGTGGGAGTTTATATTTTTCCTCCATGGCAATTGTTTTCATTATATTCTCCAGTTTTTATTGTTTGACTCCAGCCCCTTCTATTTCCAGTTGCCTTGAACATACACATAAGACGCTAACTGCACTTAAAGAGGTAATTTCTGCTATAGGGAATGGGTTAAGTCTATTTGATAATTTGTATTTTTCATACAACCTGCAGAATAATGGTATCTGTTGCAACAAATCCTAATTCAACAAAAAAATGGTTCAAATGGCTCTGAGCACTATGCGACTTAACTTCTGAGGTCATCAGTCACCTATAACTTAGAACTAATTAAACCTAACTAACCTAAGGACATCACACACATCCATGCCTGAGGCAGGATTCGAACCTGTGACCGTAGCGGTCGCTCGGCTCCAGACTGTAGCGCCTAGAACCACACGGCCACTCTGGCCGGCCTAATTCAACAATATTTGATGTTATTCTCAGGAACAACATCCTGGATAGAGAAATATGTTTTGCAGCTGAAATACGACACTTATATGTAATAGTTTATCCTCTTTGTTGGAGTCTGTGTTAACAATTTTCACATAGTTTCCAAGTAAATAAATGAAAACTATAGGCAGATAGAATATGGTTCATAATCTTCTCTTGGTCTTGGTTTTCTGGAAAGACTACTTTTACACCTGTCAACTTTTGTATATCATTGCCCCAGTAGACAAATTGCAGACCACTGTTAAACACAACACAGAGACTGTTCTATAAGCTGTCTGATAGCTTACACCACATAGAAATGATTGACACAGAGTATAGCTGAGCACACTGTAGATACTGTTTGTTGCCATTTAATATGTAGATAGTCTTCCACAGCATCAAACACACTATCCCTTCTGTAGTTATAAATTCTAGTCTCCAGTCCAGTAAGACCATGTTCCGTAGCCAAGGAAGACAAAAAAATTTCTCACAGATGAATATCAGGGCACTTTAGAAAATTGGTAAGATGTTTAATGATAAATTTGCTCTTTCCTAAACTTCTGATTTGACATATAATTTGCTATACATCTCTATTCCACAATTAGAGCTCATCCATGTTAAACTGTCTGTTCCAAATAACTTCTCATTGTTCACAATCACACTGCTGTTTCTTAGGACTTTTCTTGCACACAGAAGTTGTAGTTTAATTTAGGTAGTCATAAATCTTCATTTTGTTAAAAATACAAATGTTAGAGACCAGAAAACTTGCTCTGATGGAATTGTCAATGTAGCAGGTTAAAACTGGAGGTAATTTCTTCTCATTTCGTGAACTTGACAGTTATATAATGCCTTTGTTCAACAAATGGAACATGGATTGGTCAGCCAGGTACACACCAACATTTTTATGCTAACTGTGGTTCTGATGTAACAAGCTGCTCTCTTATCTGATTGCTAAATTTTTTGAGCTCATAATTGTACATATTATTGAACGGGTTGCTTCCAGCAGCATCAGTTGAATTCAATTGCTCATTGTTTAACTACTGATAATGAAGAAGTAGATCACTCATAACACTTCACCAGCTATGGATGAATTTCAATTGGCCATAAGTTATCCAAAACAAAGAATTTGTCATACCAAGATATTCCAATTTATCAGTTTGTACAAAACACACACAGCACTCTTAAATTTAAAATCCTGTGTAATCAAAACAATTTTGCAGACATTTGAACACTTGACTTACACTGTTGTGCTACGTACACTACTACTCAAAGCACAAAAATTGTCTGATGTCTTGATGCATGTCCTAGCTTGCCTCTTCTTCTAAGTACTATTCTATACATATTCCTTTTATTGTCAATGCTGTAGAGAGCCCCCTCATTTCCTGTTGCACCAGTCCTTAATTTTCAGCATTGTCCTGCAACACCACAGCTGAATCATTTGCTTCTCTTCATATATACAGTATGAGAAATTTCGTTGTCAACTTTAGATCTATGTTTGATACAAATAGATTTCTCTTGGTTGAGAATGCTCTCTTTGCCTCTGTTAGTTTGTACAAAACACACACAGTACTCTTAAATTTAAAATCCTGTGTAATCAAAACTATTTTGCAGACATTTGAACACTTGACTTACATTGTTGTGCCACGTACACTACTACTCAAAGCACAAAAATTGCCTGATGTCTTGATGCATGCCCTAGCCTGCCTCTTGTGCCCTTGATTCATCCACCATGTGCAATTTTGATTCCACAGTCGCAGAATTCCATCAACCACTGTACGGTCCTTAATTTTGATAAGTTTCTCACTAACCTCATTTTTACTGATGTTTAATACTTCATCTTTGTTTGGTTTACACTTAGTCTGTGCTCTGTCAGTAGACAACCCATTCTATTAAACAGGTCCTATAATTTTTCCTCACTGTAAAGGAGGATAGAAATTACACGAGTGAGTCTTCTCATTGATATTGCTTTCTGCTTGTTTTTCTAGTGTTTCAGCAGGTATTTGCAATTTCATTTGTGCACTCTGTAGCTGCAATCAGACCAAACAAATAAGTGCTCTTCATGGATTTCCTGTGAAACCCATTGTTAATGGAAAGCATCAGTTTGTTTCCTGTTAAAAACAGAATGATTTTTAAAGTGGAATCTTTTTTCCCATTTGATAGAGTGGTCCCAGATTAGTCTAGTGGGGTATTTTTTATATCGATATGCATTAACAGCCCCATCAGCGATGCAACCACGCTGAGCTATGCTGAGTGCTGCTGCCAAGCATATTAGCTCTATATTAGCTACATACATATAGGAGGACAAAACCTTATGCGCCAATAATAAGCCTCTTGTATTATAAATGGCATTATAAACTTATAAAATTTATGCCTTTGGACAGAAAAATGTCACAATATACTACATAGGACTATAATATACCATGAAACATCACAACACATTGGTTTGGGAATTCTAAATCCAGTTCCTGATCAGTGGTCAAAAGTGGAAATCTGATACTGTGTCATATGGCAGGAGAGTGTGCTGGTATATCTGAATGAGTTAAATATTACAGCATGTATGAAAATTTTACAGAAATACATTGAAATAGACAATCATAGTGTAAAGACACACTGTGTGTGAACTAAAAAATATTATAAGAGCCATCAAAAATTTTTGTTCGAAGGCCATACTGTTGAGGATGGGCATGCCAATCAGGCCACGAGCATCAAGACAATCATCCTACCGATGCACCAGGTTGAAGATACCCATTAGGTAAAACACTGTGTCCTGTGTGGAGAAGTCTGTAATCACTTGTTGCACATCCTCGTCTGACAGGAATCATCGACACTACAAGACCTTCTTGAAGGGGCCAAAGAGGTGATAATGACATGGGGTTTGATCAGGAATTAAGGGTGGGTTCTTGAGTGATTCGTAATTGAGTTGGCGTAACTTCTGCATTACAATATGTGTGATATGGGGATGTGCGTTGTCATGAAGCAGCAGCAGCCCTTTTTGAACACTAGCCTGCAACAGTGGTGTTTGGCAGGCATCCTGCTCCATACACATTCTTCTGTAGAGGTGGTGGCATAAAGTTTCTGATCAGCAGTCTTTGTGCCAATGTCCTAGATTAAATTCCAAACCTCTTTGCAGTGGCTTGTCAATTGAGGTCATGTTATGCTGTTGGTGGTAATCTGTCCATCAGATAGGGATGTTAAGCTTGGCGACCTTCTTGCTGCTTTTCAAGAGGAGTAGGCTGTATGACAGCACTGGGTTTCATCCTCTCCCTTCTCTCAACATCTCCAACATGAACGCTACACTGCATTGCGTATACACACATTACACTCACACCTACACTTAGCTGGTACACTTACCTATACTTAACAATGGAAAGGTGCCTATGAGCACAAAGGATAGGGAAAAACCTATCCAATTAGGTGGCTTAACCTGCCCTTTGTGGTATCCCAGCCATTCATGCCACATTACTTTACTGTTTACTTTATTCTCCAATAGATGTCAACCGATCATTGTCCTTCGGCGGCCAAGAAAAGAATAAGACTAAGCTGGTCATATTTGGACACATTTGGTAATAACATCGCCATAATTCACATTTGTAGAGTTTACCATGTACGCGTAGGAACGACACTAACGCTACATTAATACCTTGCTGACATGTCGGTGTTCATATACCCGCATCGAAGTTGCACTACATTGCATATATGTTGCATCAATGCACTCAAACAGAAACTTTGTGATTGCCCCTTACAAGAGGAATGTAAAACAGAATCACAGAAGAAACACTAAGTGTGCTAGAGAGCCACTAATGTTAATGCAAATGAGTAGCTGTTAGAATCCTGGAAGTATTCTGGTTACTAATTGTTTCACTAACTAGTGTATGCCACTTGGACTTTTGGTAAATCAAATGACTGATAGGTTGTTGTTTGGAACAAGACTATAATGATTTTTTAGGTGAGATTTTCAACTGTTAAAGGAAATAATCTCTGTTGAATATATTGTGGCACAATTTTGTAGTTTGTTCTAATTTGTTTGTGTTTGTTGCAATTTGTAACACATAAAATGTGGTTTAATGAAATAAAATTGGTTCATTAAAGGATGTCATTTTCTGCCCTAGGCTGTAACTATTTTTATAACATTATTTTAGTTTTGGCCTGTATGCCATTGTCAACCACACAAGTTTAGGCCATGTTATCGCATGGGACCAAGTTAAAAATAGCAGCCACCTTGTACTGTTGTGTCCCTTTTGATGTTCTGTAAATACATTATAGGTACATACGTCAGAAATAGTGTCACAGATTCAAATTGCTTGAGATCACAGAGAGTCATTTAATCAGGGATACCTACAGTAGAACCAACAGCTTATTAATATGAGTAATATAAAGCATAAACATGTTACAGACATGTTATATACCTGCAGGCTGAAGCACAAATGTGGTCTTCACAAAATTAACCAACATTAGGAAGAGATAGATTAAGGGATGATTACACATCAAAGAATAGTAAATCAACAGTACCGTACATTATCAACATCCACACCACTTATGCCACTGATGTGGGCAAATTTACGTCGTACAACTAAATAGTGGTAAATAATGGAAGTAAGTTGCTTAATTACTTCAGATAGGCCTACATTTGATTATATGTCAGTGATTAATTATTTCACTTCATAAATATCACAGTGTAGTGTGCACACCATCCTAAACACTGTTATTATTTTCAATTTGGAAATGCTAACGGTTGATTTCCCCCAAAAAACTGAATATTGCAGTGAGGGGACCTTGACAGTGCAGGGCCATTAGCATGTGCTAGATGGATAAACTGCCTTTGTGGAGGAGGAAGAATCTATCTTGCCTTCCACAAGCAGTTTTCTCTTGGTCTTCCATTCTTATTGTTCCCCCTTGGTTATTGTGTCTTCCCTAAATTAATTAACAGTGTATGTGTTATTTAAGTAATGGGTGATAATTACTGATCTTGGCATTAGTAACACTTGTGGAAGTGTCTAACGTGTCTCTTGTTAGTACTGTACAGAAAAATTGAAATAGTGATACCACTTGGCAAATGTCACCTTCTGCCACAGTGATGTGCTTTGCATTAATGCTTCTCTGTTTCAAAAAGAAGTATGAGACTGATATTAGAATTTTTTATATGTTGAGTTCATGATGAAAGAAATGATGCTTTGCTTAGCTTTTGTTTGTTGTCCAAGTATTACTCCTTTTTGTCATTGGCACAGTTCATCCAGTGGTATGATCCTGTATAGAGGGCTATATCAGGGTTTCAGTTGTTTTAGTGTGTTGTTAGTAATTTTTTCTGATAACCACTTCCAGGTATCACAAGTTCCAAAGTACAACACAGTTTACAAACATGCTCTACACAGTATTACTGTAGTTTAAAAATATGTTTGGCAGTGGACTGTCTTCTTCTTGCCAAGACGACAATGACTGACTCCAATGGACTTAAATCAAATACATCCATCACAACGCAAAGAAAAGCAGCCCATAATATATTGTACATACTTTTTCATTATTTTGTAAATTTTTCAATAATAATAATAATCATCATCATCATAATAACAATTGCACATTTAATTTTGTTGTTGTGGTCTTCAGTCCTAAGATTGATTTGGTGCAGCTCTCCATGCTACTCTACCCTGTGCAAGCATCTTCATCTCCTAATAACTACAACAACCAGCATCCAGAATCTGTATACTTTATTCATCTCTTGGCCTCTTTCTATGATTTTTACACCCCACATTTCCCTCCCGTACTAAATTGGTGACCCTCCGATGTCTCAGAATGTATCCTATCAATCTATCCCTTCTCCTAGTCAGGTTGTGCCACAAATTTCTTTTCTCCCCAGTCCCATTCATTACCTCCTCATTAGATACATGATTACTAATCTCATCTTCAGCATTCTAATACAGCACCTCGTTTCAAAAGCTTCTGTTCTCTTTTTGTCTAAACTGTTTATCATCCCTGTTTCACTTCCACACATGGTTACACATCATACAAATACTTTCAGAAAAGACTTCCTAACACTTAAATCTATGTCAATATTAACAAATTCCTTTTCTTGAGGTCCACATTTTATATCCTCTCTGCTTCAGCCATCATTAGTTATTTTGCTGTCCAAATACCAAATGTCATCTACTACTTTAAGTGTCTCATTTCATAATCTGGTTCCATCAGCATCACCTAATTTAATTAGACTCTATTCCATTATACTTGTTTCGCTTTTGTTGATTTTCATCTTACATACTCCTTTCAAGACACTGTCCATTCCACTCAACTACTCTTCCAAGTCCTTTGATCTCTCTGACACAATTACAATGTCATTGGCAAATCTCAAAGATCTTACTTCTTCTCTCTAGACATCAATACCTACTGTGAAGTTTTCTTTGGTTTCCTTTACTGCTTGCTCAGTGTGCAGACTGAATACCACCAGGGCCAGGCTACAACACTATCTCACTCCCTTCTCATCCACTACTTCCCTTTCATGTCCCTCAACTCATTAACTGCTGTCTGGTTCTTGTACAAGTTGTAAGTAGCCTTTTGCTCTATGTATTTTATCCATGCTAACTTTAGAATTTCACAGAGAGTAGTCCAGCCAACATTGTCAAAAACATTCTCTAAATCTACAAAAGCTGTAAATGTAGGTTTGCCTTTCCTTAACATACCTTCTAAGAGAAATTGTAGGGTCAGTTTTGCCTCACGTTCCAACATTTCTCCTGAATCTAAACTGATGTTGCCTGAGGTCGGCTTCTACCAGTTTTTCCATCCTTCTGTAAAGAGTTGTGTTAGTATTTTGTAACCATGACTTATTAAACTGATATTCAGTGATATTCATAACTGTCAGCAGCTGCTTTCTTTGGAATTGGAATTATTATATTCTGCTTTAAGTCTGAGGGTATTTCACTTTTTTGATACAGCTTGAACACCAGATGGAAGAGTTTTGTCATGGTTGGCTTTCCCAAGGCTATCAGAAGTTCTGACAGATTGTCATCTACCCCTGAAGCATTAATTTGATTCAGGTCTTTCTGCACCCTGTCAAATTCTTCTCACTGTATCCATATCACCCATCTCATCTTTATGTACAGCATCTTCCACTTCTAGAGTATTGCCTGCAATTCCATCTCCCTTGTATGCACCCCCTATATACTCCTATCACCTTTCAGCTTTCCCTTCTTTGCTTCAGACTGGTTTTCCACCTGAGCTCATGACATTTGTAGGGATGGTTCTTTTTTTCTCCAAAGGCCTCTTTAATTTTCCTGTAGGTGGCATCTATCTTTGCCTCAGTGATACATGCTTCTAAATCCTTACAATATTTGTCCTCTAACCATTGCTGCTTAGCCATTTTGAACTCCCTGTCAATTTCATTTTTAGATATCTGTATTGCCCTTCGCCTCCTTCATTTACTGCATTTTTATATTTTATCAGTTCATAAATGAAATTCAATATCTCTTGCATTATCCAAGGGTTTCTGCTAGGCCTTGTCTTTTGACCCATTTGATTCTCTGCTGCATTCACTGTTTTGTTTCTCAGAGCTAAACATTCATCTTCTGCTGTACTCCTTTCACTGTTCTTGTCAAACGTTCCCTAATGCTGCCTCTGAAACTCACAACAACCGTAAGTTCTTTCAATTCATCCAGGTCATACCTCATTAATGTACTTCTTTTTTGCAATTTCTTCAGCTGTAACCTGCAATTCACAGCCAATAAATTGTGGTCAGAGTTTACATCTGGCCCTGGAAATGTCTTAAAATTTAAAATCTGATTCCGAAGTCTCTGTCTGACCATTGTATAATCAGTCTGAAACCTTCCAGTGTCTCCAGGTCTCTTCCAGGTATACAAACTTCTTTCATGATTCTTGAATCAAATGTTAGTGCTGATTTAATTATACTCTGTACTAAATTCCATTAGATGGCTTCCTCTTTCGTTCTGTTCCCCCAGTCGTTATTACCTACTATTTTTGCTTCTCTTTTCTGACTATCAAATTCCATTGCCCCATCACTACATAAATTTCATCTCCTTTCACTTTCTGAATGATTTCTTTTATTTTTTTCATACATTTCTTCAATCTCTTCATCATCAGTGGAGTTAGCTGACATATGAAATTGTATTACTGCAGTGGGTATAGCATTCATGCCAATCTTGGCTACAGTAGTACAGTCACTTTGCTGTTCCTAGTAACTTTCTGCATTCCCATTTTCTTGTTCATGATTAAACCTACTTCTGCATTACCCCTATTTGATTATGTATTTATAACCCTGTATTCCACTGACCAGAAGTCCCGCTCATCCTGTCACTGAACTTCACTAACTCCCACTATATGTAACCTTAATATGTCCATCTCCCTTTTTAAATTTTCTAAACTACTTGCCCAATTAAGGGATCTAACACTGCACGCTCCAATCCATAGAATGCCAGTCTGTTTCTCCTGGTGATGACATCCTCCTTAGTAGCCCCAGCTTGGAGATCTGAATGGAGGACTATTTTATCTCCAGAATATTTTATCCAAGTGGATGCCATCATCATTTAACCATACAGTAAAGCTGGATTTCCTCAGGAAAAATTACGGCTGTGGTTTCTCCTTACATTCATTCTTTTGAGTAGCAGCACAGCAAGGCCATTTTGGTTGATGTTACAAGGCAAGATGAATACTCTGTACTCATTAGACAGTCCATTCCATTCAGGAGATCATGTAATTCTTCTTAACTTTCACTCAGGATAGCAATATCATTAATTGTATCATTGATATCCTCTCACCTTGAATTTGAATTCCACTCCTGAACCTTTCTTTTATTTCCATCATTCCTTCTTTGATGTACAGAAAGAACAGTAGGGGGACAAAGACTACATCCCGGTCTTGCACCCTTTTTAATCTGAGCACTTCATTCTTGGTCATCCACTCTTATTATTCCCTCGTGGCTCTTGTAGATATTATATATTACCTGTCTCTCCCTATAGCTTACCCCTCCTTTTCTCAGAATTTCAAACATCTTGCACTGTTTTACATTGTCAAACACTTATTCCAAGTTGACAATCCTATGAATGTGCCTTGAGTTTTCCTCTCACACAGTAATTTATCTTATGTTTATTGATTCTCTTAATTAATACAGCCAGTGGTACATATCCTAGTATAATTACAATCTCAACTACAATCCTACTTTACATTTTACAACTAGTCTCTGTAATATGTTGACAGTCAAATCAAAACTGTGTAAGTTTTCAACAGAAACAAATATAACTCAACTTTCACATAAGTCATTTAGTATTACCCATAATGCTACTGTTCAGTCATGACTCTCTCTTTTTTTTTTTTTTTTTTTTTTTTTTTTTTTTTTTTTTTTTTTTTTTTTTTTTTTTTTTTTTTGAGTCAAACATTCCAAACAAATTGCCATCATTTGGTGCATTAAATTGTTTCCAATTTCCTTTAAGCTGTTTACAAAATCAGTTCAGATACTTTGTGCACTAGTCAAGCTGTTGTTATGTACAAAAATTAAATAGTCTTTCCAAAATTGATTCTTTACATATGATATTTTTTGAATAATTTTTTGTCACGATGTTGAAAACTCATTTGCTACAGACAACATAAATACCAAATTTTTACTTTCTTCAGACACAAAGTTATCTTTCAAATCAAGAAAGTAACTGACTTCATCAGTGTCATCTACCTCATTCTCAAAATCAGTTTCTGTATAAGCATTACATGAATTAGCTACATCATCATCCATCCTAATCACATCAGATACATGAGTATTATCAACATAACCCACAGAATTAGTTTCAGATCCCAAAACAAATTTCAGCTCAGTTATCTGTGTGTCTACACTTTTTGTTTCATCATGAATGTTCTCAACATAAACTTCATCTTCACTTCTATTTACTGCTAATTTTGCTACTTTAAAGTTTTTGTGTTTTGTCCTCTCCCTCAGAATTATCACTCACCACTTTCACGTTTTCTGAAGAACTTCAACATTAATTCCTGATTATAGATTTTGCCATGAATTGAGGGAATTGTTTTTCTACTTCTTGCATTAATATTAGCTATCTTTTTACTACTGGCTGCAAAATTGCTGTCTACGACATACTCAAGGATTGCAATTTTCTGTCTATGGTCTGTTCAAGTGTTGCAAAATTTTTATCTTTGGACTGTTCAAGGAATACAGTGGTCTGTTTTGCACTTTCAGTAATTGTTTGTTTACAATTGCAGATCCCACTTTACTTGCAAACATATTGTTAATATCCAAATCGGTTATTAATATTTCCCATAAGTCCAACAAATTATCCACCTCCCTCTGTCTCTGTTTGTGATTTCAGTTTCATTTTTGTCATGACTGTTTACCTTTCTCACAAAATAACAAAAAATAGCAAATTAGTTGAAATCACTGCACTTATCTTCATGTGTCCCTGTTCATTGTTCCTGTTGTTGATTGTAAATGTATATTTCAGTGTCTGTTTTATACATCACAGCTGTTCAAAAATAATTTCACTGTCATTATTCCTGCAACATTTTCATTAATTATCACATATTTTCATTTACTTTATCATGATTAAGTCCCCATATTCTAATGCATTAGCTATTTTTATGATCATTATGTAATCAAAATAATAATAATAATAACAATAATACTCAGCAATCCTCACTAACTGCTTCTGTGATATGGTTTTCGTGAACACTTCCTCATGTCTCAAAAAGAAATCAGAGATTGAGGTTATAATTATTTCATAATTTCATTGGAAGACACAATTTTTTTTACTTTTGTTCATTGTCCAGCATATTATTAGTCTTGAGTTCAATAATTTTCCTGCACAGACTGTTTTTGTATTGAAATAAGTACTTAATTTCATGCTTTTGCCATTAACTAGTTTCACCATCTTGGACATTTTCAAGTTTCGTGGTAGTAATACATATGAAAAGATAGAATAGAAGCAATGAAATTATATATATATATATATATATATATATATATATATATATATATATATATATATATATATATATATATAGAGAGAGAGAGAGAGAGAGAGAGAGAGAGAGAGAGAGAGAGACACACACACACACACACACTTATGTCGTGGTGAAGAACTATAGTCACGTAGTAACTTCTCTTTCACACATTTGTGTCGAGGAAGCTCCATGTTAATGGTGTCCTTAATAAATGTTTCATATGATCATGGTGGTAGCAGGCCAACAGGCGCAACCTGCATATACATCACTGTTTAGCGTTATTCATCTTAAAAACATAAAAATGTGACTACATTTGAGAAGGAGAGTTGCTACTCACCATATAGCAGAGATGCTGAGCTCCAGATAGGCTCAACAAAAAGACTTTAACACTTAAAGCTTGTGGCCAATGGCCTTCATCAACAATAGACACACACACACACACACACACACACACACACACATACAAACTCACACAAATGCAACTCACACCACACACACACACACACAACTCCAGTCTCAGGCAACTGAAACCACACTGCGTACAGCAGCACCAGTGCATGATGGGAGTGGCAACTGGGTGTGGGTAAGAAGGAGGCTGGTGGGGTGGGGAGGGGGAGGGATAGTATGGTAGGGATGGCAGACAGTGAAGTGCTGCAGGTTAGGCGGAGTGAAGGAAGAGGTGGGGAAGGGGTGGGGGAAACAACCGAAAAGGAGAGAAATAGAGAGAAATAAATAAAAGATATAAAAAGACTGGGTGTGATGGTGACAGCAACTAACGAAGGTGGAGGCCAGGAGGGTTACAGGAACGCAGGATGTATTGCAGGGAAAATTCTCACATGCGCGTTTCAGAAAAGCTGGTGTTTGTGGGAAGGATCCATATGGCACAGGCTGTGAAGCAGTCATTGAAATGAAGGGCATCATGTTTGGCAGTGTGTTCAACAACAGAGTGGTCCACTTGTTTCTTGGCCACAGTTTGTCAGTGGCCATTCATCCGGACAGACAGCTTGTTGGTTGTCATGCCTACATAGAGTGCAGCACAGTGGTTGCAGCTTAGCTTGTAGATTACATGACTGGTTTCATTGGTTTGATGAGATAGGTGATGTTAGTGACTGGACTGGAGTATGTGGTGTTTGGAGGATGTATGGGACAGGTCTTGCATTTAGACAGGGGTATGAGCCATGAGGTAAGGGATTAGGAGCAGGGGTTGTGTAAGGATGGACTGTGGGAGGGGCGGGAAGGATAGTGGGCAGCACGTTTCTCATCTCAGGGTATGACGAGAGGAAATCAAAACCCTGGCGGAGAATGTAATTCTGTTGCTCCACTCCTGGGTGGTACTGAGTGATGAGGGGAACGCTCCTTTGTGGCTGGACGGTGGGACTTTGGGAGGTAGTGGGAGACTGGAAAAATAAGGCATGTAAGATTTTTTTTTTTTTTTCTAGAAAGGTGCCTTGTTGGGTTGAGTAGGACCATGTGAAGCAAATGGGGGAGAAGTTGTTGAGGTTCTGGGGTAATGTGGACAGGGTGTCCTCACCTTCAATCCAGATAGGAAAGATGTCATTAGTGAATCTGAACCAAGTGAGGGGTTTAGGATTCTGGATTTCTAGGAAGGACTCCCCTAGATGGCCCATGAATAGGTTGGAATAGAATGGTGCCATGCGGCTGCCCATAGCGGTACCCTGGATTTGTTTGTAGGTAATTCAAAGGAGAAGTAATTGTGGGTGAGGATATATAGTTGGTCATGGTGACTGGGAAGTAGGTTGTTGGTTTGGAATCTGTCAGGCATTGGGAAAGGTAGTGAGGTAGTGTTCAATAGTGGTAAGGCAATGGGCATTAGGAATGTTAGCGTACAGGGAAGTGGCATCAATAGTGACGAGCAGGACACCCTGTGGTAAAGGGACAGGAACTGTGGAGAGTTGGTGGAGGAAATGGTGGTATCTTTTATATAGGAGGGTAGGTTCTGGGTAATGGGTTGAAGGGGTTGTTGGTTGATGGCATCCTGGGTGGTTAGGTTTATGGACTTTAGAAAGCATGTAGATGGTAGGAGTGTGGGGAGTGGTAGGGGTGGGTAGAGAGATGGACTCCGGGGAGAGGTTCTGGGATGGGCCTAAGGGTTTGAGTAGTGATTGGAGATCCTGCTGGATTACCAGAATGGGGACACTGTGGCAAGGTTTGTAGGTGGAAGTATTTGACAGCTGGCAGAGTCCTTCCACCAGGTAATCCTTGTGGTTCAGAGCAACAGTGGTGGAGACTTCGTCCGCCGGTAGAATTATAAGGTCGGCATCAGTCTTTAGATGGTGGATTGCTATTCAATCTGTGTAAGGTTAGTCTGCGTGTTAAGGTATTTGGGGGATGATGGTGAGGCAAGGTTTGAGTTTAAGAAATTCCAGAAAGTTAAGGGGGTGGTTTGGAGACAATGGGGGTGGAGGAGTGAACTGATTTAGGCAAGGTTCAATATTGGTCTTTGGTTGAGTCTGATTGGTAGGGTTGGTCTCACAAAAGTGTTTCCACTGTAGGGGCTGGGAGAAGGAGAGAAGGTCTTTAACAAGTCCTGCATGATTGTATTTGGGAGTGGGGCAGAAGGTAAGGCCTTTGGAAAGGGCTGATATTTCTGTGGGGCTAAGGCTTCTGGAGGAAAGGTTCATGACTGTGTTGTGGGTATGTTTAGGTTCTGAATTCTGTATGGTGGTGAGAGGGAGTTTTGGAGGGTGGGGTAAATGTAGTAGGTCTGTGAGATAGGGTTTGTCAGCTATGAGGGGGTGTGGGGGAGGTTTGGAAATTTTTGTAGAAGTGGTGGACAGTGGTAATCCAAGGCAGGAGCAGGAAGTGAGCAGGATGGAGAGCTTTTTGAGGTGGCATTGTTCATGTTGCTCAAGTTCCTGCAGGGCAAGAGTTTCAATGTGTGGTATGGGTTCCAGGAATTTGGGATTGCATAGCAGGAGAATCTTGCGGATGGAGAGAAGGTACTGCAAGGAGGTTTGGGCTTGAGTGATATGGTTTTGCAGGACTATGTTGCTGAGGGCTAAGGATTGGCAGAATTTGAAGAGTTGGAGGTCATTGTGCAAGGAGGGGTGGATGCCAGAGATGGGTAATTTGATGGTAAGGCAATTAGGGGGGATTCCGTGAGCCAAGCAACAATGCAGGAACAGTTTTTGGGACTGGAATGTTGCTAGGGATAAGGAAACTTTTCTGTATTGATGCAGATGGAAGTAGCAAGGATCCATGGTGATGGAAAAATGCGAAAAATTGCATAAATAATGTAGAATAATGTCAGAAGAATTTCGTGAAAATAACCCCAATATGTGTGAAAATTCATGAAAAGGATGAAATGTATGCAAAAGGGGGAAACAAGATGAAATCTGAGGGAGCTGACAATAGCGAAACATGAAAACTCGCTAAAACTTGCGAGAATTCACAAGGATCAGTGTGAAGAATAACTGATAAAAAATAGATATTACTGTGGGTAGCAGGTCTGAGGGTAGATAAGTGTGAAGAAGGACGGCAGATGTGACTGGATGGTGGAATAAGTGGGTGTGAACTGGGACAGAATGTAGAAAGTGTGGGGGGTGGGGAGGGGTTCATAGGATGAGATACAATATCATGTGACACAGGAAATGTGTGGGAGTAAACACGCTAAAATTCAGGAAATGACACAGGGAGAGTGATCAGTTTGAAACAACAACAATCAGCGTGGTCTTGTAGCCATCTGTTGTGCGTGGCGGAGACAGTTGATACATTGTGGCTCGTAAGTAGAGCTTGCATTGCAAATTGTAAGGCGACAAGAGAAACACAGGAAAGAAGAGAAAGAGGATGGACATTGAGTATAGTTATGCAAAAGAAAATAGTAACAAAAGAGAACAGCACTGGGTTAGGATCAAAGAAAAGCTGTAAGGCAAAAATCAATCATTTGATATTACCATAAATGATATTACAACTTAGTTTCACATATTTTAATTCTGTATGCAAAATGAGAAAAATGCAACCAGTTCAGGAGTTTTGTCCTTGTGCCACGGTACACCATATCAAAAATGTTAGTTCCACATTTCAAATAAAACTACACACAGCATGGTTAATGTCTTACAATGGAATGACGTTCATGCCAGCTAATTTAACTGAACAATTTTATCATCAGAGATTTAAAAATGCAGCTTAAACAAAAAGAAAGAGATAAATGCTTGGTCAAAGACATTATTACATATACTTAATCTAAAAGTTTTACAAAATGTCTCAAAAGTGAAAATGATTATATGTGAAGTTATGAAAAGTAAGGAAGCTGGGCAGTGTGAAATTTTGACCACTGTTCAGAAATGTACTAGAGAGTGGCTTGGTCACAATACTGTTGTAATGCATGCATGAAACAAAGGTCTGTGTCTTCCAAGTCTTCTGCAGGCTTGACACATGACTGCATGCAATACTGCCACGGTTACTGAGACCACTTCATATAGACACAGCATACTGTCTTGAAAATTAGAAGCTCTTAAAACTATAGTACATATAACGATGAAAATACTGAAACTAGGATACAGTTACTGAAACAGTATAATGAAATTAAAATGGTCTCATACGTCTAGGAATTGTAAAAATAAAAATAGTTACATCTTATATTGTTTGTGGCAGGAGGATCCATTACAAAAGAAGAAAGGTAGGTCTTATACAATTTTAGGTGGAAAAATCCATTCCAAGCACAAAGGGAAAACAGCATGAAATAAATGTTTCAGTGTTGTGCAAAAATTGCCTAAAATCACCTGTTTTTCAACTGCCTGTCTGTTTAAAATATTTTCTGGGCATTTATTATAAAGGGTATAAATTTTGATATTTTCTAAAATAATCATGATACACACCTTTTTCACTTTACATAATATGTGCAGAGCCTTCTCAATGTCTTAAATGTCAGGGTTCTCACTACACAGGCAAGATCTAAATGATGAAGCATTGCTATCACAAGAATATGTTCCTTAAATTTCATGTTGAATGATCTGCCTGTTTGTCTGATGTCGATATTGTCACATGTCCCGCAGTTGATTTTATTAATCCCTGACCGGGTAAATGAGCTACAATACTGTATGGCATGTTGGATTGCCTTGCCTAAAGAGTTACTGGATTGAAAAGTAATCTGCAATCCCATATTGTGGAACAATATATAAAAGACTACTGACAAATTATTATGCAGTTTTGTCATTGGCACCATATTTCAGGGTTTCAGTTTTTAATTGTACATTGTTAAATGAAATGTAGCCTCACCAAGGCAACAGTGATTGACTTCAGTGGACCATATGCCAAAGATGTCAGTTATGTCACAAACAAAAGCAATTCATATGTATATTGCAAATTTGTTTTGTTATTTTGTAAATGTTTCAATAATAATAATAATAATAATAACAATAGTAGTTGTAGTAGCAGTAGTAGTAGTAGTAGTAGCAAATGCACTTTTGACATTGAAAGTTTTCATATAAATTAATTATATAAGGATGTGACAATTTAAAAATGAGATCTGAATAGATGTTTCACTTTGATACATGTATATACCTGGCTGTCATGTCATTAAAATTTAAATACAAGTGTAAGCAATTGTCTTTGACATTTTGCTGGATTACAATGTAATTTAACCAAGTATATCCTGTGTCCTTTATTAAAAAGATGAGAAGGAAGAGATTAGCGTTTAACGTCTCGTTGACATCCAGGTCATTAGAGATGGAGCACAAGCTCAGATTAGGGAAGTACGCAGAAGGAAGTTGGCTGTGCCCTTTCAATGGAACCATACCAACATTTGCTGTAAGCTATTTTGGTAAACCATGGAAAACCTAAATCCGGATGGCCAGACATGGGTTTGAACTGTTGTCCTCCCGAATGTGAGTCCAGTGTGCTAACTACTTTACTAAAAAGAGTATTTACTGTTGATGAATTTCATTACAGTGAGAAATTACAAATCTTTAATAATTACTGAGAACTATTAAATTCCAGAAAACATAATCTACATCTATATATACTCAGCAAGTCACCTAATGGTATGTGGCAGAGGGCAGTTCTGGTGCCACTAACTGATCCCTACTACCCTGTTCTATTTGCAAATGGCGCTTGAGAAGAATGAACGCTGGTGTCCTTGTATTGATGCTAATTTCTTGAATTTTCTTATCATGGTCATTACATGAGATGTATGTGCGAGTAAGTGATATGTTGTCTGACTCCTCCCAGAAAGTTCTCTCCCAAAATTTCAGTAGTAAACCTCGCTGTGATGCACAATACCTCTCTTGTAACATCTGCCAGTGGAGTTTACTGACCATCTCAGTAACACTCTTGAAGCAACTAAAGGATCCCTTGATGAAACAAGCTGCTCTTTGTTGGATCTTCTGTATTTTTCCTATCAGTCCTTCCTCTTAAGGATCATACACTGATGAACAACATTCAAGAACCAATTGAAAAAGCACCTTATAAGCACTTCTTTCATCGATGAGCTACATTTTCTTAAGATTCTTTCTGTGAATCTCAGCCTAGCATCTGTTTTCCTTCTATTTGCTTTATGTGGTCACTCTGCTTAAGGTCAGGCTGGATAGTTAGTCCTACAAAAATATCTAGGTACATACAGTTTCCAGAAATTTGCCATCAATAGTGTAGTTGTGCAGCAGTGGATATATTTTTGTATGAATGTGCAATATATTATATTTATTTACATTCAGGGTCATCAACTATCAGAACCTGCACCATTCATCAACCCTTCATTTGGTGTTGCTACTTTATTATAGACAACCGCATCATCTGCAAACAGTCTCAAGGAGCTTCCAATGCTTTCTACTAGATCAGGAGTAGGCAATCATTTTGGCTCAAGGGTCACCTTTTAAAATGATTGCATTCATTAGTTAACGCATTTCAGAAAATGTATAAGTTTTCCTTTAAATTCAATAAATATAAATTAAATAAAGTAGTGGCAATCTTAATCAATTTATTTATTGTGCTAATTTCATACCATCAATAGCTGGAAGCACATTTAATTTTAGAATCAATTTTATGAGACAATTTTCTACAATTTATTAAATCAATTGTGATACTGCTGGTTGAGGTTCTCACCAAAGCCTGCAAGTTAATGTCTCTCAAAGAGCATCTAGGTCCCTACATTTACTCTTGTTCTTCAAGCAAGTATAACTTCACTCATAAATATATGTAAATCCATATACAGAGAACATTTTCTCAGCAAATTTCTTTGTGCATAGAAAACTTTCACCTGACCAAGATTTGTAAAAGACAATGAACATAATATGAGATGACTGTGTCAATAAGTAAATGGAAATTGCCTTTATGGTCATTCCCATCAGCCACTGTGCTGAATGTCAGCTTTGTGTGATTAGTATCTACACTGCGCATTGCACATGTGTATTGATATGCCCACCCCAAAGAAACTCCTCAGTCACACATGTGAAGGAAATCTCGGTTCAAGGTTGATTTTTCTGTCTGTCTTTGGGGGAAGGGGGAGGGGGGGGGGGAAGCACACAAAAACCCTTAGTGGGCCACAAGCAGCCAGTGGTCTGCTATTTACCCACCTCTGTACAAGATCATTTGTATGCATTCTAAACAGTAACAGTCGTATCAAGCTTCCCACGGGTTCTCTGCAAAATACATTTGCATCTGCCAGTTTTGTTCCATTAAGTGCAAAGTGTTGAATCCTATCCGCAAGGAAGTCTTGAATCCAGTCACAGATCTGAGCAGGTACTCAGGAAACTCATATTTTTTCATTAAAAGGCAGTCTTGGATAGTGTCAAATGCCTTCCTGAAGTTAAGGAACATGGTATTAACCTGAGTGTCATTGTCTACAGGGCTAAGGATCTCACAGAGGGAGGTGAGTTTTGCAGGATCTCTGTCCGCAGAAGTTGTTGATTTTTATAGAGGAAATTTTCTTTCTCCAAAAAGCCATAATTCTTGAGAATAAAATACAGTCCCTGATTCTACAAAAAATTTACGTCAATGATATAATTATGTGCATCTGTCCTACAACCCTTCTTGGAAACAGGGACGACCTCCACTTTTTTCCAGTTGCTGAGTACCGCTCATTGCTCAAGCAATCTATGATAATGCTGCCAGAAGGGGAGCAAGTTCTTTTGCATAATCTCTGTAGAATCTTATGGTATCTCATCTGGTCTTAATGCCTTTTCACTACTAAGCAATTGTAGTTGGTCTTTTATTTCATGATCTGTTATCTCAGTAATTGCCATTTGTGACTGAGAAGAGGGACTGCATCACAATCTTCAAAGGTTAAACAATTTAAGAAGACCGAATTCAGTATTTCTGCTTCTCTCTATTATCTTCTGTTTTGGTGCCTGTATGGTCACAGAGTGAATGAATAGATGATTACAAACCACTTGATGATTTTACATAAGAACAAAATATGTAGGTTAGTCAGATCAGTTGAATAAGTTTTATTTTCAAAGTCACTGAATGCTAGCTCATTGTTTTCCTTGTGCTCTTTTTTGCTTCATTCAGCTTTTGTTTGTCAGTAAGGTTTTGCCTTCTCTTAAATCTGAGATGTAGCTCTCTTTGTTTACATAGTAATTTTCTAACATGACTATTAGACCATGGTGGGTCTTTCCCACCCTTTAAGACTGTACTTGGAAAATACTTGTCTTAGGCATATTGAATAATGCTTTTGAATTTTTTTCCAACTTCTTCTGCATCACTGAATATCTGCTGCTGGCTACTCAGATACTTTGCAGTTTGTATCCTTACACTCTTGCCAAGCAAAAATATTATTCTATCTTACTTAACATTCCTTGCGAAGCCCGTAGTCATAGTTGCTATCACAGCCTTATGATCACTGATACCTTTCTCCTTATTAAATGATTTGATTATTTCAAAGCTGTCTGTTCCTAGGAGGTCTCAGACATTACTTTCACAAGTTGGTTCTTTAACTACATACTTAAAATAATTTATGGACAAAACATTCAGAATGCTATCAAATGAATCCCTGTCTTTGGCACCAACTTTGATAGCGTGACTCTCACAGTCTATACCTGTTAAGTTGGGTCACCTCCCCTCCCCAATTACAACTGCATGATCAGGAAAATTATTAACAATATTCTGTAAGTTCTCTCTGAAGTGCTGTATCATTACAGCTTCTGGTCTAGGTAATCTATAAAAGCATCTGATTACCATTCTTGACTGACATTTGAAGCTGAACTTCACCCAGATTACTTCACATTCAGGATCCGTAATAACCCCGCTAGATGTTACTGAGTTCTTTACTGCAATAAATATACAACCACCATTGGTGACTAACCTGTCCTTACCATAAATATTCTGATCTGAACTTAGGATTTAGTTACTACTCACTTCTCGTTTTAACCAACTTTCTATTCCTAATACTATCCAGGCATTATAACCTTCAATAAGCGATACTAATTTTGGACTTTTCTGGACACTCCTGCAGTTTACTAATATTATATAAACCTTGTATGTACCACTCTGTGAGACCGAGCATTCTCTGAGAACATTGTGGTTGATGTAAGTTTGATTTTGGCAGGCAATTCATCTGTGATCCGAAGTGGGACAGGGGAGAGTTTCTGTAATGTAACCCACATTTGCACATCACACATACTTTGCTAACATAGTAGCCACTTCCTGCATGTAGTGTGCACCTGACTTATCAAGGGGAATACTGCAATTCTGTGCTGATAGTAGAGGTTGAGAAATTTCCATCTAATACCATCCAAAGTCATCTGAGCCACTGGTTTAGACCTTCAACGCTGCACCAAATCAGCGGACTGTGATCAACGCTGGATATGATGCTGCAAATAGAAAGCTCGTCCTGCAGCCTATGTGTGATGCTAGTTGCCTTCACCATATCCACCAAAAGGAGCCGAGGATCGCCTCAGAAGCCAAGTATCAGGCATCATTTGTGCCAACATGTGCCACTGTTTCTAGGCAGTTGTACCCAGTGTGCCTGATAGCTCCTGGCAGGGCCTCCTCCACATCACAGACGAGACACCCCCAGCAAAGATACATAGTGCACTCTGGCACTCTTTTCTATCTTGCATGCTGTTTCCCTGTGCGGCTCCATCATTGCCTTAACACTGAAGCTATCAATTACTAGCATGCCAGCCCTCTGCACTTGTTCGACTGGGAAGGAAAATTGGACATTGGGCCAATAGGATAGACATCCCATGCTGGCTTGGACGTGTTAGCAACAATAAATTATGTTATTCATACATTAGCCATTAACAACCATTTTAGTAAATTATGTAATAAAATTTACTGCAATGGTTAATTTCTGAACATTTAATTAATTTGTGGAGAGTAGTTGTAGTAATTTAAAATATACTGAAAATACAGAAGAAACGTATGTATGAAGAAGAGGTGGCTGCCCAAATTGTCTGACAATATCAGTTTGTTTTTGTGTGGAATTAATTCACACTCTTTCATATTCAGAAGTTAAACACTGAATTACATTTTCTTTTTCTTTTTTTACTAAAATTTAAGATATGATAAGTTTAATGCACTTCTTTCAGATTTAGTTTTTGGGGAAACATAATGTTTTCAGATTTACTGAACCAGTTACATAAATAATGAATCTTCTAGAATTTAGCCCCATCTCAGATAAATTTTTTTGGACACCCATAAATTCACCTGAATGACACTGTGATGATGGTTGCAGCTTGTCCACGATGCTCGGCGAAGGAGCCATGGTATGTGTGCGAGGGCGGTTCGCAGCGCTGCCCAGATGGCATCGGTTGTGAACGGCGATCACGTGCCCGCACCAGGACATCTTGCTGTAAGTCGCCTTTCTTAGCAGTCGTACAAGACAGTAAAATGTTGATTAATAACTGAAGCATATGTGATCCCTACACACTTATACCTGGAAGTTCCCTGGTGTCATACAAGATGAAATTGTTGCAGTCACACGATGTTGTGTTCAACATACCTTGCTGCCAACATTGAAAAGAGTTGCACGTGTGTCATTTATTGAATGATGCCATAATTCACTGGTTTATTTCAGAAAAGACAATTGATTTGATGTTCTTGAGTGCTTCAATACTACTGTTCATTAAAATTGCAACATCAGAAAGGATACAAATAGCAATATTTTACTTGCTGTACATATGGGTATAGTGCATGGTAGGGAGAAAATCTGATTAAATTTGTACCTAATTTGGGGGGGTTTAGGTGCAAAATTTAATTTAGAGCTAACACCTTTGGCAGCAACAGTTCGTCTAACCCGATATGGGCACGTCCTTCCATAGTGCTTCATCTTTATGCCAGAGATTATCAGTCACGGTGGCTGATACAATGACCAATCTGTCAGCAATCTGTGTCCAGGTGTTTTCAATAGGTGAAAGATCTGGACAGCATGCATGGTAACAGTCAAATACCCTGTGTATCAAGATAGGATAGGAGAGCATTTGCAACATGTGGCCTTGTATCGTCACCTTGAAAAATAACATCACAAAGATCTCTAAGATAGAACATAACCAGAGGCCTTAACATGCCAGAAATGGTACATCTGCAGTTCATATCACTGGCTATGAAAACCAGAGGTGACTTTGTTGTATATCCAATGGCACCTCATGCCACCACAGCAGTTACATGTGATAATGATGAACACAATATGACAACATTCATTCTTGTCTGTCCCTTCACACAAAAGTACATCATTTGCAATGTTGTATGTAGAACTGCTACTCATCACAGAAGATGATGTGATGCCACTCCTGCTCTAGTGTTGTCGTTGGGTGCTCCACTGTCACTGTGACTCTTTCTGTTACCACGAGAAGCAGCAGCAATGATCACTTTGTTGGCAGGTGCTCTAAGAATCATGTCACTGTCTGTGTGGATACTTATCAGTTCAAAGAGTAGTTTGATGCAGCTCTCCATGCTACTCTCTCCTGTGCAAGCATCTTTATCTTTGAATTGCTACTACAACTTAACCTTTTTGAATCTGCTTACTGTATTCATCTCTTGCTCTCCCTCTTCAACTTTTACCATCCCCACACTTCCCTCTGGTACTTAATTGTCGATCCCTTGATGTCTTGTAATGTGTCTTTTCAACTGATCCCTTCTTCTACTCAAGTTGTGCCACAAATTTCTTTTCTCTCCAATTCCATTCAGTACTTCTAAATTACCTACATGATCTACCTATCAAATCTTCAGCATTCCTCTGAACGATCACATTGCAAAAGCTTCTATTCCCTTCTTGTTTAAACTGTTTATCATCCATGTTTCAGTTCCAGAAAAGACTTCCTAATGCTTAAATCTGTACTTGATGTTAACAAATTTCTCTTCTGAAATGGTTTTGTTACCATTGCATGTCTCTCTACTTTAGTCATCATCAGTTATTTTGTGGACCAAACAAAAAAAAAATCATCTACTACTTACTTTCAAATCTAATTCCCTAAACATTACCTGAATTAATTAAACTACATTCTGTTATCCTTGTTTTGATTTTGTTGATATTTATCTTAAATCCTCTTTTTCAAGACAATATCCACTCCATTTACCTGCTCTTCAAAGTCCTTTGCTGTCTCTGACAGAATTACAATGTCATCAGCAAACCTCAAAGTTTTATTTCCTTTCTCTGAACTTTAATCCCTACTTCAAATTCTTCTTTGGTTTCCACTAATGCTTGTTCAATGTACAGATTGAATAACATTGGGGATAGACCACAACCCTGTCTCAGCCACTTCTCAACCTCTACTGCCCTTTCATGCTCTTCAATTCTGTAACTGCCATATGGTTTTTGTACAAGGCATAAATAGCATTTCATTCTTTATATTTTACTCCTGCTATCTTCAGAATTTCAAAGAGAGTATTCCAGTCAACTTTGTCAAAAGCTTTCCTAAGTTTATAAATGCTCTAAATGTAGGTTTGCCTTTCCTTATCTATCTTCTAAGAAAAATGGTAGAGTCAATATTGCCTCATGTGTTCTTACATTTGCTCTATAATCCAAACTCATGTTCCCCAAGATCGGCTTCATCAGTTTTTCAATTTTTCTGTTAAGAATCATACTAGTATTTTGCAACCATGACGTTTTAAACTGATATTCGGTAATATTCACACCTGTCAGCAACTGCTTTCTTTGGGATTGGAATTATTATATTCTTCTTGAAGTCTGAGGGTATTTCACTTTTCTGATACACCTTGCACAACAGATGGAAGAATTTGATCATAGCTGGCTTTCCCAAAGCTGTCAGAAATGCTGAAGGATTGTCATCTACCCCCCAGGGTCTTGTTTTCTTCTCGCTGTGTCATATCTCCCATCTTATCTTCATCTAAATCCTCTTCCATTTCTAGAATATTGCCTTCAAGTTCATTGCATTTGTATAGACCCTCTATATACTCCTACCAACTTCCAGCTTTCTCTTATTTGCTTAGGACTGCTTTTCCATTTGAGCTCCTGATATTCGTAAGCTGCTCTTTACTTATTTGATCCTCTGTTGCCTTCAGTATTTCATCTCCCAAAGCTACTCATCTCCTACTCAATTTCCATCCCTTGTTCTAGTCAATTGTTGTGTAACCTCTCTCTCTATATATCTCAATAAGCCATGGTCTTTCAACTTATGCAGGTTCCATCTCCTTAATTTCCTATCTTTTTTCAATTTTTTTTAGTTTTAATCTATGGTTCATAACCAGTAAATTGTGATCAGTGTCCACATATGCCCTTGGAATGTCTTACATTTTTAAATCTGGTTCTGAAATCTCTGTCTTACCATTATAGAATCAGCCTGAATCCTTCCAGTGTCTCCAGATCTCTTCCACATGTACAACCTTCTTTTATGATTCTTAAACCAAATTTTAGAAATGATTAAATTATGCTTTGTGCAAAATTCTACCAGGTGGCTTCCTCTTTCATGTATTTCCCCCAGTCCATATTCACCTACAGTAATTTTTCTGTCTCTCCTTTATACTAGTAGCGAATTCCAGTCCCCCATCAAAATTAAATTTTTGTCTCCATTAACTATCTGAATAATTTCTTTTGTATTATCATATATTTCTTCAATCTCCTAATGATCTGTGGAGGCAGTTGGCATATAAACTGTTACTGTGATGAGTATTGCCTTTGTGTCTCTCTTGGCTATGATATTGGGTTCACTATGCTGTTTATAGTAGCGTTCCAGTTTTCGTATTCATTATTAAACTCACTCTTGTGTTATCCTTATTTGATTTTCTATTATAACTCTATGTCCACCTGAGGAGAAGTCCTGCTTCTCCTGCCACCAAACTTCACTAATTCTCACTATATCTAACTACAATCTATCCATTTTCCTTTTTAAATTTCCTAACCTACCTGCTCGATTAAGGGATCAAACATTTCACTTTCCGGTCTGTAGAATGCCAGTTTTCTTTCTACTGGTGATGACGTCCTCCTCAGTAATCCCCACCCAGAGATATGAATTGGGGCCTATTTTAGTTCCAGAATATTTTGTCCAAGAGGATGCCATCATTATTTAACCATACAGTAAAGTTGCATTCGCTTACAGCTGGTCGCAGTACCAGCACAGCAAGGCCATTATGTTTATATTGTATATCAACATAACGATCTTGCTCTGCTGGTACTGCGACCATATCAGTCGGTCATCCAGGCTGTTGCCCCTGAAACCAGTGAAAAGGCTGCTGCCTCTGTTCAGAAATTACACATTTCTCTGGCCTCTTGACAGACACTCCCAAGTTATGGTTGCACCTGAGGCATGGCTATCTATATTTCTAAGGCACAGAAGCCACCTTACTGACTCCAATGCCCGTGGTTCATGTGGGACTGGATCATCTACAAGTATGATAATGTGTTCTTTCTATTATATTGTTTATGCACAATAAGTAAAATTCCATTATTTTTTATCCCACCTGATGCTGCAATTGTAATGGCCGGCTGTGTGGCATTGGGGAGAGATCATCCATTATTAGGTGGCTGTTTGCATTGTAGAGAAAAAGATGCATTTCTTTCACAGGCGATGAAAGCTGTCCTGCACGTAAATCCCTGGAGAGTGTGCCATCTACAGCAGAGGACAAGTGCTGCACTACACCCAAAGTGAAGAAGAAGACATCACCCCCTCCATGTGTCTGCTGCAACTGTTGCTCCTCAGAGGTAATCATAGTGGAGTGTAAAGCTCCTAGCATAGAAACGTTTCTTTTTTTATATAATTTCATTGTTTGAAGGGGAATAGGCTGGCTGGTAGAAAAATGGGACTGCATCTACATACAGTTTCCACAAGCCACCATATGGTGCTGCATGGGTGAAAGTACCACTTACCTCTGCCAGTCATTCCATTTTCCTCTCCACTTGCAAATGAAATGAGGGGAAAAGGAGTATTATATGTTGATTTCTCTTATTTTGTCTTCACTTTCCTTTCATGAGATGTATGTTGGTGGTAGGAGAATCATTCTTCACTCTCCCACAAACACTGCCTCTCTAAGCTTTCTAAACAGTGATTTGCAAAGAGAACATCATCTTCCCCCTACGTATTCCCATTTGAGTTTACGGCACATATTGATTGAACCTACTGGTAACAAATATATTTGGATTGTGTCAATGTCTTCCTTTAATCTGACCTGGTGGGAATACCAAACAGTTGAGCAGTTCTCAAGTATGAGTCATGCAAGTGTTCTGCATGTGGGCTCTTTTATATATGAGCTACACCTCTCTAGAGTTCTCCCAGTAAACCAAAGCTGACCATTCATCTTCCCATCAACTGAGTTCTCATGCTTGTTCTGTTTCATGTCACCTTGCAGCAGTACAACTAGATATTTAATTGTTGAGACTGTGCCAAGCAGCATACCACTGAACTAATACTGTACTAGAATGTTATAGGATTGTCTTTTCTACTCATCTTCATTAACTTACATTTTCCCACATTGAGAGCAAGGTACCATTCATACTACTCTTTTGGTATGCAGTTTTTCTAAAATTCTAAATGCAATAGATAATAAAATAAATTACTTGAAGCTTAGCTACTGTGTAGCTTCAATGTGCATGATGAGAAGGTCCTTTGGACACAAATGTCTGAAAAAGGCTATAGAAAAAAAAACTAGAATAAGCAAAATTAATGCAATGAGGTTCTTTCTACACTAGTGTGTGGAGTTGATGTTATAATGATGTTGGTGCTTTTTTAATGATACATAAATTTTTGCAGAAACATAGGCTATGAGTGGAAGTGGCTCAGAATTGTGGGGGAAAATACACTGCCTGACAGAGAAATCGAAGCACCCAGAAGGAGAGGAGGAAACAAAATGAATTTTCACTGGTTGTGCTGTGATGTTATTGTAATGATTACAAAAATGAGGCAAATTTACAAAGACTTGGCAACATGAACCCACTAATCAATATGACATTGCACTCCCTCTGCCCTGCTTGCAAGCACTGATTTGGTTGGGAAGGGTGAAATAAAGCCATTACATCCTACCTGGAGACAGGGTGGTGTACAACTGTTTAACTGGTTCTTGATATCCTGGATACTGCCACTGGAATAGGGTTGATGTCCAAGCTAGTCCCACACTTTTATATCAGAAGAAAATCTGGGGATTTTGCTGGTCACGGGAATCCCTCAACTTCATGCAGAAAGTTTAACCACAATGCCAGGGGTGACACTGCTGTGACTCCAGGTAGCTGACACATTCGCTGACAATGGGCATCTGGGACAGTACAAAACAATGAGTCATAGCTAAACTCAGTGCATTGCCTTTCATCGACAGTCCATGTTTCCCAGTCACAGTGTAACTCCAAATGCAATCATTTGAGTTCTTGTGTTAATGGCAGCCAATGCATGGGGCAGTAATTCTCTGGTCCAGGTTTGGCATTAAACAGAATGTTGCAGGGAGTTCTCAGAAGGCAGATGCAGATGTGAAGGCATTATGATGCGATAGATGCACAGCAGTATGATTCTCTCTTGTGGTCATTGAACATGGTTCTCCATAACCTTGAGAATGATTACGCCTGCCCTCCCATACTCATGTTGTCCATCATAGGGCCACTGTCACTTTTGAATGCCCCATAAAACTGGATGGTGCACGATTCGAACAGCTGGCCAAATGGATACCCATAATGAGGCTCCTTTCACACTCTGTCAGTTGCTGATAACACTGTCTCAAGAGAGTATGCAGCATTTCTGTGTCTTTCACAGAAATCTCACATCTGCACTGCTTACGTCTCTTATATACCATGTCAGCTTGATAACGACACTTAACATGAACAATACTAATGAACTCTGGCAGCCATTCTATCTGTCACAGACAACTGCAGCTCTAATAATGTGAGGCACTGAGAACCATAAGAACACAAAGTTTTGAGAAAAATGGATGTGTGTGAAAATCAGATTTGCAAGCAAACCCCCCAGTTTCATAGGTCTGACTTGTGTTTTACCCATATCTTAGCATCCTATAGTTTTTATAAAAAATTATGAACCCACTTTATGATATAAAATTTTAAGTAATACCAGTATTTGGAATTATTATTATTATTATTAATGTTAATTCACAAAATTTTCATGTATAGGCTAGTGGGAATGCTGTATTTTTGAATGTTGTGCAGTTTGTCATTAATGTTGAATTAGAATCAGAACATAAAGAACATATACTAAATGCACCACACACACAATTATGACCTGTCCCAACACTCCATGGTCCTCATCATTTTCACTAAGCACATTCCTTGGCTTCAGGTTCAGATAAAACTGGCTGTTCACTTCATCATGAAATCTAATCATTTTGTTAAGTCTTGTGTGTTTCAAGTTTGATCTAGTACTTTTGTTAAGACTTTGTGTTTAAAGGTTGATATTTACTTTCACCTACATATTTGGACACTAGGTTTAGCAAGGCATCTGTGAATAGTGGGGAAATGACAAATTGTGATCTCCCTCAATGTGACTTGAAGCAACTTTATCATTATAAAATTTCTGAAATGTATATTATTACTATGGAAATCAACTTTTTGTGAAGTTGGTAATACTTTCAACAAGAGCTTCCAGTTTTTATCAACAAGTGTGCATCAGTGTATCCTGTGAGAATTCCTATGGCAATGAATATTTGTGCTTTTGGTCCGTATGGAAGTTAATCAAAGAGATGTCAGTGAGACAGCTTTTCACAAATGTCCAAGTATATTTTATAAAGGTACATAACAGATAAATCTGGTTCACCATAAGATCAATACATCAGGAACATGCATACAGTCTGCAGTGTAATAACAGATGATGGCGTGCTTTGGGCTCTTATAGTTCTCAGGGCCCCATTAACATACCTGATGATGGTGTGTACATGTACAAAGTTACATTGACATTATACAGTGTCCTCTGGGTGCTTCGCAATTTTTTGTCAGGCAGTGTATATCCTCTATATATGTACATGTAGGTAACAGTTTTATTACAACAACAAATTAAACGAGCATAATTCACTACTACACAAGAATTGTGCCTGGTATTGAATGATGACAGTAAAATTTTTAAAAAATGCTTAAAGGCTTATACACAAAAATATACCTTGCATAAGGTCAGCAATGATAAAATTGGAATAATATAGGTGCTTAAAGTTTAAAATTCAGGCAGTGAAGTCATTCTTAAAAGAATCCAGCACTAGACTACAAATGCACTGCAATAAATAAACTGTTGTGAACCAGGGAACTAGGATCACTTTGTGTGCAAGATACCATTCATGGAATATGGGAGAGTGGTCCAGAATACCCCATAGGCATTAGTGGCACAGCACTGTCTGTAGAAATATTTATTTGCCAGGAAGAGTTTATAGAACTATAAAGTGTCTCAGGGTATTGTACAGTGGCCAGGTAACAGAATAAGCTGTGAAGAAGTGCTGACAGGCCCTGTCAATGAATCATAATGTCAGAACCTCAAGTCATTGAGCTGTAGCTGTGTGTTGTGCAAGTGACAGTGTGCAGATGAACAGTCGCCACTCGTCTGAAATGTTTCTGTGGTGCAACACAACCCTTACACCTCAGTCCCTTGTAGACAGCCCATTGTGCTCTTAGCTGAGGTTAGCCAACTGTGTGGTCCAGACTGTTAGTTTTTGTGAAGACTAGGCCCTGGTCGTCCACCATAGATCGACCAAGACTACTGCAGATGGTCATGTCAACCAGAGGACTGAACGAACTCATCATGTTTGGTCAATATACAGATGATGGTTTGCAGATCATCTGCAATTGACCCTCAGAGGAGGAGGGCTGGCAACACGACAGTCTTTTCCTCATCCACAATGTCCCAGTAGGCAACAACAGAAGACTACGGCTGTGGTTTGCATCAGGTTGGCTGCAGCTCAGTGCTAAGGTCAGCAAGTGGGTAGCAGGTGTACCATCATCGGTCAGCTCTTTGTGATTTCACTGAAACTCAATAGATCATCATTGTCTCTGATTTTAGATACATGAACAGAATGGTGGCATGGGTGGATGTGTCTTTGAGCACTGAAAGCCTTCTTATTTAAAGAGCCAAGCCTGTGCCTATGAAGCAACGGATCTGCATGTATGATCGAATTTGCCCTTGTTTGTCTTTTCAGCACTCCTTGCTTGCCTTGCTGTGTTGGTTCAATTAATGTGTTGCTGAGCTTGGATCTTTTTGAAATGTTTGACTATTGTAATGACACTCTGATGCTTGAAGTTCCAGAGTGTTACTTCATACTGTCCTGTTATTTAGCATTGTGGCATTTATCCTTCTGCTGTCCTTGCTTGGAGATTATGTGGCAGTGACAGCATGGTTACAGTCTTCAACTACATTGGCAGTACACCATGTTGACGAGCCACATCACTTGCTCCAAGCTGACCCTCTTGGCTCTGAGTTCACTGGGAAGGGCTTTAAAAAATTTGGGCATGTGCACTGAAATTATTCTGTGGTACAACACTTGTACCTTCTTACAAAAAAATTGTGCCAAATTTTGCCTTTGATAATCCTCTGCAACAATCTATATTTTTACCTGTATAATTATACAGTGAATCCATTGCACCAACTTTTTAGTTTTTGTGAGATGACTCACATGGATCTTCATTTTGTTTACTAATTCTGTATAATTATTCCAAAAATTTGACTTACTGAACACTTTTTAGAGCTATGCTCCTATTTTTGGCCTTACAATCTGTCACAAATGTACAGTTTTTCTTTTTTTGTGCTTTCTGGATTACATCAGTTACCAACTTGAGAGGTATCTGATGCGTTGGTAGGTCCAGAGAATGTATGACTCTATGTCTAAGCCAAAAGTAAAGTAAACAAATTGTACCGGAAACAGCACAAGACTGGTGGTTGTAATGCTTATAATTATCATATTTCAACTCTGGCTCTCTTGGTATTGCTGAATCTGCTGAAAATTCCCTGAAAATTGTCCCTTGCTGACATGCTTCTAGTTCATCCAAAGCATGTGTGAGGTCAGGATTTAGGATGTTGTTGAGATAGGTTACATTATAATGCTGAGTGGATTAGTTGGAGTACAGGCATACCCCTGAGTGTACCTGGGAAGTGGAAGTTTTACCCAAATGTCTTACTAGTTGTGCTGTTCAGCAAAAAAAATAATTATAGAGCTCAAACTTTACCATGCCCTTAGGTTTCCCATTCTAGCAGCAGTTTATAATCATGGTTTGCAGTGCAAAAACTGGGTGGATCCAATATGCTGCTATGTTCTGAAAATGAGGTTGTGGCCCGATATTTCCTCCTGGTATACTGTTTCTTGTGCTTTCCAAAGAAACAGTTACACTTTGCATGTCTGGATGTCAGTCTGCACTTCTCTTGCTGGCTAAATGCTGTTTTCCTTCAGACACTCCTGTTGTCTCCTAATGGAATGAGTGTCTCCATGCTCAGAAATTATTAAAACCTTTTGCATCTACACTTGTTCCCAATTATCCTTGTCCCCCATATTATTGGATAAGGGTGTATCATATAACATTGATACTGCATATTCATTACTACCAGTGGTAGTTAGATCACCATGTTCAATTTTGCTCTCACTTCCACAGTTGCTTTGTGATAAAACATTGCTAAGTTCTTTTCTGACACCTCTGTCATGTGTTGTAGTTCTACAGGAAATCTTTTTCCCACAACAAAGGAACTTTCTTCCCTCCTTCAAAAGCATGTATACAAACCCAAGCAAGAAATAACCCATAATCAAAATACAGCTGTAACAATTTATGATATCTAATAGAAATTCACAATACACTCAAACAAAAATAGAGAATAAAATAATACATGCATTAAAAAAGCATAACTGAATGCAAATATTACTACTTGTTGTGTGACCTTGTTGTGTAGAGTGTTCTTAGTGCATCGTACTTATCCTCTGGTGTATGCTTCTTGACTACTTTAGTTGATTTCATGTGCCCTGACTCCTTTGCAAGAAGTTTTTGCGAAGCACCTGCCATTCCTATAAGGTGTTTAACCCAACTGGCATGGACAACAAAGTCTTAGTTGGAAACTGTACTGGAGAGAGAATCTCAATGACACAGTGAGGACCCCACTTCTTAGTCAAGAACTTCTTGGTCTTTCCCTTAGGCAAAGAGGCATTAGTGACTAATACTCTTTCACACACTCAGTATTGTGGCAATTTTCCCACACACTGTGCAGACTGTTTTTGTCATTCCACCATTTTAGTGTTGGCTTGCTTTACCTTGTGCCATATCTCCTGTACTCTTTTGCAAATTTTTTAACTGATTCACAGTTATGTTCTAAGTTAGGAATCATAATATCAAAGGGTGATTGCATTTTCCTATGATATACCATCTGTGCCAGTATGCACTTTTCGGTTACACATGGACATGACACAAATTGCAAATACATATTCCAGTCACTGTGCTGGCTCATTTTAGAGATGGTTCCATGAAATGACTCCATTCTGATGTTAGATCCTTTATGGAACATTCTTGTCCATAACTTCCGGGTATGAAGAACATGATATGACTGCTTCATCAAGTCTTATATAAAATGTGTACCTTGATCCATAACTAAGGAATCAAACAAACCAGGTTTAAGTATGTAGCTATAATCTAGAGCCTGGCTACTGTACTAGCATGCTGATCAGGAATTTCCACCATTGCCAGGAACTTTGACAAATGGTCTGTAATTGTAAGTGCATATCTATTTTCTTTGGGTTTCCTATTCAATGGTCCTAAGATATCAAGTCCGACTATATGAAAGCATTTAGACATCACTGGTATTATCTGCACAGGAATTTTTTGATGCTCTTCGTGCATAAGGTACACAGTTGTTTACATGCTGCTTGACATCATGCTTTCTTGTTCTTCAACAGAACCTTTCCATTACTTGTCCATCTGTCATTCTGCATCCTCCATGATCTAAGACATACAATCACACAGTTGTTAAAATAGTTCATCCCTGACCACTGCTGGTACCACTATGTGTGGTCCACATTTTGTTGTCCTGCAGAGTAAGCCTTTGTGCATCATGAACTGTTGTTCTCACTTGAATGCCTGATGGCCTTTGTGTCATGCTTGTGCTCTCTGCCTATCCGTTACACTTTTCCCTAGCATGTTCAACACTCCCAACTTCCTACCTAGTGAATCTGAATTTGTGTGTTTCCTACCCAGTTTATTGATCACTTCGTAATTAAACTCACTGAATTTGTATGCCCATCTTAGTACCTTACTTGAAGGGTCTTTCAGCCCCAACAGCCATTTCAATGGTGTGTAGTCTGTTACAACCTTAAACGTCTGGCCATATAAATAATAACAAAAGTATGGAATCCCATATATGTAACTGCTAGCACTTCTTTCCATAGTGGAGTAGTTATGCTCTGCTCTGTTCAGGTGCCTTGAAGTATATACTGTTGTATGTTCCTGCCTTATTGACTCCTGCCTTATTGACATTTTGGTTCAGAATACAATGAACCAGTACATTTCTGGTATCACATAAGAGGACAAATTCCTTCTCAAAATCAGGAAAAAAATCTGAATCGCTGCAGAATTCTTTACAAATGTGTGATAATAACTGTGTAAAGCATGGAATGACTGCAGTTGTCTCCTGATATGTGGCACTGAGAAGTTCCAGATTACCTCTGTTAGGCAAGGCTTCGTTTGAATACCATTCCCACTAGGAATCAGATGTACTGATCGTTGCCTGCTGAGTATGTCTTCCAGGTGTTTCATATACTTCAGCATATCCTTTGAGAATACGATGATATCATCCAAATATACTATGCCAGTTTTAGGCTTTAAAACACATAGGGCCCTATCTAATAGCCTAAAAGTGTGTTATTCGACCCAAATGGCATCCTCCTACACTGGTAATGTCCCCATTGGACTGTGAAAGTGGCCTTTGGTCTGTGCTCCAGGACTACTCCAGTTGATGATACATGCTTCTTGGTTACACTGTTGTAAAGTACTGACACTGTCCTCAATTGTCTAATGTGTTTGTAAAATTGGTAATGGGATATGCATCAGTGACAATTTTTGCGTTCAAGTAATGGTAATCACAATAGAATATTTACTTCATACAAGTGTCAATCAACTATCTTTATGAAACTTGACAGGAGTGTAGAGGGGGAAAAGTAGCGCAAAATATATATATATATATATATATATATATATATATATATATATATATATATATATGGTTATAATAGAGGGAAACATTCCACGTAGGAAAAATATATCTAAAAACAAAGATGTAGTGTCTTACCAAATGAAAGTGCTGGCAGGTCGACAGACACACAAACAAACACAAACATACACACAAAATTCAAGCTTTCGCAACAAACTGTTGCCTCATCAGGAAAGAGGGAAGGAGAGGGAAAGACGAAAGGATGTGGGTTTTAAGGGAGAGGGTAAGGAGTCATTCCAATCCCGGGAGTGGAAAGACTTACCTTAGGGGGAAAAAAGGACGGGTATAAACTCGCACACACACACACATATCCATCCACACATATACAGACAACACCATATACATGTAAACTGTAAACTGAGAAACAGAAAAACATTAATGCAAAATGTACAATAAGAATTCAAAACACCAAACAAATGTAAATAAAAGAAATAATTAGAATAGTAATGAATGGTTAGATATTTTATTTAGGTATGTTCATAATACTCTGACAGCACGTTGTGTTCATCTTATTTTGCAAAATTGGTATTTCAGAAACCAGCTTATTACACATGGCTGTACATAGATTGAGAGCTCCTTTAATTTATGTTGTAACAAAAGCTTTCAGTTTTCAAAATTAATTAATGGTGATGGGGTAGTTTGCAATTTCAGATTATTACAAATGTTTATTATACAATTTTCAAGAACATTAATTATGTGTCAACTTTGTATGCAAAACATTTTCTTTCACCGTTAAAAAAAAAAAAAATACTTATTACACTGTTTTGTCCCTTCTACACATCCACCAAGTTTTATCAAGATCATTTATTGACACTTGGAATGTTCCCTTGTTAGTACCATCTGGTGACTTTTTCAGAACAATGATGTGGTTTGCCCACCATGGGCTGTCACTGTACTCTGTTGTATCCTCCCCTAACTGCTCATCTATAAACTCCTCCATTACAGATTGAAGATGTTTCATTACGCAGTTCAGCATTCTATAAAACGGTTCATTATTAACTGTTGTTATTTGGTGCTAGGTGACAGGTGTTGCTGGTAAAAGACCCTTCATGTTAAATTGCCGGCTGATCATTGCTTTATGAGTTACACACTTTTTTACATCAATGGTTTGCTTGTGACTCTGGTCATCACATGACCTATCAATGCCCTCTCTCTTAATTCTTAATGTATCAGTCATTAAACATTTTAATTGACTAACCATGTCCATGCCAAAGTTATTTAAGCATACAAGAAATATGAATTCACCCTTAATACTACTTAAATGTGCTGCACTTTTGTGCATAAAACAATGCATTTTGTCTCTCTTCATTTTCCATCAGTGGCTCTACCACATATAATGCTTCACATGGTAGATTGGTATCAATGGAACACACACTAACTTCCCTGTACCGGTTGGTATATTGTTGTAGGGACCAACCTTTAACACTTTTGGACACAGTCCAGACAGCAAACCCTTTATGAGGTGTGTGCCTTTATCCCCCAATAAAACAAAGATAAACTGAGTTCTACTGTATATTGTGAGAGATCGATTTAAGCATTATGTTTGTGAAGACAATCTTGCCCAACACTTCCATATGCTTACGAAAATTCTTGGTTCCGACAGTAAAACTGAGCAGTGTCGTACCTAAGGACTCTACATTATTGCTACCAACTCCACGTAACTGGGACGTGAAGACACATGTCTCTTCCTGCCTATTAGGTCCTGACTGAAGACTGACAAGTGTGTATCTGTGTCTACTAGAAATTTATGTTCCTTGCCCCCACAAAGCCTGTCTAATGGCATCCCATCTGTGCATCTATACTTACAGTGTTATGTCGTATTGGGGTGGCCTGCCAGCAGTTGAAGCACTCCCATTTATGTTCGACAGCTCCATATGCTGATGTTTTCTGTGTCTTTGATTCTCACAACCCCATGCTTGGTGCCCAACTTGTCCATACTTAACAATTAGGCTGCTGAAATTACTTCTGTACATGACCTATACTGCCACATCTGTAAGTAAAAGCGAAAACACATTGCTCCGTACACACTCTTGTGGCATTGTCAATCTCTTCTAAGTGGTGTCCAAAATTAAAGCAACAAACCACTGTTTCCCCATCCTGTGTCTAATTCATGATATAATAATATGAACTGTGAACAGATGTCCATACAATCTTGTTCAGTACAGAAGATGGCATTCTGGTCAACAGACAACTACTTCAATGGTGACATCAGGGCACCTGTCAAACAGCATAGTGTTAGCTGGGTAATCCCACATCTACAATCACTTTTTACACATTCACAGACAGTGCAATATGGCACAGAGAAGACGCCTACCAGGCTCTCTGCAATGGAGGGCCATAAGAAGAAAGGAAACAGGACAGTTGCAAACTGATATGGCCTGATGGTTTAATGTGAATCGTTCTGGTGTCTTTTGGATGTGGCGACAGTTTATAGAGTTTGAAACTGTTTCCCAAGGACCAGATTGGGGCCAGCCACACATGAAGTCAGAAAGAGAGGGCCATGAATTGGCTGTGAGGGCATGACAGTAACGCCTTAGTACTGCACAGCAACTGGCATCTGATCTCGAAGCATACACTGGACGTGTTGTAGCGAGGTCAACGGTGTACAGAAGGCTTTGGGAGAGTGGCCTTTATTGCCGGAGACCTGCTGTATGTGTACCTCTGAGCGTCTTAACACGAGGGAACGTCTAGAGTGGAACCGTCAACATGCCACCTGGACAGTCGAACAGTGGGCCAATGTTCTTTTCGCAGATAAGTCCTGATTTGATCTGGACAGTGGTTCTCGATGGACTGGCATCTGGAGGGAACGTGGAAAACGATTTTGGGACCCAACCATTGTGGAAAGAGACGGATATCGTGGATGATCCCTAATGATGTGGGCATTGGTTATGTTGACCACTGGAATACCTCTTTGTGAAATTGTACCGTTAAATCGACAAGGTTTAACTGCTTTCAGGTATCGTGACAAGATCTTGGGACTTCATGTACGGCTGTTGCGAGATACTGACTCCCAGACTTGGTGTTGCTGGATGATAATGCTCGACCACATAGAGCATGGGTGGTTGATGTTTTCCTGGAAGCGGAAGATACACTATATGATCAAAAGCATCCGGACACCCCCAAAAACATACGTTTTTCATATGAGGTGCATTGTGGTGCCACCTACTGCCAGGTACTCCATATCACCGACCTCAGTAGTCATTAGACACCGCGAGAGAGCAGAATGAGGCACTCCAAAGAACTCACTTGTGTCATATGTCTGTACGGGAGATTTCCACACTCCTAAACATCCCTAGGTTCACTGTTTCCGATGTGGTAGTGAAGTGGAAACATCAATGGACACATACAGCACAAAAGCGTACGGGCCAACCTCGTCTGTTGATTGACAGAGACCGCCGTCAGTTGAAGAGGGTCGTAATGTGTAATAGGCAGACATGTATCCAGACTACCACACAGGAATTTCAAACTGCATCAGGATCCACTGCCAGTAGTATGACATTTGGTGGGAGGTGAGAAAACTTGGATTCCATGGTCGACCGGATGCTCATAAGCCACACATCACGCTGGTAAATGCCAAACGACGCCTTGCTTGGTGTAAGGAGCGTAAACATTCGACGATTGAACAGTGAAAAAATGATGTGTGGAATGATGAATCACGGTACACAATGGGGCAGTGCGATGACAGGGTGTGGGTATGATGAATGCCCAGTGAACGTCATCTGCCAGAGTGTGTAGTGCCAAAAGTAAAATTCATAGGCGGTGGTGTTATGGTGTGGTCGTGTTTTTCATGGAGGGTGCTTACACCCCTTGTTGTTTTACGTGGCACTATCACAGCACAGGCCTACACTGATGTTTTAAGCGCCTTCTTGTTTCTCATTGCGAAGAGCAATTCGAGGATAGTGATTGTATCTTTCAAACGATCCAGCACTTTTTCATAATGCATGGCCTGTGGCGGATTGGTTACACGATAATAACATCCCTGTAATGGACTGGCCTGCACAGAGTCCTGACCTAAATCCTCTAGAACACCTTTGGGGTATTTTGGAACGTCGACTTCGTGCCAGGCCTCACCAACCGACATCAATACCTCTCCTCAGTGCAGCACTCCATGAAGAATGGGCTGCCATTCCCCAAGAAATCTTCCAGCACTTGATTGAACGTATGTCTGCGAGAGTGGAAGCTGCCTTCAAGGCTAAGGGTGGGCCAGCACCATACTGAATTCCAGCATTAACGATGGAGGGCACCACTAACTTGTAAGTCATTTTCAGCCAGGTGTCCGGATACTGTTGATCACGTAGCGTATTTACACACATGGCGTGGCCTCCTCGCTCTCCTCATTTGAATCCCACGGAGCACGTTGTTTGGGATGTACTAGGAACACTGGTTGCGTCACGTCAGCATCAACCAACCACTCTCCAAGACTTTCCTGAACACGAGATTCATGACATCATTCACAGCATGCCACGTCATTTTTCAGGCCTGTATTGCTGCCAGAGGTGGCTACACTCATTACTGAGCGCTTTAACCAGTTGTCGGAATGTATGTAATCCGTTAAGATGGAAAAAACCAAGAACATCTTTGTCTACTATAATGCACGTTGCAGTTGTTTACGTTGTGTATTCTTTATATTGTATCTACTTTACTATCACCTGATTATACTGTTTGGAACAAAGTAAATGCAGCGTTGCAAAATTTCGGTTGTTTTCATTTTGGACACCACTGTAATTAGATAGCGACCTTTAGAGCCGCAGACAAGTCCCCACGATATTCCATCCTCACATTACACAACATTTCGTTGGGGATACTTGGTAGAAAACATCCAAAGCCACATTTTAGGCTTCCCACAGCTTCTGTGTTTTGCGTCAGTTGTGTATAGGCTATGAACTAACGAATCCTATCTGAAAAAGCCCCTGCTGATTCCTTATGTTTGCGTTAAGATACTCAAGTTTTTTCTCGGAACAACTTTGCGCTTTTTTGCTTCTCATGATGCTGTCGTAAGCCATCAGCTAACTGTTGGAATGCCTCCACTTCACTAAGAAATTTCTGCTACAAACATACGCTGATCAGCCAAAACACAATGACCACTGCTCACCGTGACGTTGGATGCCGCCTGGTGGCGTTTCAGCTGCGTGATTCGGAGCAGCCACGGATGGGGGATCACCCTAACGAAGATATGGTCTGCAAACGGAGAAATCCATTGAGATAAGGGACTTTGACAAGGGGCGGATTATTATTACGCAGTGTCTGTGAAACAGTATATCGAAAACAGCGAAGCTGGTACATTGTTCACGTGCTACTGTCGTGAGCATCTACGGAAAGAGGTAGAATCACAGTGAAACTACCACTTGGCGCTAAGTGGTTGGGCGTCCACATACAGGGTGTTTCAAAAATGACCGGTATATTTGAAACGGCAATAAAAACTAAACGAGCAGCGATAGAAATACACCGTTTGTTGCAATAAGCTTGGGACAACAGTACATTTTCAGGCAGACAAACTTTCGAAATTACAGTAGTTACAATTTTCAACAACAGATGGCGCTGCAAGTGATGTGAAAGATATAGAAGACAACGCAGTCTGTGGGTGCGCCATTCTGTACGTCGTCTTTCTGCTGTAAGCGTGTGCTGTTCACAACGTGCAAGTGTGCTGTAGACAACATGGTTTATTCCTTAGAACAGAGGATTTTTCTGGTGTTGGAATTCCACCGCCTAGAACACAGTGTTGTTGCAACAAAACGAAGTTTTCAACGGAGGTTTAATGTAACCAAAGGACCGAAAAGCGATACAATAAAGGATCTGTTTGAAAAATTTCAACGGACTGGGAATGTGACGGATGAACGTGCTGGAAAGGTAGGGCGACCGCGTACGGCAACCACAGAGGGCAACGCGCAGCTAGTGCAGCAGGTGATCCAACAGTGGCCTCGGGTTTCCGTTCGCCGTGTTGCAGCTGCGGTCCAAATGACGCCAACGTCCACGTATCGTCTCATGCGCCAGAGTTTACACCTCTATCCATACAAAATTCAAACGCGGCAACCCCTCAGCGCCGCTACCATTGCTGCACGAGAGACATTCGCTAACGATATAGTGCACAGGATTGATGACGGCGATATGCATGTGGGCAGCATTTGGTTTACTGACGAAGCTTATTTTTACCTGGACGGCTTCGTCAATAAACAGAACTGGCGCATATGGGGAACCGAAAAGCCCCATGTTGCAGTCCCATCGTCCCTGCATCCTCAAAAAGTACCGGTCTGGGCCGCCATTTCTTCCAAAGGATCATTGGCCCATTTTTCAGATCCGAAACGATTACTGCATCATGCTATCTGGACATTCTTCGTGAATTTGTGGCGGTACAAACTGCCTTAGACGCCACTGCGAACACCTCGTGCTTTATGCAAGATGGTGCCCGGCCACATCGCAAGGCCGACGTCTTTAATTTCCTGAACGAATATTTCGATGATCGTGTGATTGCTTTGGGCTATCCGAAACATACAGGAGGCGGCGTGGATTGGCCTCCCGATTCGCCAGACATGAACCCCTGTGACTTCTTTCTGTGGGTACACTTGAAAGACCAGGTGTACCGCCAGAATCCAGAAACAATTGAACAGCTGAAGCAGTACATCTCATCTGCATGTGAAGCCATTCCGCCAGACACGTTGTCAAAGGTTTCGGGTAATTTCATTCAGAGACTACGCCATATTATTGCTACGCATGGTGGATATGTGGAAAATATCGTACTATAGAGTTTCCCAGACCGCAGCGCCATCTGTTGTTGAAAATTGTAACTACTGTAATTTCGAAAGTTTGTCTGCCTGAAAATGTAGTGTTGTCCCAAGCATATTGCAACAAACGGTGTATTTCTATCGCTGCTCGTTTAGTTTTTATTGCCGTTTCAAATATACCGGTCATTTTTGAAACACCCTGTATATTCACAGAACGTAGGGTTCGGAGGCTTGTCTGCTCTGTAAATTAGGACGGAGGTGATATGTGACATCTTTGCTGAGAGAGCTGATTCATACACAAGTGTTTCAGAGCACACTGTTCATCGAACATTCTTGAACATGGAGCTCCGCAGCAGACCTCCTCTATGCATTCGCATTTTGACCCAACGACATCGTCAGTTGCGATAGCAGTGGACACAAGATTATCGGGATTCGTCTGTGCATCAGTGGAAACGTATTGGCTCTTCGGGTGAATCACATTTTTGCCGTACTAAGTCAACGGTTGTCTTCACAAAAACAGTCATCGAAGTGAACGGCGGCTCGAAACAGGCAGCGTGCCATCGACAGAGGCTGGTTGGAGCAATATTATACTATGGGAGACATTCTGCTGCGCTTGCATGGAACCTGTGGTTGTAATCGAAGACACGCTGACAGCTGCGAACCACGTGCATCCCTTCATGCTTGATGTCTTCCCCGGCGGCGATATCATCTTTCAACAGTAACTGTCCATATTTCGGATCCACAACCGAGTACAATGGTTTGAGTAGCATTATAGTGAACTCACGTTGATGTCTCGACTACCAAAATCGCCTGATGTATATTCTATGAAATCTATATGTATCGCTATCGGGCGCCATCCCGGAGTGGCCGTTCGGTTCTAGGCGCTACAGTCTGGAGCCGAGCGACCGCTACGGTCGCAGGCTCGAATCCTGCCTCGGGCATGGATGTGTGTGATGTCCTTAGGCTAGTTAGGTTTAATTAGTTCTAAGTTCTAGGCGACTGATAACCTCAGAAGTTAAGTCGCATAGTGCTCAGAGCCATTTGAGCCATTTTTCGGGCGCCATCACCGCGTACGCAAATCAGCGGCTCGTTATTTACGCGAATTACGTGATATGCGTGTAGATATCTAATGCCAAATACTTCCAAAAACCTATCAACAAAATGTCGGATCTCTGATACGCAGAACCAGTGGTTTATTTCGTTCCAAAGTTGGACAAAATAGCTATTAAACAGGTGGTCAATGTTTTGCATCATCGGTGTATGTTTCAGCTTCGCCTGTCAGTCATGAAGTAGACACATAGAGAGAAGTCACGTCTGACCAGCCACTCATTACGGTGGTAGCTGTAACATCGTCAATAAATACAGTTACATCATCTTTTGGTTTGGCAGCAGAAGACGTTATCAGGATAGCTACTGTTGGATCGAGAGGAGGAAGAGAGGGTAAACTCATTACTGACTTAGCTTCTACTGATTCTGATTGCATTTGCTGACCCACAGCCTGTAAACTTCAGTCTGTCTATGTAGTCCCTCTTTTTCTTGCTGTTGCTGAGAATTCAAACCTGACAATATCTGTACCTGCTCCGTTCCAGCAGCAATTGTCTCACTCGTAGTAGCAGCACATATGTTTGGAATTTTGTGTCATCCATCACAAATACAGAAACTGCACTTCAAACACACACAAAATAACTGGGCACTAATCCTTTCTCCATATCATCACCCAACGGAACCCAGAACAGTCCTGCGCCAAATGCCCAAATTGTCTACAAATACTACACCTGGCTGGTGCAGACTTGGTATGTGGTATTTCATGCCCTGATAGGTTACAAACTGCACTGGCATTAAATGAATCTCCCTGACATTACGTCTAAATAATGACATGTCCGCATGATTTGCTGTTTAACAGGCATCTTCAAGGTGCTGTTGTTGTCTCTGAGACATGATGTGGCAAATCCAGGTACACGCATACATTAAAAAGGCCATCAACAAAGAAAATGTTCACTCACCACACCACATCATGCCGGAGCTTCCAGATGACGATTGACGTTGTAGACACGATTCCACAATCACTGAAGTCCTGAGGTGGCAGCCAGTTCTGACACCAATGTTGCGTCCTGAGGAGCTGGGGTTGCTTGTGTGTAGGAGACCAAGCACACAGTGTGCGAAAGTGGTGCACAGTTTGCCCTGAAGCACTAATAACATTTATTTGTCAGGATGAGTTTACACAGTTATAAAGTGTCTCAATGCGTTGGACAGCGGCCAGGTATCATCGCAAGCCGAGAAGAACAGCTGACACGCCCCATTAGCGAATCGTAAATTCAGAGCCGCAGGTGTGAGCTCTTTGGCCCGTGTTTTCATGCAGTTGGCAGTGAGGAAACGGGCTGCTCGCCTCAAACTTTTCTGCAGTACAGTGCAGCCCTTACAGCTCAGCACTCTCATTACACAGCACGTCGTGCATTTAGGTGAAGACAGCTGACTGGTACACATTATCAGTTGCCCTGAAGATTAGACCCTCGTCATCCATAGCGCGTCGTGCACTTAGGTGAAGATAGCTGACTGTTTGGTACACACTGTCAGTTGCTGTGAAGATTAGACCCTCGTATCCACCATGGGTCAACCAAGACTTCAGCAAGATGGCCATGGGGCTACGTAAACCCGTAATACGTGGACAGTGTGAGATAACAACTCACTGGCCATCTGCCATTGACCCTAGGTGGGAGGAGTGGTGGGAGCACTCCACTCTTTTTCTCATCCGTGGTTTGCATCAGATTGGCTGCATCTCGATGTTGATGTCAGCATGTGAATAATAGGTACACCACCATCGATCAGCTTGTCGGGGTTTCACTGAAACTCAAGGTAGACATTTGTTCTCTCTGGTTCTGGTTCTAGTGAAAAGGACAGAATGGCACCATGACCTGATATGTTTTTGAGTTCCGAAAACCTCGTTATTTAAAGAACCACACCTGTCCCTTTGATGCTGTTGCTCCGTGTGCATGCTCGAATTTTCCCTCGTTTATTGGTCTCATCAGTGCTACTTGTCTCGCTGTAGTGGTTTGTAATCATTCTGAATTGCCGAGCTCAGGTTTTCCTACAACTTTTGACTGTTGCAGTTGTGCTCTGGCGGTTGAGGATATGAAGTGTTACTTTATACTGGCCTTTTATTTAGCGTTGTGGCGTTTGCGCTTTTTCCTCCCTCACTTGCAGGTTGCGAGACAATGTTCATCTGGTGTCCTGTCTTTTGCTATATTGGCGATAAGCCTTTTGGAAAACCGATTGTCTTGCCGGCTCCAAGATGGCCTTCTCGGCTCTTACACTACTGGCCATTAAAATTGCTACACCAAGAAGAAATGCAGATAATAAACGGGTATTCATTGGACAGATATATTATACTAGAACTGACATGTGATTACATTTTCACGCAATTTGGGTTCATAGATCCTGAGAAATCAGTACTCAGAACAACCACCTCTGGCCGTAATAACGGCCTTGATACGCCTGGGCATTGAGTCAAATAGAGCTTGGATGTCGTGTACAGGTACAGCTGTCCATGCAGCTTCAACACGATAAAACAGTTCATCAAGAGTAGTGACTGGCGTATTGTGATACGCCAGTTGCTCGGCCACCATTGACCAGACGTTTTCAATTGGTGAGAGACCTGGAGAATGTGCTGGCCAGGGCAGCAGTCGAACATTTTCTGTATCCAGAAAGGCCCGTACAGGACTTGCAACATGCGGTCGTGCATTATCCTATTGAAATGTGGGATTTCGCAGGGATCGAATAAAGGGTAGAGCCACATAACTTTAAAAAATTTGGTCTCGTACACTGAAACTATTTTGCAGAGCAGCAGAACAATGGCACATAAATACAATACTAGCCATTAAAATTGCTGCACCACGAAGATGACGTGCTGCACACGCGAAATTTAACAGACAGGAAGAAGATGCTGTGATATGCAAATGATTGGCTTTTCCGAGTATTCACACAAGGTTGGCGCCGGTGGCGACACCTACAACGTGCTGACATGAGGAAAGTTTCCAACCGATTTCTCATACACAAAGAGCAGTTGACTGGCGTTGCCTGGTGAAACGTTGTTGTGATGCCTCGTGTAAGGATGAGAAATGCGTACCATCACGTTTCCGACTTTGATAAAGGTCGGATTTTAGCCTAACGCGATTGCGGTTTATCGTATTGCGACGTTGCTGCTCGCGTTGGTCGAGGTCCAGTGACTGTTAGCAGAATATGGAATCGGTGGGTTCAGGAGGGTAATACGGAACCCGTTCCGGATCCCAACGGCCTCGTATCAGTAGCAGTCGAGATGACAGGCATCTTATCCGCATGGCTGTAACGGATCGTGCATCCACGCTCGATCTCTGAGTCAACAGATGGGGACGTTTGCAAGACAACAACCATCTGCACGAACAGTTCGACGACGTTTGCAGCAGCATGGACTATCAGCTCGGAGACCATGGCTACGGTTACCCTTGACGCTGCATCACAGACAGGAGCGCCTGCGATGGTGTACTCAACGACAAACCTGGGTGCACGAATGGCAAAACGTAATTTTTTCGGATGAATCCAGGTTCTGTTTACAGCATCACAATGGTCGCATCCGTGTTTGGCGACATGCCGGTGAACGCACATTGGAAGAATGTATTCGTCATCACCATACTGGCGTATCACCAGGCGTGATGGTATGGGGTGCCATTGGTTACACATGTCGGTCACCTCTTGTTCGCATTGACGTCACTTTGAACAGTAGACGTTACATTTCAGATCTGTTACGACCCGTGCCTCTACCCTACATTCGATCCCTGCGAAACCCTACATTTCAGCAGGACAATTCACGACCGCATGTTACAAGTCCTACGTGTGCCTTCCTGCATACAGAAAATGTTCGACTGCTGACGTCACTTTGAACAGTGGACGTTACATTTCAGTTGTGTTACGACCCGTGCCTCTACCCTTCATTCGATCCCTGCGAAACCCTACATTTCAGCAGGATAATGCACGACCGCATGTTTCAAGTCCTACACGGGCCTACCTACATACAGAAAATGTTCGACTGCTGCCCTGGCCAGCACATTCTACAGATCTCTCACCGATTGAAACGTTTGGTCAATGGTGGCCGAGCAACTGGCTCGTTACAATACGCCAGTCACTACTCTTGATGAACTGTGGTATCGTGTTGAAGCTGCATGGGCAGCTGTACCTGTACACGCCATCCAAGCTCTGTTTGACTCAATGCCCAGGCGTATCAAGGCCGTTATTACGGCCAGAGGTGGTTGTTCTGGGCACTGATTTCTTAGGATATGTGCACCCAAATTGCGTGAGAATGTAATCACATGTCAGTTCTAGTATAATATATTTGTCCAATGAATACCCGTTTATCATCTGCAATTATAACGGCCAGTAGTGTGTTTCACATTAAGCACTGCTGGATGGCACATTTGTGCAATTCAGTGTAACTTTAATAAAGGTGAGGAGTATTTCACTTGGGGACTGAAGTACAAGCGGCACAATACAAGGCACTGCCTGTGCACTCCAACAGGCTGCAGGAACCAAACTGTCTGCAACTTACCTGCCATCAGTGCTCTGTGCAGTCTCCACTGTAATCTGTGTGATGCACTCCCAACTGGATGACCACTACACTGCCACATTGCTGCTAAGTGCTGAGCTGCTCAATGTCTTCGTCATTCCACTGTCCAGGTGAGCCACTCATTCTTTTGCCTCTAGCAAGATTCACAGTCCCACCAGTCGCTAGCACTTGGAAGCCGGTAGCTCTAGCTGCGCCCATTTTTGATGATCGAGGGCCCTCTTGTGCTCAGCGATAAAACTGCCTGCAGGTTGGGTGCTACCTGCTGAGAGGGCAGAGGAATTGCAGTAATAACTGTACAGTAGATAGGCTGGGGGCCGATGGTTAGGTGCTGGATGGCCAACTCTGGGTAAAGCAGTTGGATGGAATGGAATCATGAAGAGTAAAATGGGATATAAGTGCTGAGTTGATGAGGAGGTCTGGCCTGAAGAAGAGAGATTGTCAAGTGAGTATTGTGAGGTTTGGGGTAATAGAATATTATCCAGCTGTACTTGTAATTCGGATTCAGTAGAATGACACAATAGATGGTACACATGAGAGGGTGAGAGTTTTCTTAACCATGGGTAATGGTCACGAAAAATAACTTGCCCTATGTGCAGAAACGCATTCTCTTTATCAGCCCTGAACAAGTCCAACCATTAGTTGGTAAGGGGCGGCTGATTTGGTATTCGGTGGTCTGCTGATGTGTGTGTTTCTTCTGGTGGAGGCACTTATCTGAGTTGTTTATGTGCTGGTTTTCTTGTTCGGTACTCTTTTAAAAATGGTTTAAATGGCTCTGAGCACTATGGGACTTAACTTCTGAGGTCATCAGTCCCATAGAACTTGGAACTACTTAAACCTAACTAACCTAAGTACATCACACACATACATACCCGAGGCAGGATTCGAACCTGCGATCGTAGCGGTCGCGCGGTTCCATACTGAAGTACCTAGAACCGCTCGGTCACAGAGGTCGGCTACTCTAGTCAAATTGATTTTTTAAAAATTATTGGTCATACTGGCGTAACCTGTTACTAGGATTATTTACAGACTCGCTAGTTGTAGCTTAGAAGTCTGCTTTTGAGTAACCTTCAACTGTTGAAATGCACCTCCCCTACCACACAGTGGCCAGTCGTAATATAACCCCCACCACTACTCTTGTACCCTTCCCTATTATGCCATCTGCACAGATGGATTGAGTTATTCTGCACGCACTCTGTGTAGGTGGGAGATATAGTGGAACAGTTTATGAATGAAGCAAAGCTTACGTCGTTGTTTAGAAACCAGTGCATGTTAACGCGCTATTCTGAAAATAAAAGTTCCAGCCTGCCAGAAAGTTGGTAATGCAAAGCGAGTGTGTGTATTCTAGAAATAGAGGGATCAGTTATCGCGTGTGACAGTTGGCACTTACAGATTGATGATTGATGAAAGGATTACCATTGTAGCGGCGGAAGATGGCACTTCTGATTCTGTATTGGCCAGTGCCATTTGGGTCTGTACTGACGTTGTCGAGCACACAGAACCTAGCGTGGATCAAGGTTGTAAGTCGTTTTTATCTGGTATATGGCTGGACATCATGGGCAAGGGAATGGTGTTTTATTTGTGCCTGAAAATTTCCAAAATGTGTAAGTGCTCATGAGGAAGCCTGCAAGATCATGGGCAGCAGGCACTCTTGGAGGATTGTCGCTTTACAGTAACCAATTTCAAAGTCGATTCCTGTACAAAATTTTGCAGGCACGTAACTCAGTAATAAATGTGCATAAGCGAAGTGGAGACGAATGGGGTATCATTTTAGCCACGATACGAATCGAAAATGGGGGAATCCAGCGACATAAACGACCTTGAAAAAAGGCAGCTTTTATGGCGCGGCGTCTGTGAATAGCATCTCGGAAACGGCGAATGTAATTAAATATCGTAAGCATCTACGGAAAGTGGTTACAGAGAAGTTAAGCCTCAAGTAGGAGATAAGGTGTTAGATGTTCACTTCTCGTCACATTACGTGGATATTTGTGGCTTGCCAAGTAGATAGACGCGACCTTCCAACAGATCTGACGACAAGCGGACAGTACTGGAGCAGACACAAGTGCTTTGGATGATGTCTGATGATGATGTCTGGTTTGTGGGGAGCTCAACTGCGCGGTCATCAGCGCCCGTACAAAGTCCCAATTCTTACACAGTCCATTTTTTTTCACAATCGAATCTAGACGCTGTAACAAATGTTGAAGATGATGATGATGATGAAATGATAAGGATAGCACGAACACCTAGTCCCCGGGCAGAGAAACTCCCAACCCGCCCGGGAATCGGACACTGGACCCCATGATCCAGAGGCAGCAACGCAGGTGTTTTGGAGCACTCCGTTTAGCGCAGCGGCAGATGGTCCCTACATACTCCTGTGGTGACCCAATGACGCCGTCAGTTAGGACTGTATTGTACGCTAGGCCATGGTCGTGTATACATAAGCCGTCATCCGGGTGAATGCTCCATACCATGGATGCAGGGCAGTGGAGGAAGTATTACACTAAACTTCCAAGGAATCTGTCAGTAATCGAAGGTACCATGACATCCGTGAACTACGTGAACATTATTGTGGACCAACTGCATCTCTCCATGCCTGATGTCTTCACCAATGACGTGACACATTCCAGCAGGATAACTGTCCGCATCACCAAGTCAGAATGGTGTTACCATTGTTTGAGGAGCATTACAGTACACTCATATGGATGTCTTGGCCCCAAAGTTAGCCTGATGATGTACACCTGACGATGGACCATGGATGCTTACCCTGAACCCACAAACAACCAGTCCTTAAGCTAAGGGATTTGCGTGACCTGTGCATGAACATTTGGTGCCACATATCTCTGAAAACCTACCAAGGGCTTGTCGTATTCATGTTCTGCAGAACTATTGCTGTATTTCATTCCAAAGACGGACCAATATGCGTGCATATTCTGCCTGCTGCCTCAGTGGCTTTCACATCAGAGCATCATGACGTATTTTTATTATCACACCATCGCATTCAGAGCTCATTTGGAGACTGTTGTCCCAGTTGATAAGATGGTCGTTATCTTTTATTTCCACTGCCTCTTTGATGAGTGTATCTCAGAACCTCTCTGTGCGACACAGCACATTTATCTGTTGAACAACTGACATTTGGCCTTCGTCTATGCTACTCTTTGCCACTTCAGGCTACAGGCACCTGGCGTCTACAGTGTTAGCATGCAATACATGGGCCAGACACCGTTAGGCATCTCGCAGTGCTGTTCAGAAGATGTGAGGAGCGTTCACCTTGGCCAAACCGACAAGTCTGAAGTGGCAGAGCACAGCAAGGCCACGTATTTGTTTTTAAACAGTCAAAGGTGCTGTCGCGTGCAAACAGGTTCGGCGATTCGGTTAGCAAAGAGGAAGTGGGTATAAGAGTCCACAATAATCTAATAAATCTGGAGAGCAGTTTCCAACTGAGCTCTGCATGGGATGTGGCAATGGTAAAAATATGTCAAGAACGCTCTGACGAGAAACTGGAGGTCGCATTGGGTGGGATAGATGGACAGCACTAGAACTTGACACGAGACCTTCCCCCCCCCCCCCTCCTCCCTCGCTGGGGGTCGCCGCCACCACCGGCTGTGAAATCTCTTCCGGAGGCACGCAGTTGGGCAATCCCACTGGGCGTTGTGCAGAAGAGTTTTAAAGTAAAGAACCGATCGTGAACCCGACAGTTCGTTTGAAAATGATGAGCAAGAAACTCATCAAATTGCTTACATCTCGACTCGGCTGATAACACAAGAAGGCTTCGTTAGTATCCGATTAGTTGTTTCTTTTCATTGGTGTAGCGTCACCTATTGAGCGAGATGGCGCAGTTATTAGCACACTGGACACACATTTGGGAGGATTATGGTGCAAATCCCCATCCGGCTGTCCACATTTAGATTTTCGGTGATTTCCCTAAAGCGCCTGAGGCAAATGTCAGGATGATACTCTTGAATGAGCACGGCCAACTTCCTTTCTCACCCTTGAAACATTCCAAGTTTGTGCTCAATCTCTTTTGACCTTGATGTCGATGGGACAATAAACCCTAATATTCTATCCTTCTTTCATAACTATATAAAACGTTTGATTTCAAGTAATCTTTTCAGGCTTTCAATAAAACTTGATAAATGTTTCAAATGAAGCTATTCAGATAGCGCAGCTATTTTTTCACTCCACTGATCCAATATTTTTTTCACACTTTTCAACAATGCAAATTCACAACTGATGTTGCTGTCAATGTTATAGAGTCTTCCGAAAGTTACCAGAGAGACTACATTTTGGTTCCTGATACGACATAAAGACTGAAAATTACAGAGGTTAAACACATACAGTTTTTTGTTTTATCAGCACGATTAAGGTAATGATGGTCACGGGAAATGAGAATGAAACGGCAGTATGTTAGCGCGGTTACTGGTCGTCGGCCAAATGTGTCGCTCTGACCGGCACAGCTGATGGTCCATTTCCAAGGAAGTCAACGTGGCCGTGTTTCTCTGAGCCCCACTCGTTCAGTATGTAACTTAAAAAATAAACATTTTGTTAATTATTTGACAAATCATAATTAATAAAAACTCATTATTTATTTTTTTAAAAGACATACACTACTGGCCATAAAAATTTATACACCACGACGATGACGTGCTACAGACGCGAAATTTAACCGACAGGAAGAAGATACTGTGATATGCAAATGATTAGCATTTCAGAGCATTTCACAACGTTGGCGCCGGTGGCGACACCTACAACGTGCTGACATGACGAATGTATCCAACCGATTTCTCATACACAAACAGCAGTTGACCGGAGTTGCCTGGTGAAACGTTGTTGTGATGCCTCGTGTAAGGGGGAGAAATGCGTACCATCCCGTTTCCGACTTTGATAAATGTCGGATTGTAGCCCATCACGATTGCGGTTTATCGTATCGCGACGTTGCTGCTCGCGTTGGTCGAGATCTAATGACTGTTAGCAGAATATGGAATCGGTGGGTTCAGGAGGGTAATACGGGACGCCGTTCTGGATCCCAACGGCCTCGTATCAGTAGCAGTCGAGATGACAGGCATCTTATCCGCATGGCTGTAACGGATCGTGCATCCACGCTCGATCTCTGAGTCAACAGATGGGGACGTTTGCAAGACAACAACCATCTGCACGAACAGCTCGACGACGTTTGCAGCAGCATGGACTATCAGCTCGGAGACCATGGCTGCGGTTACCCTTGACGCTGCATCACAGACAGGAGCGCCTGCGATGGTGTACTCAACGACAAACCTGGGTGCACGAATGGCAAAACGTAATTTTTTCGGATGAATCCAGGTTCTGTTTACAGCATCACAATGGTCGCATCCGTGTTTGGCGACATGCCGGTGAACGCACATTGGAAGAATGTATTCGTCATCACCATACTGGCGTATCACCAGGCGTGATGGTATGGGGTGCCATTGGTTACACATGTCGGTCACCTCTTGTTCGCATTGACGTCACTTTGAACAGTAGACGTTACATTTCAGATCTGTTACGACCCGTGCCTCTACCCTACATTCGATCCCTGCGAAACCCTACATTTCAGCAGGACAATTCACGACCGCATGTTACAAGTCCTACGCGTGCCTTCCTGCATACAGAAAATGTTCGACTGCTGACGTCACTTTGAACAGTGGACGTTACATTTCAGTTGTGTTACGACCCGTGCCTCTACCCTTCATTCGATCCCTGCGAAACCCTACATTTCAGCAGGATAATGCACGACCGCATGTTTCAAGTCCTACACGGGCCTACCTACATACAGAAAATGTTCGACTGCTGCCCTGGCCAGCACATTCTACAGATCTCTCACCGATTGAAACGTTTGGTCAATGGTGGCCGAGCAACTGGCTCGTTACAATACGCCAGTCACTACTCTTGATGAACTGTGGTATCGTGTTGAAGCTGCATGGGCAGCTGTACCTGTACACGCCATCCAAGCTCTGTTTGACTCAATGCCCAGGCGTATCAAGGCCGTTATTACGGCCAGAGGTGGTTGTTCTGGGCACTGATTTCTTAGGATATGTGCACCCAAATTGCGTGAGAATGTAATCACATGTCAGTTCTAGTATAATATATTTGTCCAATGAATACCCGTTTATCATCTGCAATTATAACGGCCAGTAGTGTGTTTCACATTAAGCACTGCTGGATGGCACATTTGTGCAATTCAGTGTAACTTTAATAAAGGTGAGGAGTATTTCACTTGGGGACTGAAGTACAAGCGGCACAATACAAGGCACTGCCTGTGCACTCCAACAGGCTGCAGGAACCAAACTGTCTGCAACTTATCTGCCATCAGTGCTCTGTGCAGTCTCCACTGTAATCTGTGTGATGCACTCCCAACTGGATGACCACTACACTGCCACATTGCTGCTAAGTGCTGAGCTGCTCAATGTCTTCGTCATTCCACTGTCCAGGTGAGCCACTCATTCTTTTGCCTCTAGCAAGATTCACAGTCCCACCAGTCGCTAGCACTTGGAAGCCGGTAGCTCTAGCTGCGCCCATTTTTGATGATCGAGGGCCCTCTTGTGCTCAGCGATAAAACTGCCTGCAGGTTGGGTGCTACCTGCTGAGAGGGCAGAGGAATTGCAGTAATAACTGTACAGTAGATAGGCTGGGGGCCGATGGTTAGGTGCTGGATGGCCAACTCTGGGTAAAGCAGTTGGATGGAATGGAATCATGAAGAGTAAAATGGGATATAAGTGCTGAGTTGATGAGGAGGTCTGGCCTGAAGAAGAGAGATTGTCAAGTGAGTATTGTGAGGTTTGGGGTAATAGAATATTATCCAGCTGTACTTGTAATTCGGATTCAGTAGAATGACACAATAGATGGTACACATGGGAGGGTGAGAGTTTTCTTAACCATGGGTAATGGTCACGAAAAATAACTTGCCCTATGTGCAGAAACGCATTCTCTTTATCAGCCCTGAACAAGTCCAACCATTAGTTGGTAAGGGGCGGCTGATTTGGTATTCGGTGGTCTGCTGATGTGTGTGCTTCTTCTGGTGGAGGCACTTATCTGAGTTGTTTATGTGCTGGTTTTCTTGTTCGGTACTCTTTTAAAAATGGTTTAAATGGCTCTGAGCACTATGGGACTTAACTTCTGAGGTCATCAGTCCCATAGAACTTGGAACTACTTAAACCTAACTAACCTAAGTACATCACACACATACATACCCGAGGCAGGATTCGAACCTGCGATCGTAGCGGTCGCGCGGTTCCATACTGAAGTACCTAGAACCGCTCGGTCACAGAGGTGGGCTACTCTAGTCAAATTGATTTTTTAAAAATTATTGGTCATGCTGGCGTAACCTGTTGTTAGGATGATTTACAGACTCGCTAGTTGTAGCTTAGAAGTCTGCTTTTGAGTAACCTTCAACTGTTGAAATGCACCTCCCCTACCACACAGCGGCCAGTCGTAATATAATCCCCACCACTACTCTTGTACCCTTCCCTATTATGCCATCTGCACAGATGGACTGAGTTATTCTGCACGCACTCTGTGTAGGTGGGAGATATAGTGGAACAGTTTATGAATGAAGCAAAGCTTACGTCGTTGTTTAGAAACCAGTGCGTGTTAACGTGCTATTCTGAAAATAAAAATTCCAGCCTGCCAGAACGTTGGTAATGCAAAGCGAGTGTGTGTATTCTAGAAATAGAGGGATCAGTTATCGCGTGTGACAGTTGGCACTTACAGACTGATGATTGATGAAAGGATTACCATTGTAGCGGCGGAAGATGGCACTTCTGATTCTGTATTGGCCAGTGCCATTTGGGTCTGTACTGACGTTGTCGAGCACACAGAACCTAGCGTGGATCAAGGTTGTAAGTCGTTTTTATCTGGTATATGGCCGGACATCATAGGCAAGGGAATGGTGCTTTATTTGTGCCTGCAAATTTCCAAAATGTGTAAGTGCTCATGAGGAAGACTGCAAGATCATGGGCAGCAGGCACTCTTGGAGGATTGTCGCTTTACAGTAACCAATTTCAAAGTCGATTCCTGTAAAAAATTTTGCAGTCACGTAACTCAGTAACAAATGTGGATAAGCGAAGTGGAGACGAATGGGGTATCATTTTAGCCACGATACGAATCGAAAATGGGGGAGCCGGTCGGAGTGACCGTGCGGTTCTAGGCGCTACAGTCTGGAGCCGAGCGACCGCTACAGTCGCAGGTTCGAATCCTGCCTCGGGCATGGAGATGTGTGTGATGTCCTTAGGTTAGTTAGGTTTAATTAGTTCTAAGTTCTAGGCGACTGATGACCTCAGAAGTTAAGTCGCATAGTGCTCAGAGCCATTTGACCCATTTTTTGAAAATGGGGGAATCCAGCGACATAAACGACCTTGAAAAAAGGCAGCTTTTTATGGCGCGGCGTCTGTGAATTGCATCCCGGAAACGGCGAATGTAATTAGATATCGTAAGCATCTACGGAAAGTGGTTACAGAGAAGTTAAGCCTCAAGTAGGAGATAAGGTGTTAGATGTCCACTTCTCGTCACAGTACGTGGATATTTGGGGCTTGCCAAGTAGACAGACGCGACCTTCCAACAGATCTGACGACAAGCGGACAGTACTGGAGCAGACACAAATGCTTTGGATGATGTTTGATGATGATGTCTGGTTTGTGGGGAGCTCAACTGCGCGGTCATCAGCGCCCGTACAAAGTCCCAATTCTTACACAGTCCATTTTTTTTCACAATCAAATCTAGACGCTGTAACAAATGTTGAAGATGATGATGATGAAATGATAAGGATAACACAAACACCTAGTCCCCAGGCAGAGAAACTCCCAACCCGCCCGGGAATTGTACACTGGACCCCATGATCCAGAGGCAGCAACGCAGGTGTTTTGGAGCACTCCGTTTAGCGCAGCGGCAGATGGTCCCTACATGCTCCTGTGGTGACCCAATGACGCCGTCAGTTAGGACTATTGTGCGCTAGGCCATGGTCGTGTATACATAAGCCGTCATCCAGGTGAATGCTCCATACCATGGATGCAGGCCAGTGGGGAAGTATTATACTAAACTTCCTAGGAATCTGTCAGTAATCGAAGGTACCATGACATCCGTGAACTACGTGAACATTATTGTGGACCAACTGCATCTCTCCATGCCTGATGTCTTCACCAATGACGTGACACATTCCAGAAGGATAACTGTCCGCATCACAAAATCAGAATGGTGTTACCATTGTTTGAGGAGCATTACAGTACACTCATATGGACGTCTTGGCCCCAAAGTTCGCCTGATGATGTACACCTGACGATGGACCATGGATGCTTACCCTGAACCCACAAACAACCAGTCCTTAAGCTAAGGGATTTGCGTGACCTGTGCGTGAACATTTGGTGCCACATATCTCTGAAAACCTACCAAGGGCTTGTCGTATTCATGTTCTGCAGAACTGTTGCTGTATTTCATTCCAAAGACGGACCAAAATGCGTGCATATTCTGCCTGCTGCCTCAGTGGCTTTCACATCAGAGCATCATGACGTATTTTTATTATCACAACATCGCATTCAGAGCTCATTTGGAGACTGTTGTCCCAGTTGATAAGATGGTCGTTATCTTTTATTTCCACTGCCTCTCTGATGAGTGTATCTCAGAACCTCTCTGTGCGACACAGCACATTTATCTGTTGAACAACTGACATTTGGCCTTCGTCTATGCTACTCTTTGCCACTTCAGGCTACAGGCACCTGGCGTCTACAGTGTTAGCATGCAATACATCGGCCAGACACCGTTAGGCATCTCGCAGTGCTGTTCAGAAGATGTGAGGAGCGTTCACCTTGGCCAAATCGACAAGTCTGAAGTGGCAGAGCACAGCAAGGCCACGTATTTGTTTTTAAACAGTCAAAGGTGCTGTCGCGTGCAAACAGGTTCGGCGATTCGGTTAGCAAAGAGGAAGTGGGTATAAGAGTCCACAATAATCTAATAAATCTGGACAGCAGTTTCCAACTGAGCTCTGCATGGGATGTGGCAATGGTAAAAATATGTCAAGAACGCTCTGACGAGAAACTGGAGGACGCATTGGGTGGGATAGATGGACAGCACTAGAACTTGACATGAGACCTCCCCCCCCCCCCCCCCCCACCCCCCTCGCTGGAGGCCGCCGCCATCACCAGCTGTGAAATCTCTTCCGGAGTCACGCAGTTGGGCAATCCCACTGGGCGTTCGGCAGAAGAGTTTTAAAATAAAGAACCGATCGTGAACCCGACAGTTCGTTTGAAAATGATGAGCAAGAAACTCATCAAATTGCTTACATCTCGACTCGGCTGATAACACAAGAAGGCTTCGTTAGTATCCGAGTAGTTGTTTCTTTTCATTGGTGTAGCGTCATCTATTGAGCGAGATGGCGCAGTTGTTAGCACACTGGACACACATTTGGGAGGATTATGGTGCAAATCCCCATCCGGCTGTCCACATTTAGATTTTCGGTGATTTCCCTAAAGCGCCTGAGGCAAATGTCAGGATGATACTCTTGAATGAGCACGGCCAACTTCCTTTCTCACCCTTGAAACATTCCAAGTTTGTGCTCAATCTCTTTTGACCTTGATGTCGATGGGACAATAAACCCTAATATTCTTTCCTTCTTTCATAACTGTATAAAACGTTTGATTTCAAATAATCTTTTCAGGCATTCAATAAAACTTGATAAATGTTTCAAATGAAGCTATTCAGATAGCGCAGCTATTTTTTCACTCCACTGATCCAATATTTTTTTCACACTTTTCAACAACGCAAATTCACAACTGATGTTGCTGTCAATGTTATAGAGTCTTCCGAAAGCTACCAGAGAGACTACATTTTGGTTCCCGATACGACATAAAGACTGAAAATTACAGAGGTTAAACACATACAGTTTTTTGTTTTATCAGCACGATTAAGGTAATGATGGTCACGGGAAATGAGAATGAAACGGCAGTATGTTAGCGCGGTTACTGGTCGTCGGCCAAATGTGTCGCTCTGACCGGCACAGCTGATGGTCCATTTCCAAGGAAGTAAACGTGGCCGTGTTGCTCTGAGCCCCACTCGTTCAGTATGTAACTTAAAAAATAAACATTTTGTTAATTATTTGACAAATCATAATTAGTAAAAACTCATTATTTATTTTTTAAAAAGACGTACACTACTGGCCATTAAAATTGCTACACCACGACGATGACGTGCTACAGACGGGAAATTTAACCGACAGGAAGAAGATGCTGTGATATGCAAACGATTAGCTTTTCAGAGCATTCACACAAGGCTGGCGCCGGTGGCGACACCTACAACGTGCTGACATGAGGAACGTATCCAACCAATTTCTCATACACAAACAGCAGTTGACCGGCGTTGCCTGGTGAAACGTTGTTGTGATGCCTTGTGTAAGGAGGAGAAATGCGTACCATCACGTTTCCGACTTTGATAAAGGTCGGATTGTAGCCTATCGCGATTGCGGTTTATCGTATCGCGACGTTGCTGCTCGCGTTGGACGAGATCCAGTGACTGTTAGCAGAATATGGAATCGGTGGGTTCAGGAGGGTAATACGGAACGCCGTTCTGGATCCCAACGGCCTCGTATCACTAGCAGTCGAGATGACAGGCATCGTATCCGCATGGCTGTAACGGATCGTGCAGCCACGTCTCGATCCCTGAGTCAACAGATGGGGACGTTTACAAGACAACAACCATCTGCACGAACAGTTCGACGACGTTTGCAGCAGCATGGACTATCAGCTCGGAGACCATGGCTGCGGTTACCCTTGACGCTGCATCACAGACAGGAGCGCCTGCGATTGTGTACTCAACGCCGAACCTGGGTGCACGAATGGCAAAACGTCATTTTTTCGGATGAATCCAGGTTCTGTTTACAGCATCATGATGGTCGCATCCGTGTTTGGCGACATCGCGGTGAACGCTCATTGGAAGCCTGTATTCGTCATCGCCATACTGGAGTATCACCTGGCGTGATGGTATGGGGTGCCATTGGTTACACGTCTCGGTCACCTCTTGTTCGCATTGACTGCACTTTGAACAGTGGACGTTACATTTCAGATGTGTTACGACCCGTGGCTCTACCCTTTATTAGATCCTTGCGAAACCCTACATTTCAGCAGAATAATGCACGACCGCATGTTGCAGGTCCTGCCCAGGCCTTTCTGGGTACAGAAAATGTTCGACTGCTGCCCTGGCCACCACATTCTCCAGATCTCTCACCAACTGAAAACTTCTGGTCGATAGTGGCCGAGCAACTGGCTCGTCACAATACGCCAGTCACTACTCTTGATGAACTGTGGTATCGTGTTGAAGCTGCATGGGCAGCTGTACCTGTACACGCCATCCAAGCTCTGTTTGACTCAATGCCTGGGCGTATCAAGGCCGTTGTTACGGCCAAATGGCTCTGAGCACTATGGGACTCAACTGCTTAGGTCATTAGTCCCCTAGAACTTAGAACTAGTTAAACCTAACTAACCTAAGGACATCACAAACATCCATGCCCGAGGCAGGATTCGAACCTGCGACCGTAGCGGTCTTGCGGTTCCAGACTGCAGCGCCTTTAACCGCACGGCCACTTCGGCCGGCATTACGGCCAGAGGTGGTTGTTCTGGGTACTGATTTCTCAGGATCTATGCACCCAAATTGCGTGAAAATGAGTTCTAGTATAATATTTTTGTCCAATGAATACCCGTTTATCATCTGGATTTCTTCTTGGTGTAGCAATTTTAATGGCCAGTAGTGTATTTATCTAATGTTTCTGAGGTGGAAAGACAGCAATGTGATTGTAAATTCTTTTACATTACAAATTAGCGGGGAAAGTCGTGCTGCCGGCGCTGCTTGAGACTGGAGAAGGCGGAGAAGGAGCGGGAGAACAGCTGTCGCAGCCGGCGCAGTTGCGATCGCTCCACCTGCTGTGCGAGGAGAGCTCGCCAGCGTTCCAAGTCTCCGTGTTCGACGGCGGACCCACCTTGCGTTCCCTGTGATCCACCTTGCATTCCCTGTCCAACGTCAGATGATGGGCGGAAGAGTAGGCCTCGCAGAAGGCGGAGCTGCGATCGCTCCACATGCTGTGCGTGGAGAGCTCGCCAGCGGTCCAAATCTCCGTGCTCGACGGCGGACCCACCTTGCGTTCCCTGCGCGTCATCGGACGAGGAGCGGAAGAGCAGCCCTCGTGGCCGGCGCAGTTGCGACCGCTCCACCTGCTGTGCGTGGAGAGCTCGAAGGCGAAACACCTCTCCGTGCCCGGCAGCGGACCCGCTGCGGCGGAAGACGCCAGTTCGGCCCTGTTCTCCCTGCCCACCTTGCACGCCGTGCCCCGCGCTGCAGCCCACGGCGCCCGACCCACCTTGTGCACCCAAGACGCCGCTGCCGCCGTGCGAGGCCGACGGAGTGGAGGTGCTGTGCCCGGCTGCAGACCGCTGTTGGTGCTCCTGCGGTCGGCGGCGTGGACGCTCCGCCACCAGTTCGGACAGGGCCAGCAAGGCTTCTAGCTTCGTGCCCTGCCCCGCTGCCAAGCCTCGATGCTGTCGCACCGACCTACCCATTGGGAAACCCTGCAGGAGATGCGGTATAATCATCATCTACCCTTTCTTGTGTAATGCCTGTGTAGTTGTAGACAGCGTGGAACATTCCTTTTGTAAGATTTAAAACTTTCCCGGCGTAAATATTGTTCCATTAAATTTCGGGCGAACTGCCGGATTTTACAACTTCCTGCCACAATATTTCGGCGCAGAGTCTTCTGGTCATCTTGAGGTTTGGGTTGGGTTGTTTTGGGGAAGGAGACCAGACAGTGAGGTCATTGGTCTCATCGGATTAGGGAAGGATGGGGAAGGAAGTCGGCCGTGCCCTTTCAAAGGAACCATCCCGGCATTTGCCTGGAGCGATTTAGGGAAATCACGGAAAACCTAAATCAGGATGTACGGATGCGGGATTGAACCGTCGTCTTCCCGAATGCGAGTCCAGTGTCTAACCACTGCGCCACCTCGCTCGGTTTCGTCTTGAGGTGATACTGGCGAAAACTCCCTGACTCTGGTATTTAAGGCCCCTCCGGCACATTTGTGGTGGCATCTACCCATACGTAACTTCGGGTACGCTCCTGCGTTCACCCACGTCTCGTCCAAATAGTAAATGGGTCTGCCTTCATCTCTCAACCGTTTAATGGTTCGACGATAACGCCGCCTCCATAAAATGATGTCATCCCTGTCTATTAGCATGCTATCGCACCCACGCCGGACATATTTGAAATTCATTTCTCTCAATAACTTATAAAATGTAGTTCTCCGAAAATTGCTCAGATCTGCATCTTCGTCCACGACTGTAAGCACTTTGTCAATTGTTGGCAATTCGTTACGAAAAAAAAAATTCTTGTACTTTCCTTCGTATCCCATTTCTATCGAAGTCATCAACACTTCCAGAAAGTTTCTGTCGTAATTTTGCTTTCTTGAGAGACTTCAAAGAGTGTGTGACCTTGTACTCACTTATCACACGATACACTGATGAACGTCCAACACCTGTAGCTGCAGAAGTTTTTGAAACAATGCCACTCATCGACTGCTCTGGATGTAACAGTTCCGTTTTATACACATTAAGCACCATGTACTTCTCAGAAGGACTTAAAGATTTCTTCTTTGCTCGCTTCTTTGGTGGACTCAGAACTGACACGTAGACCTCGCTCGCTGAATCCGTGGATGACATAATGAGGACAGCCGTATGTGTTGCTAATGAAATAAGTGAATATATAAAATAAGAAAGCATGCGCACATAAACAGTGAATGCTCAGCGTGACTACAAACATATATACTTACTCTAATAATCAACAACTAGTCTTTCAAGCGTCTTTACAGATGAACTTAAGATATCCTAAAATAGCCGCTGCACAACACCCACTAACGAGCTCACACCTGAAACTGAGCCGGCCACACTGACTGAGCGCCGCGCCTGCGAACCGCACAATGCATCGCTCATAAAGGACAAACGGTTGCACCCATCGCATTCGAACAAACTACAAAATTAAATTCAAACCTTTCTGAAACTTTTCTCGCTTACACCCCCACAAAAAAATTTAAAGGGGAAAAGTTTGTCGCTTACTATATTTCGGATGATGATTTGGTAAAAGTTGTGCATCAGACGTGAGATTTTAATTTATTACTTCACTATTACGAACTCTATTGGGCAGAAAGCTTGCAGACGTCATCAACATATACTACTGAAGGCAATTATAAAATTATTTTGCTGTGCGACACACAGTTTAGGAGATATGGCGTGATAAATATAGAGTAACGCAAAAAACAACTTTTCCTGAGAGCTTAAATATTTCTCTTTTTCAGTGACAATAAATTTTAATGTAATGTAAAAAAAAAAGGAGTCGGAAGGTAGTTCTCGGATCACTTTATCATGTTCAGGTGCCAAATTATAAAAAACACGACTTTCATTTTTTAATTTCTGACGCCCCTGCCTTGTACACCCCTCGACTGCAGCGCTGTGGTCACGCGCCTTGCCGTGTTTACAGTACGTCTCTTGTTTCGGTGAATGGAGTTATAAGTCGTCTTTGACAGATCCCAACAGCGACGAAATTTTTGCAGGAGAGCGGAAGATTGCTTTCACTTAATATTTTCTTAGTATTCTGCCTATTTACGATGAAATATTACCAATATATGGTAAATAGGCAGTCGTTTTAAAAGCCACTTCCTCTTCTTTGTTCCATTGTTTACATGTGTGCAGCGCTCTCTTCACTTGCTGGAACGAGTACCCATTCTTCAGAAATACAGTCTGCAGGTGCTCCAGTTCCGTTTGCAAACTGACACCGCATGTGCCGGAGGGGCCTTAAATACCAGAGCTCAGGGAGTTTTCGCCAGTATCACCTGAAGATGGCCAGAAGACTCTGCGCCTAAATATTGTGGCAGGAAGTTGCAAACATCCGGCAGTTCGCCCGAAATTTTGTGGAACAACATTCCTTTTATCCATCTTCGGACAATCCATGGTATCATACGAAGTCTCACTGTTGCAGCAAGGATTCCTTTTAGTTCACAAGAAGAGTCTCCAGAGTTGCACAGACTGCCTACACTGAGGTGACAGAAGTCATGGGATAGCGGTATGCACATCTACAAATGGCACTAGTGTCGGGTACACAAGGTGTAAATGTGCAATGCGTTGGCGGAGACGTCATGTGTGCTCTGGGGATTGATGTGAAAAGGTTTCCGACATAATTATGTTCACACGAAGGGAGTAGCAGACTTCGATCGCGGAATGGTAGTCGGAGCTAGGCGTATGGGGCATTCCACTTCCGAAATCGTCGTTGTTGTGGTATTCAGTTCAGAGAATGGTTTGATGCAGCTCTCCATGCTACTCTATCCTCTGCAAGCTTCTTCATCTCCCAGTACCTACTGCAACCTACATCCTTCTCAATCTGTTTAGTGTATTCATCTCTTGGTCTCCCTCTACGATATTTACCCTCCACGCTGCCCTCCAATACTAAATTGGTGATCCCTTGACGCCTCAGAATATGCCCTACCAACATATCCCTTCTTCTAGTCAAGTCGTGCCACAAATTTCTATTCTCTCCAATTCTATCCAATTATTCTCTCCAATTCTATCCAATACCTCCCCATTAGTTATGTGATCTGCCCATCTAACCTTCAGCATTCTTCTGTAGCACCCCATTTCGAAAGTTTCTATTCTCTTCTTGTCTGAACTATTTATCGTCCACGTTTCACTTCCATACATGGCTACACTCCATACAAAACTTTCAGAAACGACTTCCTGACACTTAAATCTATACTCGATGTTAACAAATTTCTCTTCTTCAGAAACGCTTTCCTTGCCATTTCCAGTCTACATATCCTCTCTACTTCGACCATCATCAGTTAGGAAATACAATATTCCGAGATCCACAGTGTCAAGAGTGTGTCGAGAATACCAAATTTCAGGCATTACCTCTCACCATGGACAACGCAGTGGGCGAAGGCCTTCACTTAACGACCAACGGCAGCGGCGTTTGCGTAGAGTTCTCAATGCTAACAGACAAGCAAAAACGCCTGGAATAACCGCAGAAATCAATATGGGACGTACGACGAACGTACTCGTTAGAACAGTGCAGCGAAATTTGAAGTTGATGGGGTGTGGCAGCAAACGACTGACAGAGTGCCTTTGCTAACAGCACGACATCGCCTACAACGCCTCTCCTGGGATAGTGATCATATCGGTTGGAGCCTAGACAACTGGAAAACCGTGCCCTGGTTCAAAATGTTTCAAATGGCTCCGAGCACTATGGGACTTAACATCGGAGGTCTTCAGTCCCATAGAACTTAGAACTACTTAAACCTAACTAACCTAAGGACATTACACACATCCATGCCCGAGGCAGGTTTCGAATCTGCGACCGTTGCAGACACACGGTTCCAGACTGAAGCGTCTAGAATTGCTCGGCAACTCTGGCCGGCACCGTGCCCTGGTCAGATGAGTCCCGATTTCAGTCGGTGAGAGCTGATGGTAGGGTTTAAGTGCAGTGCATACCCCTCGAAGCCATGGACCTAAGTTGTCAACAAGGCACTGTGCAAGGTGGTGGTGGCGGCTCCATAATGGTGTGGGCCGTGTTAATGTGGACTGGACCGTGTCTTTGGTCCATCTGAACGGATCATTGACTGGAAATGATTGTTTGGCTTCTTGGAATCATTTGCAGCCATTTATGGCCTTCATATCCCCAAACAACTAGGGCCACAATTGTTCGCGATTGTTTTGAAGAACGTTCTGAACCATTTGAGTGAATGATTTGGCTACCCAGATCGCCTCACATGAACCCGATCGAACATTTATGTCACATAATCGACAAATCAATTCGTGTACGAAATCCTGCACTGGCAACACGTTCGAAATTATATGCGGCTGTAGAGGCAGCATGGCTTGGTATTTCTGCAGGGGTCTTCCAGCGACTTGTTCAGTCCATGCCACGTCGAGTTGCCGCACTACGCTGGGCAAAGTGAGGTCCGACGTTATATTGAAGAGGTACCCCATGACTTTTGTCACCTCAGTGTAAACTAGCTACACGCACCTTGGTGCTACATGTTGCACGGAACAATAGGCAACCCCGTGTCCATGCGTGAGAGTGCACTCTTGAACTGAAAGAAGCATACTACTGAGATGCTCAAACAGTTAAGTTCGCCTAATTATGCTCTTCGTATAACTGATAGACTGGGAAAAAACGAAGTAACTCCCTGACAAATTTAGCATATTTCCACTTAATAATGTCTTATGGTATAGTTTCTTGAGTAACTCATCACTTAGAAAGAAAGTATTGTGTTGTTCACGTGTGGTAGACACTTACGCAGCTCTTCATGGAGTTATGCATTTTAACTGTACCGTTACTATATATATATATATATATATATATATATATATATATATATATATGTTAACGGTACTGCACGTGAACAACACAATACTTTCTTTCATCACAATTTCAAAGGAACAGTGATGTTCATTCCTACACAATAGAGGTATAATAACCATTCCATTATTAAAGCTGTCAGTGGCTCAGACAGATGTTCAATATGCGGCAACGAAAATTTATGATCATTTTATCAAATACATAAAATGACTGACGTGTAGCAAAGCAAATTTTCAATCTAATCCAGAATCATATCTTCTGGACAACTGCTATCCATGGACAAATTTTTCTGTAAAAACTGGAAGCCTGTAAAATAAAAATTGGCCAAGTGCGAGTAGGACTTGAGCACTTAGGGTTCCGTATAAATTTAATTATATGTGTATATATAGTGTATATAGTTCACCCATCATGGGAATCGAGAATCTAACCGATTTTTACCTTTTATCGACATCGACACTGGCATGATACTGATCCCGGGAATTCCAAGACTCGCACAGACGTACAAAAAGAAGCGTGCAGTGGACATCAGTTTATATACACTACTGGCCATTAAAATTGCTACACCACGAAGATGTGCTACAGACGCGAAATTTAACCGACAGCAAGAAGATGCTGTGATATGCAAATGATTAGATTTTCAGAGCATTCACACAAGGTTGGCGCCGGTGGCGACACCTACAATGTGCTGACATGAGGAAAGTTTCCAACTGATTTCTCATACGCAAACAGTAGTTGGCCAGAGTTGCCTGGTGAAACGTTGTTGTGATGCCTCGTGTAAGGAGGAGAAATGCGTACCACCAAAATCGGTGGGTTCAGGAGGGTAATACGGAACGCCGTGCTGGATCCCAACGGCCTCGTATCACTAGCAGTCGAGATGACAGACATCTTGTCTGCATGGCTGTAAGGGATCGTGCAGCCACGTCTCGGTCCCTGAGTCAGCAGATGGGGACGTTTGCAAGACAACAACCATCTGCACGAACAGTTCGACGACGTTTGCAGCAGCATGGACTATGAGCTCGGAGACCATGGCTGCGGTTACCCTTGACGCTGCATCACAGACAGGAGCGCCTGCGATGGTGTAGTCAACGACGAACCTGGTTGCACGAATGGCAAAACGTCATTTTTTCGGATGAATCTAGGTTCTGTTTACTGCATCATGATGGTTGCATCCGTGTTTGGCGACATCGCGGTGATCGCACATTGGAAGCGTGTATTCGTCATCGCCATACTGGCGTATCACCCAGCGTGATGGCATGGGGTGCCATTGGTTACTCGTCTCGGTCACCTCTTGTTCGCATTGACGGCACTTTGAACAATGGACGTTACATTTCAGATGTGTTGCGACCCGTGGCTCTACGCTTCATTCGATCCCTGCGAAACCCTACATTTCAGCAGAATAATGCACGACCGCATGTTGCAGGTCCTGTATGGGCCTTACTGGATACAGAAAATGTTCGACTGCTGCCCTGGCCAACACATTCTCCAGATCTCTCACCAATTGAAAACGTCTGGTCAATGGTGATCGAGCAACTGGCTTGTCACAATATGCCAGTCACTACTCTTGATGAACTGTGTTATCGTGTTGAAGCTGCATGGGCAGCTGTACCTGTACACGCCATCCAAGCTCTGTTTGACTCAATGCCCAGGCGTATCGACGCCGTTATTACGGCCAGAGGTGGTTTCTCTGGGTACTGATTTCTCAGGATCTATGCACCCAAATTGCGTGAAAATGTAATCACATGTCAGTTCTAGTATAATATATTTGTCCAATGAATACCCGTTTATCCATCTGCATTTCTTCTTGGTGTAGCAATTTTAATGGTAAGTAGTGTATGTAGAGAGATAAGACTTAAAACTGTGTGCCGGAGCGAGACTCGAACTCGGGACCGTTGCCTTTCGCGGGCAAGTGCTCTACCAACTGAGTTACCTAAGCACGACTGACGACCCCTCCTCACAGCTTTAATTCCGTCAGTGCCTCATCTCCTACCTTCCAAACTTCACAGAAGCTCTTCTGCGAACCTGCAGAACATAGTTTTTATCTGCCATTAAGTTTCATATCAGCGCACACTCCGCTGCAGTGTGAAAATCTCATTCTGGAGATAAGACTTAATAAAACGTTTTTATTTGATTACTAAACTGCGATTACAACTTACATTTTATGTGTGCATGCACTAATGTTCGTCTGTTATGATTTTGACAGATGATGAATGCAGTCTATATTCAAATGGCAAAAAAAGGTATTTTTTATGAGGTATAATTACAATTTAACAAGTTTCAGATTTTTTACTTTACTTGTACTTTGAAACCTTGCTTCTTGCCAAATTTCATGATTGTAGGTGAACGGGATGTACCCTCAATTTTAACTTGATAAGCCAGACAGAGAAAAAATGGTATAACAGACGGACAGACAAACAGATAGACGGATAAAAAAATGACCAAAAATATTTTTTGTGGTTTATAATGACGAATTAACCATTTTCAAATTTTTTCCCCTTACTTGTACTGTGAAACATTGCTTCTTGTCAAATTTCATTATTTTAGTTCAACGGGAAGCACGCCTTATAGCCGTCTCTTTTGACTGTATTGACTTATAAGCTTAAACTTTTTACACCACCAATGGACCGTAAACCTTAATATGGTACATAAATTTGAACTTGATACGTCTACCCGTTATTGAGAAAAATGATTCTTATCCGTCTGATAGACAACTAGACAGGCAGGCAGGCGAACAACAAATAAATCCTATGATGGTTTCGTTTTTACAGATTGAAGCACGGACCTTAAAAAACTCGTTTGTAAGTTTAAGTGCTTGAGTAGGACTAAACAAATACGTTCATTAATGTTAACACTAATACTTCTACATCTATATGGATACACTGAAAAAATCACAGTTAAGGTCTGGCAGAGAGTTCATCGAATCACCTTCACAATTCTCTATTATTCAAATCTCGTGTAGCGCGCCGAAAGAACGAACACCTATATCTTTCCGTACGAGCTCTTATTTCCCTTATTTTATCAAGGTGATCGTTTCTCCCTATATTGGTCGGTGGGCAAAAATATTTTCGCATTCGTTGGAGAAAGTCGGTTATTGGAAATTCGTGAGAAGATTCCGCCGCAACGAAAAACACCCTTGTTTTAATGATGTCCATCCCAAATCCTGTATCATTTCAGTGACGCTCTCTCCCCTATTTCGCGATAATACAAAACGTGCTGCCCTTCTTTGAACTTTTTTCAATGTACTCTGTCTATCCAATCTGGTAAGGATCCCGCACCGCGCAGCAGTATTCTAAAAGAGGACGGACAAGCGAAATGTAGGCAGTCTCCTTAGTAGATCTGTTACATTTTCTAAGTCTCCTGCCAATAAAACGCAGTCTTTGGTTAGCCTTCCCCATAACATTTTCTATGTGTTCCTTCCAGTTTAAGTTGTTCGTAATTGTAATTACTAGGTATTTAGTTGAATTTAGGGTCTTAGTGTAAGCGAAGTTTAACGGATTCCTTTTAGCACTCAATGTGGATGGACCTCACACTTTTCGTTATTTATGATCAGTTGCCAGTTTTAGTACCATACAGATTTTCTAAATCGTCTCGCAATTTGTTTTGATCTTCTGATGATTTTATTAGTCGATAAACGACAGCGTCAACAGCAAACAAGCTAAGACGGCTGATTGTCTCCCAAATGTCTTTATAGATAAAGAACGGCAAAGGGCCTATAACACTACCTTGGGGAACTGCAGAAATCTCTTCTGTTTTACTCGATGACTTTCCGTCCATTACTACCTCTCTGACAGGAAATCACGAATCCAGTCACATAACTGAGACGATATCCGTAAGTACGTAATTTCACTACAAGCCGCTTGTTTGGTACAGTGTCGAAAGCCTTCCGGAAATCCAGAAATACGGTATCAATCTGAAATCCCTTGTCAATAGCAATCAACGGTTCATGTGAGTAAAGAGCTAGTTGTGTTTCACAAGAACGGTGTTTTCTAAATTAGTATGGACTGTGTGTGAATAGACCGTTTTCTTCGAGGTAATTCGTAATGTTCGAATACAATATATGTTCCAAAATCCTGCAGCATATCGACGTTAATGATATGCGCCTGTAATTTAGTGGATTACTCCTACCACCTTTCTTGAATATTGGTGTAACCTGTGCAACTTTCCCGTCTTTGGGTGTCTTTGGGTATGGATCTTTCGTCGAGCGAGCAGTTGTATATGATTGTTAAGGATGGAGCTATTGCGTCAGCATACTATGAAGGGAACCCAATTGGTATACAGTCTGCACCAGAAGACTTGCTTTTATCAAGCGATATAAGTTGCTTCACTTTTCCGAGAATAACATGTACACTTCCTGTAAACTGACTCGTCTACATCATTTTGATAAAATAATCGTTCAAAATACCAATGAAACTCGCAAGTAAATAGCTACGTTATTACACGAATGATGCCTATAGAAGTCGAAGTGTTCACTTGCAAGCGCGCTTTCAAGCGGCGAAGTCGGCTGTGCACACCATATTTCCGGCGGGTGCTGACAAAATATTTCGAGAAGAAAGAAAGCACAGTATGCTGACTTGGTGCACGGGACACGTGACTATTTTAATTGAACTGTATGAACAGAAGCGATCTCCTTCTGATAGCAGAAGTAAAGATTATGTAGCAGAAGCAAACGTGAGACGGAATTAAATGAAATTTGTCATATGTTAAACGAATAGAAGCGAGAATAACAGCGGAGGAAATTAAATGGAAAAGGAAACCTCAGCATTAACTGTACATACGAGAAAAACATTCTTTCAAGACCTCAAAGAGAAGTGGTGCCGGTAGTGCAGATGATTCGTACCAAAAGAGTGGATTTTTGACATCGTTTTCTGGATACGTGATATAGAGCCAAGATGGGAGTCCTGAATAAACACAATTATGTGTATTGGAAAAAACTATATGCAGTTAAAAAATTTGGTATATTCTTGTGTTCAATTATACGTCCTCAAAATAAGTTCATTTCGAAGAAACTGTAAGTTTTTCCTCTTATCCTGGCACCTCGTTTATTTCTTTCACTTACACTGTGGTGACAAAAATCATCGGATACCTCCTAATATCGTGTCGGCCCTGCTTTCCAGCGTAGGGCAGCAATTCGATGTGTCATTGGTTCAACAAGGCATTAAAGTCACCTGCAGAAATACTGACCGAGGCTGCCTCTGTAGCTGGTCATAATTCGGAAGTTTTGTAGGTGCAGGATTTTGTGCACAAACTGACCTCTCGGTTATGTCCCATAAACGTTCGATGGCATTCACTGTCCAGAATGTTCTTCAAAGCACTCGCGAACAGCTCTGGTCTGGTAACGCGACGCTTTGTCATCCATAAAAATTCCATCGTTGTTTTGAAGTATGATGGAAGAAAATGGTCTCCAACTTCCCGAACATAGCTATTTCCAATCAATGATGAGTTCAGTTGGGCCAGAGGACCCAGTCCATTCCATGTAAACACAGCCCACACCATTATGGAGCCACCAACAGCTCACACAGTGCCGTGCTGACAACCTGGAACCATTACTTCGTGGGATCTAAGCTACACTCGAACCCTAACGTCAGCTGTTGCCAACTGAAATCGGGACTCATCCTACCAGGCTACGGTCTTCCATTCATCCAGGTACCAACCGACATGGTCTTGATCCCAGGAGATGCTGCAGGCGATGTCGTGCTGTTAGCAAAGGCAATCGCGTCGGTCTTCTGCTGCCATGGCCCATTAACCCCAATTTCGCCGCATTGTCCTAAGGGGCACGTTCGTCGTACGTCCCACATTGATTTCAGCGGTTATGTCACCTAGTATTGGTTGTTTGTTAGCATTGACAACTCTTCGCAAACGCCGCTGCTCTCGGTCGTTGCAGTCGACCACAGTGTTGTCTGTGGTGGAAGATAATACCTGAAATCGATGTTCTCGGCACACTCTTGACACTGTGGATCTCGGAATGTTGAATGCTCTACCGATTTCCGAAATGGAATGTCCCATGCGTCTAACTCCATCTACCATTTTGCGTTGAAAGTTCGTTAGCCCCCGTTGTGCGGCCATGATGACAAACCTTTTTTCATGAACCACCTGAGTACAAATGACAGCTTTGCTTTTATTTCTTTCTTTATTGTACTTCAATTCCCCATCCTGTGTGGGCTGGCAGCAGCATATGCGTTGCTCTTCAGGCAAAAGACAATAATGATACAACAGAAGACATTTAAAATTACAAAGGAGGAAATATGGCTGAAAAAAATATAAAAAAGGGGGAACATAATGGAAGAGAACAGACGAAAAGGGGGCGACTAGTAAAATTGAGATAAAAACTTTAAAAAAGTATTGTGAACAAAAAAGCCTCACACTGGGACAATTAAAAGAATACAAGGTGAAGTATGGCTGCAGCATAAAAGTATCGATGGACGGCATAGCACATAACAATCACTGACAGTAACACTACGTACAAGTCCAGCACACAATTAAAATCACAGCTCTTGATGCATAGTAGAGCAGCACCAAACACAACACTGGCATAGCATACTGACGACGATGAGCAAAACACAGGATCTGTCAGGGGCATGGAGGTGAGGGAGAAAGGAAGATGGGAGGGAGGGGGGGAGAGGGGCAGGGGCGCATCGAAGAGGGATGGGGAGGGAAGGACGTGGGAGGGACACAGTTGAGGAGGTGGTGCAGGGACTCGGGGGGGGGGGGGGGGGAAGGAGGAAAATAGGAAAATCCTCTCTGGGAGAAGGAGGGGAGAGGAAAAGTGGGGCCCTGGGGAGGGGAGGGACCATGGCCAGGTTACAGTTGGAAGGAAGGGTAGATGTCACGGCGAAGTTCAGCATCTGGGAGGGGGAGGTGCTGGAAATTGCTCTGCTGAAGGAGATGGAGGGTGTGGAGGTGGAGAGAGGGAGGAATACAGCAGTAGAGGTGCAGCATTGGCCAGGGGGTGTGAGGAAGGAGGAAACCAGGAGATGGAGGGGATCAAGCCTGTGGACAGTGTAAAGGATGCAAAGTTGTTGGAGCAAAAAGGAGGAGGTGAGGGAAGGGGATGAGGGTGTACAGGAACCATGTGGAGGAAGGAAGGTGGATATGGAAGGCAAGGAGGAGCGCATAGTGTTCAGGGATTTGGAGGACCTTGTAAAAGCGGGTGGGTGTGGAGATCCAGTCAGTGGTTCAAAAAATGGCTCTGAGCACTTTGGGACTTAACTTCTGAGGTCATCAGTCCCCTAGAACTTAGGACTACTTAAACCTAACTAACCTAAGGACATCACACACATCTATGCCTGAGGCAGGATTCGAACCTGCAACCGTAGCGGTCGTGCAGTTCCTGACTCTAGCGCCTAGAACCGCTCGGCCACCTTGGCTGGCTCCAGCCAATGCTGGCATAACAGAGGATAGGACAGATGAGGGATTTGTAGGTGTGGGGGATGGTGGAAGGATGTAATCCCCATGTCTGGCCAGACAGGAATTTCAGCAGGTGGGAATGGGATTTCTGCTGGATGGTCAGGAGGTGAGGGGTCCAGGTGAGGTGATGGTCGAGGGTGAGGCTAAGGTATCTCAGGGGGGAGGTGAGCTGGATGGGACGACCATAAAGGGTGAGGTAGAAGTCATAGAGACGGAAGGAGCGGGTGGTGTGGCACAGGTCCACCAATGCACTGGCCTTTTATACCTTGCATACGCAATACTACCGCCATCTGTATATGTGCATGTCACTATCCCATGACTCCTGTGACCTCAGTGTGTAATGACTGTTTTCTTTTCTTATCGCTATATAGTAACACAGCCGATGCAGAGAAACCATGAATGTCTAATTTTCTTTTTACACTGAACACTCTGCACGTGCAGTACTAGGATACGCTTAGTGGTGTGTCTAACAACACGGGACTTTTGCTATTCGCTTTAATGCAAGCTTAGTTTTTTATTTTAAGGAACATGTAGATGGGCACTTACTTTCACTAATGTGTGGCGCTCGACACAAATTACCCGAGGTATTGCTCGACTCGTGTGCAGAAACGTTTAATGGCGGACCCACATTAATGCCCTGCATTGATACACTATCTTATTTTGTCTGAATAAGGGTCAATAGCCTTTCTTTGGTCCGCGGCACAGGGTTGAACTACTTACTACTGCAAAGGTGATAACTGAAGCCGTGTACAGCAGGAGTTTTACAGAAATAAGAAAGCCCCATAATTGCAGGTGCTAGCCAAGCCTGCAGGTTCCGCCGCTATACCTGGCCACAGACTCTGTCTTTGAAATGTCCTCAATACATGTCAGTCATGGTCAGACCAGTATTCTGTGTAGTGCTGAGTTCATTATGTCGGAGCTAAGTGAATTCTGACGCAGGAAAATTGTTGGTGTTCGTATGGTGGGAGCTTCTGCAACCAAGGTAGCCGAAGTGTTTGGTATTTCAAAAGGCCACCACATCGAAGATTTGTACCGCATACAGGGAAAGTGGAAAAACATCATCCGCTAAGTCACAACGCATACGGAAGTGTATGTTGAGTTACTATAGTAGACGGTCATTGAAAATCATTGCGACGAAAAATAAAAGGAAGACAGCTGCAAAAGTCGCTGCATAACTGAATCTCACTCTTGCTAACACTGTCAGCACCAAAGCGCGAAGGATGCTTCACAAGCAGGGAACTGCGAGTTGGAATTCCAAAACCTCTGAACAGTGATGCAAGTGCTCGAAGCCAGAAAACGTAGTGCCGTAGCCGTAATTTGAGTTTTTGTCTGGGGTTTGAATAAAAATATGAGTGCGTAACTAAATCGATAGCGCTGCTCACGAATCTGAAACCTGTTTCTCCCCGGCACGCCAGGTTTGTGCACTAGGTCGTCATAATCGAAATGTGTTCCCAGTGAAATCGCAAAGCAGTTACAGGAAATTGGAGGCGAAATGGAAAAATAGTGCCGTGAGAGGCACATGAATTGTAAAAAGCAAATACGGTTATCTGGGCACTAGATGGTTGTCTTACACTGAAGAGCCAGAGAACTGGTACACCTGCCTAATATCCCGCGAGCACGCAGAAGTGGCGTAATACGACGTTGCATGGACTCGACTAATGCCTGAAGTAGAGCTGGAGGGAACTGACACCATGAATCCTGCAGAGCTGTCCATTAATCCATAAGATACGAGGGGGTGGAGATCTTTTCTGAACAATATGTTGCAAGGCATCCCAGATATGCTCAATAACGTTCATGTCTGGGGATTTCGGTGGTCAGTGGAAGTCTTTAAACTCAGAACAGTGTTCCTGAAGCCACTCTGAAGAAATTCTGGTCGTGTGGTGTGTCGCATTGTCCTGTTGGAATTGCCCAGTGACCATGAATGGATGCAGGTGATCAGACAGAGTGCTCATGCACGTGTCACCTGTCACAATCGTATCTAGACGTATCAGGGGCCCCATATCACTCCAATTGCACACGCCCCACACCATTACAGAGCTTCCACCATCTTGAACATTCCCCTGCTGATATGCAGGGTCCATGGATTCATGAGGTTGTCTCCATACCTTTACACGTCCATCCGCTCGATACAATTTGAAACAGGACTCGCCCAATCAGGCAACATGTTTCAGTCGTCAACAGTCCAATGTCCGTGTTGACGGATCCAGACGAAGGTAAAGCTTTGTGTCGTGCAGTCATCAAGGGTACACGAATGGGTCTTCGGCTCCGAAAGCTCATATCGATGATGTTTCGTTGAAAGGTTCGCACGCTGGGAGTTGTTGATGGCCCAGCATTGAAATCTGACGCAAATTTGCGGAAGGGTTGCACTTATGTTCAAATGGTTCAAATTGTTCTGAGCACTATGAGACTTAAGTTCTGAGATCATCAGTCCCCTAGAACTTAGAACTACTTAAACCTAACGAACCTAAGGAGGTCACACACATCCATGCCCGAGGCAGGATTCGAACCTGCGACCGTAGCGGTCGCGCGGATCCAGACTGTAGCGCCTAGAACCGCTCGGCCACTCCGGCCCGCTGCACTTCTGTCACGTTGAATGATTCTCTTCAGTCATCGTTGGTCTCGTTCTTGCAGGACCTTTTTCAGGCCACAGCAATGTCGGAGATTTGATGTTTTACTAGATTCCTGACATTCATATCTCTGTATTTGAATACACATCCCTATACCAGTCTCTTTGGCGCTGTAGTGTACTTCTGTTAGTGTTGTTCGTGAATGAACGTTTGAGAATCTTCCTTTTGTGTGTCACTTCTCCTTCAAGAGTGATACACTGGAAGTGGTCAGACTTGTTTATAACCTCCCCCAACGACGTTGAAAACGATGTTTCAGAGTTCGAAGCTCCTGATGGAGCCGTTCACTATGGTCCTCTGATGTGTCAACGAGACTGTCCTGAAAATTGTTCCGGGTTAACATTAGAAAATATGGTTTTAGGGAGGCTTAGCATCCTATCTGTAGAATATCTTCCAATATTTCCTTGTAATCAGGCTGCTTATTCTGGCGAAAGAAACAATGTACAACTTTTTTTTTATACTTCTCCAAGCTTTCTGTTCTATTTCCCTCATAGTATTTTCAAAGTGTTCATCAGACATCAACACACGTATATCCGATCCAACAAATATCCCTTCTTTCGACTTTGCAGCCGATAGATTCGGGAATTGGCTACACAGATATTGGAAAGAGTTTTCTGTTTTGTCCAGTGCTTACACATACTGCTCCATTAGTCCTCGTTCGCTGTGCAGCGCAGGCAATACAATGTGATATGGATTAACCAAATACTCATTCACAGTGTTCTTTAATCCCGCTATCAGGTGTTTCTTCTTAAGCCACCCTCTCCTTGTTCTAATGCTCATGATATTTTCTACTGTTCCATTCTCACTTACAGCAAGGCATTTTGATATACACTGTTTGCTGGCCGAGTAGAATGCCAACCACTTTAAAGTCACGACATACAAGCCACTGGTGTTCTTCACACTTCACATTTTGAGTTAGTACTATTATGGTACTATATGTCTCTTTTAAGTGTATTGAATATGCAGTTGGAACTGATGCTACCTCGTTGCCAATATGTGGCACTACTGCTTTCAAACTTCCCTTTGAAGTTTCTATAAATAACTTCCGTTGCTGACTCTCACACTTCTGAGCTCCCAGTTTCGTCACTAATCCGGCGATGTCTTTGCATCAACAAAAACATTCTACAAGTTTTATCACCATTTCTGTCACTGAATATGATGTACGGTGTACAAGTAAATTATTTTAACTGACGATGAGACCTTATACCAAAAGGTGTGCCACATCTTTCGACTATGCTAAGTCTTTCACTGAATTGATAAATTATGTTTGAGTATGATGTTTCGAATTACTATAGGTGCCACACTCGGAATAATCAGATTCAATATTTTCATGACTTACCTCCAGTTCAGAGAATTCAAATATATTCATTAATTCTGGTGGAGATGGGATTAGCAACTCTTGACCACGAAGGACAGGTCTAGTCGCTGAATCCAAGCTCTTGTACAAGATTTTGTTCGTGTTTCTTTTGTAGTATCCCGCTACTTCCGTCATACAGAAATAACAATCATGGACATGACTTCTGTTCGCGTCAACCATGGGAATAGCGAAGTTCAAACACTTCATTTTACCTTCACTACATTTCTTTAATTGCTGCACACGAATATGACATACAGTATATTGAACGAATGACTTGTTCTGATCTCCGAACATCATACCGAAATAAGGAAAATTTGATTTCCGCACAAATTCTCTCACTTGTCGACGTCTTGTACTTAACATATAAGTCCCCCATATGTAACAAAATTTGTCTGGGCTACTCACACACTGCGTTCCTGACGTTTATAAAACAGCTTCGATGAAAATCACAAATCAACAACGCGGGTAAGCACCTTCTCCTACCTCTCGCTCTCTCTCAATTGTTCATTTCTGTAGCGATAACAGAACTTCGGCTTTGAAGTTCATTCTTCCCTTCTTTAATATCCTAGAAATGTTGCGACATTTATGTAAATTGCACTACGTAATATAGATTTCGCAGCCAGTAGTAAATAGTAAACAGCCAGCAGTGAGTTGGGAGAAGGGGTAGCCGTGCAGAGAAAACTGAGCGTGATGGAGGAAAAACTGAATATCATTTTTATGGTTACAATGCAAAATTAGTAAGGAATACGACTTACTTTGCAAACCCCAGAATACATGTCGACTTGTGTAACTTGCACAGCAAACAGGAATACAATCCAAAGTCAATCGATCAATAGATATAACTCGAAAACCACACAGAAGCTAATTGAATATGTCGGCTTCAGTTGACCCTCACCAGTTCTGTTACTTTTCTCCAACATCACTTCCAGCTAGTCATTGTCTCCACAGTCTGATGTAAGGCCTCTGTCTTTCCAGCACCATTCGTTTAGAAAAGCGGTAATACCTAAATCAAAATACCACGCCCACGCACTGAAGCGCTCTTTGGATTCTTGCGGACTTCATTTTAAAAACAACTTAGATTGTCACTGAATACAGTGTTAGAAAGACGCTTTGAAACACCACCTCTGTCTCAGAGGAAAGTTGTTCTAACATTTAACTCTTTCAGTAACAGAGCCTCAGAAACAGAACGCCGCACTGGGCTCATACTGCTAAGTTCTTTGTGAATTTAACTCCATTTCTCAATCACCGATATAACATCCCAAACCATTTGGTTTGCTCCTCCATTTCTGGGTGCTCTCCTTTTTTGTCAGGCAGTATACTTCTGTTTTTCAGGAAAGCCTCTTAGCTTTTGCCATTGTCAGTTGTTTTGTGGCCGAAATACCGAAACTCGTCTATTTCCGTTAGTGTCTCTTTTCCAAAATTACTCTCTCAGCATCATCAGATTTAATTCGGCTACATTCCATTACCCTAGTTTTATTGTTGATAATAATCTTATAACCTGTTTTATACACTATCTATTCCGTTCAACAATTAATCTTACAAGTACTTTTCCATCTTTGACAGAATTGTAATGTCATCGGCGAACCTGAGAACAAGTACGTGTATGATAACTTTGATCAGATAACAATCACCATAGGAAAGAGCGAGTAGAGCGCCCAAAACCATTGGGCGTAGTAATGTAGAAAAAGAAAGGACTAGAAGTCCTAAATAGTGTGTTATGACTAAAATTTACCGCGATAGTAGTTTAGGGGAGTAGTGTTAACGTTGAGCTTTATTTGGTAATGAAGGTTTTTGCAAGTCGTTACATTATTTGTAGGAACTTCGGAAAGTGAGTTACACATTACGAGGTGCATTCAAGTTCTAAGGCCTCCGATTTTTTTCTAATTAACTACTCACCCGAAATCGATGAAACTGGCGTTACTTCTCGACGTAATCGCCCTGCAGACGTACACATTTTTCACAACGCTGACGCCATGATTCCATGGCAGCGGCGAAGTCTTCTTTAGGAGTCTGTTTTGACCACTGGAAAATCGCTGAGGCAATAGCAGCATGGCTGGTGAATGTGCGGCCACGGGGAGTGTCTTTCATTGTTGGAAAAAGCCAAAAGTCACTAGGAGCCAGGTCAGGTGAGTAGGGAGTATGAGGAATCATTTCAAAGTTGTTATCACGAAGAAACTGTTGCGTAACGTTAGCTCGATGTGCGGGTGCGTTGTCTTGGCGAAACAGCACACGCGCAGCCCTTCCCGGACGTTTCTGTTGCAGTGCAGGAAGGAATTTGTTCTTCAAAACATTTTCATAGGATGCACCTGTTACCGTAGTGCCCTTTGGAACGCAATGGGTAAGGATTACGCCCTCGCTGTCCCAGAACATGGACACCATCATTTTTTCAGCACTGGCGGTTACCCGAAATTTTTTTTGGTGGCGGTGAATCTGTGTACTTCCATTGAGCTGACTGGCGCTTTGTTTCTGGATTGAAAAATGGCATCCACGTCTCATCCAGTGTCACAACCGACGAAAAGAAAGTCCCATTCATGCTGTCGTTGCGCGTCAACATTGCTCGGCAACATGCCACACGGGCAGCCATGTGGTCGTCCGTCAGCATTCGTGGCACCCACCCGGATGGCACTTTTCGCATTTTCAGGTCGTCATGCAGGATTGTGTGCACAGAACCCACAGAAATGCCAACTCTGGAGGCGATCTGTTCAACAGTCATTCGGCGATCCCCCAAAACAATTCTCTCCACTTTCTTGATCATGTCGTCAGACCGGCTTGTGCGAGCCCAAGGTTGTTTCGGTTTGTTGTCACACGACGTTCTGCCTTCATTAAACTGTCGCACCCACGAACGCACTTTCGACACATCCATAACTCCATCACCATTTGTCTCCTTCAACTGTCGATGAATTTCAATTGGTTTCACACCACGTAAATTCAGAAAACGAATGACTGCACCCTGTTCAAGTAAGGAAAACGTCGCCATTTTACGTATTTAAAACAGTTGTCATTCTCGCCGCTGGCGGTAAAATTCCACCTGCCGTACGGTGCTGCCATCTCTGGGACGTATTGACAATGATCGCGGCCTCATTTTAAAACAATGCGCATGTTTCTATCTCTTTCCAGTCCGCAGAAAAAAATTCGGAGGCCTTAGAACTTGAATGCACCTCGTACATCCGACGCTAAGTGCATTACGCAAAAGTGTGGGTCACTGTCAGACTTCCTGCAGACATACACTGGCCAGCCAGAACATTATGACCGTCTGCCTAATGGCCGGTATGTCCACCTTTGCCACAGATAACAGCGGCGACTCGTTGTGGCATGAAAGCAATGAGGCCTTGGCAGGTCGCTGGAGGGAGTTGTCACCATATATCCACCCACAAGTCACCTAATCCCCGCAAATTCCCTGGGGGGGGGGGAGGGGGGAGGGGGAATGCGATGAGCTCTGATGCCACGTTCAATCATATCCCAGATGTGTTCGATCGGGTTCATCAGATCTGGCGAGCTGGGGGACCGGCTCATCAACTGGAACTCGCTGCTGTGTTCCTCGAACCAATCGATCATACTCCTGGCCTTGTGACACGGGGCATAATCTTGTTGAAAAGTACCACAACTGTTAGGAGACCGATCGTTATGAAATGGTGTACGTGGTCTGCACTCAGTGCACGATACTCTCCGGCCATCATGGTGCCTTACACGACCTCCACTGGATCGATGGATGCCTACGTGAATGTTCCCCAGAGCCAACTTGTCTCCGCCACGCAGTACAGCTGACAAGGAGCTGTTCCCCCGGACGACGATGGATTCGCGTCCTCCCATCGGCGTGATGAAGTTATCAGGATTCGTCAGACAATGCAACGCTCTGAGGATCTACTACTGCGCCAAGGTTCAATGCCAGTGGTCACGTGCCCATTTCAGTCGCCGTTGCCGATGTCGCGGTGTTAACGTGCATGGGTCGTCGGCTGCAGAGGCCCATCGTTAGGACTGTTCAGTGCACTGAGTGTTCAGATCCACTCGTACCCTGCCAAGCATTTAAGTTTTATGTTAGTTACGCCGCATTTCGCCGCCACTTCCGTTTTACCAGTCTGCCCAGCCTACAAGTGGTGGCCGCCCAACCCCTAGATGTCTGGACGTGGTTTCACCTTGGTTTTGCCACTTGTTGAAGACACTCACCACATCACTCCTCAAACACCCGATAAGTCGTGCAGGTTCCGAAATGCTGTGCTATGCCTCCGGGCCATCACAATCTGCCCTTGGTCAAACACAGTATGTAGGTGGTCATAATGTTCTGGCTGATCAGTGTAGTTTTCCTACGGTGAGGATAACAGACGCACCATAGTGTGCCAGTGAAATGGTGCAGCAACTGGAAACGTACTCCGAAGTTGAGGTAAGCGAGACAAGACGATTCTTGTGGATAATACCTCTAAATTGCGGTATGTGGATCAAATGTTATGTCGCGTCCAGCCGTAATGGAATGGTGCCAATAATTTCGCCAGTGTTCTATAATCCCTATTTCGATTGTGTTGATGTTTGCCTTATATTCTCCTTTCAAGACACTTTCTGTTCAACTGCTCTTCCAAGTCCTTTGCTGTCTCTGACAGAATTAGTGTCACGGCATACCTCGAAGTTCTTATTTCTTCTCCCTGAACTTTAATTCGTTCTGCAAAATTTTCTTTGGTTTCCTGTATTGTTTGATCGTGTACAGACTGAATAACGTATCCTATCATTTTGCAGTTTCTTCAGTTTTAATCTACTGTCCATAACCCAATAAATTGTAATCAGAGTCCACATTATCCCTGGAGATGTCTTACAGTTTAAAATCTGGTTCCAAAATCTCTGTCTTACCATCATATAATCAGTCTGAATCCTTCCAGTCTCTCCTGGTCTCATCTAAGTACACAGTTTCGTTTCATCGTTCTTAAACCAAGTGTTAGCGATGATTAAATCGTACTCAGTGCAAAATGATACCAGGTGGCTCCTTCTTTCATTCCTTTCCCATTCCATGTTCTCCTACTCCTTTTCTTGTCTTCCTCTTCCTACTACCACCTACAGTCACCTCTCACAGTTACATTTTCCTCTCCATTACTTATCTGAGTAATTTATTTTATCTCATCGTATATTCTCCCAATCTCTTCATCATTTGCGGAGCTAGTGGGCATTTGTACTACTGTAGTAGGCGTTCGCTTTGTGTCTATCTTGGCTACCATAACACGTTCACTATGCTGCTGATACAGGGTGTTTCAAAAATGACCGGTATATTTGAAACGGCAATAAAAACTAAACGAGCAGCGATAGAAATACACCGTTTGTTGCAATACGCTTGGGACAACAGTACATTTTCAGGCAGACAAACTTTCGAAATTACAGTAGTTACAATTTTCAACAACAGATGGCTCTGCGGTCTGGGAAACTCTATAGTACGATATTTTCCACATATCCACCATGCGTAGCAATAATATGGCGTAGTCTCTGAATGAAATTACCCGAAACCTTTGACAACGTGTCTGGCGGAATGGCTTCACATGCAGATGAGATGTACTGCTTCAGCTGTTCAGTTGTTTCTGGATTCTGGCGGTACACCTGGTCTTTCAAGTGTCCCCACAGAAAGAAGTCACAGGGGTTCATGTCTGGCGAATAGGGAGGCCAATCCACGCCGCCTTCTGTATGTTTCGGATAGCCCAAAGCAATCACACGATCATCGAAATATTCATTCAGGAAATTAAAGACGTCGGCCGTGCGATGTGGCCGGGCACCATCTTGCATAAACCACGAGGTGTTCGCAGTGTCGTCTAAGGCAGTTTGTACCGCCACAAATTCACGAAGAATGTACAGATAGCGTGATGCAGTAATCGTTTCGGATCTGAAAAATGGGCCAATGATTCCTTTGGAAGAAACGGCGGCCCAGACCAGTACTTTTTGAGGATGCAGGGACGACGGGACTGCAACATGGGGCTTTTCGGTTCCCCATATGCGCCAGTTCTGTTTATTGACGAAGCCGTCCAGGTAAAAATAAGCTTCGTCAGTAAACCAAATGCTGCCCACATGCATATCGCCATCATCAATCCTGTGCACTATATCGTTAGCGAATGTCTCTCGTGCAGCAATGGTAGCGGCGCTGAGGGGTTGCCGCGTTTGAATTTTGTATGGATAGAGGTGTAAACTCTGGCGCATGAGACGATACGTGGACGTTGGCGTCATTTGGACCGCAGCTGCAACACGGCGAACGGAAACCCAAGGCCGCTGTTGGATCACCTGCTGCACTAGCTGTGCATTGCCCTCTGTGGTTGCCGTACGCGGCCGCCCTACCTTTTCAGCACGTTCATCCGTCACGTTCCCAGTCTGTTGAAATTTTTCAAACAGATCCTTTATTGTATCGCTTTTCGGTCCTTTGGTTACATTAAACCTCCGTTGAAAACTTCGTCTTGTTGCAACAACACTGTGTTCTAGGCGGTGGAATTCCAACACCAGAAAAATCCTCTGTTCTAAGGAATAAACCATGTTGTCTACAGCACACTTGCACGTTGTGAACAGCACACGCTTACAGCAGAAAGACGGCGTACAGAATGGCGCACCCACAGACTGCGTTGTCTTCTATATCTTTCACATCACTTGCAGCGCCATCTGTTGTTGAAAATTGTAACTACTGTAATTTCGAAAGTTTGTCTGCCTGAAAATGTACTGTTGTCCCAAGCATATTGCAACAAACGGTGTATTTCTATCGCTGCTCGTTTAGTTTTTATTGCCGTTTCAAATATACCGGTCATTTTTGAAACACCCTGTAGTAGCTTGCTCGCATTACTATTGTCTTATTCGTCGTTTTACCTACATCAGCATTACCCCCGTTTGATTTTGTATTTATAACCCTGTATTCACCTGACCAGAAGTACTACTCATCCTGTCACCGACTTCACGCATTCATTCATCCTACCCATTTCCTTTTTTAAATGTAACCTAGTAAACTAATTAAAGTGTGTAACAATCCACGCTCCGAAGCATAGGATGCCAGCTTAGTTTTTCTTGGTAACGTTTCCTCCTGAGTAGGCCCTGTCCAGAGATTTGAATGTGGAGCTATTTTAACTCTGGAATTTTTTACCCAAAGTAATGCCATCATTATATATGTAACTTAAAATTGTCATTTTGCTTCTGAGATTCGAAAAGCTATGAGTGATTGTCATAATATACGTCCTACTGTTTCCAAAATGTCAATGTAATTTGATAGCATCGATAAATGTTGTACAAAATGTGATGATCTCCTGAAACACTGAACCATATGGCGAGTCACAACTGGAATACTGACCCTCAACGCAGTGCCTCTTCTATCAGTAGACTTATCTAAGCACACCTCACTTAAGGCTGCAATTCCTGGTACTCGTTTTGCAGCCCATAGAAGAACTTCTTAACACCTTGCTGGACCAGCCATACTGAGAGAAATGTGCTAGTTTCCCACCATGTCATGTTTCTAATTCTGAAGAAAGTGGAGAAGAGCTTTTAGGGGATTTGAAAGACTAGAAGAGAGTCTTTGGTATATTTAAGTTTTGAGTTACGCCTTGAAGATGTTTCATTTGATGGAGTGTTCCTACAGTGAAAGAAGAGCCCTGACAACTGGCAGTGCTGTGGTCAGCTTTCAACTGAGAAGCACAGAGGGCTGCTGGTCGTGCTGAAGCTGCGCGTCCGTAAACAATGGTCGTCTGTATAACTGTGGCAACACTGGAGCGTTGCTGTGGATACGTAAACAAAATGGCGTTGCGCTATTGTGTCGTAGTAGACGAGCGAAGCAGCTATGGCGAGCTCGCTTTAAGTGTCAAGGCTCTTCTTTCGCCATACAGACTATAGTCTCATTGGTGATGTGATCATTGTCGGTTTGGACCAGAGACGTAATGTGAACAGCTGCCATGACGAAACTTCTTGGTGCGTATTTTGAATTGCATTTACTTAGAGCTTTATTAGCTATCATTTTGCTGTTGGTTTAATCATAACTTTTGTCTTAGTCTCTACTGCATGTAAGAAAATAACATATGTTCTGTATCGGTGAAAGTTCTAACATTACTTCACTTATTAATCCTTTTAACTGCGAAATAAGAAGATCAAAGCGGAATCTAGTGTTGTCCCTGATTTCAGAGATGCGTATTTTTTAAAAGAGCGGGAGTGTTGAAACTCCGCGCATGTGTTTCACTCTCCTTCAGGTGATGATCTTAGTGATCCTATCTATACTACTAATTTTGGGAAAAAAATAATCTCATTTCCTACCCTTGAAAATGCAGCGTGTGTGGCTGCGACATGCAGTTGGCAAAGGTTTCCAAAAAAAGAAAGGTGTTCAGCACCACTTCATGTAGCTCAACTAGTGTGTCTACATGCGTTTGAATTTAGTTAAATACTGCACCTAGCATGATAGATTAACCTACTCCTACCCAACTTGCGTTCTGGGAATACGAAAACTGGGTATGTCCTTTGTGGAAATATATTTACGTTTTAGCTGAACTTAGTTATTACAAAGATCAGTAGAGCTATACATTATCTGATAAAAAGTATCCGGACACCTATTAGTGGACATAAATATGGGGTGTGTCCCTACTCCCCTTTACGACAGCTTGAACTCTGCTGAGTACACTTTAAATGAAGTGTCTGAATATCTGTGTCGTGAAAGGTAGTGAGGTTGGACGCTGGGGCCTGTAGTGAAGTGGACATTATAACTCATCCTAAAGCTGTTCCATTGGGTTCAAGTCTGGACCCTGGGCAAGCCATCGATTTAACGAACATTATTGTTCACAAACCATTATCTCACAGATGCTGCTTTATCAAAAGGTGCCTTGTCATGCTCATCCAAACCGTCACTCAACTGTAAGCGGTACACAGTGGTGTAAAAAGTGTGCATTTCGTTTCGAATTTAGCGGTTTCTTAAGCGCAATAGGGGGACAACAAATCAAATCAAATGGCTCTGAACACTATGGGACTTAACATGTGAGGTCATCAGTCCCCTATAACTTAGAGCTACTTAAACCTAACTAACCTAAGGACATCACATACATCCATGCCCGAGGCAGGATTCGAACCTGCGACTGTAGCGGTCGCGCGTTTCCGGACTGCAGCGCGTAGAATCGCTCGGCCACCGCGGCCGGCCCAGGGGGGGATGGGGGGGGGGGCGACAACAGCTTAGTAATAAAACATCCCACACCCTAACACCATATCTTCTCTGTACTTCATTGTTGGCACTACACATGATGGCATATAATGTTCGCCAAACCCAAACCCTCCTATCGGTTTGCCATAAGATACAGTGTGATTTATCAGTCCAAATCACTGGCTTTATGCTCATCCATTGCCCAGTAGCGGCACTGTTTACACCACCTCAAGTGTCTCTTAGCACTGACTGCAGAAATGTGTGGCATATTGAGGAGCTGATCACCATTGTACCCTACTCTTTTTAACTACTGACAAACAGTCAATGTGCTAGCTGGACAGCTCATAACAGTTTGGAAATCAAGAGTGATTCCTTCCTCTGATTTCAAACCATTGTTTACAACCACCCTCTGCACTACTCGACGGTCCACATCCATGTGTATGTGAAGTCTGCCTGGCTTACTTGTGGTTGTTCCTTCACGTTTCCACTTCACAATCATATCTCCAACAGTCGATTTGGGTAGCTTTAGAAGGATTGAAATGTCGTTAATGGATTTGTTTCCCAGGTTGTAGCAAATGAGTAGCCCACATTCGAAGCCTTTGAACTGTCTTTACAACTCATTCTGATAGTACTGTTTCTCTACTAACTACACAATAGTCCCAACCTCCTTACTCTCATGACATATAGTGACCGATTCAGAAATTACATAGTGGTGTCCGGATACTTTTGATAAGAGACTGTACAGCTAAAGTTATAGCTAAAGTGTATTTTCTGATACTGACTTTGATTTGTTTATAATTACTATTTTTAGTTCGCACTGCGTGTCTTGGTCTCCACTACGGCTCTAAAGCATTTTTTTCCCAGAAATTGTTTCTCTTATTGCTATGCCAGTGACCATGATATGAGGGGCGTTCAATAAGTAATGCAACACTTTTGTTTCTCGGTAAATTTCGGTGAAAAAATGCAGAATTTGTTTTGCGATATCTTGGAATATTCCCGCTTCAGCTCTTGTAGTTTCATGAAGTTCCGACAGGTGGCAGCGCTATATGTAGCCTTCAAAATGGCGTCTGTAATGGAGGTGCGTTCCAAGCAGAGTTTTTTTTGGCGGAAAACCAGAGCATTGCAGGTGTTCGTAGGCGCTAACAGAACGCCTACAGAGACCTGGTAGTGAACAAAAGCACGGTTAGTCTTTGGGAGAGACGTCTGTCATCATCGCAACACGGTCGCGCAAACCTGTTCGATCTCCCGTGTCTCGAATGGCTGCTCACAGTTGTGGCTCCTGCAGCGTTGGAATGTGCAGACACTGTCATTCGGGGTGATCAACAGATCACAATCAAGCACCTCTCTGCTGACCTGGACGTCACACACATCTGCACACCCGAGAGGAACTCACAAAACTTCTTCCTTGTCCACCCCACAGCCTGGATCTTGCACCTTCCATATTTCCATCTGTTTGGCCCAATGAAGGAAGCACTCTGCGGGAAGCAGTACATGGATGATTGGAAGGTTATTGATGCAGCAAGACCTTGGCTGTGACGTCGACCAGCAGAGTGGTTTCATATGGGCATATGGACTTTCCCAGTAAAGTTGCATAAGGCCGTTGCATTGAACGGAGATTATGTTGAAAAATAGAATTTTGCAGCCAAAACAATAGGAAACAATATAGTGTATTGGAACCCCGAATAAAACCAATCTGCTTTCAGTAAAAAATGTGTTGTATTACTTATTAAACACCTATCGTAGTTTTAATTAGACCCAACTGTTGCTGAAAAAAACTAAGAACTGCATATGTTGTTTGTGATTCCGAGTATCACTTATCATAAAAGGTCATAGTCGCCATGTTTCTGTCGGCTGTCCCATGTTCACTACAGGACTGTTTAAAGCTGATGGCTAGTACCGCCATTTACTTTTTACTCGACGATAGCAACACTCTGTTGCATTCGCTCCTCGGCCCAGTTACAAACTGAAGCCTATCGCTGTCAGCTTGACAGTGTTTGCGCTGCTCGCAGGCAGGCAGGTGTACCACGCAGAGCTGGTGCTGGCGGCGGGCACCGTCTTCCACACGTGCTGCTTCACCTGCCGGCAGTGCCGCAAACCGCTGGAGTCCACCACAGTCTACGAGGCCCAGAACGAGATCTTCTGTAAGCGTAAGTATCCTCTCCTTGTGGTAAAATTATTAGATTTTTTGTTCAATAACAAGTGGACATACCATGTCCAAATCACCTGGTGACATTCCCCTCAGCTTACCTCCCACAGTTAAATACACACATCACAAAAAGTTTTACATCAGCCTAGTTCCTAGAACTCCTGAAGAAAGACGTTGACTGTGGATATTGTATCACAGAGACGGTCCCTTTGACTGTTCAGAGATGTCACTAAACCCGCTCAAAGATGTAAATAACCATGCATGAGCAGCGTCTAGTAGACGGAGGGTGTCCAACAGCCGATCAGTTCCAGTCATTCTACCAGGAAGGAGGTATACGGGTCGTGTTGTCTGTAGTTCAACCATGCCTCGATGGTCAATACCCCGGTTCGATCGCGTTCGCATTGTTACTTTGTGCTTGTTGACCAAGGAAAGTATTCAGGTGTCTCGGAGTGTACCAAAGCGATGTTGTATGGACACGGAGGAGATACATAGGGACAGGAACTGTCGATGGCATGCCTCGCTCAGGTCCCCCAAGGGCTACTACTGCAGTGGATGACCGCTGCCTACGGATTATGGCTCGGAAGAATCCTGACAGCAACGCTACCATGTTGAATAATGCTTTTCGTGGAGCCACAGGACGTCGTGTTATGACTCAAACTGTGCGCAGTAGGCTGCATGATGCGCAACTTCACTCCCGACGTCCATGGTGAGGTCCATCTTTTCAACAATGACACCATGCAGCGCAGTACAGATGGGCCCAACAACGTGCCGAATAGACAGTTCAGGATTGGCAACACGTTCTCTTCACCGATGAGTGTCGCATATGTCTTCAACCAGTCAATCGTCGGAGATGTGTTTGGAGGCAACCCGGTCAGGCTGAACCTCTTAGACCACTGTCCAGCGAGTGCAGCAAGGTGGAGATTCCCTGCTGTTTTGGGGTGGCATTTTGTGAGGTGGACGTACGTCGCTGGTGGTCATGGAAGGTGCCATAACGGCTGTACGATACGTGAATGCCATCCTCTGACCGATAGTGCAACCATGACGGCAGCATATTGGCGAGGCATTCGTCTTCATGGACGGAAATTCGCGCCCCCATCGTGCACATCTTATGAACGACTTCCTTCAGGATAACGACATCGCTCGACTATAGTGGCCAGGATGTTCTCCAGACATGAACCCTACCAAACATGCCTTGGATGTATTGAAAACGGCTGTTTATGGATGACGTGACCCACCAGCCACTGTGAGGGATCTACGCCGAATCGCAATTGAGGAGTGGGACAATCTGGATCAACAGTGCCTTAATGAACTTGTGGATAGTAAGCCACGACGAATACATGCATGCATTAGTGCAAGAGGACGTGCTGCTCGGTATTAGAGGTACTGGTGTGTACAGAAATCCGGACCACTACCTCTGAAGTTCTCGCTGTACAGTGGTACAATATGAAATCTATGGTTTTCATGAGCAATAAAAAGGGCAGAAATGATGATTATGTTGACCTCTATTCCAATTTTCTGTAGAGGTTCTGGAACTCTCGGAACCTCGGTGATGCAAAGCTTTTTTTGATGTGGCTATTACTTTCAGTTAGCACTTTCCCTTATTTTGTTGGCTATGACGGGAATTATGACCACATTAGTACATACTTGCATTCGTTAGGTGACCCACATGTTCTTATCGTAAAGTGGCTGGTGAACTAAACATTTATTACACTGATCGTCATAAAAAGAGGTGCGTCCAGAGGGACAAGGTGAACTGCGTTCGTCATTGGCAGGCAGGTAGATGACACCATAAATAGGAAATGACTACATTTTAAATTCGAAGAACCAACATATACAGGGTGTTACAAAAAGGTACGGCCAAACTTTCAGGAAACATTCCTCACACACAAAGAAAGAAAATATGTTATGTGGACGTGTCGGGAAACGCTTACTTTCCATGTTAGAGCTCATTTTATTATTTCTCTTCAAATGACATTAATCATGGAATGGAAACGCACAGCAACAGAAAGTACCAGCGTGACTTCAAACACTTTGTTACAGGAAATGTTCAAAATGTCCTCCGTTAGCGAGGATGCACGCATCCACCCTCCGTCGCATGGAATCCCTGATGCGCTGATGCAGCCCTGGAGAATGGCGTATTGTATCACAGTCGTCCACAATACGAGCACGAAGAGTCTCTACATTTGGTACCGGGGTTGAGTAGACAAGAGCTTTCAAATGCCCCCATAAATGAAAGTCAAGAGGGTTGAGGTCAGGAGAGCGTGGAGGCCATTGAATTGGTCCACCTCTACCAATCCATCGATCACCGAATCTGTTGTTGAGAAGCGTACGAACACTTCGACTGAAATGTGCAGGAGCTCTATCGTGCATGAACCACATGTTGTGTCGTACTTGTAAAGGCACATGTTCTAGCAGCACAGGTAGAGTATCCGGTATGAAATAATGATAACGTGCTCCATTGAGCGTAGGTGGAAGAACATGGGGCCCAATCAAGACATCACCAACAATGCCTGCCCAAACGTTCATAGAAAATCTGTGTTGATGACGTGATTGCACAATTGCGTGCGGATTCTCGTCAGTCCGCACATGTTGATTGTGAACATTTACAATTTGATCACGTTGGAATGAAGCCTCATCCGTAAAGAGAACATTTGCACTGAAAAGAGGATTGACACATTGTTGGATGAACCAATCGCAGAAGTGTACCAGTGGAGGCCAATCAGCTGCTGATAGTGCCTGCACACGCTGTACATGGTACGGAAACAACTGGTTCTCCCGTAGCATTCTCCATACAGTGACTTGGTCAACGTTACCTTGTACAGCAGCAACTTCTCTGACGCTGACATTAGGGTTATCGTCAACTGCACGAAGAATTGCCTCGTCCATTGCAGGTGTCCTCGTCGTTATAGGTGTTCCCCAGTCGCGAGTCATAGGCTGGAATGTTCCGTGCTCCCTAAGACGCCGATCAATTGCTTCGAACGTCTTCCTGTCGGGACACCTTCGTTCTGGAAATCTGTTTCGATACAAACGTACCGCGCCACGGCTATTGCCCCGTGCTAATTCTTACATCAAATGGGCATCTGCCAACTCCGCATTTGTAAACATTGCACTGACTGCAAAACCACGTTCGTGATGAACACTAACCTGTTGATGCTACGTACTGATGTGCTTGATGCTAGTACTGTAGAACAATGAGTCGCATGTCAACACAAGCACCGAAGTCAACATTACCTTGCTTCAATTGGGCCAGCTGGCGGTGAATCGAGGAAATACAGTACATACTGACGAAATTAAAATGAGCTCTAACATGGAAATTAAGCGTTTCCGGACACATGTCCACATAACATCTTTTCTTTGTTTGTGTGTGAGGAATGTTTCTTGAAAGTTTGGCCGTACCTTTTTGTAACACCCTGTATTGGGCTGCCGGTCACAAAACGTACGTCTTAATATGGTGTCAGGCTTTTATGATTGTGTATACAAGCTTTCAGACATTGCAGCATGGAGTTGTACAGGTCTCGGATGTAATACTGTGATACTCTCCTACGCTTGTCCCTGAGCATGCAATTACGGCAGATTGCTAGGAGGAGATGGAGTTACGATGACACACTTCATGGCATTCTCGATAGTGGAGCCGGGTAGAGAATCCACAGCTGAATGGTACACTCGGGAGGTGGCAGCGGTATGCGGACAAGTTTGGCCCTGTTGAAATAGAACAAACGGCGAGCCACCGACTGCAGGACCACTTCCACATACCATGCAGGTATTATGGGAACCGTTAGATATACTAACGATGAATGGGCACCATACGACATCGCTTCCCACGCCGTCACACTAGGTGCCAGGACGAGCGGTGCGATACCACAAACCGCTCTTTGTGATCTTCTCCACTACGCCTCTGGACAGGGACCCGGTGTTCGTCGCCTTCGACGCAGATGCGGGATTCGTCGACAAAGGTGATCCGCTGTCAGTCTGCAGGACGCTATGTCCACCAGGCAAGTTGCTGCACGGGTGTGGGTGGCAGTCTCATTGTGGTGAGCCCTTTCGTAGTATAACTTCCTGCCGGTGGTACTAATACTTGCATAGAAAGCAGGGTAGGCATCTGGGTGAACCCTATCGTTGCGTTGGATCTGTTTCGGCATGGTGTACAATCCGTTGGGTGTTCCTCCTTGTGTATGTCGGACTTACAGATGCTACATGTGGTGCATGCTTGCCTTCCTGTGCCGGCTGCAAGAATGGGGAATGGTGGTGTCCGTGGGTGTGGTGTGGCACGCACCACGACGATAGTACCAACCAGCCACCCACAACCCCATGATGTGGCCCCTCTCCTACTCCTCTGGTTGGCCAACATGTCGCCTGGGGATAGTTCACGTTCAGTTGGTGCTCTGGTGGCACTACCTGCTGTCGTTCTGGCTGGCACAGCCATTTGGGGCCCTCTAATATCAACCATTGGGCATGACGTCACGAACCCCCCCCCCCCCCCGCCCCCCCCCCGCACGCTCTTCCTGAGTGCATGGCCGACCGTGCAAAAGTAATTATTGGCATAGCTTATAATGGGTAACATACCCACACAGTTTGCAGTGGATCAGTCGGTTTCTTCTGGATGCAGATCTTGTTATGGCGATCAGTGCATCGTGATTAATGCCTGGATTTTAAGGCATAAAAAAGCGAAAAATGTACGCATTTATGGCCTAAAACTTAAATAAATATGATCTTAAAAATAATATATCACTTTATATAAATTTATTTAAAAACATTCTTGTTGAATTGTTGTACACTATGTAATATAAATTTCACTTCTGAACAAATTGAGTACAGTACTTACTTTTAGCAGTGTTTGTTAACTTATTTTTGAAATATCTGCTTGTGCCCAGAAAAAACACTAAAGTACAGTGAAAACAATATATTTGTTTGAAATTAATACGAATCTACAGATTTATTCCGATCTTGATGAAATTTTGCACATTTTACCTTCAAGACAAGAAGATGATCACTGTCTACATAAGATTTCGTAATCTGACCTGAAACGAATATGTATGTAATATATAAAGGGGAAAGGATGTTACCAAAAATTTCTTTGGCTGATTTAATTAAAAATGCCACACGATTACATGAACACTTGGGTGAACATAGAGTACAGATTTATTAATATACACAATATATAAATATATATAAAGGAGAAAAGTTGTTACGAAATATTTCGAAAGGTACTTGACCTAATTACTTCAAAGTTCTTGGCGGATTTACTTCAAAATTCCACATTCAGATGAAACAACTAAGAAAATTAATGAAAAATTAAATGCCTAACAAAAGAAATATGTCACGCAATATCTGTCTTAGATTAGTACCATCAGACCTCACTAGGTTGCGGGACTAACGAACACAGCAGAATTTGTCAGAAACAGGGTTGCAATCTCTCTTTTACTGATTAGTTAACGTTGTTACCTATGCAACGGAACAAAGCTGGCCGTGAAGAACCAGTTACCGAACGTAATAGAAGCCGCGGGTGATGATGTATTCAGTCCAAGCATTCCGTTGATAGCCACTGATTTAAATATGCCCTTCGATTGAAAGCGATTGTAGTTTCCCTTGCGGCTTGCAGCCGCTGTGAGTATCTACAAGGCACAGGACCTATCACTCTGTGTGGCTGATATTATACACCCCGGACAAAGGCCGAGCACTGCAGCTATTAACATCTATACTTAGAATAAAACCATGTTTTTTGTTGTGTCTAGACAAGACAGCCTAGACACAATGAGAGGAAGCCGAAAGGCACGCGCTTAAACTCACGCAGGCTGGCGTGAGGTCTGAAACAGGATACGTAATGAATGTTATAAAGAGAAGTACGTAGCTTCTGGAATACTTAACTTTAATCCATAATTGTAGAACATCGCTCTTGATGATACATGCTTCATATAATAAAAATCAATTGAATACGGCGCCTTGCTAGGTCGTAGCAAATGTAGCTGAAGGCTATGCTAACTATCGTCTCGGCAAATGAGAGCGTATTTGTCAGTGAACCATTGCTATGAACGTCGGCTGTACAACTGGGGCGAGTGCCAGTACGTCTCTCTAGACCTGCCGTGTGGTGGCGCTCGGTCTGCTATCACTGACAGTGGCGACACGCGTGTCCGGCGTATACTACCGGACCGCGGCCGATTTAAAGGCTACCACCTAGCAAGTGTGGTGTCTGGCGGTGACACCACATTTTTACTACAGCAAACCGCTTGTTTAAAGTATTTTAAACAAGTTAACACGTTCTGTCAGTCTACAATTTCTGAAGATTTGCACTGGATCATAAGATGCATTCTCAGGTTTTCCATATTCAAAGTACTACGGTTGTTGCCGAGGATAGTTTTATGCGTGGAAAAGCTCCTCTCCGCATCACAGGACGTCGCAGGAGCGTCTTTGAAGGTCGCGAGGTCACTTTAGGCCAAATTTTGTTCATTGTTTGTGGCATTTTCAAAAACACTGTCACTAATATTTCACAATGTGCAATGTCAAGGATTCAGCTGGAGAACACATTGCAATTTGTTGTTCACTTATTCAGCCACATGACTATGAGCTCGACCCTACCCACGCTGTACTTCCTGCACAATATTCAGGGCGTCACACAATTGAGTACCAATAGCGTCCAATCGTGTGATGGTTTTTGATACCATGGAAGAGATGGCGTTGATGTGTGCCAAGTTTCCAGACAAGGTATCAGTAAAGACAGTTTTGATAGCACTTGATTCATCGCTGTCAAGATAACAAGAGATCGTCTTTTATTTTGGTATAGCTGGTGCAGTAACATTCAGCAGCATTAAGCCAAGAATCCCCTAGTGTAAGAATAGGCCGCCGGGGAGGGTCAGTGAAGGTGCTTGTCCCTTGAATTTCTGCACTCTTAGCGGAGCTTTCATGTAGAATTTCTTGTCACAGTAAATTAATTAATCCATGTAGGGGTAATATGATTGCACCTTTTCTGCAACTCTGTCTACCGTTTGTGCAGGGCAAATAACGGACACAATACGAGGGTAGAGAATCTGAAGGCCGTTGGCTGCACCATCTTTTACTAGTAGGAAAAAGTTCTCTCTGTTCACACCATCCTGCCACGGTAGTTTCATAAAGTTGACAAAAAAATGACGATTGTCACGTTCTTTAGTCTCTCGAGAACTTCAAACGTGCGGAGGACCGTATACTTCTAGAACATCAACAACATTTGAAATATAGTGCCCACCCACATCGCTGGTTTCGTCTATGCACACCCAGACTTGTTGGTCAGCAACACTAATTCTTATTTTGTTGAGCTCCTTCTCGTAGCACGCTGATAAATACACAGACGGAAAAAATCGCAACACCAAAATATAGTTAATGTCGAGTAATGGAATTTCGGGAATAAATTTATCTAGGCAACATATTTAAGTGATTAACATTGCAAGATCACAGATTAATGTAAGCGTGAGGTAAGCCACTGCAAATGTGAAAAGCTGGTACATTAATAACCGGCCACAGTGGCCGAGCGGATCTCGGTGCTTTAGTCTGGAACCGCGCGACCGCTACGGTCTCAGGTTCGAATCCTGCCTCGGGCATGGATGTGTGTTGATGTCCTTAGGTTAGTTAGGATTAAGTAGTTCTAAGTTCTAGGGGACTGATGACCTCAGATGTTAAGTCTCATAGTGCCCAGAGCCATTTGACCCGTTTGGTACATTAATAACCGGTGTAACAGTCAGACTGTAGAATGCAACCTTGCAAACGTGTATGCATTGTATTGTACTGGTGCCGGATGTCGGCTTGTGGGATGGAGTTCCATGACTGTTGCGGTTTCTCAGTACAGGAACGACTAATGTTGTTTGTGGATGACATTGGAGGTATCGTCCAATGATGTCTCATTTATGCTGGACTGGAGATAGATTCGAAGGTTGAGCAGGCCCAAACAACATTTCGACACACTGTAGAGCATGTTGGGTTACAACAGTGGTATGTAGGCGAGAGTTATCTCGTTGGAAAACAATCTCTGGAACGCTGTTCTTGAATGTCAGCGCACAGGTCTAATCGCCAGATTGACGTACAAATTTGCAGTCATGGTGCGTGGGATATTCACGAGAGTGCTTCTGCTATCATATGAAATCGCACTCCGGACCTTAACTCCAGGTGTAGGTCCAGTGTGTCTAGCACGGAGATACGTTGGTTGAAGGCCCTCAGTTGGCCCCTTCCTAACCAACACAATGCCATTACTGGCACCGAGGCAGATCCAGCGTTCATCAGAAAATACAATAGACCTCCACCCTGCCCCCTCCTCCTTCGGCGGGGGTGACCGAGCGGTTCTAGGCGCTACAGTCTGGAACCGCGCGACCGCTACGGTCGCAGGTTCGAATCCTGCCTCGGGCATAAACGTGTGTGGTGTCCTTAGGTTAGTTAGGTTTAAGTAATTCTAAGTTCTAGGGGACTGATGACCTCAGAAGTTAAGTCCCATAGCTCAGAGCCATTTGAACAAAGCCTGACCCCCCCGCCCCAAGAGCTCTTGCTTGACACTACTGAAATCGCAAATGGCGGTGATTTGGGGTCAGTGGAATGCATGCTAAAGGGCTTGTGGCTCGAAGTTGACCTTGAAATAACGGATATAAACAGTTCATTGTGTCGTTGTGGTAACAACTGCTGCTCAGTTTACTTCTCAAATGCAGTACGAAGCGCCAGAATCTTATACTGAACAAGATGGACTTCCCTCTCCGTAGTGCGACGTGGCAATCCGGAACCCGGTCTTCGTGCGACCGTACATTATCGTGACCACCGTTGCCAGCAGTCATGTACAGTGGTTAGATTGCTGCCAAGCCTAACTTCTCGTAGCCCTGTTACACGATCTCGTTCAAACCCAGTGAAGTGTCTATAACGGCGTCTTTTGTCACCTTAAAGACATTCTTCGCCGGCCGGAGTGGCCGTGCGGTTCTGGGCGCTACAGTCTGGAACCGAGCGACCGCTACGGTCACAGGTTCGAATCCTGCCTCGGGCATGGATGTGTGTGATGTCCTTAGGTTAGTTAGGTTTAATTAGTTCTAAGTTCTAGGTGACTAATAACCTCAGAAGTTAAGTCCCATACTGCTCAGAGCCAAAGACATTCTTCGTTAACATCAGCTCACCACGTCCAATGTCCGCCCCGACAGCTGAATGGTCATCGTGACGGGCTGCCGTCCTAAGGGTCCCGGTTTCGATTCCCGGCTGGGTCAGCCGGCACGGTAGCTCAGCGTGTTCGGTCAGAGGGCTGCTCGCCCTCTGTAATAATAAAAAAAAACTGAGCTAACCGATCAACGACGAACTTGAACGGATGACTTTACGACGTCCGCCCCGGGAAGATGCAACGAACGAAAACGAACAAAAATGACAAAATGAGATTAAAAAAAAAACCTAGCCGTAAAGGTAGCTCAGCGTGTTCGGTCAGAGGGTTAGCTGCCCTCTGTAATAAAAAAACTGAGTTAACCGATCAACAACGAAGTTAAACGTCTGTCTTACGACGTCCGCCCCGAGCAGATGCTGAAAGTTTATCGTCTTACCTCCTTGCCTAGGAACGCCAGATGAAAGTTGATGTCGTCAAGCCCTAAATCAAAATTGCGCAACGGATAACGGGGGAGGGGAGCTTGAGAGCGCTACCTAGAGAGCGTGCCCTTTCTGTACGATACTAGGCAAGGGGCTGGAGGGCTAACACGCTGATGTTTGGGTCCCTGCATTCTATAGCTTTTATTTTAAATAAATTCCTTTAACTTGACTTCTTTGTGATTTTTACGGTATGTTAAAGATTGATGACAGTTGATTTCCTATTTATTTTAAACATTATCACTCGACTTTACAGCGATAGCAGCAATTGTTTCGGTTTACAGATATTACAATTTTACAACTTATAGCTCGGGTATATTATATACTAATCTGCACGCACATTTCTACGGGTAAGACGGAATTGCGTTGGCCAAATGTAGACCACCAAACTCTCCCAACATTTTTACATAGGACATTCACTATGTGAGGAGGATAACGGGCAAACTGGGGACCAGATACATTGACACAGGGGATCAAATTTCCGGAATTAAACGAGCACATTCATTACCTTACACAATCCGAAGCTGGAAATAAAAGAATTAGTACAAATATTCAAATACCTCTCTTCCATGCGTGAACATTGAGACAGACGCACTGAGGGCACGTCTGCTCACTTGTCCGTCTTCTGTAACCCTCCTAGAATATGGCGGGCACCCGGAGCTCTTCCTGGGCCCTGGTGGAAGGGGTGCTCGAACCACTTGGCCGTGACCAACCTCTCCACCCCAAATCTTGTGACACTGGAAAGTCTTTGACTTTTACCTGCCTGTGCTGTCTCTCTGTTCCCCTAGCCAGGAGTAAGGTTAGCACTACTATACTACAGAACTACTTCCCAACAAAGATTTGGCCACGCTTTACGGAAACGTGTGAGGAGGATTAGGAAAGTTCATGTGCAGATTCACATCCACGTACAGGAAATGCATAATACACGACACATATAAATACGTATTATGAAGCCTGAGACATTTCTTTCCACCCGTGCACATGGGTTCTGTTGCACCCGCGGCCGGCCGCGTCGTGTAATAAAATTGGCTGCGGAGCCGCCTCTGTTTCTATTTCCCGGTGTGAGTGAGCAGCGAAACCTGCTGCTTATAGAGCGGAAACTACTGTACCGTTTCAATACAAAAAAAAAAAAGAAAAAAAAAGGTCATCGTGACGGGCTGCCGTCCTAAGGGGCCCGGGTTCGATTCCCGGCTGGGTCGAGGATTTTCTCCCCTCAGGGACTGAGTGTTGTGTTGTCTTCATCATCATTTTATCCCCTCCCGGCGCGCAGGTCGCCCAATGTGGCGTCCAATATAATAAGACCTGCCCCAAGGCGGCCGGACCTGTCCCGTAAGGGGCCTCCCGGCCAATCATGCCAAACGCTCATTTCCATTTACCACGTCCAGTCTCAAAGGTAACTAACGCTCACTCTTACGCGACTGGGCCAAAATCTGAATAGACCTTACGTTTCAGATTTAGAAACACGCCTGCCTACTTTCGTTTATGTCACACAACTCTTTCTTGGTGTTGCGTTTTTTTTTTCCATCAGCGTAATTCTTTCTTAATGTAGATTCATTTGGAACTGGGTGTGTTGTGTACTTCTCCAAGAACTTTCTTGAGCCTCTCCGATGGATTGTTGCAAGACACCATAATTTCATGCAAGTCATTGAAGAACGATTGCGCTGTTGAAGATGGATCTGGTTGTTAAAATAACGGTGTTGTCATTTTCAGCACTTCTCTTCACACAGTTGCCGTGATTGGCGGTATTAGTGTTGTTGCACATTAAAGCGCTGCTCTGCGCTAGCTTCTTCTTCACATAGCTTACAGAATAATATTTCTCCGCCAGTGCTGAAGAACTTCTCTCCAAAATCAGGAACAGAACCTCGGAACATGATTCTGTTGGAGAGCATTACTGTCGACATGTTGAACCAGACTGAGTTTGTATTCGAACTGAGTAGTGTGACCACGTGTGCGACGTTTATTACGTCAAAAGCCGCCTATGTTGGCTTCGTGAGAGTTTTGTCGATTCCGCGCTGCAATGTCTTACGTCAGCGAACAAACGACTTGTGTTAACGCTGCTACAGTCCTTGTAAATAATTATTGTGTTTATTTGTGACAATATCACCTGAAACATTGTCGTGTGAGCGACGTTTTCGAGTTTTTATTCTTGTGGATTTAAAGACCCGACAAATAGTTGCATTTTTGCTGATGTTTGCCGAAATATGACCTATTAAGGCAAAAGTTAGCCGAAATGTAAGCACTTACTAAGAAAGGTGAAAATATGACTTTATATGCAAAATAAAAATACATATTTCTACACTACAGTACATGGATTCGTGCATACGAGTATTCGTGCATACGAGTATACTGTTGTAAAATACACTCTGAAAATCAGGAAAAAATTGTGATTTGTCATTAAAAATTGGGTCGATTCATTACACCAGATAGAAATTCTGTCTAAGTCATCCTGTATCCTCCTTCAGTCATTCAACGACTACTTTCCCGTACACTACAGAGTCATCAGCAAACAGTCGCAGAATGCTGCTACCCTATCCGTCATATCATTTATGTATAGAGAAACAGAGCGGTCCTATCACACTTCCTTGGAGCACCCCACTGATGATACTCTTGCCTCTGGTGAACATTGTCCAGGACAACGTGCTGGATTCTGCTGCTTCAGAAGTCTTCGACTCACTAACGCTAGCAACAAACAGACCTGATTCTCAAATCAATTAATGGAGAGGAGGGTATCATCATCATAAAGTTGTGATATCGTGTATGACTACAAGTATTGCAAGGACTGATTGTTAAGAAAGGTAGGAAAATATTTTTGCAGAGCAAAGGTGACAGAATACAAACTGCAGAGTATATGAGTAGCCACCATCGAATACTCACTGATAAGGACGAATATTTGGCGCGCAAATGGAAGAAAATGAAAAAGCATCGTTCAGTATGCCGTAGACAAGTACGTTCCAAACAAAATGTATTAGAAAACTGATACGTAAACAAAGATAGCTTCATTACAGATTCAAGTAGAGTCAACGTTTAGCTGACAAAGAAAAGTTGAACGAAGCAAAAAAATGACTTCGAAAGTAAAATTTTGTCAGCTGACCTGTCTAAGAACCGTAAGAGTTTTTGGTGTTGTGTGAAAAGAGTAAGCGGTTCTAAATCATCTATTCAGTCACTCAGGGGCCATAATGACACTGAAACGGAAAGTGACAGAGACAAGCTGAAATACTTAATCCAATCTTCCGAAATAGTTTCGCTGTAGAAGATAGTACTACGATCCCTCATTTTAATCATCTGACGAATTTTGAAACGGCAGATATGGGGGTAACTCACCGCAGAATAGAAAAGCAACTACAATTGTCTTGTAGTGGATAGAGATAGGATCGGATGAGACAACTGTAAAACTGTACAGATATTAAGCGAAAGGAGTTAATCCCTTGTAATAACAGTTTGGCGTAAGTCGCTTGAGCAACGAAGGGATCTAGCGACTGGAGAAATGCAAAGGTTTCCCGTTTTCAAGAAGGGCCATAAGGCAGATGCACGTAATTATGGGCTATTTAGTTTGACGTAAATCTGTTGTAGAATTATGGAGCATTTTTCATACTCATGTATTATGGTGTTTTTGGAAAATCTCCTTTGTAAAACATGGTTTCCGCAAACAGAGATCTTGCAAAAAACAGCTCACTCTTTTCCTCCTCGAGGTCGATAGTTCTGTAGTCATCGTCGACTTTAGAAAGGCATTTGACACTGTCCTGCACTGCCGATTAGTGAAAAATATACTAGCTTACCTAGTATCGGACCACGTGGTCACACTACTCAGTTTGAATACAAACTCAGTCTGCTGCAACATGTCGACAGTAAAGCTCTCCAACAGAATCATGTTCCGAGGTTTTGTTCCTGATTTTGGAGAAAAGTTCTTCAGCACTGGCGGATAAATATTATTCTGTAAGCTATGTGAAGAAGACTTCCTTGCAGATAGAGCTTAACGGAACTAAATCGACAGAAGTAAAGGCAATTTCGAGAGTGCCCCAAGGGAGTGTGGTAGGAAAGTTACTGACATATGGAATAATCGGGTCTACTGCCGGATGTTTGTGTCGCTCTGGTAGAATATTTCAGCCACGTAACTCGTTGCCTTCTTCAGGTGCTACCTGAGACTGCCGTATTGGAGGATCTTGTCCAGTATTTATGCCCAGAGTGCGCTGGGTGCTCTCTTTGCCACCCGCGCCCGCCTGGCGCTCCTTTAAGGTGTTGTCTCTTCCCCGTCCGAGGGAGCACCGGGCCAGAGACAACTTAGAAGCAGCGCCAGGCGGGCGCGGACGGCAAAGAGAGCACCCAGCGCACTCTGGGCATAAATACTGGACAAGATCCTCCAATACGGCAGTCTCAGGTAGCACCTGAAGAAGGCAACGGGTTACGTGGCCGAAATATTGTGCCAGTAGACCCGATTATTCCACATGTCAAGATCTCGCCGGGAAATCCTGAAGAGTTACGAAAGTTACTGTTTACAGTGTGTATCAGTGATTTAGTAAAACGGGTCGCAAGCTCTTTAAGGCCATTCGTAGATGATGCGGTTGTCTATAAGAAGGTAGCAATGCCAGGAGACAGTGACAATTCGCGGAAGGACCTACAGAGGGTTGATGACTGGTGCAGGGTCTAGCCGTCAACCTGAACATATATAAATGTAACAGATATCGCATACACAGGGGAAAAAATCCTCGTCTCTACATCTACATTATTGATGACAAATTTTGGAAACGATAACTACCGTAAAACATTTAGGAGTATTTATCCCGAGAGATCTTAAGTGAAATGGCCACATGAAAGAAATGGAAAAAGCAGATACCAGACTGAAATTGATAGCAAGAATCTTAAGAAAATGTAATTCATCCAGTAAAGAAGTGGCTTCTTCCACCGATTCTTGAGTATTGTTCAACAGCTTTGGTCCCTTACCAGGTGCGTTTCGTTATGGGATCGTTTAGTCGCCGCGAGAGCGTTGCAGAGATGCCCAATAAACGTCAGTGGCAGACGCTGTAAGAGACGTGTTGTGCATCACGGAGAGGTTTACTATTGAAATTTCGAGAGAGTACTTTCTGTGAAGAGTCGTACAAAATGTTACTTCCCCCCACACACGTCTCACGAAGTGACCACAACGAGACAATTCGAGAAATTTGAGCTAATATGTGGCTAACGGGCAGTTCTACCAGAGGTACAGTCCACCATACTCTGCCATGTAGCTCGCGGAGTAATGATGTGGATCTAGATGTTTGGAAACCTGTTTCATATGCTCGGACCTTCTTTAACATTCTGCAGTACGACATGGAATTCTCCGTGATACGGAAGTCTGCTACTTGTGCTCGTACATATGCTACACATTTTCCTGTCGGTCGGCGTCCCATGCTAACACCATTAGTGTCAAGTATTTGTCAGTTCAGGAGAAACCAATCTATATGTACCTCTGATGGTCATTACTGGTACGCAGCAATGTCACAGGATCAGTCCAGTGGGGGAGGCAATTTTGAAGTCTGTGAAACGCTCATCAGGTATAAGTATTTAAACATTCCGAGATTAGTAACACGCTATCAAAATTCACAGATATCCTTGTACAGAACAATACGGTAGCTATTACTGCAACGTGTCCAGGAGCTATACCCAGATCTCGACTTCAGGGCCGTCACAATACAGCGTCGGCTGCTGAACGAAAACGTCCATGCAAAGTAAATGCAATTTTACGACATAAGAGTGTTAATGATTTGTTTATTTCTGCTCCACAAAAAATTCCCAAGCAGTGTGTTTTAAGAAGGTTTTTCTTAAGGAGGATTTTCTTTTTCACTGTAGTTTCTGTTGCACCACTTTGTAGCCAACTATTTCGAGAAACTTGTATACAGCGTCCTAGGAGGATGCGTCAATACTCAGGGTTATGACAGGAGTGACAATTCGAAACAAAAAGGTGTAATAAACGTAGGCTCTAAAATGCATACCTTAGAAGATGAGCACTTCTTGATCTGCAATACTGTGAGATGAATCTCTTCTATTGCAAGCTCTTTGCTTTCCATATTTTGGGAGTTGGTGGTATGGACCAAAACAAGAGAAAAAGTCCAGTAAACATAGGCTGCAAAATGCATACCTTAAGAGCAATGAGCACTTGTTTAGTAGAACAGATGTGTTTCACGGTAGCAATGATGAACAAGTGCTCATAGCCCGTACCGGTATGCTTTGTAGAGCCCATATTTGACTTCTTTGCTTCGAACGGTCGTTCCTCTCATATAGCTAAATACTAACCTTTCCTCCTAGGACACACTCTGTAATATGTTTTTATACCAGTTCGTTTATAATTCGCTATTTCAACTTTAGTGGACTACATTTTGGATTAAGAAGAAGCTTTCCTTCCAAGACAAAACGCTATCCATGATTTACGTACTGTGTGCTTCACATAAAATTCTAACGTTCTGTACAGCCGCCTGTTCATTGTGTGGATTATACTACCGTGAATGAGTAATCTCTTTACTTCATTTGAGTAGCTGTTGCTGATTTGAACTTAATGTTTACGTGATAAACATTAATACACTATGATTAAAATATCTGAAAATTTATTCCTACCTGACTAAAAAACAAGGCTTTTCCTGTGTCTAAAACTATTTAATGTAGCGTTGTCTGTGTGTGTGAGGATGTTGAGTTTAAGTGTCTGGTGCAGTTTATTTTGTGTTGCAAATGAACTACTTATTTATGAATATATTTGCAGTTTTGTTGGAGAGACTCTCGCTTGTGGTATACGGACATTATGCTTTCGTTTTGACTTAAGTCAGTAGATGATTTTCTGCGACATCTGATATTCAGTCTTTTATAAACAAATGTGTTCGTGAAACTTCCTGGCAGATTAAAACTGTGTACCCGACCGCGACTCGAACTCGGGACCTTTGCCTTCTGCGAAGTAAAGCTGTGAGGACCGGGCGTGAGTCGTGCTTCGGTAGCTCAACAGTCTGCCTTCGGCAGGGCAACAGAGCGGACGCGTACGTGTTGACTTCGTGCGGCGCAGAGCTCGCCTTGTTTACTTTCTGACGGCCGTTGCTTAAGTGCCGGCTTACCTTGTACGATCCATGGCGAACCGTTACCGTAAATCAACACTCCGATTTACTTTCTGCAACGATTATGCCCGACCCAAAGCACTAGAGGTGGAGCGTTTTCTGCGAGAGGAAGTGAAGATCCCGACGACCGATATTATCGGCATACATTTGTCCATCGTGAGCAGCACGGTCTATGTGAAAATCATTAACGACGCGGCGTGCGAACGCATACTACGTGAGACCAAACAGGGGCTCCGCTTCTGTCACGCTGATGGCAATGTGGGGGAGGTAACCGTCGACCACGCAGGCTTAGGTATGCGAACGATACGCATTTCCGAATTGCCATTCGAATTTCCAGCTGAGGAAGTCGTCGCGGCACTACGCCCATACGGCACAGTCCACGGCCACACTGCGGAGAAGTGGACACAGTTTCGGACGTATCCTGTCCTAAACGGGGTCCAACAGGTCACCATAGATCTCCGAAGCCACGTCCCGTCCTACTTACAGATCGGCGGATGCCGTGCCATAATTATATACGATGGCCAGCCTCGGACCTGTTCCGGGTGCGGCAAAGAAGGCCACCTTAGATCCGAATGCCTACAGCGGCGTATTACGCAACTTCCAGCTGCCGAAGAACCACCCACGTCGCAACCTACAGTGCTACCGGTGACCTATGCCGCTGCTCTGGTTTCTCCTACCACTTTGCAACGTCGGCCGGTCACCACAAACGACGCCACCAACGAGCCCGACCAGACACCGACGGAGAGCGCCTCGGACGACCCGCCGCCTCGGCCGGCCATTGACGCCGCTCCGAAGATGCCGACGCAACCAGACGCTGACCCTGATCTCGGAAACACGATGGAGATCGACTCGCTCATCGTTCCTACAGCGGCCTTTCTGCCAGAACGACGCGACTCCCATCCGTCGTCGGACACGGAGGGTCCCACAAGGAAACAACGTTCCCCGAGACGTCGCAAGCGAAGACGTCGCACAGTTAACGGCCAAGAGGAGACGCTACAAGTCGAGGAGGACGTAACCGTCGACCAGCACGAGGCCTCAGAACCCGCTACTGCTGATGAAGACGTAATGAGTGCGGAGACATCTATCGGTGTGCCTGCGCCCCGTGCTGACGCTGAACTAAATCATGAACGTATCACAGGCGACACTACACCACGCACAATTACAACATCTTCTGCAGACAAAATGAACGATACACCAGTTTCTGCTTCCACGGCGTGGCACGAGGAGGAGGTCACGGAGCAGGAGCCGTTACGGGACCGTGCGCCGTCAGGGCCGCACCACTAATCATACTGTCCCCAGACTCCCCTGCGGGCCAGCGGGATAACGTTCCGCTGCGGCGCCCACACCCTTGCGCGGACGGCGGAGTGGACCAGCCTCCAGCAATCCGACACCAGGCCTACCGGATAGCAACCATCAACACCAACAACATCCGTACCAGGGTGAAAATCCGCCTTATGCAGGAGATGTTCTGGGCTTCGGATATTGATTTCGCCCTTCTGCAGGACATTCACTTGGCTAGTCTCCCGGATATCAATGGCTATACCGCCCACGCCTCCGCGAGTGATCCTATGGGCCGCGGGGTGGCCATCTACGTCCCCTACGGGATTTCTGTGACCGATGTCGCCTTCCTTCCATCAGCTCGGGGCATGGCACTCACTGCCATGGGGACACGCATCATTAATGTCTACGCTCCCTCAGGCACCGACCGACGGTATGAAAGAGCCCAGTTTTATTCCGAGGAAATCGCTCCCCTGTTTTTAGGGCGTTATCACCATTGCCTGCTAGGAGGTGATTTTAACTGCGTTCTGCATCCTAAAGATCAGATTCCCCACTATACTACATGCCAGGAGCTACGTATAGTGGTGCGAGACCTCCTGCTTCACGATACGTGGGAAGTACAACATGGAGACCTTTCTGGCCATACCTTTCTTACAAGTCATTCCGCAAGCCGACTAGACAGGATATATGTCTCACAAACTCTTAGATCTGCGATACGGGGCGCCGAACGCTGGCCGCTGGCCTTTTCCGACCATTGCGCCTACATCTGTACGGTCCTCCTTCCGCCGCAATCAGTATGGCGCAGCCGTGCGCCATGGAAACTCAATACCTCACACTTGCATGACCTGGCGTGTCGCCAACAAGTCACTGAAACGTGGACAGCCTGCGAACGACGCCTTCCCCGCTACCACTCGACATTGACATGGTGGTTGGACTGCGCCAAGCCGGCGATCCGGACACTGATGAGATACGGGAAGGACATGGCCGACTGGCATCGCACCACTGCTGACTTCTATTACGCGATTCTCCGAGATCTGGATGCTCAACCGCCAACCCCGGACAACCAGTTGGAATGGCAAAGAACTAAGGCGAAGATAATTGCGCTGGCACGCCGGAAACTGCAAGGGGTCGTGATACGGACGCGGCACCACGATCACGCGGATTTAGAAATTCCATCCATGCATGATATAGTGTCCGACAAACGAAGGCGTCGTCGGCAGATCATCAGCACTCTGACCACGCCTCATGGAACGCAGGTGACCACTCAGAATGACATCGTCCGCGCATTCGTCGAGCACTACTTATAGTGATGACGACGCTGAAACTGCAGCAGACGACTCCATTTTGCATTACGTCACGCGCACCCTCCCCCACACGGAGGCGGACGCTTTGACAGTGGCGGTCACGCTAGACGAAGTCAACAACGCAATCGCCAAGGGTGCAGTCAACAGATCGCCCGGCATTGACGGCTTACCGATTGAGTTTTACCGTACCTTTCGGGACCTCATGGCCCCACGGTGGACGACTATGTATCAAGAACTGATAACATCTGACCAAGCAATCCCACCCGCCTTTGCTGAGGGCATCATTATACCAGTCCACAAACCAGCCCGTGGTTCGATGGTCACGAGTTACAGACCGCTCACACTCCTCAATGCCGATTACAAGATTTTCGCGCGGTTACTGGCAATGCGGCTCCGAACTACACTCCCTCATATCCTCTCGCCAGAGCAAACGACGCCTGGCGGACAGATTAACATACAGACTGCCACAGGGGAATGCCGCGACTTAATTGCGATAGCGGCGGCCTGCAGGCTCCGGGCAGCGGTCGTCGCTATAGACTTCGACAGCGCCTTCGATAAAGTGCGTCATCGTTTCCTGTTTTCGGTGGCAGCCAGAATGGGCATCCCCCCGCCGTTTCTCGACGTCATCCGGCGTCTTTACGACAGTGCCAGTTCACGTGTCCAAGTCAATGGACGTATAGCAGGGCCGGTACCTATCTGCCGTTCGATACGGCAGGGGTGCCCCCTCTCTACCCTCCTGTATGCCATTGCCCTTGAGCCCCTTATTGGGGGCTTGACGAACAAGCTCTCTGGCCTCACCCTACGCCAACACACTTTTCGATGTCGGGCATATGCTGATGACCTCCTCCTCCTCATTCGCTCCGGCTCTGAGATTCGGGATGTCCTCGAATTGATTACCCGTTATGGGGCTGCCGCTGGCAGTGCCATGAATGTCGCCAAATCTTCTGCAATGCACATTGGACGAGGCCTCCAGGAGGGTGAAGTGGCACCCCTGCCGCTTGTGCGGACTTTCCGGTACCTGGGCATTACCTTTACCCCCACGGTCACACGCACGGCGGCAGCAAATTTCCGTCGCCTGTTACACATCATCCGCAACGACGTCCCCCAGAACCTCTTGCGCCGCCAGGACACACTTCAACGGGTTGCGTTTATTAATCTTTATGTGGCATCAAAATTGGTTCACATCGCGCAAGTTCTCTCTCTGCCAACTGCAATGGGCGAAACCTTCAGGCGGCTTTTGGCTATTATCTCACGGCTGGTTCAATGTTTAAAGTCCGTTATGAGACACTTACCCTGCCCTCACGTTATGGTGGCGTCGGGCTCGTCAATGTCCGTATGCGAGCTGCAGACTTGTACATGAGTACCATGAGAAAACAGTGGATGGGCCAGGGTACATCTCTAACACGCAGCTTGCTTGAGGTCCTCCTACCTGCTTCCGCCTCACCACCGGTGTCTGTCGGCCATATCGTGCCTCATTTGTCCCATATTTCGACCTTTTTCGTCGACTACAGTTACATACATACCAGTCTCCCAGATACACGCCCACCTAGGACTAAGGATTTTTACAGCCTGTTGCTGCGCTGTGTTCCCCGGAATGTGATGGAGACCAAACACCCCTCCATCCAGTGGCCCATAGTGTGGACTACAGTCCACCAGCCCTTCCTCCCTACGAACGTCCGGGCACTGTGGTATCACATAGTCAACAGGAAATTTGCCACGAAGCAGCGCCTGCACAACATTGGCTTGTCAGAATCCCCTCTTTGTCTCCTTTGCCAGCAACTGGACACTGATGAACACCGTCTGACATGCGCCTCATCGCAAGATGTATGGCGCTTCGTGCAGCAAATCATTGCCTGCTATCTCTGGGTGCCACCAGACACAGTCGAGCCTCGAATGTTTCTATACCCGGGGGACCGACATTTTCCCGCTGCCAAATGTCATGCTATTACGTGGGTCAAAGTGTATGCGGTCGCTTATCTCTTTCATGAGGGACCTAAATCCCGCCTCGACTTCTGGACCTATTTACGAACAGCCCATGCAGCTCTCGAAAACACGCCACGTTACCGAACATTATTTGCTAACTATCTTCGAGCGGTCTTCGTTAGACCTCCACTGAGTTGGGGGGTGCCTGGCACAGAGGGCACCCACCCCTCCTCCCCCGGCGGTGTCTGAGTTTCAACCGCCTACGATCTATTCTACTTCTGACCTCCGCGGATGGGAGAGCGCGTCGCAGATTGCGCGGATTTTATTTCTTTTTGCTTTTCTTTTTTCCTTTCTTTTTCTTTACCCAGAATTTATATTTCTTTTCTCTTTCGCATATGTGTTCCCATAATTTCATGCTATTAGTGAATATTACAAAAACACATGCAAATAAATAAATAACAACGCCTTCCACTACTGTTGATTCCTGTTTATCCCACTTCCCTAAGCACCACAGGCTCGGTGGTGGTGAGGGGGACACTGTGGCCAGGCCTCCGGTTTCGACCCCTGCCCACTTTGCGCCCCGAGCCCCCACCGCTCCACTACAAAAAAAAAAAGGGGGGTAGCGTCAAAAAAAAAAAAAAAATAAAATAAAATAAAAATAAAGTGGTTACCTTGCGCGTTGCGAGGCTAGTGCTATATAAGATTGCAGTTCCAGTATCGGTGAAAGCCGCTGAATACGACCTTTTATTTTCCATTTCAATTAATGCTAGTAAAAATTCCTTGTACGAAATCTGGATAATGCCTTTACACATCAATCTTCGTGCAATTTCGACTTAGTAAATTATGTTAATATCATGGAAGTCTCCTTTGCAAATGCCAAGTTGCTTCACTGTAAAATAGTTCCTGAAAAGATTCAAACCGATTGTCACCGATACGAATTTGAGCTTTGTTCGTCATATAGGTGCAACGTGTCAGGAGGTTGTAAAAAAAACAAAAACAAAAAAAAGGCAAAGGTCCCGAGTTCGAGTCTCGGTCGGGCACACAGTTTTAATCTGCCAGGAAGTTTCATATCAGCGCACACTCCGCTGCAGAGTGAAAATCTCATTCTGGAAATGTGTTCGTATCGATCGTCTGCTGATACTTCACTAATTGTTCTTAGCCCTTGCTGATGGTCTTTCCTGGAAATTCCACATCAAATTTTTCTCGACAGTACATAATATGCAACTAAAAGGTGTCTATCATGTTATAAATGCATCCGTCTTTCTTTGTGCAATAAGAGGCTTATATTAGTGCTGATACACTATAGCCAAACAATCTTACTTAGCATCATATATCAGGATATGCACTTGTAAGACTGTTCAGCTGCATTTTCAGAAACAATATTCGTGATGACATTTGTAGCGAACATATTTGAAAAGACCAAATTAGGATAATCACTTATCTTAGAGCTAGTTCCACTAAGGCAGATGTGGAGTAAAGGATATTTTTTTTTCCTGCTTGACTTCTTTTTACTTCATACATTCGTTCAGAATACTGTACACACATCTGCACTCCCCTGCGTAACTATCGAAACATCTAACATCTAACAGTGCTACCAACTTCCAACCAGCACACAGTGGTGCCAGAGCCACGTCTTTTGCTGCTTTATAAAAGAAAGGATCTGCCTCTAGACACCGAGGGGCCTACACTTAATGATTGCTGTCTTATGCCCAATGCTCGATGCGTGAGGGTCAGACTAACTTTGAGGAACTGGTAACACTCAACTATCTGCAACAACATATACATCCATCAAGAAGAGTTAAGCACATAATTGGTTCTCGTATCTTGAAATGAGACAGATGTCTTATACTGTATTTTTTGATAATACAGAAATCACACGAGAGAAAACTATGCTATATGTTCTCTTTGAACTGGTTATGAAATGAAAAAGGAACATCATTTGAAAAAACAAAAAAGTCAGTGTTCCACAACATCAAAAATCCCAAAATGGTGGGTTGAGTGCCCTGTTCAATAACATGTAAGCCCTCCACGAACCCCTCAGACGCTCTTGAAAGCGAGGGGAAATGCTCGGTACCAACTCGTTACAGGCCTCTTGAGACATGTTGCCCCACTCCTCAATGGCAGCATTCCTGAGATCTTCAATTGTTAATGGAGGTTGCTGCCAACTAGAAATCGCTCTGTTGAGCAAGCTCCATGTAATTCATATCCGGCGAGCATGTTCGCCATTCCATTTTTTAGACACCGACACACACTACGAGCACGATGAGTTCAGGCGTTATCATCCTGTAGAGAGAACCCTTCCCCTACAGTCTCTGCGAAACCACTGACTATGGGTCGGAGAATGTTATTTTCATACACTGCAGCAGTATGTTGCCTTCAATTGGAACGAGTGGTGTGCGTGGTCCATACATGATACCTGCCCAGAATACGATTGAGCCACCAGATTGTTGGTGACGTTCCACAGTCATTGAGAGAGGATGGCGTTCGCCTGTTCGCCTCCATATGCGAACAGAGTTCGTCTGTGAATAGCGTTTTGGTCCACTGGTTTCGTGTTCAATGTTCATGTGCTCTAGCCCATCTCACATGTGCTCCCGTGTGATGTGGACTTTCTTCTTTCACTTGTGCCTTTGTCCGCCAGGTACGCAGGGTCAGCATGGTTAATCGGATTTTGCAATGTTAGATTAAGGGGTGGCCGGATGCCCTTCCTGCCGCCACCCCGTACCCCCTAGGACGGAATTAGTGTACCCCAACTGTCTGCGACTAGTGTAATCCATGAAATAATGCGAAAGTGTTCAGATGTCTGCGATCCAAGTAACTGAAGCGGGACGTGGGAACTAGCCCGGTATTCACCTAGGGGGATGTGGAAAACCGCCTAAAAACCACATCCAGGCTGGCCGGCACACCGACCGTCGTCGTTAATCCGCCGGGCGGATTCTATCCGGGGCCGTCGCGCCTACCCGAGTCCACGAAGCAGCGCATTAGCGCTCTCGGCTAACGTGGCTCCCCTGTGATGTGGACGATGAGGTGTAATCTTGAGAGGTCTCCGGGTGTACAACCCCCTAACATGAAGTCTTGTTTCGCACAGTTTTCGTGGCTTCTCGAAGCTCGTGGAGCAGAGCAGTCGTTGTCTCTATAGGGTGTCTCCGTGTAGATGTTCGTTACACGCCGGCTCCGAGCTGCTGTTGTTTTGCGTGGACGTCGTTCGAAATGTCCATCCGCCATTCCTGGAACTTTTCCCACAGTCTGGAGACAACACTTTGTTAACGTGAACAATATTCGCAACTCAACTTGTCTCATGTTTTGTCCCATTAGTGTGATGATTTTGATACGGTCTGCCAAGGAGAGCCTGTTCCGAGGCATTGTGCTGCACTCGGGGGATGCGGACACACGGACAACTGTGCATTCACAAGAACTCAGATTTGTTGCACTGCGTTTGTTTACAAGCCGTGATTGCACGGACCCTGATGAGGCAGAGTGACAACGACGAACGAATTCGCATTATGTACTCAACCGCCTTCAAACATAAACAAAAAAGGATCGCCATAGTGACTACTGGTGGGTAATTTGGAAATAGGCTTAACATTTATTTTTTATTTATTTTTTTATGAGTGTAATATCACTCTTCATAACGGGGTAACAGGTCCTTATATTGACTGAATCGTGTGATTTTTTACACGTCACAGAAGTAGCTGATGAACTATCTCTTCCCACAGAATGTTACGTGAAACGATTCGGCCCCAGCGGTTACGGCTATGGCTTGGGGGCCGGTGCACTGCAGACGCCCTGAGGACCATCAGCCAAGCAGCAGTCAGAAGACCATCAGCCAAGCAACAGTCTGTAAGTTCGCAGAGCTAATTCATTAATTCAAGTCACTTGACGATCAACGCTGAACATCTCACTGATGCTGAATACAGCACCTTCCTTTCCCACTTCTTCGAAAACGAGGTAGTTGTATACGACATGGTGCACACAATTTGAATGACCCAAACATGCGCACCCGTTATTAGTACATGTGAAGGTGTTAGTACTTTTAACCTCTCCTTTAAGATATTTCCAAATTTTTGTTTTTAGGGTATTTCGTGTATTGTCACACTCCATAATGGGCGCTGCTTATTATCAGAAAAGTATTAACGACGTAATTTTCAGAAGTATCCTGTTTATGTGTCTCAGTTTAGTAGGATTGTGTAGCATTCTGCTATACAATATATGTTTTATCGGTGTGTTTGGTTTCTTACCGCGTTTCGAAACATATCACAAGATATTGTTCCTGTTTATAGCATATACTATTTATCTTAGTATCTTTATTATATTGAGACGATTACTACTAATCTTTCCTCCCTTCAGTTAATTTCCGATGGATTCATTTCAGTTAAGCGAGATAAATATAGCACTCTACTTAAGAAATAATGCACATCTGTGACTGGTCTCATCTTCACTGTGTGTTATAAGTTTCAAAAAGACAACTAACTTCGGCAACTAAACCTCTCAAAATTGTCGGGCTAGTCAGCTGATCTATAAGATACAACAGTCATGATATTACATTGCATTAACATAAGACGTTTACGAGTAAACATATAATTACAAATTTTGCGTTCACAAGGGTTCAGGTACAGCAGTATGCTTTACCAAAAACGTAAATATGTTTTACACAGATAGAATCTTCGTTAAATGTTTCTCTGTATATAAGATTTTATCAAATGTGATTCGTAAATAATTAATTTCAGAAAACATTACTTTACTTTTTAATTACAAAATTAATTTAGATGCTAAAATTTACGCTGAATCTTCGCCTAGAAACACAGGTTCTATAATTGTTGTCCCACAAATAAACATAGTGCGAGTGTGATTTCAGGAACTGATGACCAACCGACTTCTTCGAATTTTCTGTAAAAGAAGCCTTAAAATAAAATAATGGTAATTTGAAAACTGGAAGCATGACTCCTGAAGTGTAATAACTGTTATAAACTGATATTCAAGTGAAATTAAGTATGGCAACGTTGACAGTAATTTACGATATATGTGTTCCATACGCGACTAGTGTATCGGGCTGTGCATCAGTCTTGGCATCGATCGCTTCATTATAGTATGTCCTGGTCTGCTACATTACGCTTATAAACTTTGAGAAAATTTTAGCTGCATGTATTATCTGTTGCTTAAGAATTCTTTCGCGAAATGGAAATTACAGATACTAAACAGCATTATTCACTTGTGATATAAAATGTCGGGTTGCTCGTGGTGCAGTGACATATTCAAAATTTAGCATCAACATCTGTATTCTATGAATCAGTATGAAGTGTGTGTGGCAAAACTTGCTTTTTATTGTACCATATAAAACGATTTCTTCCCATTCTTTCACAAATGGAATGTGTGAGGAATAGCTACTTGTAAGCCTCCGTGCGGACTACAAGGAAATGTACCAGAACCATTGTCAGCAACTCTAGAAGAAAACAGAATATGTGTCAGTCGAACATACCTCAATCGCCATAACTTTGGTGATGCCATTGCAGTATTTCTCTACGACGCAGACGAACTTCAATTAATTTTGACACTTATAGAGCGAACTTGAAGTACAGTGCAAAAGTTAGTTACATTAACAGGAAGATTATGTGTAATCTACTAATTGAAAAGAAAACAGCAGAAATTAACATGGAGACATAGAACCAGTTGACTAAATTTTATCATTAGCTTCCAAAGGTAGGCTTATGACTTATGTAAATACGAGTATTTTCTTTAACACACGACATGTAGAAGAGGTAATTATAAAGTCATTTACACAATAACAATTTCCTGTGACATTCTTGTTGCTATGTTTCCCCTTTCCTTAGGTTTTACTTTCTTAGGTAGCATTTTACTTCTTTTCCTGCTTTGTTTGAGTGTGTGCTTTAGTTTTTTTAGGTCTGTCCACATTCGTTCCTTTTAATGTGTGTCAGGGCGCTGATGACCTCGATGTTGAGCGCCCATAATCCCCAACACACCACCACCACCACCATCATTTACAAATCGAGAAAACAGTTACGTAATTAATTTTTGTTAGTTTGTAGGCACTTGTCTGCAGATGTGGTTCACGTTGAATTCCCTCACTATAGTACCGTAGCACTCCCATAGAGGGGTCAATAAAAACAGCGGAGCCTACTGATAACTTAGTGCGGTAATTCTTTTCTATGTTTGACAGGAAAAACGCTGCAACGATTCCTGGTGAGTTTGTGAAAATATACAGCAACAATGTACCATCATATGGCACATGGTTAGTTGGCACAGACGCTCCCAGTGTGGTCAGAAAAGCTAAATGATGAAGAACGAAGTGGCAGACCAGCTCTCTGTGAAGACCGGGATTTATAAGACAAATGGAGGCCGTGCTCCTCGAAGAGCGGGTTCTCGCAATCGTGGCGATAGGGGAGGCTGTAAAAGTTAATCATCGGTCAGTTTTAAACATCTCGCACTACATTTTGGCAGGCCGCGGTGACCGAGCGGTTCTAGGCGCTTCAGTTCGGAACCTCGCGACTGCTACGGTCGCAGGTTCGAATCCTGCCTCGGGCATGGATGTGTGTGTTGTCCTTAGGTTAGTTGGTTTTAAGTAGTGCTAAGTTCTATGGGACTGATGACCTCAGAAGTTTAGTCCCATAGTGCTCAGAGCCATTTGAACCATTTTGAACTACATTTTGAACACGAAAAAGATCGCCGTTTGCTGTGTTTCTCTACTGCTCACAAATCGTTCCAGCTGCTGAAATATTGCAGTTGTCATGCAAACTGAGACGACCATGGGCGAGCATAGGTGATGGGTGAACTACTATAACCCCAGCACTAAGTAACAAAGCAAGGAGTTGAAACTTGCAGATCTACTACCCCTGAGATTCATTCGGCAGAGAACACGGTCACGCATGCTGCTTCATTGGACTATCGGATTCACCACACCCGATCCGCTCCCCCTTCCCCTGAATTTTTCTGATCTCCTGACGAGGTTGCGGGAGGCTGTCAAGACGAAGTGTTTCGGGAAGGTGTCCGAGTAGATGTTTTTGCTGCACGACAGTGTCCCATTTCATTCTGCACAGAACACGGTCCCACATGCTGCCGCTTTGGACTATTGAATTTGCCACAACACCCGATCCCCCCTCCCCCTCACTTCCCCCGAATATCTCTGATATGACAGCCAGTGACTTCCTCCATATCCTGCGTATGAAGAAAAATTTACGCGACAGGCATTTCCAGAATAACGATGAGGTATTTCCGAAGGTGAACTTTCCTTGAACATCCAAAATGCGGACTTCTGCAACCAAGATATCCGCCAAGTCACCTACTGTTGGTAAAAGAACGTCATATTGAAGAGTGAATATGACGAGGAAGGGTACACCATCGCCAAGTTTCCTGATCGCAGCTCTGTGTTTTCGAGGTGATATTTGAGACTTTTATAACTCTCGTACTAATAGTTTTTGAATTACAGCAACGATACAGGATCTTTTAATGCGAAAGTCGTTCAGACACTACAAGTTACTTAGCAAGCAATGGAGGCCACACTGCCTGACAAAAGAAGCTAAGCACACTGATGGGGGCGAGGAAACGAAGTCAAACTTCACAATTTGAAATGGCGCTACAATACAGTCACATGAACTACCACACGAGGATGCACCATGTCCGTGATGCACTGCTGTGCCATGAAAGTTCTCTCTGTCGCCACCAGCCGTGACCTGCAGTCATACTCTATAGCTTCCGACACCATAACAGTAGGAGTAAAACCGCTGTGCCTCTGCATAACAGAAGAATGGGACCTCTCCCCAGACCGCCGCCATATTCAAATGGCTCTGAGCACTATGGGACTTAACAGCTATGGTCATCAGTCCCCTAGAACTTAGAACTACTTAAACCTAACTAACCTAAGGACAGCACACAACACCCAGCCATCACGAGGCAGAGAAAATCCCTGACCCCGCCGGGAATCGAACCCGGGAACCCGGGCGTGGGAAGCGAGAACGCTACCGCACGACCACGAGATGCGGGCCGCCGCCATATTCGCCAGCGACTACGATGTGCTTGCGATCCTGCCTTGTGCCTGCCTTCATGTTTCCTTGCAGTCCAGTAATCGATCACTGCCACAGCTGAATGGCTCGCAAATCTGGATACTTCACGATTCGACCAGCCTGACAAACAGCGACCCACAGTGAGCCCCCTTTCAGGCTTTCATGTGCTGATATAACTGTCTCAGACGAGAACATGGCCTCTCCTTGGTCACTCAGCATCTGACGCTCTACACTTCTCTAATAGACCGTACCAGGTTTCATAACAACACTAAACACCAACAACACTAATGCACTCTATCTGTGACAGAGAACTCTTACCATTTAATGATAGAAGCTGAAGAAATGAATTAAAATTTTTGCCACGGCAGAGACTTTAAATCAGGTCTCCTTGCTATCTAGGTAGATTTTCTAGCCATTACACCACCACAGCATTATATCTAACATAGCTTTACGAACTACACTAGTACCAGTGACCTCCCTGGCACGAACTACAGTTTACATCTTGAGCTTGTTTTCCCTCTCTCAGATCGTCACTATTGCTGAGGCTATCCGGTATTGGAATAGTACCCCAGAATTGGATGTACTGCGGGAATCCTGCCTGTGTCTCAGGCATAGGTAATGTCCAAATCTGATATTTTTAAAATTTTCCTTCAGATATTTGATTTAATTATATCAGATCTGTAGATCACCTACGCCTGAGGCACAGGCAGGATTTCGCCATTACGTCCAATGCTGGGGTGTTATTCCAATACCGGATAGCCCCGGCAATATTGACGATGTAAGAAAGAGAAAATAAGCTGGAGATGTAAACGGAATTTTGTGTCAGGGTTGACGTTGGACTAGGGTAATCCGTGCAAGTGGGTTAGTTGTAATGCTGTGGTGGTGTAATGGCTAGCATAAGTGCCTCAACAGCAAGGAGAGCTAGGTTCCAATCGTGGTCATGGCAAAAATGTTAATTAATTTCTTCAGCTTCCATCATTGTCGTAGATAAAGATGAGGCTCAGATGCCTGGAGGAGAATTTAATTATACTGGGTGATCAAAAAGTTAGTATAAATTTGAAAACTGAATAAATCACGGAATAATGTAGATAGAGCGGTACAAATAGACACACATTCTTGGAATGGGGTTTAATTAGAACCAAAAAATACAAAAGTTCAAAAAATGTCCGATAGATGGCGCTTCATCTGATCAGAATAGCAATAATTAGCATAACAAAGTAAGACAAAGCAAGGATAACGTTCTTTACAGGAAATGGTAAATAAGTCCACCATCATTCCTCAAAAATAGCTGTAGTCGAGGAATAATGTTGTGAACAGCACTGTGAAGCATGTCCGGAGTTATGGTGAGGCACTGGCGTCGGAGGTTGTCTTTCAGCATCCCTAGAGATGTCGGTCGATCACGATACACTTGCGACTTCAGGTAACCCCAAAGCTAATAATCTGGGGACCTGAGAGGCCAAGCATGACGAAAGTGGCGGCTGAGCACACGATCATCACCAAACGACGCGCTCAAGAGATCTTTCACGGGTCTAGCAATATGGGGTGGAGCGCCATCCTATATAAACATCATACGTTCCAGCAGGTGTTTATCAGCCAGGCTGGGGATGATGCGATTCTGTAACATATCGGCGTACCTCTCACCCGTCACGGTAGCAGTTACTGACGTTTTGCTGTCCAGCGCCATTTGTCGGACATTTTGTGAACTTTGGTTTTTTTTTTTTTTTTTGGTTCTAATAAAACCCCGTCATTCCAAGCATGTGTGTCAATTTTTACCTCTCTATCCACATTATTCCGTGGTTTATTAAGTTTTCAACTTTATACTGACTTTTTGATCACCCGGTATATAATTTCAGTATACCGATATTGCATTGCATACACGTCATTTCGAGAAAGCGTTTCACTTTAATCAAATAGTGCATATTATTATCATCGACTTCGACAATATTGCGTTTTCAGTGTGTCCCATGAGTAGTCGCTACGAACTGCCTAAGCTTACGTTCCTTTGTGTTCGGCTGATTTCGTAATAACATCATTTCCTTCATATTCCTAAGAAAGTCAACATTTCTATCTTTTAAATTAACCTCCTCTGTACAATACTTCGTTTGTGCCTCAAAAGCTAAAAAAATTGTCTAAGAAATAAAAACGGATCTCAATGAAGCTAATGAAATATTCAAATTACGGCATTCCATGCCTGAGTGCGGTAATGCTAGGCCTGCCGGCACCTAATCTGAAAGTGACGCACAGAAAAAAAATCGTAATTGTTAAGGGGTGAAAGCAGGAAATAAGAAAAACGAGCGGGGTTGGCTTTCCTGGCGTCCTTAAAAGGATGTCACTCTTTTCCGAGAGAGGGGAGCCGTCGTATTTTAATAGGGTAAGGCAGGGTAACATTTGACAGCATTTTCTCTTCCGGACGGAAACAATGGCTGACGGGCTTTTTATCAATTAAAGCGGGTGCCGGGGTGTGCTTCGGGCGTCGGGTAAAAGAGGGAAAGAATTTCGGAAAAGTAATTTCCGAGCTTCTTTCAAACCGTCAATCATTTTGCGAGAGGGGTGTCCGCAACATTCTCAGCGACCTTTTCCCGCAAGCAGTGGCAAGCCGTTTCGCGAGGTTAGAAAAAATGATCGTCATAAAAATAAGTCGAGCTCTCTCACTGTCGGGGAAATCGACTTTAAAAATATTTTGCGCCACTTCTGGAAAGCGTCACTGAGATCGCAGTGAGAAGCCAGAAAGGAGCCTCGGGGTTTCCTGGGACAAGAGTGTAAGCCTTGAATAATACTCGTGCTACATACCGAAAAAATTATGCCAAGAGGAAAAAGAAAAGTGAGTTTCAGTATTGCTTTTTCTTTATTGTTCTTTAAAGTCATCATTATTTGCGTTTCCAGCCAGCGGAACGTGACACTTTTTTAGCCGAAAATATTACATTTCTACATTAGGAAAAAGTAAAAATAAAAACCAGGCGATAACTGCGCTTATACAGTTACATACAGAAAATGTCTTTATGATTCAAAATATATAATTGGAGACTTTTTTAAAATTTCACAGACTGGCAATTTAGACAACTCTTAAAAACACGTATAGATGAAGATATTGATGTTTCTATGATTTGATGATGGTGACTGAAAACGGTCATGCTAACAACGTAAATGACAAATATTATTGCTTTAGTGTTATCGTGAAGTAAGTGATACCAGAGGCTGATTGTGGAATGGACATGAGAAGCGAAGTGATGTGCTTATATAACGCTATGAAGAGGCATTCCTGACTATAGTTGGTATTAAAGGTATATGGCGGGACGGATTTCATGGTCGGTAACTAGGAGTTTGTTTAAGTTCCGGTGTGAGAGTGGAAAAGGCATAGAGGTGCATGGAAAGTGGGATATGGATGCATTGATGCAGCAGAGTTCCTGGATTGGAAATAAGGGGGTAGAATATGGAGTGCTCTAAGCAGAGAAGAAGTGTTGAGAATTGGATGAGTTGGTATTGGATGTGAAAGAGGAATCAAAGTGCGTATCTCTCGACGATTTCAGCTGATCTGTAAAATTGGAGAGGACTGTTGTTTTCGTTAAACATGACCTATTAATTATAGGTTGCTCATCGGAGTCAAGGGTCACTCACGGTTCATCTATTCTAGACCGTCTTAGACGGAAATTGGAAAAGATGCACTTAACTACCAAGTACATCCAGAACCAGTGTGCATTAAAAATTAGGTAATGGGAGAAAATTCAATAAAAACCACCACGTAGCGTTCTAAAGAAAAAAAAATTGTTACGACCATGCCGAAAGAAGTGAGAGCGAGAACTCATATTGTAGTACATTGGGGCAACCAAAGGAACAAACACAAATTTCATCTTTTATTACTTTTTCCGAAGAACAGCGACACAGACGAATGCGACGTACGAAATAGTAATGTTTTGCAACTGGTTGAAACTCCTTTGCCACTGAAACGAGACTGTGATGTGGCATGCTCGGGTCGACCGGCATGAAAAGCAGTAGCGGAGGAAGTTTTTTCACATACTCTTTACAGAGTCGTACTGGTATTCCGTCAGGACCGGTCAGCTCTGCTGAGAGGTTTTAGTTGCTTTCCTGTCCAGTGGTCACTTATATCGATTTATGTCATTCTGACTTCCGTGCGACGATTGAAAGGAACAAGCACAGCATAATCTGTCTCAGTGAAACGGTTTTGGAAAAAGATGTTTAATATCTCTGCCCTCTCTCATCCTCCATTTCGAGACCGTCATGATGACAGAGTGTCTGGTTGTCTAGATAGACAACTTCGACCCGTTTACTGGTTTAACGAAAGTTCAAAACTTGGTTTCGTTCAGTTTTTGTTTGGCCGGCCGCGGTGGTCTAGCAGTTCTAGGCGCTCAGTCCGGAGCCGCGCGACTGCTACGGTCCCAGGTTCGAATCCTGCCTCGGGCATGGATGTGTGTGATGTCCGTAGGTTAGTTAGGTTTAAGTAGTTCTAAGTTCTAGGGGACTGATGACCATAGATGTTAAGTCCCATAGTGCTCAGAGCCATTTGAACCATTTTGTTTTTGTTTTTGTTTGTCTGTGGAGTTTTGGGCTACGTTTAATTTTCAGTGAAGCTCTCTTTGCCTTCGTAGAGGCTTTCTAACACGGCTCTCGAACTACGGCGGGTCTTTCCATACGTCACAACTGTGCTCAGCAAATACGTGTCTAAGGCATATTTTACAGTTAAAAAATGGTTCAAATGGCTCTGAGCACTATGGGACTTAACTTCAGAGGTCATACGTCCCCTAGAACTTAGAACTACTTAAACCTAACTAGCCTAAGGACATCACACATATCCATGCCCGAGGCAGGATTCGAACCTGCGACCGTAGCGGTCGCGCGGTTACAGACTGTAGCGTCTAGAACCGCTCGGCCACTCCGGCCGGCTGTTGTACAGTCCTCTTCAACTTTGGCCATTGACGAACATTTTCGGTACAGGGGATGAATTTTTCATCTTATCCGCTCATGTAATCTGAAATCTTTTTTTTTTTTCACTCTTGCTAAGCAAAAAATATTTTCATTTATTTCTTTCCGTTCTTATTTACAGCTGTATTCTGTGATGCTGTAACGGCCTTATGATCACTGATGCGCTGTTCTACGCTGAGTTCAAAAGTTCTGGCCTGTTGGTGATCAGTAGATCTAATACGTTATTTTCAGGTGTGGTTTCTCTGATTAGCTGCGCAAAGTAATTTTCGGAAAAGTCATTTAGAGCAATGATTTCTTATCCTTACAATCCACTTTAATCACTTGAGCCTTCCAGCCCATGGCTGGTAAGTTGAAATCTTCACCTAACACTGTAACATAACCAGGAAAGATGCACGAAATATTCTCCAAATTTTCCCACAAGTGTTCGCCACAACACTTATCTCTATCCAAATTATTTCTCATTCTTGATCTGTACCAACCTTTTTCATTATTATCGTACTTTTTAAAACTATAAACACGTCTCCACCAACGACATTCAACGTATCTTTGTAATATACATTCCAATCGGAATTTATAATTTCACATCTATTAATATCTGGTTTCAGCCACCTTTCTGTCCTAGTAATATGTTGGCTTTATTGAAGGTCATAAGGGTGATTAGTTCAGATACATTTGCGTAGAGTCTCTTGCAAGTTAACTAATACTGTATCAAAATTTTCTTTCTGCGATATGCTGCGACAAACGCTACTTTCTTTAATTAATGGGGATGTTATTCTTTCTGTCTGAAATTAGAACGTATCGTATAGGGCCTGTGGACACTTTTCACTGTCCGTAAAAAGACCCACGAGTCTACACCACACTGCTGCTTATGTGTAGTCCACGCCTGACCTGTTAAGAGGGGTCCTACAATTGTCCATCTGCCTGTTGCGATCCTGGTAGAGCATCGCTGAATTCCAGCATCCTCCATTTGGTTCTCTTGCTACTGAGCTACGGGCGCCAAACAGTAGTATAAGTAGCACTAAAAGATGTGGTTTTACCAAAAGATACACTCCACATACCAACAGTTGTCTAAGTTTTCCGTTTGGTTCCCACATTACTTACCTCACTTGTTTTTCCGTTTCGTACAGCTTCATAGGGCTACCTTTAGACGTGTAAACTGCGATAAAAACTAAGGTTCCATTAAGTTTCTGGATTGCAACCGGATTATGACTTCTTGCCGCGATATTTCGGCTGACACTCATTCAGCGATCTTCAGGTGACTGTTTTACACTGGAGATTGCTGGTTCTTATCGCTAACTTTATATCAAAAATTGGCGCAGAGACGCATGCGCAAAGAGAGCCGCTAAATGATGGCGGCTACACACGTAACTGCATGCTTGACAGGCACGCTTGTGCAAGAGCGCATGTGCAAGCATGCACAAAATCCGCTCGTCCCCACACAGCTCAAGCATGCTTGTAAAAGCAGCAGTGTATTTAGGCTGGAAAATGTAGACCTCAGACGACGATGTGCTGGCGGTGGCAGCCATTTTGCTTACAATAAAGAAAGCATGAGAAACTCACACTGCGCAGACTGACTCAGAAAATCAGTGCATGATAAAGTCTCCTTGTAATTGGTACACACACTCAAACATGCACATGCTTCAACGCTTGCACAATCATGCATAAACGAAATTCAGTCAAGCATCAAGCTGTTTATACAAGCCTGGTGTTTGAGCAAATTTATTCTACGCGAATCAAGCGTGCTTGTGCAAGTACGCTTGTGCAAGCCACCTTGATTGACCTCTGTCGACTTCCGCGCTATCTTCGAATGTTGCTCCATCTCTGGCGCGCAGGCGCGTGCGTGTTGGTATTACTAAGTGGGTGTTCCCTGTAGGAATGCGCGATCGCCGAGTTCAAATGGTTCAAATGGCTCTGAGCACTATGGGACTCAACTGCTGTGGCCATCAGTCCCCTAGAACTTAGAACTACTTAAACCTAACTAACCTAAGGACATCACACACATCCATGCCCGAGGGAGGATTCGAACCTGCGACCGCAGCAGTCGCACGGTTCCGGACTGCGCGCCTAGAACCACGAGACCACCGCGGCCGGCTCGCCGAGTTCAGATGCCAGAATTAATGAAATTAACTGGCGCTAGCCGTCTCATTAGCCATAAAATGTTTCCTTTCTGAAGAAATTAAAGAAATCACCGGGTTCCACGACTTCTCCAGTTGAAAGCCGTCATCATGAGTAATAAAGTTTTCCGCCAAGCGTATTTCCACCGATTCTTTATTAATTGAATCCCAGAAGGATCTCTTAGAGGCCAAAATTTCCGTGGCAGAATAATCCATGGAATGTCCTGTGGAGGTACAGTGCTCGCTTATGGTTGACTTACTGGGAAGTGAAAAGCGAGTGTGGCTAACATTTTCAACGCATATTTCACGCGATGTGCACGTTCTCTTACCAATTTAGGCTTTGTCACACTGCCAAGGTATTCTGTAGATTCCAGCCTTTCGCAACCCCAAATGGTCCTTTGATGCACTGAGAAGAGCGCTAGTATTTGAGGTGGGCGAAAGATTACTTAGACATAGTATCATCATTACGTATGCGTATGCACTCCATAGATGGAACATTATTCAAAGGCAGTGCAAAAACTGAACATAGGACGCTCATGTAGTGGCTGTCTTTGCACATGCGTCTCCGTACCAATTTTGGTATAAAGTTAAAAATGTATCTAGCAATCTTCTTGGTTCGGTCACTCGTAATGTGGCAGTTTGATACGGCCACTGACAATGAGAAATCCTTGGTACGTTCACCACTATAACTACCGATATGGTTGTGTCACTTCTTACCGACAACATTGAGCTGCCATCGTCGGAATGTGGTACGGGACGGAGTCCCACAGCCACACCTGCGACGTGCAATACAATGATGTCAGTGTCATTGCAATATGGGAGGGTCTTACTTCTATGAGGTGCTACAATAAAGTAATGAGACTGATTTTCTTTGCAAGATGTGGCAACCCTGCAGGCTTGCGTAGGCACAATATCTTTGACCTTGGTCTATAAGCTGCTGCTAGTCCAAGCAGCACATCGATGCAACTGCTCAGTTGTGAGTTGTGCTGTAATAAGTTAACATGTGTTTATGTTTCTCGTCACGAAAATGGAACCGCATAATATAGCGCAACGGTATGCCATTTCTTTTTGCGTTAAATTGGGTGTATAGTGTTGGCAGAAGAGCCAACACCGTGTTGCTAGAGGAGGCTGAAATACACGCGTTTAAGCTCACGCAAACTAGCGTGAGGTCTGGAACAGTTAAGGGAATTAATAGTAGCAAATAAAGTACGAAGATCTTGGAATACTTAACTTTAATCCATAATTGGTGTACATCGCTCTTGTTGATACGTTAATAACAATCTCAATATAAACTGGTAATAGCGCCTTGCTAGGTCGCAGCAAATGACGTAGCTGAAGGCTATGCCAACTATCGTCTAGGCAAATGAGAGCGTATTTGTCAGTGAACCATCCCTAGCAACGTCGGCTGTACAACTGGGGCGAGTGCTAGTAAGTCTCTCTAGACCTGCCGTGTGGCGGCGCTCGGTCTGCAATCACTGTCAGTGGGTGAGGCCCAGAGAGAAACCTGCACACGTTCAATCACACCTTGTGATTCCAAATCGTGTAAGGTTCTTGCGACCTCATCACGCAATGCGTGGGAAACATTGCGCACTCTGAAAAATTTCGGTTGCGCGCTTACTTTCAGCTCCAAATGGGCTTCATAGTTCTTAGTGCAACCAAGGCCCGGTGCAAAAATGTCTGCAAATTCTTCACATAGACGAGAAACACTGGCTGAAGGCACAGTCTGATTCACTGATAGGACCTGATTGACTATAGACAAGTTAAACAACTGAAATAAATCTAAACCAAACAAGTTCACTGCAGAAGAAGAACGAAGTACATAAAATGACACAAGTTTTGTTTGTCCCTTGTATGTTGCAAGAAGGCTGCACTGTCCTAACACAGGGACACTCTGACCAACTATTTAACTTTTGCGGCACGCAATGGAGGTGTGACCAGTTGCTTGAACGTGTCTTTATTGATCAATGAAACTGCAGCTCCGGTATCGAGCTGGAATGGTATCACGGTGCCATGAATGTCCAAATCGACAAAAAGTTTATTGTCCTGCTGACGACAAGAGCAACTGTCTCGTGCAACGTGAACTGACACTGGTACAGAAGCACTTGCTACTTGACAGGATTTCCTGCGATGTCGACGCACTCTATTTGTGGGATGAACACAGTCACTGTTGGAGAGAGTGGCACTGGGCGGAGTGGAATTAACTACATGAATTTCCATGGGCGAAGGGTCACGAGCCTGAGTATTCTTGGTTCGATTCCGGCGCAAAGCAAAGGTCCTGGAATGGTTGCTAGTGGCCGATCGGAGCTTTTTCTGGCAAACACTCTGAACATGTCCTTTTTTTATTACAGAAAAAGCAAATAGCCTGGCGTGACGGGCAATTGTCGCGCGAATGTCTAGTTGCACACCGCGGGCATGACTTTAGCACTGCATTTGCTTGCTTGCGCGGCACACGTAGTGGAGAGTTTGGCGGCAGCTGCGTGGACGGGCGCGAGGGCTGTTTACCGTTCTGCGCAGCGCGCCCGGCGGGCCGGTTAATGTGGCACACAGCTGGCGAAGTTTCAAATGATTCCTGAGCAAAGTCAAGTGTGTCCTGCCTATCCAGTATGTCCATCACTTGTTGAAGGGAGGGATTGACTAGTTTCAAAATCTGTTCCCGTATACGAACATCAGAAACATTCTGTGCAATTGCATCACGTACCATAGTATCTGAATAAGGGAGTCCACATTCACACTCAAAAGCACAATCCCTAGTAAGGCCTTGCAAAGTTGCAACCTACTCCCGATTAGTTTGACCGGCCGTACGTTTGGTACGAAAGAACGTATACCTTTTGGCAACTACATTGACTGAGTCTTTGAAATATGCATCTAATGCCGACAAAATTTCTTCGTAGGACAGCGTTACCACGTCACGTCGGGGAAATAATTTCACTATCACACGGTAGGTGGACACTCCGACACATGCCAACAAAAAAGGCTGCCGATCGTTACCTTGAATTCTGTAGGTGGCGAGATGGAATCGAAATTGGCGTGACCACTCGGTCCAGCTTTCCAGTGCCGCATCAAAAGGACGAAAAGGTGGTCAAACTGCGTGTTGTGGCTGCGGGAGCGGTGGAGCGGCGGCGGCCGCATCGTTTTGCATTGCACATTGACCCTGGACGAGCTGTCCAAGGGCATCCAACAAGGCCTGCGTCTGCTGATTCTGCAAGCGATAAAATTCGGACAGTACATCTGGAGATTGTGGCGAAGCCACGCCACGAGTAATTTAAGCAAGTATAAAGAAGAAGACAGTTTCTACACTCGTCGCCAATGTAGTGTTGGCAGAAGAGCCAACACCGTGTTGCTAGACGAGGCTGAAATACACGCGTTTAAGCTCACGCAAACTGGCGTGAGGTCTGGAACAGTTAAGGGAATTAATGGTAGCAAATAAAGTACGAAGATTTTGGAATACTTAACGTTAATCCATAATTGGTGTACATCGCTCTTGTTGATACGTTAATAACAATCTCAATATAAACTGGTAATGGCGCCTTGCTAGGTCGCAGCAAATGACGTAGCTGAAGGCTATGCCAACTATCGTCTCGGCGAATGAGAGCGTATTTGTCAGTGAACCATCCCTAGCAACGTCGGCTGTACAACTGGGGCGAGTGCTAGTAAGTCTCTCTAGACCTGCCGTGTGGCGGCGCTCGGTCTGCAATCACTGACAGTGACGACACGCGGGTCCGACGTATACTAACGGACCGCGGCTGATTTAAAGGCTACCACCTAGCAAGTGTGGTGTCTGGCGGTGACACCACAGGGTGAAAACGTGACGACAACTTACGGTAAGCTTCAGAAGGATTTTGGAGAGGAGGTTATGTCAAGAGCTCGCTCAAGTTTTTCGTTGGCATAAAATGTTTAGTGAAGGCAGAACGAATATTGAAGATGAAGATCGCAGTGGACGACCATAAACCTCACGGACGGATGTCAACTTGGCCAGGGTGCGTGAAATCGTACGATCTGATCGAAGGTTATCCATGAAAATGATTGTAGATGAACTGAACATAAATTGAGAAACGGTTCGTCTAATAATAACTGAAGATCTTGATATGATTGGATTCTGCATTACGATAATGCGCCATCCCATACTGCTCTGTCAGTACAGCAATTTTTAACCTCAAAACAAGTTTCAGTACTATCACAGCCACCTTATTCACCAGATATCGCTCCGTGCGACATTTTTCTGTGTCCAAGAGTCAAAACGGCGGTCAAGCGACACCATTTTCAAACAACATAAGATGTCCAAAAAGCTGTGACGAGGGTCTTGGAGGATATTACAGAAGATGGGTTCCAGAAATGTTACCATCAATGGCAGAAGCGCTGGAAAAAGTGTGTGCAGTAAAAAGGGAACTACTTTGAGGGAGACAACACTAAGCTAAAACGGTAAGCAACATTTTTTTTCACATCAGTGTCATTACTTTATTGTCGCATCTCGTATGCCAAGACAGTTCGATCGCACTGAACCGGTGACGCTGTACGGCAACATCCCACAAAAAAAAGCAATCTCCAATGCAAAACACTGACCTGAAGATGGACGAATGGTTGTCAGCTGAGATATCGTGGCAAAAAATCTACGTAATCCAGGTACAGCCCCTAAACTTCATGGAGTAATTTTTCCGTCAGGAAAATTTCAAGAATCGCAAAGCTGTAGATGTTTGCAAGAAAGGGAGTCTTTTCTGTTTTATGCCCAATTTCTTAAATTCACGTGCAGCTATGATGAGCCGACACTTTGTACACAGTCGGAATAAAGCGCTGGGGAAATATTCAAAGTAACATTCCAGTATTCTGTGAATACAGATCAAATGCTTGACCCACTGCTCCACGTCAGTTGCCGTTATTCATCGACGATGTATTTAATAGATCTGCGTCCGTTGTTTATACTTTGTTGATTCAAGTCAGAATTGCTGTATCGATTATCAATTATTCAAGACATTAATTCCGCAGTTTTCGGTTCGATGCAGTTATTAGATTACTGCCGCACCACCTATCAACCTGCTCGCCTCATATATTTGCAGGTTAGTGTCCATTCTTAGTGTAGACTACTAAATGGGCAATAAGTTTATGCGAGAACTAATTGGAGTATAATAATTCCCCCCGCAGTTTCCTGCCCCTTCCATTTTTGGCATACGCGCTTTAATTTTAACGGCTTCCATCATTTTAACATTCATCAGCTCTACCGCCGTCTCCTGGCTCTCACGAAGGGATTATTTAAATATAGGCGGAAAAAAATTGATATCTAATTTAGTTATTCATCTAATGGGATACAGATTGCCGCGGGAAATTCTGGGCCACGCTTGCTGTTTTATTTCGCGGTGTTTCCTCCTGCTTCGGCCTCCCTCTTCCTCGTCGCTAGCCCCTCAGCTCGGGAAACCTCCCACGCAGTACTCCCTACCCCCTTCTCGCAGCCATACGGCTGCTTTTATTAATCTGTTTTCGCGGCGTCGGGATATATGTACGATCGTCACAAGCAGCTGTTGTGCGCTCTCTGATATATTCAGTTCGCCAGCGTAATAAATGTATAAATCACGGAGGACGTCTCGAGCCCCGCTGTGGCCCTGTGCGATCTCTTGCTTCTCTCCCGACTCAATGGAGAACGTGTGGCATTGTCACCCTCACGGCATTCGCGTTTCCTGCTTCACGAAATAGGCCGGCAGATCTGTCCTCGTTCATCACCCCACGCTTTATGCTGTCTTCCTACAAATGCAGATTGTTTTCAACGCAGTGAAGCATATACGTTTCAGAACACAGCATCTGCATTTACATCTATACTCTACGTATAACTGCGGAGTGTTGGCAGAGGGCTCTTCTCTCTCCTTTTTATTTATTTATTTTTTCTTCTTAATTAAATTCAACTTAGTATGCCGCTCTTCAGCCTACAGACTTTGTTTTAAAAAGACGAAGATAATAAATAATAAAAACAGGTGGTAAAATCGGAGACTTAAATGGTGACATGGCGAAAAAATCGTGGAACTTAAAACATAGAACAAAGGGATGATGATGCTAATAAAATACATGTGAAGCAGACAGTCTGGTTTCCGTTCGCAAAGGACATAAAATTCACACCCAACGACAGCATAGTTTCTGTTCGCGGCACTTGGAAAGACGAAACAACACTGAACATTCGCTGAAACACTGCACTAAAAGGTTGGCAAATATGACATACCACAGCCAAGAGCAGATGGGGGAAACTGGGCAGATGATGGGAAAATAAAAAGGGGGGGAAGAAGGAGAGGAAAAGCGAAGGGGGTAGGGGGGAAAGGAGCCGATGGAGGATGTGGACCCATAAGAGGGGGGGGGGGGGGGGTGCTGGACAGACACGACAGGCAGTGGGGAAGGCAGAGGAGGGGAATACAAAAGGACTCGGGGGGGGGGAGGAGAAGGGAGGTAGGGAGAGGTTAGGTGGGGAGAAAACAGGATGAAAGGGGGAGGGAAGAGGGAGCCCAGGGAAAGGACGGAGGAAAAGAGGGGGGGTGAGGATCAGAGTTGATAGGAGGGATAAATGGAGGGAGAGAGGGCATCATCCGGGAGGGGGAGTTGATGGAAGCCACCTTGGGAAAGGAGATGAAGGGTGTATCGATGGAGGGTAGGGGGGACACAAAAGTGAAAGCATGGCAGGGGGTGGTGACTGGAGAGGAGAGGAGCAACCAGGGGGTGAGGGGGATCAAAGCGGCGGGAGGTGTAGATTATGCGGAGATGTTTGAGGAATAGGAGTAGATGGGGAAAAGGAATGAGGTCATAGAGGATCCGCGTGGGGGACGGGAGGCGTATATGGAAGGCGAGGCGGAGTGCATGACGCCTATAGAATTTGGGGGGGGGGCAGATATCCAGGTGGGACTGGCATAACAGAGGATGGGATGGATTGAGGAGTTGTAGGTGTGGAGGATGGTAGAGGGGTGCAACCCCCATGTCCGGCCAGAGAGGAGTTTGAGGAGTCGGAGGCGGTTGTGGGCTTTGGATTGGATGAAGCAGAGATGAGGCATCCAGGTGAGGTGACGGTCAATGGTGAGGCCAAGGTAGGTGAGGGTGGGAAGGCTCTTCTCATTGTACCACTTATTTAGCTCTCTTTCCGTACTATTCGATTATGGAGCATGGAAGAAGTTACTGCATAATGTCTTGGTGCGCACTGTAATTACGAGGGGCGGTCAGTAAGTAATGCAATACCGTTTCTTTCTCGGCCACTTTCGGTTGAAAAAAAAATGCGAGATTTGTTGTGGGACATCGTTGAATATTCCTGCTTCAGCCCCTATACTACAGGGCCTATAGTTTTATGAAGTTCCGATAGGTGGTGGCGCTATAGATAACATTCAAAACGGCACCTGTAACATACACTCCTGGAAATGGAAAAAAGAACACATTGACACCGGTGTGTCAGACCCACCATACTTGCTCCGGACACTGCGAGAGGGCTGTACAAGCAATGATCACACGCACGGCACAGCGGACACACCAGGAACCGCGGTGTTGGCCGTCGAATGGCGCTAGCTGCGCAGCATTTGTGCACCGCCGCCCTCAGTGTCAGCCAGTTTGCCGTGGCATACGGAGCTCCATCGCAGTCTTTAACACTGGTAGCATGCCGCGACAGCGTGGACGTGAACCGTATGTGCAGTTGACGGACTTTGAGCGAGGGCGTATAGTGGGCATGTGGGAGGCCGGGTGGACGTACCGCCGAATTGCTCAACACGTGGGGCGTGAGGTCTCCACAGTACATCGATGTTGTCGCCAGTGGTCGGCGGAAGGTGCACGTGCCCGTCGACCTGGGACCGGACCGCAGCGACGCACGGATGCACGCCAAGACCGTAGGATCCTACGCAGTACCGTAGGGGACCGCACCGCCACTTCCCAGCAAATTAGGGACACTGTTGCTCCTGGGGTATCGGCGAGGACCATTCGCAACCGTCTCCATGAAGCTGGGCTACGGTCCCGCACACCGTTAGGCCGTCTTCCGCTCACGCCCCAACATCGTGCAGCCCGCCTCCAGTGGTGTCGCGACAGGCGTGAATGGAGGGACGAATGGAGACGTGTCGTCTTCAGCGATGAGAGTCGCTTCTGCCTTGGTGCCAATGATGGTCGTATGCGTGTTTGGCGCCGTACAGGCGAGCGCCACAATCAGGACTGCATACGACCGAGGCACACAGGGCCAACACCCGGCATCATGGTGTGGGGAGTGATCTCCTACACTGGCCGTACACCACTGGTGATCGTCGAGGGGACACTGAATAGTACACGGTACATCCAAACCGTCATCGAACCCATCGTTCTACCATTCCTAGACCGGCAAGGGAACTTGCTGTTCCAACAGGACAATGCACGTCCGCATGTATCCCGTGCCACCCAACGTGCTCTAGAAGGTGTAAGTCAACTACCCTGGCCAGCAAGATCTCCGGATCTGTCCCCCATTGAGCATGTTTGGGACTGGATGAAGCGTCGTCTCACGCGGTCTGCACGTCCAGCACGAACGCTGGTCCAACTGAGGCGCCAGGTGGAAATGGCATGGCAAGCCGTTCCACAGGACTACATCCAGCATCTCTACGATCGTCTCCATGGGAGAATAGCAGCCTGCATTGCTGCGAAAGGTGGATATACACTATACTAGTGCCGACATTGTGCATGCTCTGTTGCCTGTGTCTATGTACCTGTGGTTCTGTCAGTGTGATCATGTGATGTATCTGACCCCAGGAATGTGTCAATAAAGTTTCCCCTTCCTGGGACAATGAATTCACAGTGTTCTTATTTCAATTTCCAGGAGTGTAGTTGGGCTCCAAGCAGAGAGCTGTCGTTGAGTTTATTTGGCCGGGAAACCAAAGCATTGGCGATATTCATAGGCACTTGTAGAATGTCTACAGGATCCTGGCAGTGAATGAAAGCATCGTGAGTCGTGGGGCGAAGCGCCTGTCGCGCAAACCGGTCCGACCTCCCGCGTGCCGACCGGCCACACACATCTGTGACTCACGCGATGTTGGAACCTGCGGACTCGAGCATTCGAGGAGATCGACATAATCAGAATCAAACACCTCGCTGCACACCTGGATGTCTCTTTTGGCAGTGCTGAGACACTTGTCCACCTGTGAAGGTACTCAGAGTCGTGTGCGCGCTGGGTTTCTCGCCACCTAAGAGGAGGGCTCAAAGGGCTCTTAAGCACTATGGGACTCAACATCTGAGGTCGTCAGTCCCATAGACTTAATACTACTTAAACCTAACGAACCTAAGGACATCACACACATCCATGATGCCCGAGGCAGGATTCGAACCTGCGACCGCAGCAGCAGCGCGGTTCCGAACTGAAGCGCCTAGAACCGCTCGGCCGCAGCGACCGGCACCTAGGAGGAATCTACAGGTGACGAAACACTGATTCATTACTTCGAAACAAAACAGCAATCCATGGAGTGGCGTCGGACCACTTCCCCTCCGAAGAAAAAGTTCAAAGCCGCACCCACAGCCGGTGAAGACGTGGTGACGGTCTTACGGGAAGCCGAAGAGATTATTGTGTTTGATGTCCTCCGTCATGGTGCAACGATCAGCTCTGAAGTGTATTTTGCTACCCTCGGGAAACTGAAGAAATGACGTCAGTGTGTTCGTCGCCACAAAAATGCGAACGAACTTCTCCTTCTCCACGAGAATGCAGGACTTCACACGAGTCTGTGAACCCGAGAGGAGCTCACAAAACATCGTCGGACTGTTCTTCCTCATCCACCCTACAGCCCGGATCTCGCAGCTTCCGGCTTCCATCTGTTTAGCCCAACGATGGATGCACTCCGCGGGACGCTGTACGTGGATGATGGGGAAGCTATTGATGCAGCAATACGTTGGCTTCGATGTCGACCATTAGAATGAGATCACGCGGGCAAACGGGCCCTTCCCAATAAGGTGACGTAAGGCTGTCGCATTAAAGGAGATTATGTTGAAAATAGGGTTTTGTAGCCGAAAGAGTGGGGTATTATACGGTGTATGGGAATCCCGCATAAAACCAACCTGCTCTCAGGAAAAAAAATGTTTTGAGTTACTTATTGAACGGCCCCCATAGTGTAATTTTCTCTTCGCTGCCCCAAATGGAGCGATACATAGGGGTTGCTGTATTTCTTTAATATTTCACTATATACAGGTAAGTAGGCTTTCGAGATTTAGTAATGATAATCTTCTAACAGCTGCCAGTTGTGACCCTCTCCTTAGTTTCAAACAAACCTATGACATACGTTCAAATGGCTCTGAGCACTATGCGACTTAACTTCTGAGGTCATCAGTCGCCTAGAACTTAGAACTAATTAAACCTAACTAACCTAAGGACATCACACAGATCCATGCCCGAGGCAGGATTCGAACCTGCGACCGTAGCGGTCGCTCGGCTCCAGACTGTAGCGCCTAGAACCGCACGGCCACTACGGCCGGCTATGACATACGTGCCCTGTTCCAAGGATAGGAAGCATGAGTACCTTGTAAGCAATGCCTTTTATAGACTGAAAGCATTTTCCCAGTATCCTGACAATGAATCTGCTTTGCCTGCAACTGACAAATACCTATCTATTGTTGTACCCAAGTTGTTATAATTCTATTGGCGGCTCATTGATATGTCGTAGCAGATTGCTTTTTCCGTTTTGTGAAGTGCATGTCTTTGAGCATCTAAGAGAGTTGATAACACTGACCCTTCGTGCGTCATGGACGCTGGTTCTTATGCTCCCAAAGGATATCGACGAAGTTTCGTTGAATGGTTCGCACGCTAACACTTGTTGATGGCCCAGCATTTAAGTCTGCAGCAATTTGCCGAAGGTTTGCACTTCTGTCACGTTGAATGATTCTCTTCAGTTGCCATTGGTCCCGTTCTTGCAGGATGTTTTTCCGGACGCAGCGATGTCTGAGATTTGATGTTTTACCGGATTCTTGATATTCACGGTACACTAGTGGAATGGTCGTACCGGAAAATCCCGATCTCATCGCTACCACGGAGATGCTGTGTCCCATCGCTCATGCGCCGACTATAACATCACGTTCAAACTCTCTTAAATCTTGATAACGTGCCACTGTAGCAGCAATAACCGATCTGACAACTGCGCCAGACACTTGTCTTATATACGCAGTGGCGACTGCAGCGCCGTATTCTGCCTGTTTACGTATCTCTGTATTCGAATACGCGTGCCTATACCAGTTTCTTTGGTGCTTCAGTGTATTTAGGCTATAAACTGTCGACCCATCTTCGGAGCGAGCCGTAAGGGCTGACGGTATTCTCCCGCCCACCTTACTTTCCGCTAGGACGACCCATATACACATATACCTCTGCCTTCTCCTAGCGGTAAATAAGGTAGATGCGATCACGTTACTATCAGTCTTTACGGATCACCCCGAAGATGGCAGAGCGGTTTACCACCGAAATATTAGCAGCAGACCAATTACGGCTACAGCAGAGTTTCCACGTTGTTACGAATTACGGCCCAGATACATAGTTCAGAATACAAAATTACAATAGAGCACTCAGAATCATTAGTCAGTATTTCAAAACAAAAGAAGTCAGAAAGCAAATAAGTTTAACAGCATATATAGTTTTAGCACGACAAATCCTCTGTTATTCCAGCGAAGCAAGGACATTTCCATATCAAGATGAATTGAAATTTGTGAGGAGAGCTTTAGGATATAGTCTGCTATAGCACAAATTTAATAAATCCACAGCCAAAGGTCTTAAAGTAAAAACTTGTAAGATGTCCGGTCGTGTTTTACTGTTCTTTTGCAAGACCTGTTGTTTGCTATCGTTTTTGACTCAGCATCAGATTATTTACTGACAGCATCACAGTCATAGCCTCTCTGGCCGTGTGCTCATGTGACACATGTGCTTTCCAACTGAAACTACCTTTCTGCAACCCACGTTCCTCGCTAAACATACTATGACGTATAAGGCTATTGGAACGTAATAGTTTATAGGTAACGCTGATTTTATTGTATCATACATCCATAAAAATTGACTCTTCAAGCCACTGCGCACATTACCTATTTTTGCACCTTTTTTGCAGGCCCTAGCTAACGGGGCGTCCCTGCATCAGATGTGATCTTCGGTCCAAAAGGGATTGATAAGGGTAACATTAGATACATAGCAGCTTCCACTTACAAGCAACACATTACGTTCAAGAACGTATATAAAATTGGCTTGCATGATATTTGAAGAATAAAACTGTAACGACAAATTCTAAATAATTTACCCTGACGAAATAGATCACTGGGTGAACGATGCAAGAGATCGAAGGAGGCCGTAACTGGCTACTTGGTGTATTACCTGAAAGGATGACGAAGATGGTGGTGGTCGAGAAGCCGAAGACGACGACGATAATGATGAAGAAGAAGAACGAGCATTTTACACTGCATAAACGACTCAAAGCGTGTGATCCGAAGTAAGCATAAGAGAGCTGCAGGGAGGCACACAAGTTTGTTGTGACTGGAAGTTCACGGGAAAATTTGCATCCGTCAGCAGCAGATGCTGCGGCGCAATGTATGCAGTGGAGGAGCTTGATAAACCGAGCGTAAGCCAAGACTGAGACTGGCTGTTAGCACGTTATGTCGCACCGCCTTGCATATATCTCCTTTGGCGGGATGAATTTGTAAATGGCGCTTACCATACATGGGAAGTCGAATGCATTTTGGCTTTAACATTCTAAAATTTGAAACAAAATCGCAACTGACCGCCTGAGAATTGTTGGGGGTTAGTTTGTTGTGACCGTATCGGATGTGTTTCTGGCTTGTGCTTAGTGAACAGTAAATTCGCGTCCAAACGGTTGCAATCACGTTGAAGCATATTTTATCGAGATTTCGGACACAAGTGCTCCGTCTGGAATATGTGGATGAATAGTTTTATGAAAATATAATGTGGAGATCAATAACCATTTTCCCCGGTGCGGTTTTCGGGAGTCGTTAGCACATGCAGACTTGATGATTTTTGCGTGAAATATCAGTGTTAGACAAGGTGAAAGATAAATACCTTCTATTTCTTACAAAAAAAGTTAGTGATTCGAAGTGAAAATGATAAAAATTACGATTAAAAATTTTGTTAGTGTAGACCAATATAGAGTAAATAAAATGGTTTGAATTTGAACGGGTTTGTAGTAGACAAAGGTGCTGTCACCCATATTATTAATTGTAGTTACGTAGAAATTTCATAAGAATATTAAGCAGATTATTAGCAAGAGATGGAATAAAACCAAGTTTTTATGGACGACATGGTGATATTGAATGAGGACGAAATGGAAGTGCGAAGGCGCATAATGTATAGAATCAACAGATAATTGGAATGAGGGAAGAGAAAAACAATGGTGATAACAAGGGGTAGGAACGAAGGAATGGGAAATATAAAATTGACTGACATTTTTTTAATATGATCAAATGCTTGATGAGAAATGATGGCCAGATACCTGGGAAAATTGGAAAAGTAATATAAGCAAACAGCTTCTACTAGAATGTAAGGAGTATTCTGTGGGACAGAGGCATCCCAAATGAACGTTAGAAGAGTTCTATGTTCAAACGTGTGAACCCATACTGCCATATGTAGGTGGTACACGGACTACAGCAAAATGGGAAGAGAACAGAATATAGGCAGCAGACACGAAATTTTTGTGAGGTGTCGAAGGCACGACAAGGAAGGGTAGAATCAGAAATAAATTGATCAGAAGGGGAAAGGGAATCTCGAAACTTCAGGACTAAGTAGAGATAACAAAACCGAAGTGGTATTGGACATACGGTGAGAATGGGAGGAGAGATAGTGTAAAAAAATATCTTGTGAAAAGTCACGTGGAAAGACGACGAGGAAGACCCAAAATGGTATGGGCAGATACAGTGAGGGTGTCCGTAGAGAAGGGAAGAGGGAACCACGAAATGTACTTGCAGAAGGAGAGGAGTGGTGAAGAGACAGATAACGGTGAAAGTCCTTGACCGGCAGGAAATGGGAATGAAGAAAAAGCGACAATTTCAAAACTGTACCCGTCAGGCAAGATTTTTAGTGAGTGTCAAATGTTCTTAGAGCACAACAAAAAATTAAATTTAACTTACGAATTATTATAGACTGTGAACTGTGCAGCTCACATTTACGTATGTTTTTTCTAGTCACAATAGGCGAACAATTTAACCTGAATTTCGTGTGGGTGATTTCAAGGAGTACTTCTTCCTCAACTCTGCGGACAATAATCAGTTACAGTAATGGGTGCTGTTGGTGAAACAAGAGCAGGTGGCAGAGAGTGTTGCAGCAGAAAAAGTTTGGGAACATTACACACATACACACACACACACACATATATATATATATATATATATATATATATATATATATATATATATATATATATATATATATATATATACCAGTCACAAGCATTCATTGGGTGTGTTCACGTGTGTATAATCCTATAATTTACTGCTGGGCCTCTTACGAATGGGACAATTCATCGTATAAGGTGTTCTCTGCTTGCAGGAACTCACGATGGATGTTACTGGTTACTGTACATAACATAGTTTGACGAAGATCATATTCTTCATGCATAAGTAAGGTACGTCCGTGATATTTAAATGAAAATTAAGGCAATTTTTGAAGAGCACCATATTTCTATAACGAATAAGAGAAGTACTGCAGATATTCTTTAATTTATTATCATTATTGTTATTTTTGGGTTAGGACAAGTTCGACGCGGCCAGTCGCGGCTTCCACGGCTGCACCAACGTCTTCATTACAGAGTTGCAGTTAATACACAACGTCCTCAATTACACTACTGGCCATTAAAATTGCTACACGAAGAAGAAATGCAGATGATAAACGGGTATTCATTGGACAAATATATTATACTAGAACTGACATGTGATTACATTTTCACGCAATTTGGGTGCGTAGATCCTGAGAAATCAGTACCCAGAACAACCACCTCTGGCCGTAATAACGGCCTTGATACGCCCGGGCATTGAGTCAAACAGAGCTCGGATGGCGTGTACACGTACAGATGACCATGCACCTTCAACACGATACCACAGTTCATCAAGAGTAGTGACTGGCGTATTGTGACGAGCCAGTTGCTCGGCCACCACTGACCAGACGTTTTCAATTGGTGAGAGACCTGGAGACTGTCCTGGCCAGGGCAGCAGTCGAACATTTTCTGTATCCAGAAAGGCCCGTACAGGACCTGCAACATGCGGTCGTGCGTTATCCTGCTGAAATGTAGGGTTTCGTAGGGATCGAGTGAGGTAGAGCCACGGGTCGTAACACATCTGAAATGTAACGTCCACTGTTACAAGTGCCATCTATGAGAACAAGAGGTGACCGAGACGTGTAACCAATGGCACCTCACACCATCACGCCGGGTGATACGCCAGTATGGCGATGGCGAATACACGCTTCCAATGTGCGTTCACCGCGATGTCGCCAAACACGGATACGACCATCATGATGCTGTAAACAGAACCTGGATTCATCTGAAAAAGTGACGTTTTGCCATTCGTGCACCGAAGTTCGTCGTTGAGTACACCATCGCAGGCGCTCCTGTCTGTGATGCAGCGTCAAGGGTAACCGCAGCCCTGGTCTCCGAGCTGATGTCCGTGCTGCTGCAAACGTCTTCGAACTGTTCTTGCAGATGGTTGTTGTCTTGCAAACGTCCCCATCTGTTGACTTAGGGATCGAGACGTGGCTGCACGATCCGTTACAGCCATGCGGATAAGATGCCTGTCATCTCGACTGCTAGTGATACGAGGCCGTTGGGATCCAGCACGGCGTTCCGTATTAACCTCCTGAACCCACCGATTCCATGTTCTGCCAACAGTCATTGGATCTCGACCAACGCGAGCAGCAATGTGACGATATGATAAACCGCAATCGCGATAGGCCACAATCCGACCTTTATCAAAGCCGGAAACGTGATGGTACGCATTTCTCCTCCTTATACGAGGCATCACAACAACGTTTCACTAGGCAACGCTGGTCAACTGGTGTTCGTGTATGAGAAATCGGTTGGAAACTTTCGTCATGTCAGCACGTTAAAGGTATCGCCACCGGCGACAACCTTGTGTGAATGCTCTGAAAAGCTAATAATTTGCATATCACAGCATCTTCTTCCTGTCGGTTAAATTTCGCGTCTGTATCACGTCATCTTGGTGGTGTAGCAATTTTAATGGCCAGTAGTGTATTTGTTCGACGTATTCTAATCTCTGTCTTCCCCTTAGTTTTTACCCTCTACAATTCCCTCAAGTGCCATGGAAGCTATTCCATGATAGCTCTCATCCTCTCATCCCGACCTCTCAGCGTTTACAAAATATTCCTTTTTTTCGTCGTTTCTTACAACCTCCATATGTCATATCTTATGAGCCCCGCTAATTTTCGACATTTTTCTGTAACACCAAAACTCAAACGCTTCGATTCTCCTCTGCTCTGGTTTCGTCACGTTTTACCCAGAGAAGAGTCTTTGTTTCTGTCTCCTTTTTAGTTTTTTTCCAGAGAAGAGTTATTAATCCATTCCAAAGATTTTTTTGACATTTTTCCGAAGCAATGTCTTAAACTCTCTAAGAAGATTTAAAAAATTTTCGATGAAGAGCAATTAGTTTTTCCAAAAGAGAAAGTTTTTTTTACCAAGAATAATTCAGTAATTTTTTCTTGGAATGACCTTAATTTATATGAAGACTAGTTTCATTTTTATCTATAAAAAGTTTAATTTCTCCTAAGAAGATTTTTAATTTCTTCTAAGAAAATTTTAATATTCTGAAGAAGACTTTTAATAATTGGAAGATAGAACTATATTATAGGAACCCGCCGAAAAAGACAAATTTGGAGTGCTTAAGGATGGGTATAAGGGAGGTTTAAACCACACCATAAAAAGATCTATGCACGTTTGTACGGTGCTGCACATGAGGAGGTAACTGGTTCGAATCCTGCTGTTGGAAGAAATTTTCACCACCAGTCTTTGCGCCAATGTCCGTTATTAAATTCCAAACCTGTCCACCTTGTCTCCTGAAGTGAGGGGATGTGACACTGTCGATGATCCGTCAGTCGGATGTGGACGTCAGGCCGGGCGGTTCCCTTGATGCTTCTCCAGAGGTGAAGACTGTGTGCCGGCCACAGGTTTCACCTTCCCCCGTTTCTCATCACCATGCAAGACAGACACTACACCACACTACACACATGCCCATTATAGTAACGTACGCTCAACATATACATTTGCGTCACACTTCTCACGTATCAGAGACAAGAGGCACTGATACGGTCGAAGAAAACACTCTTCGTCAAGGCAGATGAACCTATCCCTGTGGGTCTCGCAACCAACAAAATACAGGGTGTACATAAAGTCTGGGAACACTTTAAATTATTTATTGCACAAGAGCTAAACTTTGTACAATTGTCATGCATATTGCATTTTGAAGAGAAACTCTGAAAGTTTTTTTTACAAACATTCGATATGCAAACCACGGCTGACCCGGCAGACGTCAATACGGTAATCGAATCCTTGCCATAATCGTCCCAGCATGGCATCGTCGACTGTGGAAGTCGCTTCCCGTATTCTCTCCCGGAGCTCTGCTACATGACGTGGTAGAGGCGGTATATACACCAGATCTTCAATGTGTCCCCACAGAAAAAAGTTACACGGAGTGAGATCTGGTGATCGAGGAGGCCATTTCATGAAACAGCTGTCCCCTTCTGTAGCACGGCCGATCCATCGGTGCAGCAGCTCAGTGATCAGGTACTCACGAACTGCACGATGAAAATGGGGTGGAGCCCCATCCTGCTGAAAGATGAACGGTGAGTCCGACTGCATTTGAGGCATCAGCCGTTGCTGCAACACGTCCAAGTAGGACGGTGCTCTCGACGAAGTGCTCTCGCATCTGAACTCGCCAATGTTTGCGACTAGTGCTGACTATCGGCAAATTACGAAACTACAATGTGGCAGTATATATGAAAAAAACTTTCAGGGCATCTCTTCAAAATGATATCTGTGCAACGTTTAGTTCTAGTGCAATAAATAATTGAAAGCGTTCCCGGACTTTATGTACACCTTGTATATGACTCTTGATATATTTTTGTGAATGCTAATGGTAGAGTAAGACCTACTCGCCCTGAGAGGAATGCATTACGCTTGCCAAGTGGGACCAGTTCAGACAGGTGGTGGGGGTATTCTCAATGGAAGAAGAAATTACTCACCACACTTACGTTGCCAGAAATGCTCCTAAATTTGTATTTCTGCTATAAGCGTACACGACACTATAAAACTTACTTCCATGTTACATAAATTCATATTAAGAGTGTAACAGAAATACAAGGGCTGGACAAAAAATATGGAAACACCAAAAACACAACACATTGCCACACCTAATACTGTGTCAGAAACCCCTTGGTATTCAGAACACTTTCCGGTCGTCTCAGAATAGTTCAAGTTCAGCAGACGATGATGGAGGTGGACGCTGATCACGTACCCTTGTCTCCAAAGTGGAGCACAAAGGCTCAATAATATTGTGATCTGGTTACTGTGGTGCCCAGGAGAGATGCGATAATTCGTTCTCGCGCTCACAAAACAGTCCTGGAAGACACGAGCTCTGCGAACAGGAGACCTGTCGTCTTGGAATACAGCCTCATTATTGAGGAACAAATATTGTACCATGGGATGAACATGATCAGCCAAAATGGTCCTCTAATGCTCCACAGTGATGCGACTTTGCAGAGTCGCTCCTGGAATCCCACGATATGACTGCTCAAATCTTCACCGAACCCTCACAGTCTTTCACTCTTGGAATGTAAACTTGGCCAGAGGTTGGAAACTATGAAACGGGGCCCATCCACCATATGACCTTCTTCCATTGCTCCGTAGTCCAGAGTCTTATGGCTTTGCATCACGTTTTCCTGTTACGAGCATTTGCATCACAGATGCGTGGCTTTGGAATTCCAGCTCATCCCGAAATTCTCTGCTTATGGAGCTCCATCTGTGTGGTGTTTTTTTTAACAGTATTCGTGAGTGCTACGTTCGATTCTGCAGTGTCTTTTGCAGCTGTTGTCCTATTTTTCGTCACATTCCTCATCAATGACTGTCTGTCACGGTCACTAAACATCTACATCTGCATCTACATTTATACTCCGCAAGGCACCCAACGATGTGTGGCGGAGGGCGCTTTACGTGCCACTGTAATTACCTCCCTTTCCTGTTCCAGTCGCGTATGGTTCGCGGGAAGAACGACTGCCGGAAAGCCGCCGTGCGCGCTCGAATCTCTGTAATTTTACATTCGTGATCTCCTCGGGATGTATAAGTAGGGGGAAGCAATGTATTCGATACCTCATCCAGAAATGCACCCTCTCGAAACCTGGACAGCAAGCTACACCGCGATGCAGAGCGCCTCTCTTGCAGAGTCTGCCACTTGAGTTTGTTAAACATCTCCGTAACGCTATCATGCTTACCAAATAACCCTGTGACGAAACGCGCCGCTCTTCTTTGGATCTTCTCTACCTCCTCTGTCAACCCGACCTGGTACGGATCCCACACTGATGAGCAATACTCAGGTATAGGTCGAACGAGTCTTTTGTAAGCTACCTCCTTTGTTGATGGACTACATTTTCTGAGTACTCTCCCAATGAATCTCAACCTGGCACCCGCCTTACCAACAATTAATTTTATATGATCATTCCAGCCGGCCGGAGTGGCCGAGAGCTTCTAGGCGCTACAGTCTGGAACCGCGCGACTGCTACGGCCGCAGGTTCGAATCCTGCCTCGGGCATGGATATGTGTGATGTCCTTAGGTTAGTTTAAGTAATTCTAAGTTCTAGGGGACTGATGACCTCATATGTTAAGTCCCATAGTGCTCAGAGCCATTTGAACCATTTTTTTGATCATTCAAATCGTTCCGTACGCATACTCCCAGATATTTTACAGAAGTAACTGCTACCAGTGTTTGTTCCGCTATCGCATAATCATACAATAAAGGATCCTTTTTATATGTATTCGCAATACATTACATTTGTCTATGTTAAGCGTCAGTTGCCAATCCCTGCACCAAGTGCCTTTCCGCTGCAGATCTTTCTGCATTTCGCTGCAATTTTCTAATGCTGCAACCTCACTGTATACTACAGCATCATCCGCGAAGAGCCGCATGGAACTTCCGACACTATCTACTAGGTCATTTATATATATTGTGAAAAGCAATGGTCCCATAACACTCCCCTATGGCACGCCAGAGGTTACTTTAACGTCGGTAGACGTCTCTCCATTGAGAACAACATGCTGTGTTCTGTTTGCTAAAAACTCTTCAATCCAGCCACACAGCTGGTCTGATATTCCGTAGGCTCTTACTTTGTTTATCAGGCGACAGTGCGGAACTGTATCGAACGCCTTCCGGAAGTCAAGACGTACGCTTTCTTCTGCGCTGTGCCTTAGAGGATGATATTTTTCCGCTTTCCCTGTATACTGTATACCCTGAGGTGATAAAAGGGATGAGATAGCGATATCCACATACACAAGTGGCGGTAATATCGCGTAGACAATGTATGAAACGCCAGTGCGTTAGCAGAGCTGCCATTTGCACTCAGGTGATTCATATGAAAAGGCTTCCGTCTTGATTATGGCTGCAAGACAGAAATTACCAGCCTTTGAACACGGGATCGTAGTTGAGGCTATAAGCATGGGACATACCATTTCGGAAATCGTTAGGAAATTCAACATTCCGAAACCCACAGTGTCAAGAGTGTGCTGAGAATACCAGATTTCAAGCATTACCTCTCACCACGTACAATGCAATGATGCAGTGGCCGACGGCCTTCACTTAACGACCGAGAGCAGCGGCGTTTGCGTAGAGTGGTCAGTACTAAAAGACAAGCAGCACCGCGTGAAATAAACGCAGATATCGTTGTGGGACATAACGCCGAACGTACGTACACCGAACATCGCTTGCAGCACTTCTCCTGGGCTCGTGAGCATACCAGTTGGATCGTAGGCAACTGGAAAACCGTGGTCTGGTTATATCAGTTCCGATTTCAGTTGGTAAGAGCTACATCTACATCTACATACATACTCCGCAATCCACCATACGGTACGTGGCGGAGGGTACCTCGTACCACAACTAGCATCTTCTCTCCCTGTTCCACTCCCAAACAGAACGAGGGAAAAATGACCGCCTTTATGCCTCTGTACGAGCCCTAATCTCTCTTATCTTTGTGGTCTTTCCGCCAAATGTAAGTTGGCGGCAGTAAAACTGTACTGCAGTCAGCCTCAAATGCTGGTTCTCTAAATTTCCTCAGTAGCGATTCACGAAAAGAACGCCTCCTTTCCTCTAGAGACTCCCACCCGAGTTCCTGAAGCATTTCCGTGACACTCGCGTGATGATCAAACTTACCAGGAACAAATACAGCAACCTACCTCTGAATTGCTTCTATGTCCTCCCTCAATCCGACCTGATAGGGATCCCAAACGCTTGAGCAGTACTCAAGAATAGGTTGTATTAGTGTTTTATAAGCGGTCTCCTTTTCAGATGAACCACATCTTCCCAAAATTCTACCAATAAACCGAAGACGACTATTCGCCTTCCCCACTACTGCCATTACATGCTTGTCCCACTTCATATCGTTCTGCAATGTTACGCCCAAATATTTAATCGACGTGACTGTGTCAAGCGCTACACTACTAATGGAGTATTCAAACATTACGGGATTCTTTTTCCTATTATCTATATTTGGAGTTAGCTGCCATTCTTTACACCAATCACAAATCCTGTCCAAGTCATCTTGTATCCTCCTACAGTCACTTAACGACGACACCTTCCCGTACACCACGGCATCATCAGCAAACAGCCGCACATTGCTATCCACCCTATCCAAAAGATCATTTATGTAGATAGACGGCCTTCACTTAACGACCGAGAGCAGCGGCGTTTGCGTAGAGTAGTCAGTACTAACAGACAAGCAGCATCGCGTGAAATAAACGCAGATATCAATGTGGGACGTAATGCCGAACGTACGTACCCCGAACATCGCCTGCAGCACTTCTCCTGGGCTCGTGACCGTACTAGTTGGATTGTAGGCAACTGGAACACCGTGGTCTGGTCATATCAGTTCCGATTTCAGTTCGTAAGAGCTGATGGTACAGTTCGAGTTTGACGCAGACACCACGAACGCATGGACCCAATTTGTCAACGAGACACCGTGCAAGCTGGTGGTGGGTCCATAATGGTGGGGTCTATCTTACATGGAGTGGACTGGGTCCTCTTGTCCAACTGAACCTATCGCTGACTTGAAATAGCTATATTCGGCTACTTGGAGACCATTTGCATCCATTCCCAAACAACAATGGAATTTTTATTGTTGTCGTGAGCCATGTCACTGGGCCACAACTGTTCGCAACTGGTTTGTAGAACATTCAGAATACTTAGAGTGAATAGTTTGGCCACCCAGATCGCCCGATATGAGTACCATCGAACATTTATGGGATACAAACGAGTGGTCAGTTCGTGCACAAAGTCCTGCACCGACAACACTTTCGCAATTATGGACGGCTATAGAGGCAGCATGGATCAATATTTCTGTAGGAGACTTGCAATGACTTGTTGAGCCCATGTCACGTCGAGTAGGTGCACTACGCCGGCAAAAAGAGGTCCGACACGATATTAGAAAGTATTGTATGAGTTCTGTCGCCGGTTGCGGTGACCGAGCGGTTCTAGGCGCTCAGTCCGGAACCGCACGACTGCTACGGTCGCAGGTTCCAATTCTGCCTCGGGCATGGATGTGGTGATGCCTTTAGGTTAGTTAGGTTTAACTAGCTCTAAGTTCTAGGGGACTGATGACCACAGATTTTGAGTCCCATAGTGCTCAGAGCCATTTGAACCATTTTTTGAGTTCTGTCACCTCAGTCTCAATCTTCGATAGGGTGCCTTCGTCTACCATGTTTACAGAACCGCCCACCATGCTAGCACCAACAGTTTGTCCACGTTCGAAATCGTTTAACTCTGGCACAATGCACTCACAACTACAGAGAACACTGTTCTGACTGCGACTGACATTTGCAACGTATTTGTGAACAGGTGCCGTTCGTATTCATATGCAACGGCGTAGCTTGCGGGCTTGGCTAGCATTTGAATTTATGTTCAAGCATGGGTTTCACGTGGTGTTGCGATATTTTTGTCCAAGCTCTGTGCTTACTGTAACGTATTCTTGTAAACGGGGTGAGGCTCGGTGGTTGCGCCTTCACGACTGTCAGGCGATTCTGCTGCTGTCTCAACATGGCATGAATACTTCCGATGTGAAAAGGAATTGCAGCGAAATGCAGGAAGATCTGCAGCGGATAGGCACTTGGTGTAGGGAGTGGCAACTGACCCTTAACGTAAACAAATGTAATGTATCGCCGCGGCCTCAGTTTATGTGATCGCTCTAAGCTCGTGGTTATAGCTTGATACCAGTGCCTACCAATTTTAATTGTATATTACAGCACTGAGGATGGTCACTAAAAGCCGGAAAATCGATTTTGCTGACAATAAAACAACAAAATACGGCCAATGCTGATTTTCCTTCCAATTCTATTAACAAAAATGGTTCAAATGGCTCTGAGAACTATGGGACTTAACATCTGAGGTCATCAGTCCCCTAGAACTTAGAACTACTTAAACCTAACTAACTTAAGGACATCACACACATCCATGCCCGAGGCAGGATTCGAACCTGCGACAGTAGCGGTCGCGCGGTCCCATGTTAACAATTAAAGGTTAAATGAAATACCACACCATGGTTAAATTTCCATTCATTAGTTAACAGTTGTCCGGCATGAATGACATAGAGTAACTACAAAATGAAAACAAAATTTCTTGGAAACAGAGCAGCATTTTGTTTAACATTGTCTTAACACCGCTGACTACCGCAAGAACGCGCATGGATATCAGTGTACAGTGCAAAATATAGAACTGTGAGACGGTCGCATTCGCTAATAATTTCTCTTTTGTTCCAACCTGAAAAAGAATCAGATTGTGTGTTCTTTTTTTATTTTTCGCCGCTGTTTCTTTTTTATTTCTTTGTTTGCCTTATATGCGCGGTAGAAAATAATTGAGATCATACACATCTGGCTGCACGAAACAGATGGAGCGCAATATTCGCAAGCGCTCGGGGAAAAGCATTTGCAAATGACATTTGTGTTTTGTTTCGTAATGGAACCTTTTACCGATCTCAGCAGACGGGAAACGTGATATATCACGTAGGAAATACATTTTAAATCCGCCGCAGATTTCTCGTGCGCTGATATTTCTGGAGGCGAAGTGTATAATGCGCTGGCGTATATATATATGTAAGAAAGGCACGTCGTAGCTGGCGCATATCGAATTCAATCTCTGCTGGTGACGTGACATCCAATGAATGGGGAAGGCAGCCGGAGGCGGGCATATTAACTGATAGAAGCGGTCGCGTATTTCTTATGGCCCCAGGCGCGCACCATAACATTCGCTGGCTCCCTCTTCTGCTTTAGGAATTCAAATTCTGCGCCGCCGTTTCAATACATGCCTTGCTAAACAAGCATCTCCTATGCGTAATCAAAAATAATCTGAGCAATTCGTCTTTAACGACAACTAATGTATCGCCGCGTCCTCAGTTTGAGTTTGAGAGAGGCCTTTGAAGTACGCATTGATTTTCCATTTTTTTACTTTCCTTTAGCTTTCAACTGTTACAGCCTTGCCTAGATCCATTAACATCATTTCAAAAAATTAATAAATCATCGCAACTATTTCTTTAACAAGAAGTATACGAATATTTAAAACACATATTTCATTTTGCTCGAAGTTAATAGTCAGTCAAGTCTTAGTGGTCTTTGAGGATCATCTGGATAACAAGCTAAAATCGAAGGAAGAAGATCAGAATAGAACTTTCCACAACTGACGTGTCAGTAAATACGGATCACCGTCTTGTATTGGACAAGTACCTGACAAGAAATCGTGTGTCTCAATAGCGAAGGAACCATTCTAGCATTTATTTTAACCGAAACAGACAGCTAGATCAGTTAAGAAGTGCACATCAGCATGTTTCTCACTTAAAGAATATTTTATGACTTCAAGTCATGCTGAATAGTATCACTACTGTTTATAACCTAGAATTATCTAAATACAGTTTGACTGAAGTTTCTCATAATAAGAAATTAGGAGGAGCGATTGGTATGTACTTTAAAGAAATTTTTTATAGCCATGATAGCGTTCTAAACTGACAGGTTTATACAGATAAGACTGTTACTTTCAGATATGTAACATTATGCATTTACATATACTTCATCTACGCCGGCCGGAGTGGCCGAGCGGTTCTAGGTGCTATAGTCTGGAACCACGCGACCGCTACGGTCGCAGGTTCGAATCCTGCCTCGGGCATGGATGTGTGTGATGTCCTTAGGTTAGTTTTAAGTAGTTCTAAGTTCTAGTGGACTGATGACCTCAGAAGTTAGTCCCATAGTGCTCAGAGCCATTTGAACCGTTTACTTCATCTACCATCATAATTTTTGTTAGACATTGCAAATGAGGAAATGCAAATTATACATTCACATACCTTTAAAAAGTTTTTGGCTTTACGTGGTGTTCCAGTGTGCGTTCATTACCTATGCCTTGCTAACATAAGAATAAGAAGTTTTTGAGGTAAATTACGGAAATATAAATACACTTATCACATAAAAATCAATACAGCTCTTAGATGTTATACTGTTAAAGAACTATTTGTATTACAAATCTTGCAATTTTATGTGTAAAGGAAATGAACGTATGAACAGGTTCGTAAGAGCCTTCTAGTGGCTGCAGTTATTTCCAGACATCAATGCCATTCTGTTGCAGTATGTATTTCTAGTGAGAAGTTTCCGTGATGTACTTCACTCATCATGTAACTGTCAACATTGGCACAAACGTGCGGTTTTACTACATGTTCTAAACCTTAACAATTGAAAAGGATAAAAGAATGCTACGTATATAGACATCACAAGTTCCGCAAGGTACATTCAAGCTGTGTGTACAGGGTTATTACAAATGATTGAAGCGATTTCACAGCTCTACAATAACTTTTTTATTTGAGATATTTTCACAATGCTTTGCACACACATACAAAAACTCAAAAAGTTTTTTAGGCATTCACAAATGTTCGATATGTGCCCCTTTAGTGATTCGGCAGACATCAAGCCGATAATCAAGTTCCTCCCACACTCGGCGCAGCATGTCACCATCAATGAGTTCGAAAGCATTGATGATGCGAGCTCGCAGTTCTGGCACGTTTCTTGGTAGAGGAGGTTTAAACACTGAAACTTTCACATCACTATGCGTGAAACTTGCCCGCACGCGTTCAACTGTTTCTTCGCTCACTGCAGGCCGACCCGTTGATTTCCCCTTACAGGGGCATCCAGAAGCTTTAAACTGCGCATACCATCGCCGAATGGAGTTAGCAGTTGGTGGGTCTTTGTTGAACTTCGTCCTGAAGTGTCGTTGCACTGTTATGACTGACTGATGTGAGTGCATTTCAAGCACGACATGCGCTTTCTCGGCTCCTGTCGCCATTTTGTCTCACTGCGCTCTCGAGCGCTCTGGCGGCAGAAACCTGAAGTGTGGCTTCAGCCGAACAAAACTTTATGAGTTTTTCTACGTATCTGTAGTGTGTCGTGACCATATGTCAATGAATGGAGCTACAGTGAATTTATGAAATCGCTTCAATCATTTGTAATAGCCCTGTATTTTTACTTGTGACAACGCCGCTTGTAATTTTATTTTTGACAAACCTGTGTGGAATGTGCAATATGCTCTCCGCTAAAATGTTGACATGGCATGAGTAATGAACGCCCGATGGAACATGACGTACAAGCCGAAAAATTTGTAAAGGCATGTAAATGAGTAACTGCGATTTCCTCATTTATAATGTTTAACAAAAGTAACGATGATAGATGAAGTATATGTAAATGCATAATCTTACAGATTTGAAGATAACAGTCTTACTGGTCGAAATCGGTAAATAAGAAACAGTTTTGAATGCGATGCAGGATATAAAAAATTTCTTTAAATTTAATACAGTAAATCCATAAGAAGTATTTATCCAGCAACAGTAACTAATAAGAATATTGTGTGTACAAATAGCCAGACCAGCAGACACAGTAAGTGATGATGATAAGGTCCCATATTCCGAGGAGCTTAAGGGACGATACGGGAGACCCGCACTGCCGACTAGGCTAGGTCCTAGCGTCCGTAATGGGGATGAATGATGATGAAGACGACACAACACCACCCAGTCACCTCGAGGCAGGGAAAATCCTTGGCCCCGCCGGGAATCGAACCCAGTATAATATAATAAAAAATTAATAATAAGAAGAAATATTTTTTGCTGTATTGAATTAATTAGATTAATTTTTCGGCACTCGGACAAGCACAATAATCTAGGCTATGCCTGTAAACGGGTAAAGAATCCTTTCGTATTAGTTCCACGTAAATGAAACCATCTTTCTCTTGTGGTATATTTATGCTTACCAATTAATAGTATTACGTCTGATCGCCGTATCCACCTACAAAACTTGACCGTGTCCATGTTGCGTTAGTCTCATCTTCGTAAATTTTCCGAAGTACACAGGTGGGCTTCGGTTCTTCTTATTACATTACTACTCGAAGTAATAACTCATACAATCTTTCAGTTAATAAAACAATACCATATTCTTCTGTTCGACGCACATAGAAAATACTTACTCTTCACTTATTCACATCGCCCAAAATGGCTACCTCCGTTCACTAGCAGAGGGGAAGTCCTTCCTCCTACTGAAGAACAGGAAAAACATCTTATGTTGTTTAACATCTGAAAATCAAAAAATACGTGACTGTAGGCGCAGGCTTCGCCTTTTCTCTTTGCCTTTAAAGGAAACGAAAACATAAAAGTAAGAAATGCAAAAGGTTGATCACACCGGGACCCCATGAGCGGGAAACGAGTACGCTACCGCAAGACAGTACCTCCTCAAAAATCGTGGAACTCGTACACTCACTCTCCATCACATTTACTCTTTTATTTCTGTGCAGTCCATCCCTCCTTATAAAGTATTCCTAGCAGACTTTGTATACCATAGCTAAAGTCTTAAATAAGCTATGTAATTTGTAGCCAGCTTGGGTGGCCGAGCGGTTCTAGGCGCTACAGCCTGGAACCGCGCGAAACTACGGTCGCAGGTTCGATTCCTGCCTCGGGCATGGATGTGTGTGATGTCCTTAGGTTACTTAGGTTTAAGTAGCTCTAAGTTCTAGGGACCTGATGACCTCAGAAGTTAAGTCCCATAGTGCTCAGAGCCATTTGAACCATTTTGAAATTTGTACCATTGACAGCATGCGTTTTTGATATTTAATTTGATTCTCTCTTTCTCTCACTCACTCTCCCTCCCTCTCTCCCTCACTCTCACTCTCTCCCTCCCCCCCCCCCCCCACCCCCTCTCTCTCTGTCTATAAAAGCGGACAGGCGCATTTTCTCTGGTGTTTCGACAGATATTTGCAATGTCGTTTTTGAAATGTATAGCTGCAGTTATTCCGATCAACTATTGCTCATTACGTTTTTTACTTGATGCCCAACGCCAACAAGAAGTGTCGATTTGTTTCTCGTTACAAGCAAAATAATTTTTAAACGAAGTTTCACGTGCCAGTTTGGTAAAGCGAACCCAGATCAATCTAGCGCAATATTCTTATCGAAATTTATTAACAGGGCTGCTGTCCGAAAGCTCTTGAAACGGGAAATACTATGATATAGCGTATGTTAATATTGACATTCAAACTTTTCACAGAAGTAACGAAGAAGTATGCGTAAATTGAAAGGCATGTCGGTTGGAGTGGACTATTGCAACTAATATATACGGCGCCATATGGGATTCTCGCACCAGTCTCTGTTGTTTTATGGTGTATGCCACTGCGATAAACGTATTTCCTTTCGGCATTACTTTATACGACATAGATACAGAGTCAACTACGCTTGTTGTAAGAAGAGCTATATGCTGTTTTCAAATGCGTGAGGAAGTGCATAGGAAAATTATTTCAAATCTTTCTCACATATGAGTCTTGTAAGATTCCCAGTGCACAGAGTATTCTATGAAATTTCGGAATTGCAGCCAGATGACGCCGCCTTCTTGCCACAAACTCTATGGAGTGCGTATTCTCATGATTAAGAGAACGGTTTCTGGGGAAGAATTTTTTTTTTCTCGGCAAATTTCGGATGAAATGTGCAGAATTTGTTGTGAGACTTTGCGGAATATTCCATCATTTTAGAGATGGTTGCGGGACTCGGCTGTTCAATACAGGACATGAAATGTTAAGATGTGCAAATGTGTGTGAAATCTTATGGGACTTAACTGCTAAGGTCATCAGTCCCTAAGCTTACACACTACTTAACCTAGAGCATCCTAAGGACAAACACACATACCCACGCCCGAGGGAGGACTCGAACGTCCGCCGGGACCACCCGCACAGTCCAAGACTGCAGCGCCTTAAACCGCTCGGCTAATCCAGCGCGGCGGATATGAAATTAGACGGCTGAAAGGTGTTTAGTTTCGCATCCTATTCCTGCTTCCTATAGTTTCATGAAAATCTGATAGGTGGCAGCGCTATACGTAGCCTCCAAATGGCGTCTATAACGGAGGTGCGTTCCAGAAAACTGTCATTGAGATTATTTTGGTAGAAAACCAGAACATGTCAGATATTCATAGGCACTTGCAGAAGGTCTACGGAGGCCTGGCAGTGAACAAAAGCATGAAAGCATGGTGAGTCGTTTCGTGAGACGTCTGTCGTCATTGCAACAAGGTCACGCAAACCAGTCCGATCTCCTGCGTGCCTGCCGGCCGCACACAGTTGTTACCCCTACAATGGTGGAACGTGCGGACACTCTCATTCGAGATGATATACGGATCACAATCAAACACTTCGCTGCACACCTGAACGTCTCTGTTGGTAGTGCTGACACACTCGTCGACCAGCTGAGGTGCTCAAGGATGTGTTCCCGCTGGTTTACTCACCGCCTAACGGAAAACAACAAAGATCAACACAGGATATCTGTGTTTAATTTCTTGTGCGTTACGTGGCCGATCGTGATAATATTTTGTCGAACATCGTCACAGGGGATGTAACATGGGTTCATCATTTCGAATCGGAAACAAAACGGTGGCCCATAGAGCAACGCCACACCACCTCTCCTCCGAAGAAAAAGTTCACTGCCGCACCTTCAGCCGGCAAAGTCTTTGGGACTCTGAAGGGATTATTTAGTTTGATGCCCTCCATCATTGTGTAGCCATCAACTCTGAAGTGTATTGTGCTACCATCTGGAAATTGAAAAAGCTAATTCAGCGTGTTCGTCGCCCAAAAAATGCAAACGAACTTCTCCATTACAATACTAGGCAGTATAGAAATCAGCACACCTGGAGGCAGCTCACAAAACTTCACTGGACTATTCTTCCACATCCACCCTACAGCCAGGATCTCGCACCTTCCGACTACCATCTGTTTGGCCCAGTAAAGGATGCTGTCTGTGGGAAACAGTATGTGAATGATGAGGTGGTTACTGATGCAGCAGTCGACCGGTACAGTAGTACCATGCGGGCATACTGGACCTCCCAGTAAGGTGGCGTAAGCCAAAAGAGTGGGAAATAATAGCCGCGCGGGATTAGCCGAGCGGTCTAGCCGATGCAGTCATAGACTGTGCGGCTGATCCCGGCGGAGGTTCGAGTCCTCCCTCGGGCATGGGTGTGTGTGTTTGTCCCTAGGATAATTTAGGTTAAGTAGCGTGTAAGCTTAGGGACTGATGACCTCAGCAGTTAAGTCACATAAGATTTCACACCCATTTTTTTGGAAATAATATGTTTCATTGGAATGCTGAATAAAACCAACTTGCTTTCAGAAAAAAATCGTCTTGCATTACTTATTGAAGGCCACACGCATATACAGGGAGTTTTATAATTTCCGTTACATGCTTCTAGGAATTGCGGAGAAGACTTAAGGAAGAAATGGTCCTTTCTGACATGTCGGAACCCGCCCCGGAATTTTTCATGCAGGAAGAATAAAACGAAAGATATGCACTCTCAAAATTTTGGCTGCTAAGATTCACTGAAAATATTTTAAAAAAATATGTAAGTTACTCATTTTCGTCGCACGAAGAACCGCTTATGACGACGGTTTGTACAGCCGTTGATTAGCGCCCGATCGTCCGTGACAAGAGAAGGTAGCGCCACATAGTGACCCAAGCGAATTTGAAGCACCTAAACCACACAAAAAAGTCACATATCACTAACATTTGGAATAAGAGGCAATGTATCGACAGCTAAACCGTTATGTATGTAATTCTTACAAATTTGGCTAACAGAAAAATAAATCAAGGCAGTGGTTGACGTTACATTACAGACGACTTCCATCAATGGTGACTTTAATTTATTGAAAAGAAATGTTTCTTACACTTATATCATTGTATAACAATTCCTGTAGCACAGTTCTTACGATAATTTTGAATAATGTATATTTTAGTAGCCGGCCGGGGTGGCCGAGCGGTTCTAGGCGCTACAGTCTGGAACCGCGCGACCGCTACGGTCGCAGGTTCGAATCCTGCCTCGGGCATGGGTGTGTGTGATGTCCTTAGGCTAGTTAGGTTTAAGTAGTTCTAAGTTCTAGGGGATCATGACCTCAGAAGTTAAGTCCCATAGTGCTCAGAGCCATTTGCATTTATATTTTAGTAACAATGAAATACACTACTGGCCTTAAAATTGTTACACCAAGAATAAATACAGATGATAAACGGGTATTCATTGGACAAATATATTATACTAGGACGGACATGTGATTACATTTTCACGCAATTTGGGTGCGTAGATCCTGAGAAATCAGTACCCAGAACAACCACCTCTGGCCGTAATAACGGCCTTGATACGCCAGGGCATTGAGTCAAACAGAGCTTGGATGGCGTGTACAGGTACAGCTGCCCATGCAGCTTCAAAACGATACCACAGTTCATCAATAGTAGTGACTGGCGTATTGTGACGAACCAGTTGCTCAGCCACCATTAACCAGACGTTTTCAATTGGTGAGAGATCTGGAGAATGTGCTGGCCAGGGTAGCAGTCGAACATTTTCTGTATCCAGGAAGGCCCGTACAGAACCTGCAACATGCGGTCGTGCATTATCCTGCAGAAATGTAGGGTTTCGCAGGGATCGAATGAAGGGTAGAGCCACGGGTCATAACACATCTGAATTGTAACGTCCAGTGTTCAAAGTGCCGTCAATGCGAACAAGAGGTGACCGAGACGTGTAACCAATGGCACCCCATACCATCACGCCGGGTGATACTCCAGTATGGCGATGACGAATACACGCTTCCAATGTGCGTTCACCGCGATGTCGCCAAACACGGATGCGACCATCATGAATCTGTAAACAGAACCTGGAGTCATCCGAAAAAATGACGTTTTGCCATTCGTCCACCCATGTTCGTCGTTGAGTACACCATCGCAGGCGCTTCTGTCTGTGATGCAGCGTCAAGGGTAACCACAGCCATGGTCTCCGAGCTAATAGTCCATGCTGCTGCAAACGTCGTCGAACAGTTCATGCAGATGGTTGTTGTCTTGCAAACGTCCCCATCTGTTGACTCAGGGATCGAGACGTGGCTGCACGATCCGTTACAGCCATGCGGATAAGATGCCTGTCATCTCGACTGCTAGTGATACGAGGCCGTTGGGATCCAGCCCGGCGTTCCGTATTAATCTCCTGAACCCACCGATTCCATATTCTGCCAACAGTCATTGGATCTCGACCAACGCGAGCAGCAATGTCGCGATACGATAAACCGCAATCGCGATCGGCTACAATCGGACCTTTATCAAAGTCGGAAACGGGATGGTACGCATTTCTCCTCCTTAAACGAGGCATCACAACAACGTTTCACCAGACAACGCCGGTCAACTGGTGTTTGTGTTTGAGAAATTGGTTGGAAACTTTCCTCATGTCAGAACGTTGTAGGTGTCGCCACCGGCGCCAACCTTGTGTGAATGCTCTGAAAAGCTAATCATTTGCACATGACAGCATCTTCTTCCTATCGGTTAAATTTCGCGTCTATAGCACGTCATCTTCGTGGTGTAACAATTTTAATGGCCAGTAGTGTAGTTCCTTGTTTACTCTCTGAGGTCGTCACAGTAAAGTGAAGTGTCATTAGAATGACAGAAAACAAACATTTCCGTTATACAAGGCACACCTGGCGAAAGAAAAATTAATTATTTCAGGCACGTCGCAGCAATTACTAATTTTATTTACGCAGAATTGAGATGGCATAAGAAATGGTCCTGGCCGTTGCTCTACTAATTGTGCTGCATAACGAGCATACGTAAAGCAATTCGTGACATGTACCGATACAAACTGACAATGCACAAATTACTTAAATTTTAAGGATGCTGTTCTCCTGATGAACTTCAAATGACATGTAGCTATCGGAAATTTTACTGCCCAATAATTTCCTTAATAATACTTTCCACAGTAGAAAATACTCTGTGTTTAGAATAACATTCGTTGTTCCGGGTGGAATCTGCATTATATCGACAGTCTTTTTGTCGTCCTCCTGAAAGAAAGTATCGTATTGTTATGTGCACGCCAAGAATCCACTAAAAGCAATGAATTAATTTCTGTAACTGTTTAGCAACTATTTCGAATGAAATGTTAAAAATTATACTTTCCCATTTTTCTAGATTTCGATAGATCTGACAAATATAAAACTGCAGAGACAGTAATCACTCATACTTATTACTGTCACCGTTGTATATGACTGTATCATAGCAATAACCAACTGCACAACAGACTTCGTTTTTTCGCCTCGAGAAGATAAAGTGCAGTTTGCTTGCTGTTCTTTCGCGAAACCCGACTGGTCACGGTGGACACAGCAAAAGAGGGGATAACAGCGGACTTTGCCTACATGGCACATCCTCAACACCTCCCCGCAGTAAACTTAGTTGTTTTGCGCCTTCCTATATCTGAATGAAATTTCTTTAATGTGTTTAAACAGATCGAAGGAGACTTTAATTCAACAATGTTGATCTCAGTTGTGATTTGGAGGATCCAATCTCGTAGGTCGCCATCAGTAACGGTGCACTGCCTCTCACGAGTAGCTCCACATGGTTTATATCCAAAGAAAACTTTAAAGAACAGTTGTTCATGTTATTTATTTAAGTTTAGGAAATTAATGGTGGGTAACGGGACTATGTGGCCACCCTGTACAGTAGATCCTCGGAATAATCTTTCACAATTTTGAGAGTTTCATTTTAGGACGTATTTATGACTTTGTGCCTTTCTTCCATTTATACAGTTCACGGCCAGCAAGACCGCGTTTGCACGCTGGTTAACATTAAGCGTTAAACTCAATGAATATTAAGTCCTTTTTATCACTATTGTTAACAATTACGATACCGCAAAAGCAACTGGAAATTATCATGGGTATTAAATGAGTTGCAAATTTGAGTGAACAGTTGTTTAAGAGAAGCTATGAATGAAAACCTGTAATTCGCTTTACAAATTACGATCGCGCCGAGTCATTTAATGCGCAGTCCGCTACATCTCCGGTAGGGGAGTCCGATGCTCGTGGTCGTGCGGTAGCGTTCTCGCTTCCCACGCCCGGGTTCCCGGGTTCGGTTCCCGGTGGGGTCAGGGATTTTCTCTGCCTCGTGATGACTGGATGTTCTGTGATGTCTTTAGGTTAGATAGGTTTAAGTAGTTCTAAGTTCTAGGGGACTGATGACCATAGATGTTAAGTCCCATAGTGCTCAGAGCCATTTGAACCATCCGATAGGGGTATACATTTCTCCAACCGCCCGGCGAGCTACGAATTTCACAATTTTCACAAAAAGTATTTGCATTGCGTCTTAGCAGCCAAAATTTTGACAGGGTCTTTCTTTCGGTGTACTCTTCCGGTATAAAAAATTTCAGGGTATGTTTCGACATGTCGGGTAAAACCATTTCCTTGCCAATAGATAATGATGTAGCAAGGGGGTTCACGGCCGTTAATGTACCATTTGGATATAAAACAAGTTTGAACATGGGATCACTTTCAGATCTAACGCTTTTCAGTACTGGTTCAAATGGCTCTGAGCACTATGGGACTCAACTGCTGAGGTCATTAGTCCCCTAGAACTTAGAACTAGTTAAACCTAACTAACCTATGGACATCACAAACATCCATGCCCGAGGCAGGATTCGAACCTGCGACCGTAGCGGTCTTGCGGTTCCAGACTGCAGCGCCTTTAACCGCACGGCCACTTCGGCCGGCTCTGAAGACGACTTTTAATAATTGGAAGAAAGAACTATGTTATAGAAACCCACCGAAAAAGACAAATTTGGAAAGATTAAGGATGGGTATAAGGGAAGTTTAAACCACACCATAAAAAGATCTCCCTATGCACGTTTGTTCGGTGCTGCACATGAGGAGATAACTGGTTCGAATCCTGGTGGTGGAAGAAATTTTCACCACCAGTCTTTGCGCCAACGTCCGTTATTAAATTCCAAACCTGTCCACCTTGTCTCCTGAAGTGAGGGGATGTGACACTGTCGATGATCCGTCAGTCGGATGTGGACGTCAGGCCGGGCGGTTCCCTTGATGCTTCTCCAGAGGTGAAGACTGTGTGCCGGCCACAGGTTTCACCTTCCCCCGTTTCTCATCACCATGCAAGACAGACACTACACCACACTACACACATGCCCATTATAGTAACGTACGCTCAACATATACATTTGCGTCACACTTCTCACGTATCAGAGACAAGAGGCACTGATACGGTCGAAGAAAACACTCTTCGTCAAGGCAGATGAACCTATCCCTGTGGGTCTCGCAACCAACAATAATACAGGGTGTACATAAAGTCTGGGAACACTTTAAATTATTTATTGCACAAGAGCTAAACTTTGTACAATTGTCATGCATATTGCATTTTGAAGAGAAACTCTGAAAGTTTTTTTTACAAACATTCGATATGCAAACCACGGCTGACCCGGCAGACGTCAATACGGTAATCGAATCCTTGCCATAATCGTCCCAGCATGGCATCGTCGACTGTGGCAGTCGCTTCCCGTATTCTCTCCCGGAGCTCTGCTACATCACGTGGTAGAGGCGGTAAACACACCAGATCTTTAATGTGTCCCCACAGAAAAAAGTCACACAGTATGAGATCTGGTGATCGGGGAGGCCATTTCATGAAACAGCTGTCCCCTTCCGTAGCATGGCCGATCCATCGATGCGGCAGCTCAGTGATCAGGTACCCACGAACTGCACGATGAAAATGGGGTGGAGCCCCATCCTGCTGAAAGATGAACGGTGAGTCCGACTGCATTTGAGGCATCAGCCGTTGCTGCAACACGTACAAGTAGGACGGTGCTCTCGACGAAGTGCTCTCACATCTGAACTCGCCAATGTTTGCGACTAGTGCTGACTATCGGCAAATTACGAAACTACGATGTGGCAGTATACATGAAAAAAACTTCCAGGCCATCTCTTCAAAATGATATCTGTGCAACGTTTAGTTCTAGTGCAATAAACAATTGAAAGCGTTCCCGGACTTTATGTACACCTTGTATATGACTCTTGATATATTTTTGTGAATGCTAATGGTAGAGTAAGACCTACTCGCCCTGAGAGGAATGCATTACGCTTGCCAAGTGGGACCAGTTCAGACAGGTGGTGGGGGTATTATCAATGGAAGAAGAAATTACTCACCACACTTACGTTGCCAGAAATGCTCCTAAGTTTGTATTTCTGCTATAAGCGTAGACGACACTCTATATAAAAAAAAACTTGGTTCCGTGACACATAAATTCATATTAAGAGTGTAACAGAAAATACAAGGGTAGAGAAAAAATATGGAAACACCAAAAACACAACACATTGCCACGCCTAATAGTGTGTCAGAAACCCGTTGGCATTCAAAACACTTTCCGGTCGTCTCAGAATGAACAAATACAGGTCCTGTATGGATTCAAGTGTACCTTAAACCATTCTGATGGATGAAATGGTTCAAATGGCTCTGAGCACTATGCGACTTAATATCTGAGGTCATCAGTCCCCTAGAGCTTAGAACTACTTAAACTTAACCAACCTAAGGACATCACACACATCCATGCCCGAGGCAGGATTCGAACCTGCGACCGTAGCAGTCGCGCGGTTCCTTACTGAAGCGCCTAGAACCGCTCTGCCACCGCGGCCGGCTAAACTGATGGATGAAAATCATATAAAATGGTTAACCCAAATTTTCAATCACATTCATGTTCCTGGAAACATTTCATCAGAGTGGCTGAAATCAAGAGTTCATGACTCTGCCCAAAAAGCCAAATGGAAAGCAATGCGGATATTATCGTACGATAAGCTTAATGACACATATAATTATATTGGTTTTGAGGGTGCTACATAGAAGAATATAGAGAGTATATCAGGAACAGATAGGCCCTAACCAGTTTGGGTTTATTAATGCAGTGGGTTCGAGAAAAATTTTGTCAGTGTATAGGTATTCTTTCAGAGATGTATAGATGTAAATAAAAATGTATTTGTTCGCCTAATAGATTATCAGAAGGCTTTTGATAGAGCAAAACACTACAAATTAATGGAGATTTTGGCAAATATTGGAATGGAGGAAAGAGATCTTCGAAATACCTAGAACCTGTGCTGGAAGAAAACAGCGGTGTCGAGTATTAATGGAGAACACACTGAAGCAGCCAAAATTCTCAGGGCAGTAAGTCAGGGATATCTATTGTCCGTGGAGGAAGTAGCAGAAGGAACTATGGTAAATCGAGTAAGATTAACATTCGATATGCTGATGATACACATGTATTTGCTGACACTATCCAAGCGTTACAATTATTAATGGATAGAATTTTAAGAGTTAACAGTTAGTATGGGCTTGAAATAAACATCACAAAGACAAAACTCATGGTCGTAAGTAAGGAAAATATTACAGAAGTAAACTTAGTCATAAACCAAAGAACTATAGGAAGGGTAAAACAATATACAACCTTGGAAGCATAATAAATAAAAACTGGGATAACTCGAAAGGAAAGGAAGATTCGCAATAGGAAAGCAAGAAGTTTGTATCAGAAAATGAGTGCTGTCTTCAAAAGCCCTTACCATAATTAGACTTTTGCACTGCTGTGTATATTATGTATATTATGGGCCTTAAATAAAAGCACGGAGAAGAAGCTGGAGGCCTTTGAATTGTGTCTTTATAGGCGCATCCTAGGAATACCTTGGACCCATAGAGTGACAAACGTAAAGGTTTTAGAAGAATGAACACGACACTTAAATTCATCATGGTGACATGCCGACATCTACGACTGCATAGATGTTCCAATATCTAGGGCGTATCATAAGGACAGTCTGGAACCGCGCGATCGCTACGGTCGCAGGTTCGAATCCTGCCTCGGGCATGGATGTGTGTGATGTCCTTAGGTTAGTTAGGTTTAAGTAGTTCTAAGTTCTAGGGGACTGATGACCTCAGAAGTTAAGTCCCACAGTGCTCAGAGCCATTCGAACCATATCATACGGAATACAAATAGATATGATTTGCTACAAAGAATACTTCAAGGGAAAATCAACAGTAAAAGAGGTCCTGGAAGGAGACAGATATCTTGGTTGGAAGAAGACGAATATCTTCGTTTGACAACCTTAGACGGTGGTTCAGTATGTCTTCAACAGAACTATTCCGTCTTGTTACCAACAAGAGGAAAATAGCCATCATCGCCAACATCCGAACCGGATAGGCACCGAAAGAAGAAGACTAGGCAACAAAACTGTTCATCCCTCTGCGTGATATTATCTGTCTAACTCATTATATTGAACAGCTTGGGGGGTGTCCGTGTTACGTCAAACGCAATTTACAGGCTATTCCGCGTCACGTAGGTACACCTAATGTCTCGCAGTTAATTCTAGATGTCAAAATAAATTTTTCAGCAAGTGATCCTAGGCAAAGGGGCAAGTAAATGCTATATGAGAACAGATGAACTTTTCTTATATATTGAGGGATTGAAGCTCCTTCAGATTTTTGTTTTACATAGAATAATGCTCTTTCAAACTATTTTCGATAGCTCCCTGAAACCAAAGTACAACGATATAGGAGTTGTGACACGTTGTTCAAAAACATTATGGAAATGCACGAAACATGAGGCCTGCGTCTATCGGTGAAGAGCATGTCCCACCGCGCTACACACGGTGAACATAGCAAACCAAAAGCAACAGCACGCAATCTGCATTACTTATTAAACATTTCGAAAGATAAAAAAAAAAAGTTTCGACCATTAACTATATACCAGTTCTTGACCCCTTGTATAACATAGCTCGGAAATCTGGTTTCTGTATCTTGACCCTGCTATGATCACAAATCGGTTCAAATGGCTCTGAGCATTATGGGACTTAATATCTGAGGTCATCAGTCCCCTAGACTTAGAACTACTTAAACCTAACTAACCTAAGGACACCACACACACCCATGTCCGAGGCAGGATTCGAACCTGCGACCGTAGCAGTAGCGCGGTTCCGGACTGAAGCGCCTAGAACCGCTCGTCCACAACGGCCGGCTATGACCACAAGTCTGATTGGTTTGCGATCGTGTACCAGATAAGGTGACAGGTCTTAACTGGCATAAACTAGAAGAATCGTCTTTCAGGGTAAAAATTGCGAATATCCTGCGACACTCTGCTTATCTGTCCCAAATAGATTACGCAGCTTATAAAAGGCAAACAATAGCTGTCTTGGATGGGTACAGCCCTTATTCCCATGCCACAATCGTGAATGAAAGAGGATAAACCTCTTATATATCGTACAATAAAAAGTAATCTTTACTGTACTCTTCACAGTGTTCGGCCGAGTCGTCACCTTTGGAATATCAGCTCTTTGTGAAACAGGGGATGAGAGGTCTTGTATAAGTTACACTCTCCCCCTGAAGTGAGCTTGATATTGTTTTACGAATTTCGTGACTTCTCTGAGTTGTGGATGAGGAAGAACTCGTTAGAGATAAGTCTTTTCGCATGCTAATCCTATCTGTGGAAACGGCGTATCTCTCCCTCGGGGGCCCGCCGCAGCGGCTGCCTTAGGCGGCCTGTCGCTCATAATTAAGCAGTGAGCGTCAAACTGAAACAAGAGGTGGGGAGAAGAAAGCGTTTTCCTTTGAGGTGAAGGAACCGCTTCTCAACGAGAAGGGGGCCCCAGAATGTGCTGCGCCACCTAAGGGGAGAGATGAAGCTTCACTACCGGCTTAACGAGGGAACTCAGGCCGAGCTAAATTTGCCCCGCGAAAAAGCTATTTCAGATCAGAGACAAGAAGGAAGTATCATAATTCCGTAAGGATCATCTTCGAAATATCAGCGCACCATGCAGTGAGGTCATTGTCGACTCGTATTCTGGAAGAACTGTACCCATGCCCCGACTGACATGCCTCGATTTCAAGTTTTCGGAAAGCTATGCGATGTTGATAAATCATCTATTCTGATTTCTATTTCATCTATGTCTAAAATATCGATAGGTGATAAATATCGATCCCGAAACATCCGTGTTAAATGATAAATTTATAGAATGACGCAGAACACCACACACAAATAATCTAACATCATGTTTATTAATACAGGGTGTTTCAAAAATGACCGGTATATTTGAAACGGCAATAAAAACTAAACGAGCAGCGATAGAAATACACCATTTGTTGCAATATGCTTGGGACAACAGTACATTTTCAGGCGGACAAACTTTCGAAATTACAGTAGTTACAATTTTCAACAACAGATGGCGCTGCAAGTGATGTGAAAGATATAGAAGACAACGCAGTCTGTGGGTGCGCCATTCTGTACGTCGTCTTTCTGCTGTAAGCGTGTGCTGTTCACAACGTGCAAGTGTGCTGTAGACAACATGGTTTATTCCTTAGAACAGAGGATTTTTCTGGTGTCGGAATTCCACCGCCTAGAACACAGTGTTGTTGCAACAAGACGAAGGTTTCAACGGAGGTTTAATGTAACCAAAGGACCGAAAAGCGATACAATAAAGGATCTGTTTGAAAAATTTCAACGGACTGGGAACGTGACGGATGAACGTGCTGGAAAGGTAGGGCGACCGCGTACGGCAACCACAGAGGGCAATGCGCAGCTAGTGCAGCAGGTGATCCAACAGCGGCCTCGGGTTTCCGTTCGCCGAGTTGCAGCTGCGGTCCAAATGACTCCAACGTCCACGTATCGTCTCATGCGCCAGAGTTTACACCTCTATCCATACAAAATTCAAACGCGGCAACCCCTCAGCGCCGCTACCATTGCTGCACGAGAGACATTCGCTAACGATATAGTGCACAGGATTGATGACGGCGATATGCATGTGGGCAGCATTTGGTTTACTGACGAAGCTTATTTTTACCTGGACGGCTTCGTCAATAAACAGAACTGGCGCATATGGGGAACCGAAAAGCCCCATGTTGCAGTCCCATCGTCCCTGCATCCTCAAAAAGTACTGGTCTGGGCCGCCATTTCTTCCAAAGGAATCATTGGCCCATTTTTCAGATCCGAAACGATTACTGCATCACGCTATCTGGACATTCTTCGTGAATTTGTGGCGGTACAAACTGCCTTAGACGACACTGCGAACACCTCGTGGTTTATGAAAGTTGGTGCCTGGCCACATCGCACGGCCGACGTCTTTAATTTCCTGAATGAATATTTCGATGATCGTGTGATTGCTCTGGGCTATCCGAAACATACAGGATGCGGCGTGGATTGGCCTCCCTATTCGCCAGACATGAACCCCTGTGACTTCGTTCTGTGGGGACACTTGAAAGACCAGGTGTACCGCCAGAATCCAGAAACAATTGAACAGCTGAAGCAGTACATCTCATCTGCATGTGAAGCCATTCCGCCAGACACGTTGTCAAAGGTTTCGGGTAATTTCATTCAGAGACTACGCCATATTATTGCTACGCATGGTGGATATGTGGAACATATCGTACTATAGAGTTTCCCAGACCGCAGCGCCATCTGTTGTTGAAAATTGTAACTACTGTAATTTCGAAAGTTTGTCTGCCTGAAAATGTACTGTTGTCCCAAGCATATTGCAACAAACGGTGTATTTCTATCGCTGCTCGTTTAGTTTTTATTGCCGTTTCAAATATACCGGTCATTTTTGAAACACCCTGTACATACAGCAATAATTAACATTAAAAATCCCACAGCTCTTTTTACACAGGACGTAAAAATTAAATTTCTGAGAGAAGTTTTCCATTCAGTGTAATACGTTGTCGACAGGGAACATATCCTGCTTTAGAGAATAATCATTTAGAGACTGACGGTATGGCTACAGACCTCAGATACTCCGGTGCAATTTTGGTAGGTTTTCATAGGTAGCGCTGATCATTACTGTGATTGTATGCTTCAGTTACAGCAACAAATCCAATACACATTTAAACAAAAAATACACATCTGTAAATATTTACAGTATATAAGTATCAGATAGCCCAGACTCCACACGAATGTCAGTAGAGTCAGTCCAGTGAATCGCCTCGTCGGATGCTTAATGCAGATTCTTGATCCCATCGGGAAACGTCTGTTATGACATTACCATGCGGGTACTCATTTACTATGTGGCTCATTGAATATCACCAGTCAGACGTAATGTCAGTGCAAATGTCCCACTTGTTCGTGTTGTATTTGCACGTACGTACTACAGGCTGTTAAGCTGTACCCACACCTCTCTTGGATGATTAAAGCTTGGAACCTTAACAGTTGGATTGTCCGTTAGTTCGTTGTTCCGGTTTTTTGTGGCTTTCCGCTCACGTTTCCACTCAGCGTCCTAGTTAAATCCAGTGGAGGGCATTTGAACTTCTGCTTCATATGCCGGTCTTGACGCGTTTCCAAGGCAGCGACAGTAAGTCTTCATGAACAGAGATTGGCTCATTTTTAGAAACTTGCCTGCAGCTGTTACAGGGAGCCACTTTTCAAGCTGGACAGATGTTCAGTAGTTTTGGCAGCCAGCATATAGGCTTATGATTGTGCCACTATGGTTCTCATAGCTGCATTAAAATGAAGTCAGCTTCTTCACATAAGCGCTGGGGGACAAAACGGGTGTGTAATATTCCGTTGCATAGTATATCAAAGAACTTGTGACCTCCCCTTCTCTCTTTGCTCCCTTTTGTTTCACTGATCTTTCCTCTCCTTTCTTCCTTCTTCGTACCGCGACTATATCTCTGGGTTTTCAATGCAGAAATGTAGTGAGAAGGGGGCACGTGTGTGTGGTGGTTCACAATATCGTAGTGCTGTGAGGAAGCGTCATTCAGTGCCTCCTGTTTGAGAAGACTGATGACTGAAGTACGAACATTTCTCAAAACAAAAACAGGTATGTGCTCTCTTTTCGTTTAAAATTATAAACAGTAGCGTAGCTAGCACTATCTATCGTTCTACTAAACTGAATGAATGCGACACCATTGATGAAGTTTCAACCTCGAAAAAAGTTTATTAATACCAATTAGCTGAAATAAAAAAACTCATCCAATCCAGAAGTCACTCACAGTTAGAGTAATTAGTTTCTGAATGTGTGTAGTGTTCATTGATACTTAAAAGATCGTTTCAATAATTCTATCGCCGTCCGTTTATGAGTTGCTGAGCAACGTATCAACAAGCTATTTGTCGTATCCCGACAGTAAATGGCTTCTCGCTGGCTTTAAGCATCAAGACGATTACCATGCCGCTCATGCAAGTCGTTGATAGTTACTATCAAGCTAATGTCCATAAATTGCGGTTATGTTACTGAATCCTACACGCGACGAAACGCCCGATATCCAGCCGCGTATCTTAAACTCCGCGCCGATATTTGAGAATACGCGCGCGATTTGTTTGCACCAAAGTCGGGGAAAGATATAGAATAATTTTTAAATAAACTCCGGGTTGTAAATTAACATTTCTATGCCCATTCATGAAAGTTACAGAAGATCCGCACTTGACGTTACTTGATCACGCACTCGAGCAACACGGTTCAAGTTTTTTTTTTCTTACAAAGAGAAAACATATCATGCATAATGCAACAAGGTGATTTGCTATGTCAAAACATATTTATATCTATCTCATTAAAACTCATTACCCCTTAAATGCTGTACATAATTAAATTCTTTACTCTGCAAATAATCAATAAAATATAGAAATGAATTACATGTATAAAAAAATCTCAAGTTGATATGACGTCATGGGTCACTACTTGTTTCGACACCCCTACACTCACGTGACGCAAAGTAGATCCGACTATATTGGACATACTCATGTAATGCTACAAACTAATGTATTTGCTCGCCATGTTCTGTCTCCCAGCTTTACATTAGCTTCATTCGTGTTTCTATCTTATTGGATGTGTTGGGAAGGTGTTTGTTGTATGTCAGGGTTCTGTCTAATGTTGCACCAAGGTATTTTGGCTTGTCGTCGTATTTTACTAGGCAAAAAAGGCCAAATTGTGGTCTGATGTTTGCTAATGCTACACGATTAGAGAGCTTGAAAATATACACTTCTGCTTTAGAAACATTGGATATAAGTCACCATGTCTTAAAATGTTTGTGTAGTTAGGCTGTTTGTTAGGTGTTCTTCACATCCAACCGGCCGCTGTGGCCGAGCGGTTCTAGGCGCTTCAGTCCGGAACCGCGCTGCTGCTACGGTCGCAGGTTCGAATCCTGCCTCGGGCATGAGTGTGTGTGATGTCCTTAGGGTAGTTAGGTTTAAGTAGTTCTAAGTCTAGGGGTCTGATGATCTCAGATGTTAAGTCCCATAGTACTTAGAGCCATTTTTTTCACATTCAGAAAGATGTTGAATCTGATATGAAATTGCAAGGTCATCTGTATATTGGAGTTTCCAGCAGGTCAAGCTCGTCATGTCAGCTGTGTAGAAACTGTATAACTCCGGAGTAACAACAGAGCCTTGATGCAATCCATCATTGTGTGCTTGCTATCAGCTCTTCTTTTCATCTTGTAGTAATTTAAACCGCTGATTGATTGCTCAGCATGTTACTTAAGACGTTAGCTAGAGCTTTCAGATAATAATTAAACTGTGCTAGTAGGTCCGTTTCTGTTCCAGTTTGTAAAGTACTCCTTTCCTTATACAAGATATTCTCGGACTTCTTGCTGCGTCAGTTCTGGGTAAAATATTGAGCTTTCGACGATTGGCACCATCGAATTCATTAGGAGCAACTGACTGTCGTGACTGCTACTTTGTTGGCCTTATATAGCCCATGGGCGGCATTTGATTGGTCAACAACTATGAAATGAAATGCTGCCGTATATTTAGTGTCACATCTCTGCTTGTGGCACCGCTACTCCTGTAGGAGCGTAAACAATGCAGCGGTTTTCTCCGTTTCCTCTCCGCATCGACAACTCTCTTCAACACTCCAGTAAAATTATATCCACTGTTCCCGTCCCGTTGAAGCTGTTCTCGAAAATTCTTATTGCTACCGCCTCTTAATAACAGAATTCCAGTCTGTAGAAGCCTGGGACAAAACGTTTTGCTTCTTCGAACAGTTTTTGTGTTTATTTGTGAGGCTGTACTCAACAACTGCTGATTTCTCAGGTTCTCGCTTTTTAATGTACGTTTGATGTGCAGAGCGGTCGCAAGCGCTATGGATGGACTGACCAATGTAGTTGCTTCCGCACCCACGGGGGATATTAAAAATTCCATGGATCCTGAGGCCCAGATTGTCTTTAACAGGGAGCAGAATTTCCTTTATCTTCTTCAGTGATCGGAAAATAGGTGCTTGTCGTCTCAGGACTCTGCATGTTTTGCTGGATCTAGCACTGCAGCAAGGAAGAAGCACGGTTAATGACTCATTGCACAGACGTTCAGTATTTCCACGTACCCCTTTTCTTGTAGAACCCGACTTTGTGTCAATGAACTGTAGCAGTTCTTTCGGAACACGTACTTCAGATGATTAATTTCGGAATCCAAGTGGTCATCATCAGAAACAGTTGTAGTTCTGTATATCAAAGTATTTAAAACGGTCTGGCTTGGATGGTGTAAACTCTATACACTGGGATATAAATCAGTGTGGGTCGGTTTACAGTACACAGAGTGCCCCAGATGCCCTTCTGACCTTTTTTGTACCAAAACATCTGAAAATGGCAACTTTTATCCTCTCCCTGTTTCGATGGTTAATTGAATATTTGGGTGTATGCTGTTCATATGTTCAAGGAATTGCTCAAGAGCTTCATCGCCATATGGGCAGACCATAAATGTAATGAAGATAGGCGGAATGGCTCCAAATTTCAAATACGTTCCTCGAAATGTTCCATGAGGAAGTTAACCGCTCCTGGAGACGGTGGAGTTCCCAAGCCATTCCGTCCGTCGTTTCATACAATTTTCCACAATACTTCAAGCAGGCTGTCGTCATAGCAATCCAGAACAACTTTACTGTTTCAGGAAGAAAGCGCTCTGCTCTCAGTTACACTGTATCCTCACAGAAACTTTTGTATACAGTGAGGCCACATCCAGACTGACTAAAATATCGTCTGGGCCAAGTCTAATTTGTTTGATTTTCTCAGTAAATTTATGAGTGTTTTTAATGCGATGTTCGCAGTGGCCAGCTATCAAAGTGATTAACTTCACTCGATTTTTAGCTTGGCTGTAGTTGGGAGAACCAACAGCATTAACAGTAGGTGTATAACATTAACAATAGGTGTCAATGGCACGCTATCTTTGTGATTTTAAATAATCCGTACCTCCTGGGAGATCTGTGCACTCGACCTTTATATTTTTTCACGAAGTCTGATAGACCAGAATTCTTCAACAGCTCCAACGTTTTTTTGGCTCTCAGTTACAATGTATCCTCACAGAAACTTTTGTATACAGTGAGGCCACATCCAGACTGACTAAAATATCGTCTGGGCCAAGTCTAATTTGTTTGATTTTCTCAGTAAATTTATGAGTGTTTTTAATGCGATGTTCGCAGTGGCCAGCTATCAAAGTGATTAACTTCACTCGATTTTTAGCTTGGCTGTAGTTGGGAGAACCAACAGCATTAACAGTAGGTGTATAACATTAACAATAGGTGTCAATGGCACGCTATCTTTGTGATTTTAAATAATCCGTACCTCCTGGGAGATCTGTGCACTCGACCTTTATATTTTTTCACGAAGTCTGATAGACCAGAATTCTTCAACAGCTCCAACGTTTTTTTGGCTCTCAGTTACAATGTATCCTCACAGAAACTTTTGTATACAGTGAGGCCACATCCAGACTGACTAAAATATCGTCTGGGCCAAGTCTAATTTGTTTGATTTTCTCAGTAAATTTATGAGTGTTTTTAATGCGATGTTCGCAGTGGCCAGCTATCAAAGTGATTAACTTCACTCGATTTTTAGCTTGGCTGTAGTTGGGAGAACCAATAGCATTAACAGTAGGTGTATAACATTAACAATAGTTGTCAATGGCACGCTATCTTTGTGATTTTAAATAATCCGTACTTCCTGGGAGATCTGTGCACTCGACCTTTAGATTTTTTCACGAAGTCTGATAGACCAGAATTCTTCAACAGCTCCAACGTTTTTTTGCTGTGTGACAGGGTAGGGTTCCATTTTAGCCATTTCCATGTCTTGTGCTCCAACATCCTTCGTCACCACGACGCACTGTTATATCTGCAGCCCTCTGTAATGCACGAAATCCGTCTCTCTGTGCTCTGTGATGTCTTATTTGAGAGGCTTGGCTGTGGCTAAGATGCGACTAGTGGCAAGTCTTAACTCATCGTTGTAGAAATCCCGCACTGCCTTTCCACTACACCAACAATATCCACAATGGGTAGAGTACATGGTATAGTCGTGAAATTCAATTCTTTATTCGAGTCGAAAATTGTTCTTTCATCTAAGTTCTTGGCCTAATGATTGATGACAGCAATCGCTGTTCCTTGAGGTGACACCACGTTATGGTGACTGCAAACCGCTCGAATTTCTTTGTTTTGGTGCGGCAGTGCAGTGATCATTTCTTTGATGGGCTGCCGTGGATATACCGTATCAACCCACTCCCAGTTGAGAGGTGTGAGAGCTGCAGATAAAAAGACACGGCAGTTACGTAAACATTGTGTATTAGTATCAAATTTGTGCCTTGTATGTCGTATCCTTTCTTTTAAAATCGCCAAGATAGTCTTCCGTAAACTACTCACTCATGTTTAACGACAACAAACTTGGAATCGGTCTTCTTATCTCGACAGCATAGCATAAGTGCCAAATTACTCGCAACTCTGCATTCGCGCGCACCTTCTCCCCATCGAGAAAATTATGTGAGAACAAAGGTCTTCGCGGCGATAAAATATTAATGGACTTCTTGCGATGTCAGTCTCGGGCATAGCAACAAATCAGGCAACATTATTCACAATGTGGTTGTGGGCACGTTCAAACATGTTAGTTGCTTTCTACCATTCCATCACGTTTCCACGTTGACTCATCTTACTGATCGGATTCCATATAACCCACTGACACATACATTACCACTCCACTGCCATGACCGAGCGAGGTGGCACGGTGGTTAGTACATTAGACCCGTATTCTGTTGGACGAAGGCTCAAATCTCCTTCCGGCCATCCAGATTTCCCTAAATCGGTCAAGGCAAATGCCGGGGTGCTTTCATGAAATGGGCTCATCTCATTTACTTGTCGATCCTTCCGTAACCCGAACTTGTGCTCCATCTCCTTGATGACGACGAGACGTTAAACTACTAATCTTCCTAACTTCCTCACCCCATGACTTACGTCATCAGGGGGACTCACTTGACCTCGTGGTACTAGTTGTACACCACCTGCTGTACTCCATGACGACCTATGTAGTCTTTTAAGAGCGAGACTAATATAATTTTGGTGAGCATATGTGTAGGTACCGAACACAGGCTTTCAGTTTAAGTACTGGGAAAGCCGTACTACTATAACAGTTGTCGATGTGATCTTGTCTGTTCTTATTATATGTGAATTATAGATGATGCTATTTATATTTCAAATCTAGTTACTTTTGTATCTAGATATTACCATAGTCCACGCCAAATTGACATTCTGAATAAGTAAATGATTATAGAAAAATGCTCCTATCGAAGAACAAGAAATGCAAATATTTTTCTGTTTATTTAAAAGACTCTGATTGTTCCTCTTCAAATTTTTCCTAAAAATTTTGGCATGTGAACAAATGTATTTTTTTTTAAGCGCGACTAGCCTCATACTCCCATAAGCTCCCCTAACTATAACTCACTCACACCCACTATTCCATCGCTGGAAGTCGCTCAAACTCATCCACTCCCAGTTGCCCTTTCTCACTCGCACATTCAGCCCAACTCATTGTCATTATCTGTTTGTGTCTCTCTGTCATTGTCTCCTGTGTCACAGCCACAGTACTCTTCGTTCTGTCCTACTACTACTACCACTCCCTTCCTCTCGCTCTCTCTTGCTGCTACTAACTCATTCATTCCTTCCCACTGCTGCTGTCTCTTCTCACTGTCAACATCTCTCTCTTCCTCGTTGTCATTGTCATATACTCTCTCTCTCATTACCACTGGCTCTCAGCCACTTCCACTTCATCTCTCTCTATTCCTCCTCACCCCGTGGCACTGTTTCCTTCAATCTCTTTTTAACACTACTCTATTACTGTCAGCTATGTTCCACTATGTCCCTCTCTTTCTCTCACACTGCCAGTGTTTCCTTCGCTCTTTCTATGACACAACCACTGTCTGCTATCATCCAGTATTCATTACTTTTTCGTCTCTTTCTCACTGCTACAGTCTTCTTCTTCTCTAATCATGAAAAAGGGCGAATACATTCGCATGCCAAAATTTTTGGGAAAAATTTTAAATTTGCTGAGGAAGGTAGAACGAGTCAGTCGATACCCCACATTTCAGGCAGAGACTTTAAAATATACAGGGACTTCCTACCATTTCTTTGTACTTCGATAGGAACATTTTTCCGTGCCTCTTCCCTGCTGCAGCAGGGAATGTAACTCATATAAAAATAAATGTACTGGTTAACAAAATTTAGATAGTTTGTATACGCGAAATTAAAATAAATCAAAAGTAATTTCACACATCAGACCGGAATTTTCGTGCAAGAAGATGCTGCATGTGCTTCAGTACTACAACATGGGGCTCCCAGATGAAAACGGGCACTTTACAGCATATTTCTCCGCGCTAGGTCACTTTATAAACTACATTTTTGCCTCACACCGGAATTTACGTGCGTATTTTAAGTATGCAAGTAGGGTAGCGTAGAGCCGGTGGATCTCGGAAACGGGTGAAGTTCTGAAGAAAATTTTCAAAGTTGTTTAAAAGAGGGATTTTAGGAATATATCGTAAAAATTACAGCCACTTACTGTGCATAGCCACCATGGAATCCTCAGTTGGGCATTGGTCTGCCGATCACGGACAAAATATAGTAGAAACCCTTTTCTTTAGATTTTGCGAGGAACCGCCCATGGACTAACGATATCTCCGTAAGTCGGATCAAACCCAACGCAGACCACATCAAATGCAAAAAGAACCAATCGATTTGCTCCATTTGCATAAGGAGGAGGAAGTATGTATTATTTCTACTGTGACCTTGTATTGTAGGATAATGACTCAAAGACGATTCTTCTGTTGGGTATGCAGATGATCCCTAGTCAATGGGCTATCCAAGACACTTGATCCTTCCTTTTTATCATCAATAGAACCTGAGAGTTACGAGAACCGGAAAATCTTCTTTTCATGTGCGGTGCTATGGAGCATACTATATTAGCTACGTGTGCTGTCGTATGCATACCGGTTCCAAACACACATTGTCCACAATGGTTTTACCACAGAAAGTCATCGTGTTAAGCCTGGATTTTTTTTTTTTTTTTGAGATGGCAGTATGGTTTACTTAACGTAGGTGATTCAGCTGCCTCAGAGCACGTCGTAAGTCATTGTCTTTTGCTGCTTTAAGATATCTCATTTCAATTTCAGTAGCACTGCATATACGATGTTGCTAAGTTTGAATTATACCATTAAGATTGCAAAGATTAGCTGATTCTAAACTCAGACGTCGAACATTGTTTTTAAAATTTTGTCTTTGCGTGCGTCATTAAGTTTTTAGATTATCCATTATTTTCTATTAACTTTCAAAGTTGATTCCTGTTTACCGTGTCAGATGCTAGCGAAATGTCCTTGTAAAGTAAATTTTGCCTGTAGTTTTCATTTGCGTCTTTCTTCTATTACTTGCTGTAGAATAAATACTTGGCCTGTAGTTGATTTTCCCTTTGGGAATCTTGTTTTTCGTCTATAAAAAGTTCTCAATTTATTATGAGACTGCTGCCTGTTATTCTGACCTATGAAATTATGTAGTGATTTGAGAAAGAAAAATGGAGAAGTTGAGGCTCAAACCGGAGAGTAACGACAATCCTTTCTCCCACATAATATCCAGGAATGGATCATTGTATCCTCTACCAATACGGTAGGGTGGCTTTCGGAGTAAACATGTAGACGCAGATCTGAAACATTAAGGAGTCGTTGGAAATCAAAATTGGCATTTCTGAAATATTGGGCGAAAAGAACTTTTTATTTATTTATTTTTTTTTAAATAATCGTTCATTGTCAATGACCGGGGGAATGAATGCACAGATACATTGACGAAATGGTAAGTTTTACGCCATGAGACACCGGTCTGACATTTATCAAACTTTGTGCAGGTTACAATTTCCTTCTGTTCGGAACTGATGTTCGTAATCAACATTGCTGTGAGGATTGACCACCATGGGTACGAATACACTCTCTTGCTGGTTGTGGCATGGAAGCAAATAGGCTCCACGTCTCAGCATGAGGATTTCCTTGCCATTACTGAAACACGTTTTGTGTCAGTGCATGAAGACTGCTGACTGCTGACTGCTGACTGCTGACGTTGGCGTTCATCGGACCGCCTCAGACAGAACCTGGACTTCTTCACTCAGTGTCCCAATCGACCTCAGCTCCAGACCAAGCAAGTCTCTGCCTGTAACCTTCGCCCGGATTTCTGCTGTCATCTTCGTGGTCCTTACGCGAAATCTACGTTGGCGTCAGTAGAAGTGTTCTGCTGCCAGATTCAAATGCTGGTTCTCAAAATTTTCTCAATAGCGTTCCACGAAAAGAACGTCGTCTCTCCTAAAGGGATTCCCTTTTGATCTCATGAAGCATCTCCCTAATACTCGCGTGATCATTGAATCTGCCAGTCAAAAATCTAACAGCACATTTCTGATTGTTTCCAAACACTAGAGCAGTACTCAAGAATGGGTCGCACTAGTGTTCTATACGCGGTATCTTTTACAGATGAGCCACACTTTCCTAAAATTCTACCAATAAACCAAAGTCGATCACACGCCTTCCCTATTACGGTCCTCACGTGCTCATTCTATTTCATATCGCTTTACAATGTTACGACTAGATAGTTAATCGATGTGACTATGTCGAGCAGTACACTATTAATGATAGTCTGAACAGAGGCTTACTTTGATTTTCCTGTGTGCTTTCTAGTTTATATTTTTAAATATCTTGCATTTTAGGTGTTTACAAAGCACAGTCTTGCATTTTAATATCAAGAGTACTTATTAATTGGGTAGTGTACAGTGTATTTACTATGTAGTGTATAGTTCCCCCATGTTTAGTGTGTGATTGCTTTGTTGGAATGTGAGCTGAGTTGGTTAACCTTCGCTCACAGCCCCAGGGAATGCTGGCTTACTCACGCAGCTTGAGGCTCTTACCAACGAAGCTGAATGTGGAGATCCAAGGGATGCCCAGAACATCCAACGTGTCCGCCGGTCGGTCCACTGCTGTGGTTGCCCCAGTTACTGTCCGTACAACAAAGGTTGATCGATCACCAATGGTTGAGCAGGAGGTCGTTTCAAGATGTGGCCCTCAACGAAAGGCTTTCCAGGGGGGGCCGATCGAAAGGCCTCCCTGGTTCATATGACAAACAGGTTTCAGGCGCTATCTGTGCTTGACAAAAAGCCTGAGTGCGATACAGTCATTTGTCTTGTTATAGACGAAGCATCTCAGGCTGTAAGTCTGGGCATCCACACTGGGTGAGATTACCGGCACTTGGGAACCCAATGTTTGGCGCGTAATGGTGGCCCTTCAGGATATGATTGCCAAGGAGGGGAAGGAATCCAGTGCGCACTCTGTGTGCATACTGAAAGGAGTCATTTTAGATATTGAATGGATCCTTCCGGATGCCATGAAGAGCACAGTGTGCAGTCAACTGCAGGCAGCGGCTCATGTCGGCTCTAATTTTGTGGAAGAGATTCTTTCTGGTTTCAGGCGGCTATCTGAAATGGTAAAGACTCCCAGTATCATTTGCGAGATCAAAGCATGGCTTACTATGTGCAGCATCGTCAACAGGACCGACTTCGGACCTCTGGTACAGAGACAAGTGGAGGGTCGGAATCATTAGCTCAGACCGTTCTGCGACAGTGCAGACTGCACATTCCTAGACTTGCTCCGTAGTTTGGTGGGTTGGTTGGTTCTGAGCACTATGGGACTTCACAGCTGTGGTCATCTGTCCCCTAGAACTTAGAACTACTTAAATCTAATTAACCTAAGGACATCACACACATCCATGCCCGAGGCAGGATTCGAACCTGCGACCGTAGCAGTCGCACGGTTCCGGACTGCGCGCCTAGAACCGCGAGACCACCGCGGCCGGCGTTTGGTGGGACTTCGGATTCTACTTAATAGGTCATGGGTGTAGCATGGAGAGCTGCATCAAACCAGTCTCAGGACTGAAGACCACAACAACAACAACAGGTCATGGGTTCATTACATACTGGAGGCGGTTACACGGTTAGCGAGAGCTGTGGACTGGGCGATTTTTTAGGTTAGCATGTCTCGGGAAAGTACAGAAAGGGTGCAGGGCAAACGCAGGACCTAGAAAAAATCGATACTGTAACTGGAGAGCTGCATCAAACCAGTCTCAGGATTGAAGACAACAACAACAACAACAACAACTGTAAAATGTCGTAGCTGTAGTGGGGAAAGAATCAGAGCTTCAGACGCTAACAGAAAGCACTGAAGCTCAAATCGTTATAAGTACTGAAAGCTGTATAAAGCCGTAGACAAGTTCAGCCGCAATTTTTACTAAGTACATAAGATTATTTAACCAGTTGTTGGTGGGGTGTTTATTGCAGTTAGGAGTAGTTTACCTTACAGTGAAATGGAAGTAGTTGCTTCCTGTGTGTTAGTATGCGTAGAAGCTATACTTGAGAGTTGGAATAAATTAAAATTGGTTCTTTTTATCGAGCCCTCCCTTCCCTATTTAGATGACACAGTTACTGAATAATTCAAAGAAAACTCGAGTCTTTTTCTAACGAGTAACCCAGTCATGTGATTATAGTTGGCAGAAATATCCATCTACCCTAGATATGTTGACGAAAATACATGGTTAATGTAAGAGGTAGGCACAAAACTTCGTCCGAAACAGTACTGACGCTTTTTGCGAAAATTATTTTGAACGATTACTTCAGGAACTCGAAGTGTAAATAGATGCGAAAACGTACTTGACCACTTACCTACCAACAAATAATCCTGAGCAAACAGGAAGCACCAGGATGGATATAGGGCTTAGTGACCGCAAGGTCATTGTATTGAGACTGAATACCGTGACATGTAAATCCACTAAAAATAAACACAAAGTATATCGATCTAAAAAGAGCAGGCGGAGTTTCGGTTGACGCCTTCCTGAGAGACAGTCTCTGCTCCTTCCAAACTAACTATGGAAGCGCAAACAAGATGTGGATTATATTCAAAGGAATAGTGTCGAAAGCAATTGAGAGGCATATATCTACACTAATAATAAAACTGTAAAAGCGTCGTGTCTGTCTGTTTGAACATGCTAATCTCTAATTTTATTCTAGGCGAGTTTTGATGGTGTTTGTACAGGTAACTCGGCGTACCTTAGGGTAACGTAAGACTTTATTTCACCAAAAAAGATCGCAGAAGAAAGATATCCTTATATATCATAAAAATGTACGTGTGTAAACTGTCCAGCCACATTAATGTTACCATCAGCCAAAAGCCTGAATAACCACCTTTTCCTGCACGAACCGCTGCGAGACGTGCAAGAGGAGAGGTGGGATAATATTGACAGAGATGCGGGACCATACCGAATATAGTTCCGTGGCCAGCTGCGCCTAGGTTCCTCGATTGAGGATTCATGGCACGTGCAACCACATTAAGGTGATCCCCACACACTATCGATTGGGTTTAAATCCGGAAAGTTTGGTGGTCAGGGGAGTACACAGTAAACTCATCCTGCTGCTCTTCGCACCACACATGTACACTGTGAGCTGTGTGGCACGTTGCACTGTCCTGCTGGTAGACGCTATTGCGCCGAGGAGAAACAAACTGCATGTAGGGGTGGACATGGTAAACACCCTGCCGACAATTGTTTCAGGATGTATACTATCAGACGTTTCACGCCATACATGCCTACGATCACTTGTCCGATGGACCGTAAAATGTGATTTATCTGAATAAGCCACCTATCGCTCCTCATTGGGCGTCCACTTGCGATATTGGCGTCACAATTCCAGCCTTCGTCGGCGATGCCAATAAACATCGCTCAGCGTAGGCTGCATGAACCACAGGCCTGCTGCGGAGGCCCATACGCAGCAGCTTTGCCAAACGGTCACTGAGGAGACACTGTTGGTAGTCCCTTGGTTCATCTGGACGGTCAGTTGCTCAATATCTGCACGTCAGTTCTCCAGTACACATATACGCAGCCGTCGTTCATCCTTGTCATCTCTGGCCCTTGGTGCGCCACAGTTGCCCCGGCGTTGGTTTTCGATAGCGACATTTTGCCATGCACTGTATATTTGAAACGCGGCGGACCGCGAGCTATTTGGAGATTTAGTCAGTTCTGAAATTCTTCCACCCCTGCATCGAAAGCCAATGATCAAGCCGTTTTGGATGTCAGATAAATCGCTCCGTTTCCGCCTTACGGCAACGACTGCAGTTGTTTCGCTTCATATGCCCTCCACTGCTTGTGCTGCCACCTGCCATCTGTGAGTGGGGCCAGCCGGTGTGGCGGAGCGGTTCTAGGCGCTTCAGTCTGGAACCGCGCGACCGCTACGGTCGCAGGTTCGAATCCTGCCTGGGTCATGGATGTGTGTGATGTCCTTAGATTAGTTGGGTTTAAGTAGTTCTAGGTTCTAGGGGACTGATGACCTCAGATGTTAAGTACCATAGTGCTCAGAGCCATTAGCCATCTTTGAGTGGTTATCGCAAATTGATGTCTAACATATTCGGTGGACACATTAATGTGACTGGACCGTGTATTGCTTACTATCTGGAAAGGAGTACTGTGGGGATAAGGGCCAGCAACTCCTATTGGGATGAAGGTAATAGCCGGCCGAAGTGGCCGTGCGGTTAAAGGCGCTGCAGTCTGGAACCGCTACGGTCGCAGGTTCGAATCCTGCCTCGGGCATGGATGTTTGTGATGTCCTTAGGTTAGTTAGGTTTAACTAGTTCTAAGTTCTAAGGGACTAATGACCTCAGCAGTTGAGTCCCATAGTGCTCAGAGCCATTTGATGAAGGTAATAATGTGGAGAGAGAATGAGGAGGAGGAGATGAACAGATAGAGAGAGGGAAGAAGGAAACGGACATGTATAGGGGGAGAAGAGGATACTGACAGAGATAGGGTGAGGGGAATTGGACAGAGAAAGGGAAGAGGAGGAGATGGGCAGAGAGAGGGGTAGAAAGGCATGGACAGAGAAAAGACAGTAGACATGGGGGGGGGGGGGGGGGAGTGGACTAGGTGGTCTGAGGTAGGGGAGAAGGAGATGGAAGAGAGGGGGGTAGAAGGAGATGGACAGAGAGGCGGGGGGGGGGAGGCTGAGTAGATGGGCAGAGAGAGGGTGAAGGGGGAGATGAACGAGTAGAATGAAATAACTAACAAACCCTAACAGTGACAGGTACTCAACTACTATCAAATAACTTAAAAATAGATAGCATTGATCCACAGTGGTACACAAAACAGGCCAGAAACTGTTGCAGAAGAAACGAAAAAATCATTGCCAAATTTAAAAGAGTACATAATTTCCAAGATTGGCGATGTTTCCACAACGAAACTCAAAAGTTTGCAGAAAATCCAAAGAGATCCTGGTCATGTGTACAGCCCACCAGCGGCAATATCCAATCAACATCTTCACTGTGCCTTAGCAATGGTAATGTTACCAATCACAGTGCAAGTAATGTGGAGGTACCTTTACCGAAGAAGACAAGGATAATATTCCACAATTCGAACCAAGAACTGCTGTCAGCATGAGTAACTTAGAAGTAGATACCCTTTTGTAGCGAAGCAGCTAAAATAACTTGAAAAAGACGAGGCTTCCGGTCCAGATTGTATACTAGTTAGGTTCCTTTCAGAGTATGCTGATACAATAGCTTTGTACTAAGCAATCGTATGCAACCGTTCGATCAATGAAAGACCCGTCCCTAATGATTGGAAAGTTGCATGGACTGTACCAACACTCAAGAAACAGGAAATACGAGTTCTATGCTGAATTACAGCCGCACATCATTGACGACGATTTTCAGTAGGATTTTGGATCATAAGTTGTACTCATTTTTGAAAAGGTCTTTCTGCAAATTTGGAGGAAATGCGCTAAGAACGGATTCCATACCTATAAATACATCTTTGAGCATGAAAAGGGTTTTAATCCACACATAGTGAATGGGTTTTTGTGACTTCGTTACAGTGTCATTTTTGAAAGTGCTTTACTTCTACAATAATACCCGTTCAATAGTAATCATCTTCGGATGCCATCTATCGACAGTCTAATGCACATTGCGTTACGTTTCGCTTTTGGTAGTTTAACTGTTATTATTTATGAACAGTCCTGTGAGATGTAAAATGGCGTCAAGTATTGAATTGAAACGTAGTGAAAGTGCCAAGAATCTTTTATTCCCGGAAGTGTCAGTTTTTAATTTTGAAAAGGCTACACTATTATCAAGAACAAAAAGCAAGACATACAACCTTTAATTGATTTATTTCACATGAATATTGGTGTTTCTATGATGATTCGATGAAGTGAGGCCACTTCAGCACGTAACAGTGCTGCTGCTGATGATATCAGGGAAACCATTTTGTACGTACTTCGGTTAGAGCTGCAACACTGTGAAAATGTATGAGCAAAAAAAGGAAACAACTTAAAACAATACTAAAAACGTAACTTGAGCATGTGAATAAATTACTTCCTCCAAAAAAGGACCTTATTCCAGGATTTTGGAGTAATTTTTTTTTAAAGATGGAAAAACTTAGCAACTGCAGTAATGACAAAATTCATTCAGTTCTTTAAAGATTTGAAAGAGTTACATTCTATATACCTAACATGCAGAGCGTTTTCTTTAGTTACTGTAAACTGAAGAGTTTGGAGTAAGGTCCTTTCAAAAATGACTGTATTACATACTGTGCTCGAACATCATGAATTACCTCGACGGAAACGATTTACTAACATAGTCGGCACTGATTCAGAAAATATCGTTCCTTTGAAACACAACTTGCTCTCTATTCACACGAAGTAATGAATGCTATCGACAGGGGATCTCAGATTAATTTCATATTTCTAGATTTCGAGAAGGCTTTCGACACAGTTCCTCACAAGTGATTTCTAAACAAATTGCGTGCTTATGGAGTATCGTCTCAGTTGCGCTACTGCGTTCGTGATCTCCTGTCAGAAACGTCACAGTTGTAGTAACTGACGGAAACTCATCGAGTAAAACAGAAGTGATGTCTGTTATTGCCCAAATAATTGATCTATATAAACGTTTGTCTCTGCGGCGAGATCTACATCTACATCTACATTTATACTCCGCAAGCCACCCAACGGTGAGTGGCGGAGGGCACTTTACATGCCACTGTCGTTACCTCGCTTTCCTGTTCCAGTCGCGTTTGGTTCGCGGGAAGAACGACTGCCGGAAAGCCTCCGTGCGCGCTCGAATCTGTCTAATTTTACATTCGCGATCTCTTCGGGAGGTATAAGTAGGGAGAAGCAATATATTCGATACCTCATCCAGAAACGCACCCTCTCGAAACTTGGGCAGCAAGCTACACCGCGATGCAGAGCGCCTCTCTTGCTGAGTCTGCCACTTGAGTTTGCTAAGGAAATAACCCTGTGACAAAACGCCCCGCTCTTCTTTGGATCTTCTCTATCTCCTCTGTCAACCCGACCTGGTACGAATCCCACACTGATGAGCAATACTCAGGTATAGGTCGAACGAGTCTTTTGTAAGCTAACTCCTTTGCTGATGGACTACATTTTCTAAGGACTCTCCCAATGAATCTCAATCTGGCACCCACCCTACCAACAATTAATTTTATACGATCATTCCACTTCAAATCGTTCAGTACGCATACTCCCAGATATTTTACAGAAGTAACTGCTACCAGTGTTTGTTACGCTATCATATAATCATGCAATAAAGGATCCTTCTTTCTATGTATTCGCAATACATTACATTTGTCTATGTTAAGGATCAGTTGCCGCTCCCTGCACCAAGTGCAGATCTTCCTGCATTTCGCTGCAATTTTCTAATGCTGCAACTTCTCTGTATACTACAGCATCATCCGCGAAGAGCCGCATGGAACTTCCGACACTATCTACTAGGTAATTTCTATATATATTGTGAAAAGCAATGGTCCCATAACACTCCCCTTTGGCACGCCAAAGGTTACTTTAACGTCTGTAGACGTCTCTCCATTGAGAACAGCATGCTGTGTTCTGTTTGCTAAAAATTCTTCAATTCAGCCACACAGCTGGTCTGATATTGCGTAGGCTCTTACTTTGTTTATCAGGCGACAGTGCGGAACTGTATCGAATGCCTTCCAGAAGTCAAGAAAAATAGCATCTACCTGGGGGCCTGTATCTAATATTTTCTGGGTCTCATGAACAAATAAAGCGAGTTGGGTCTCACACGATCGCTGTTTCCGGAATCCATGTTGATTCCTACAGAGTAGATTCTGGGTTTCCAGAAATGACATGATACGCGAGCAAAAAACATTTTCTAAAATTGTACGACAGATCGATGTCAGAGACATAGGCCTATAGTTTTGCGCATCTGCTCGACGACCCTTCTTGAAAACTGGAACTACCTGTGCATTTTTTTATGAAATTTCAGTCACCAACAATGCGAAAATATTTTGTTGGCACCCAGCTCTATGTGATCATCCTGTTCAAATAGAGAAATCAGAGCTCGCACGGAAAGACTGAAGTGTTCGTTATTCCAAAGCACTGTTAGATAGTGAAAGAGTAGAGAAATAGCTTGCAGGCGGTTGGGTGGGCCCTCGGCTAGCACTTAATTTTGAATTGCAGAGTAGTCTTGTATATGTAGATGTGGAATTTTTACGTTTAGAGCAAGCTGCCATTCATCGCAGCTAATGAAAATCTAGTCTAAGTCAATTTATATCCTCCTAGATTCGTTCAACGACGTCTGCTCATCAGAGCCAGTCGAAAAACATACGATGTTCTCGTTCTAGATGAACCCGTGGCTACTCTTCTTTGCATACAGTTGTCCTGACCGACGAGCACGGCAGGTGTCATAACCATATTTCCCAGAAAGTTAGCTCCGTGGAAGAGGGGTCAAAAGAAGCGAACACGTGTCTCGGCTTATCCGCAAATATTCGAGTCAAACTTTCCCATGTGCGGGTTCCGAACGCGGAACGCAATTTTGTAAAGCCGGGAAGCTAGCCGCTGTGTCATCGGTTCGGTTGAGCATATTATGCGCCAAGAGTCATATAAAGTACTTCGGAAACTTTGACTGTCGTTTCCTCAGAAATGGTCGAGCATCTGGGGACAAGCCGAGACCGTTTTCGCTTATTTGGGCGCCTCTTCCAGTGGCCAATGTTCCTGGGAAGTCGGATTATGTCACTTGTCGTGTTCTCCTCCTGAGAGAAACGTCCCCTTAGAAAAATTGTACATGACTGTGCTTAAACTGACACACAATATTTTTAGCGCAACGCAATCTGACTTTCAATAATCCATACATAAGAATGGCCCTGACTAACATTAACCTATACCTTTCACAAATCACTTACCTCACAAAAATCTTGGTTACTCGAACTACTGCAAAACAGCAGCGCCACTACTGCCAGCTAAATAAAAGATTCAAACTACTGAAGTCACTAACTACTGATAGGGATAGTTAGCAAATGAAAGATATTAATAGAGAACAAACAATGTATTTACCTTAATAGTGTTCAAAAGTCATAATATATATATCAGTTCATGACATCCATTCTTACAAATGTACTGTATTGATGGACACACGTCCAGATCATCCGCTCTCAAAACTCCGCCATCTCTCTCTCCACATCCACCACTGCTGGCGGCTCACCTCCAACTGCGCAACGCTACACGCTGTTCACATCCAGCTGCCCAACACTACAACGCTAGACAACAATGCAAACTAGCCACAGACTGCACACAGCACAGCCACCGAGTTTCATACAGAGCGCTACGAGGCGTTACCAATAAGAAAACCTAAACAGCCTACTTGCATAGCCCCCACGCTCCCCACAAAAAATTTTACAAATTGTTTTGGGCAGTGGCCAATAATGATTTGATAAAATTTTTCATAATTACAATAACAAACATATCAAATGCACACACTTATTGATACAATGTTGGTCAAAAGCTAAAATTTTCTCACAGTCCATAAAGACAGTCCTGATCGTTCATCACAGTAAAACTGCAGTATTTTTCTGAAAGTCTGAGCAGTAAAAGAAAATGCACACGGAAGTAGTGGATTTCCGTGCAGTCTTGAAGAAGTAGTGTTGTCCTCCCAACGGAAAGACAGTGCTGACCAACACTACAATGCTAGACAACAATGCAAACTACCCACAGACTGCACACAGCACAGCTAGCGATTTTCATACTAAGCGCTACGTGGCGTCACTAATAAGAAAACCTAAACGGCCTACTTACAACTGGTCGTTCTGCGGTCATTGCACTACAGCCAGTTGTGTATGCGATGTATCGGTATGATACATCCCACGTTCCTCATGCCCAAGATTTGATGTTTCACGGAGTCCGTAAGATAACGACAGGCTGCAAGTCCGCGTCCTGTGTGCATTCCGTGTCGGGATCTCCATCTAAGAATCTCCGTTATGCACATCCAGCAAGCATCATATATTCCCACCATTTGTCTTCTGTAGGAACGACTGCCTGTATGCCTCTGAACGAGCCCTAATCTCTCTTATCTTTGTGGTCTTTCCGCGAAATATAAGTGTACGGCAGTAAAATTGTACTGCAGTCAGCCTCAAATGCTGATTCTCTAAATTTCCTCAGTAGCGATTCACGAAAAGAACGCCTCCTTTCCTCCAGAGACTCCCACCCGAGTTCCTGAAGCATTTCCGTAACACTCGCGTGATGATCAGACCTACCAGTAACAAATCCAGCAGCCCGCCTCTGAATTGCTTCTATGTCCTCCCTCAATCCGGCCTAATAGGGATCCCAAACGCTCGAGCAGTACTCAAGAATAGGTCGTATTAGTGTTTTATAAGCGGTCTCCTTTGCAGATGAACCACATCTTCCCAAAATTCTACCAATGAACCGAAGACTACTATCCGCCTTCCCCACAACTGCCATTACATGCTTGTCCCACTTCATATCGCTCTGCAATGTTACTCCCAAATATTTAATCGACGAATGGAGTATTCAAACATTACGGGATTCTTTTTCCTATTCATCTGCAATAATTTACATTTATCTATATTTAGAGTTAGCTGCCATTCTTGACACCAGTCACAAATCCTGTCCAAGTCATCTTGTATCCTCCTACAGTCACTCAACGACGACACCTTCCCGTACACCACAGCATCATCGCAAACAGCCGCACATTGCTATCCACCCTATCCAAAAGATCATTTACATCTACATCTACATCTACATGATTACTCTGCAATTCACATGTAAGTGCTTGACAGAGGGTTCATCGAACCACAATCATACTATCTCTCTACCATTCCACTCCCGAAGAGCGTGCGGAAAAAACGAACACCTAAACCTTTCTGTTCGAGCTCTGATTTCTCTTATTTTATTTTGATGACCATTCCTACCTATGTAGGCTGGGATCAACAAAATATTTTCGCATTCGGAAGAGAAAGTTTGTCACTGAAATTTCGTAAATAGATCTCGCCGTGACGAAAAACGTCTTTGCTTTAATGACTTCCATCCCAACGCGCGTATCATATCTGCCACACTCTCTCCCCTATTACGTGATAATACAAAACGAGCTGCCCTTTTTTGCACCCTTTCGATGTCCTCCGTCAATCCCACCTGATAAGGATCCCACACCGCGCAGCAATATTCTAACAGAGGACGAACGAGTGTAGTGTAAGCTGTCTCTTTAGTGGACTTGTTGCATCTTCTAAGTGTCCTACCAATGAAACGCAACCTTTGGCTCGCCTTCCCCACAATATTATCTATGTGGTCTTTCCAACTGAGGTTGTTCGTAATTTTTACACCCAGGTGCTTAGTTGAATTGACAGCCTTGAGAATTGTACTATTTATCGAGTAATCGAATTCCAACGGATTTCTTTTGGAACTCATGTGGATCACCTCACACTTTTCGTTCTTTAGCGTCAACTGCCACCTGCCACACCATACAGCAATCTTTTCTAAATCGCTTTGCTGGTCTTCGGATGACCTTACTAGACGGTAAATTACAGCATCATCTGCGAACAACCTAAGAGAACTGCTCAGATTGTTACCCAGGTCATTTATATAGATCAGGAACAGCAGAGGTCCCAGGACGCTTCCCTGGGGAACACCTATGTAGATAGAAAACAACAGCGGACCTACCACACTTCCTTGGGGCACTCCAGATGATACCCTCACTTCCGATGAACACTCACCATCGAGGACAACGTACTGGGTTCTATTACTTAAGAAGTCTTCGAGCCACTCACATATTTGGGAACCAATCCCATATGCTCGTACCTTAGGAGTCTGCAGTGGTGGTACCGTAGTGTTCGGTTGAAGGTGTTCATGTTGTTACACTTTCCATTTCCGTCGGTGTTATACTACTGAAGATAAGTACGTGAGACCACACTTTCCACATCCCATGAACTGTGGACATCTTGCGATCTACAACGTCCACGAGTTTTGTGCACACACAATAAAGAAAGAAAACGATGTAGATACGATATAATGGTGGACGTACCATAACGCCGGTATTAACTCCCGGTAGAATATACTGCACATTTGTTGGTGGAAAGGAACAGATGGTTGTCGTCTATAAGCCGCAACTGGAAAAGAAACTCCGGTTTTATACGCAGCCATTCGAAAGTAACTGCTATGAACTGTATCCAGAGAGATTTGGTGAGGCAATAGCGGAAAGATACGAGCGCGGAAAGAGCTGGGAAGGCGGAGAATTCAGTGCTCAAGAATGAGAGAGATGAACCGGAGAAAGACGTGCTAATCGTGCGAGAGATTAAAGAGGAGAGAATGAAATGGTATCGCGGGGGAGTTACGCGAAGCGAAACGAAAGGCCGAAGAGAAGGGGAAGCGAAGGCATCACGTGCGCGCAGCTTATGACGGCAGCAGCTGTGCCGACTACTCCCCTCCAAAAACCCGGCCGCCGTTTAATATCCTGAGTAACTCAATTATGGGAGCCATCAGGCAGGATTTGTCGTCCTTCCATATGATCCATTGATGGCAATAACGCAGCAAATATTGCGCGTGACCCGGCCCGCCGCCAAGATGCGGACAAAGGCCGCTCCACGCCTTGCGTGTCCGCACGCGCGCCTTTATATGAAGCCAATTACAGCTGGAGTTATATCGGGCCCGACGTGACGCCACACTCACAGCTATAATGTATTCACAACCATCTCTCATTACTACGAATCTTATCATGCAGCCCGTCCATTTAGGGTGTTCTTTTCTTACTGGACATGGATTCATAATGTCAAAATGTACCGCCAAATACGATTTTTGTATATATTGTACAAATCGTCATCTTTGAACAAGGAGTTTTACATTAAATAAGATACCTAATTCGTTCTACAGCTTCATACTGACAAGATCATCTGAATGTAGCATTCCAGAAAGAAATAGAATCGGTATGCATGCTACAGCATGTGTACCTAATATGTTCCAAAACGCCGCACATCAAAAAGGGATTTTCCAGTGCTTATAACTCCTGTTGGTGATAAGAAGGTAGGGTCAAGTGTTTTGGATAGCCCTTAGGCTAGGGATCGTTTTTATACACAAAGTATAATCGTCTTCGCATTACTATCTTCCTAGTCCGCCCCCGGTAGCTGAGTGGTCAGCGCGACAGACTGTCAATCCTAAGGGGCCCCTGTTCGATTCCCGGCTGGGTCGGAGATTTTCTCCGCTCAGGGACTGGGTGTTGTGTTGTCCTAATCATCATCATTTCCTCCCCATCGACCCGCAAGTCGCCGAAGGGCGTCAAATCGAAAGACTTGCACCAGGCGAAAGGTCTACCCGACGGGAGGCCCTAGCCACACGCCATTATTATTATTACCTGATGTGGACTACGGTGAGCTTGATGAGACTTATGGAAGTACTTTCAGTTCATGGGCAGTTCCTGGTAAAACCACAAAAAGGGTTTTCTTCACTATATTTTGGCGCATCACTACTGAACAAAAATCCAGCTGAGGATTCCAAGACGGCTACCCACAGCAAATGGTCGAATTTTTTAGGCTATATTCCTAAAATCCCGATACCGAGCAACTGTGAAAATTTTTTCATATCTTTACGCGTTTCCAAGATACAGGGGTTCAAAGCTACCCTACTCCTACATGTAAAATCCCGTATGAGACGAAATCTAAATAATAAATCACCACAGAAAATTGCTCAAATTTTATCGTTATATTCTCTAGGCGTTTATCTAGACGTATCATTACCCTGCTTTCAAATATCTTTTCCATTATCAAGAAACACCCCAAAACTTGTTTTTTGGGTGCCAAAACACAGCTGCGGATTCCGAGACGGCTGTGTACAGCAATCCCTATCTCGAACAGCCTTGAAAATGTTTTTCGTATTTTTATCCGTTGCCGAGATACAGAAATTCAAAGTTACTCTCCTTGTACACGTAAAATACGCAAGCAAAATCCGATGTGAGGCGAAAACATAGTTTATATAGTGATGTAGCACGGAGAAATATGCTGTAAAGTGTCTCCGTTATCATCCTATAACCCCATGTTGTAGTACTGAAGCAGATGCAATACGTTTTTGCACGTACAATCCGGTCTGAGGTGTAAAATTAATTTAGCGTTATTTCAATTTCACATAAGTAAACTATAAATTTTACTGACCAATACATTTCTTTTTACACGAGTGTCATGCAGTGTTGCAGCAGGGAAAAGAAGGAAACCAGCGGAAAAATGCGCCTGTCGGAGCACAAAAAATGCAAGTATGTTCGTGGTTCAAAATGGTTCAAATGGCTCTGAGCACTGTGGGACTTAACAGCTGAGGTCATCAGCCCCCTAGAACTTAGAACTACTTAAACCTAACTAACCTAAAGACATTACACACATCCATGCTCAAGGCGACCGTAGCGGTCGCGCGGCTCCAGACTGGTATGTTCGTGTTTATTTAAAAAACTGACTGAAAAGTACGGTACCAGCTGCTTTATTCTACCTTCCTCAGCATCTTCAAAACTTTTTCCAAACATTTTAGATTTTTTATGCTGAGACAAGGAGACAGCGGCAGTGGCAGAGGGACGGAAAAGAAATAAATACTGAAAGGTAGCAGACAGTAGTTGTTTTGTAGCTAGAGCGGAGGAGACAATATCAGCGTGAGAGAAAGAAGGGGACACAGTGGCAGTACAACATAGTTGACAGTGACAGAACAGTGCTAGGAAAAGAGTGAAGGAGACAGTGCCAGGGGGGATGGGAGGAATAAAGAGAATTTGGAAGTGGTGGAGAGCCATTGATAATGAGAGACAGAGTGTATGACAATGACAACGAGGAAGAGAGAGATAGCGACAGTGAGAAGAGACAGCAGGAATGAATGAATGAGATAGTAGCAGTAAGAGGGAGATGATGACAGTAAGAGGAGACTATGATCAGGACACAGGAGACAGTGACAGACACAAAGAGATAATGACAGTGACTTGGACTCAATGAGTGAATGAGAAAGGCCACCTGGGAGTGGACAGGTATGAGCGACATAGTGGACTAGTGTGTGTGAATGACTACAGTTACGGGGAATGTGGTGGTGTTTGAGGTGCGCCAATGTTAAAGCATGAATATAATTCGCACGCCAAATTTTTTTGCGAAAATTTTTAAAGATGGTGAGGAAAGTAGAATGAGACAGCTAGTACCCCACTTTTCAGTCAGAGTCTTTAACAGAAACAGGAACATATTCACATATTTTGTACTCTGATACGAGTATTTATCCCTGGTACGAATGTATATGGTCCAGTAACAATAATGTGAACACTGCCTGAGTTCGAGGTCAACGTAGAATACCCAATGACAGGTAGCAGGTGGCAACGATAGCAGTGGTGGGTATACAAAGCGTATTGGGGAGACGTGGAAAACGCAGTTGTCGTAATTTGGGAACGAAGTGATTTATGTGATGTCCGAAAGGGCATGTTCATTGGCTTTCGGGCCAATGGTGCAAGCTTTAAGAAACGGCTATGTTTGTTCACTGTTCACATGCCGCTATGGTTAAAGTATACCGTGGATAACAAAATAGCGCTATCCAAAACCGGCGCCTAGGTAACTGTGGTGCACAACGGCCATCAGCGGCAGACGTGAACGACGGCGACAGAGATGTGTACGGGCGAATAGTCGTGCAAGAAAATGAAATGGGCGTATGGCATTGTTGGGCGGGAGGCCCCTAATCGGGGAACTGCCGCCAAGTGCAAGTCTTATTTCAGTCGACGCCACATTGGGCGACTTGTGCGGCGGCGATGAGGATGAAATTATGATGAGAGCTACACAACACCTAGTCCCCGAGCGGAGAAAATCTCCGACGCAGCCGGGATCCGAACCCAGGCTCGTTTGCATGGGAGGCGAGCACTCTACCACCTGCCAGCCGAAGTGGCCGAGCGGTTCTAGGTGCTACAGTCTGGAACCGCGCGACCGCTACGTCGCAGGTTCGAATCCTGCCTCGTGCATGGATGTGTGTGATGTCCGCAGGTTAGTTAGGTTTCAGTAGTTCTAACTTGTAGGGGACTGATGACCTCAGAAGTTAAGTCCCATAGTGCTGAGAGCCATTAGAACCACTCTACCACCCAGTTAAGCAGGCGGATATAGTCGTGTAACTATTGTGCAACTGATCAGCCAGATGAACAGAGGGGCAATCAGTAGTGCTCCTCGGCGACTGTTCAGCGAACGTTGCTGCGTACGAGCCTCTGCAGCAGGGGCGTGTCTCATGCAGCCATGTTGAGTGCTGTGCATCGATGAGGAAGGGTGCAATCTGCACGCCAGTACTGCAAGTGGACTTCTGTTGAGTGGCTTCAGGCGGTCCTTCGAGATAAATTACGTTCTACGAGGTGCGACAATAAAGTAATGAGGCTGATTTTCTTTGCAAGATGTGGCAACCCTGCAGGCTTTCATAGGAAAAATATCTTTGACCTTGGTCTGTAAGCTGCTCCCAGTCCAAGCGGCACATCGATGCAACTGTTCAGTCGTGAGTTGTGCTGTAATAAGTTAACACGTGTTTGTGTCTCTCGTCACCGCATAATATTGCGCAACGTTATGCCATTTCTTTTTGCGTTATATTGGGTGAAAACGCGACGAAAACTTATGGTAAGCTTCAGAAGGCTTTTGGAGAGGAGGTTATGTCAATAGCTCAAGTTTATCGTTGGCATAAAATGTTTAATGAAGGCAGAATGAATATTGAAGATGAAGACTGCAGTGGACGAACATCAACCTCACAGACGGATGTCAACTTGGCCAGGGTGCGTGAATTTGTACGACCTGATCGAAGATTATCCGTGAAAATATGTGGTGTGCGTACTGTAAGACCTTCGGTACACACACCATCAGATTATTTGACTTGTCGCTCTAACGAAGTAGGCGAGTGTCAGCAATATGTCTCCGTGGTCTTATCATGGCGTATTTATCTTCTGCCGTTAGGTCAGACGATAGAAATGCCACTTGCACGCTTAGAGTAGCAGATTGATGGTGACCAACTTTAAACAGAAAATTGACAATCTGAAGTTCCTTTGGTCTTGGTACATTAATCTTATTCTCACATATCTCTGATACTTGACAAAGTGTCTATACATTTATCTTCATGCCTATGTACAGGAATATGGTAATCTTATTAGGTGCAGACTGAAACTTGACTATAGACTGGTACAGATAAATGTAGACTGGTACAGACTGGTGCAGATAAATGCAGACCGGTGCAGACTAGTGCAGACAAATGCAGACTGACTAATGAGAGGTATGTGCACTCATTATAATACCTCGCGTGTTCATATATCACTGCGTGAGTGTGATCCGCGAGGAGAAAAGGTTCTACATTAGCAGCAATCTCATTGGCTGCGTTACATATTAATACACGGATCGGCGGAAGCAGAATTTGGTCCATCTCTAAGGCAGCGCCATCTCGTAGTGCAGAGATAGACGAGCGCTGCGTCTGCGCTGTTGTGCTTAGCGGGGCGCGCTCTAGTGGGAAAGTTGTGTACGCGCTGACTACGTGGAACTATGTACACAACAAAATGATTACAGAAGAACTGAACATCAATCGAGAAATGGTTCGTCTAATAATAACTCAAGATCTTGCTATGAGAAAGATTTGTGCGAAAATGGTCCCCAAAAATCTCTCGCCGCAACAGCGAGAAACACGGAAAAATATGTCAGCCGATCTGTTACAGCAAACGGAAATAAATCCAGAATTGCTGAGCCATGTTATCACTGGTGATGAAAGTTGGTTTTTTCAGTACGATTCAGAGACAAAACACCAAAGTTCGCAGTGGTGCTCAAAGGGATCACTCAGACAAAAAAAAAAGCTCACATGTCAAAGTCAAAAGTGAAATGCATGCTTGTGTGCTTCTTTGATTCCAAGGGAATTGTTCATAAAGAGTTGGTGCCTCCTGGACAAACAGTTAACCAATGTTACAACAAAGAAATTTTAGACAGACTTCGTGAAAGAGTTCTTTGTGTCCATGACAACATTGCTGATAATTGGATTCTGAATCATGATAATGCGCCATCCCATACTGCACTGTCAGTACAGCAATTTTTAACCTCAAAGCAAATTTCAGTACTACCACAGCCACTTTATTCACCAGATATCGCTCCGTGCGACTTTTTTCTGTTTCCAAGAGTCAAAACGGCGGTCAAGGAACACCATTTTCAAACAACACAAGATGTCCAAAAAGCTGTGACGAGCGTCTTGGAGGATATTACAGAAGATGAGTTCCAGAAATGTTACCATCAGTGGCAGAAGCGCTGGAAAAAGTGTGTGCAAAAAGAGGGGAACTACTTTGAAGGAGACGACACTAAACTTGACTAAAACGGTAAGCAACATTTTTTTCCACATCAGTCTCATTAGTTTATTGTCGCACCTCGTATACTCCATTGGACAACTGGCCGTTGGCGTATATGAAACATCTGAAAGCTAACAACCTGCATCCAGGAGGGAGCGTTATGTTCTGGAGAATGTTCCCACGGCATACCCTGGGTGAACTCGTCATTCTGGAAGGCACGATGGATCAACACAAGTAAGGATCTATCCTTGAGGACTATTTCCACCCTCTACATGAAGTTTTGTACGTGCGTAGTTCGAAGGGCGCCAGGATGAGTTGACTATACTCCCCCAGCCATAAAACTCTTTGAATTTAAACCCAATCGAGAACTTGTGGGACCATCTCAATCGGGCTCCTCGTGCCGTGGATCCTCAATCGAGAAACCTAGAGCAGCTGTCTTGGCACAGGAGTCGGCATGGCTGCATATCCCTTTCGGTACCTCCCAGAAGCTTATTGGCTCTCACATGCAAGTCTTAACAGCTTATACAAGCTTTCAACAGGTGGTCACGTTAATATGTCTGGGCAGCCTATTATCATTTTCACTCTGTGCCGTTTTGGATCACGCAGTGGACAACAAGGAGCATTTTCAGAGTTACTTTTATCATTTTTTTCTGCCCATATCAGTTTCATTCTCTTATAATAGGTACTTTCCCGCTCATCAGACCAAGTTGTTCTGCTCTTCTTTGCTTTTTCTGCCTGGCCAGTAGTCTTGTTGTGAAGTTTGTGCTGAAGCATTTGACTGCGTGGTGCGTCAAGTTGTTGTGTTACCCTTGCTTCACTCGTGTCTTCTTTTATTGCACTGATGCATTTTCTTAAATCAATTTTTAGTATTGCTGCGAATTTGTTAGTATTCCAAAAGCTGGTTGGTTGCATTCTTTTAATATGTCGCAGCCCGGCACAGGTCCTACCGCCAGCTTTGACGAAAAGTGTGGCCTGCATGATGGAATCAGGACGTTGACGACGGTACATGCTGAGGTCTGCTGATTTACGTTCAGTGGTGTGAGAGGGAGTAAGTCTTCTTTGTTGCTTGGTAGAGGTGATGTTGGAACGGAGAGGTGAGGTGGCTTCATAGGAAGTGAATAAGGGTATAAAGTATCCCAGATTAAACAGAACTCCCATGAGCAAACAGAACTACACCCAAGAACTAAACACAATACAACAAATAGCAGTAGAAAATGGTTATACTACCCATATGGTAGACAAGTTAAATAAAAAAATATGCAAGCAGTACAAAAATGAAGACACCACACACACACACATAAATCCTCACCTAGCACAGAACAACACAAAACACAAACAATGACCAAACACAAGATACAACAGAGAAACAACACACACAAAACTAAATGGCACATACTCACCTACAATAACAAGATTGTTCACAGACTAGGCAACATATTAAAGAAACAGGAACTCCAGATAGGATACAGGACGGAGAACACAACACAGAAAAAGGTCAGAACACAAGAAACACCTATGGATAAATTTAACAGATCAGGAATATATGAACTCACATGCAACACTTGCCAGTCAGTGTACATAGGACGAACATGCAGAAACTTCAAAACAAGATATTCAGAACATCTCAGAGCTTTAAAAAGCAACAGCTCCCATACCACATTTGCTGACCACCTTGTAGCCAACAATCACCACCCAACCACAATAGAAACAGACCCAAGAATACTAAAACCCAGCCACAGCCCATACAGCAAACTGACTATTGAGGAAAACTTCCACATACAGAAGACAATAGCAGAAGGAAAACAGATCTTAAACGAATACACTACTCTCTGCAAGGGCACACTATTTAACACATTAAAGGAACTTTACAAATAAAAACAGCACAAACTGATGAAGTCTACACACACACACACACACACACACGCACACACACACACACACACACACACACAAACATGGAAAATAGATAAACTAAAATCTGCAAAGAATACCATACAAAAGTTAACGCACACAGCTAAGAGCACACACACAAAACACACACACACACACACACACACACACACACACACACACAGATAAAATGCAAACAAAATTCAAATTTGGCGCCGAACTCTCTGGTGAACAAATGAACACTGGACTGGTGAAGTGAAAAGTGTTTTACTACGTTATTTGTGAAAAATACTTGTTATATCTACGTGTGCATCACAACACCTCAGCATTATGCGGAGAATTGATGTACTTACCACACGAAAACGTAAGTAAAAACGAATATAGGCGCGAAAGCATCGCGAAAAACTGAATTACATTCTAGAAGATAGGTTAACTCCCAGCAAAAAAAAAGTCATCAACGTTGTTTGGTTGCAGATGACAAGCTACCTGTAGTAATTAACACACAAGTGATCCAGAAAATTCATGCACACCAAATGTAAAAGTATTTACAAAAAGAAACGATCTGTTGTTTGAACTAAAAATGCACGTAGCCTTATAAATCATTTTAAAAAATGTTTACATTGCAGAATAAATAAAAACGAAACCCACTGATGATGGCACAGTGGTGCCGAAACATGCTTGGGTACTGAGAATAACGGTGTTTTGTATAACTGGCCGACCTCACATCCAACAAGGGTATAAAGACTTAAAGACACAATTTAAGAACACTTAATTTCTTAATAATTTAACTTTACTCGGAGAGGTGGCTTAGAGTGTTTTTCTGTCTTAACACATCAATGATTACACTCTGCCACACTGCAGTGTTCTCAGGAACAGACTGAAGAGCTTGTGAGGGTGGTGCAAGGAAGGTTGTGCTGAGAAATAGTTGTTAAAAAAAATTGATACGAGTTAATTAGCACTGACGCTAGTCAATCAGGCCGTTGCGCGCGTAAATTCAAACGGCCCACCAGATACAATTAGCGTCAGTTATTATCATGGCGGAGATGATAGCGCACGAGAGTGCTCAGCCTTTCGCTCGGGTTCGAATCTTACGGCCGTCCCTCGTCAAATGTTTGTACCGCTCTCGCGTTTTGGTTTGGGAAACCAAGCGAAGAACACGTATGGGTGCGCCGCCTCTGGCAGATCGCCTGCCCAGCTAACTTCAGCGCTCATTAACTTTGAAACTGCGCAACGTAGCGAATTTTTTTCTGGACAATTATTGCTGGGCACTATCTGCTCCTCAACACCCTTAGAAGCTATTCAGGCTGTTTCTGGTCATCCTATAGATGTTAGCCATTTCCCAGCAACCCCAGTTCTTGAGTTGTACCTTTCACCATCGGAGACGAGTGTTCTGCTTGCATCTCGTTTTGACAATACACACTGAAATACTTGAACCAAGGTAGCAGACGAGTTTAAGGTAGCGCTCGTTCCGTCTTTTATTCTACCACACACAAAATACTGATTGTCACTTGTTGCAACTCAGGTAACTAGACCCATTATTCACACTGGGTGACAAGTGTAAGGCAGCACTTGTCCCTCTATGTATTCTGACACACAGAAAATAATATTACACGTTGCTACGACTAGAGACAATATTTATAGAGCATACTCTTTACTACCTGGGAGAAAAGTCGGTGTAATAATTGTTGCTGGATAGTTGTTGGAAACTCAGTTGTCTTCCTTTGAATGTGTACAGATTTCTCGCAGTTCTTACTCCAATAACATGGAAGTATCGCTCTGTAGTAACTTCTTGCAACGACTCATCTGCTCCATGATAATGACTATGACTGCAACTATAGCTGTTATAGCGCCTGCGCCTGACTTGGTCCTGCGCTTTCGTCGTTTATATACTGCTTTTTCGGGCACTTCTGGATGAATTTATAGAATAGCGTTGTTTTCCTTGGCTGCCGCCGAAGATCTTTCTGATGAACGAGATCTTTCCAGAACATTGCAGAAGATTCTTGAACAGTTTTTGAGCCAACTTATTTCAGAAGTTCTGCAAGGATGCTGTCTGCTTTGTCATTTTTTAGCCTTTTAAGTACACTACTGGCCATTAAAATTGCTACACCACAAAGATGTGCTACAGACGCGAAATTTAACCGACAGGAAGATGATGCTGTGATATGCAAATGATTAGCTTTTCAGAGTATTCACACAAGGTTGGCGCCGGTGGCGACACCTACAACGTGCTGACATGAGCAAAGTTTCCAACTGAGTTCTCATACGCAAACAGCAGTTGACCGTCGCTGCCTGGTGAAACGTTGTTGTGATGCCTCGTGTAAGGAGGAGAAATGCGTACCATCACGTTCCCGACTTTGATAAAGGTCGGATTGTAGCCTATAGCGATTGCGGTTTATCGTATCGCAACATTGCTGCTCGCGTTGGTCGAGATCCAATGACTGTTAGCATGACATAGAATCGGTGGTTTCAGGGGAGTAATATGGAACGCCATGCTGCTTCCCAACGGCCTCGTATCACTAGCAGTCGAGATGACAGGCATCGTATCTGCATGGCTGTAACGGATCGTGCATCCACGTCTCGATCCCTGAGTCAACAGATGGGGACGTTTGCAAGACAACAACCATCTGCACGAAGAGTTCGACGACGTTTGCAGCAGCATGGACTATAAGCTTGGAGACCATGGCTGCGGTCACCCTTGACGCTGCATCACAGACAGGAGCGCCTGCAATGGATAATGCACGACCGCACGTTGCAGGTCCTGTACGGGCCTTTCTGGATACAGAAAATGTTCGACTGCTGCCCTGGCCACCACATTCTCCAGATCTCTCACCAACTGAAAACGTCTGGTCAATGGTGGCCGAGCAACTGAGTCGCCACAACACGCCAGTCACTACTCTTGATGAACTGTGGTATTGTGTTGAAGCTGCATGGGCAGCTGTACCTGTACACGCCATCCAAGCTCTGTTTGACTCAATGCCCATGCGTATCAAGGCCGTTATTACGGCCAGAGGTGGTTGTTTTGGGTACTGATTTCTCAGGATCTATGCACCCAAATTGCGTGAAAATGAATCACATGTCAGTTCTAGTATAATATATTTGTCCAATGAATACCCGTTTATCATCTGAATTTCTTCTTGGTGTAACAATTTAAATGGCCAGTAGTGTAGTATGTATACTGCCTGACAAAAAATGAAACAAGACATGGTCGGTTGTCAATGTAATTTAGTGCACATACTATCAGCATGTATGTAAGTGATTAGAGTTGGAATTTTGTGTGACAGGTAAACGAACCACCAGAGTGCATTAGTGTTTATAGTGTTTAGCGTTGTTCCAGGTCTGGTAGGCTATATAAGGGGTGTGCATAGCATCAGACATTGAGTGATCACTGTGACGGACATGCAGATGTTGCTTATTCGCGTGAGACAGCATTATCAGTATTTGACAGAGTTTGAAAGGGACCTCGTTGTGGGTTTCCATTTAGCTGGCTGGTCAAATCGAGCATTACCCATATTTGTGGGGCGTTCAAATGTGACGGTGAACCAATATTGGACTACATGGAAACGTTTGGGCAGGCGTACTGTCGTCAAGGGTCTGGTCGTCGATCTCTGATTACCATAATTGAGAATCGCCTTATTGTCCACCAAGCCACATTGTCACCCCATCACATCTACAGCTTCATTCGATAACGAGTAATGGTCTTATCGCAAAATTTTGTGTCATCACACTCCATTGATAAACATTCTCTGTCATCTCACACTATTGGCATGAGACGAGCTGTAGCCAGACTTGGGAATTACTGTCTTATGCAGCCGTTAACACCGCAACACATTAGGGCTGTGTCATGACTGGTAAGCACTGACTGTGGAAGAATGGTGTCGCACCGTGTTCAGTGGTTAATCACGGTTTTGCATCTCCCCTGTATGACCATCGTCGGCTACAGCTTCAGCATGGTGTCTTCCGCCGAGTATGGGTGCCCGCTAGGAGGTTTCGACTGATTTCACGCAACCCCACAAAACGTACCTGTCATGTACTTCTTGATGACAGTTATCGGCAGCACACTGCAGGTCAGCGAGGACGCAGCAGTTTTCGATGGAAAGTGCTTGTGATGTTCATCTCTGTTCAGATGAATCGCTGGCTACGAAGACAACATTTTAGGACAGACAATGAACTGGAGATCAGCATAGAGAAGGGGGGGAAAACACAGGCAGCTGCCTCCTATGATGAGGGTATTGGAAAGTTGGTCCAACCCAATGACAAATGTCAAAGTCAGTGGCGACTATGTAGACAAGTAGCTGGAAGGTGTAGCAAACTGTTGCAAATAAGACATTTTTGATTTTCACTGTTGTTTCAGTTTCATACCGGTCGGATATTATTTTTCGGTCAGCCCTCGTAACTTTGGATGTGTGTGTTGAGACATTCATATCTCCTTCCGGCCATCCAGATTTAGGTTTTCTGGGGTTTCGTTTATCGCTCATGGCAAATGACTGGATATCTCCGTGGAAAAAGGCACAACTTATTTCGTTCCTTATCCTGCTCTAACCCGAGCTTGTGCTCCATCTCCAATGAGCTCATCGTCGACGAATCGTTTTTAATTTCCCTTACTATACTGTGGAAAGTTTTAGGTTTTCGTTTCGGATGTGCTGTTCGAGAGTGCAACAGTAGAGATATTGTTTGAAACTGGTTTGGTGTATCCTCTGCGAAACAATGTAGTGTAAACTGCAGAGTAAACATGTAGAAGTGAAATAGCGTATTCCTGGGGAACACGAAATTCAGAGATGGGTCGTCCCACCACAAACTTTCCACTTGAGAACGGATCATTCGTAGGCCAGCGACACACTTGTTTCTTGTGATATAGTCGTTCATGTGTGAAAAATGTTTTACATTTGACATGCCCAAAAATATGTAACCATGATTTTTTTGACAAAATGAGATTTTCCAATGCGTTTTTGGTGTTCCTTCTCAAATCTTGGATCGAATATCATGAAACACGCTTGTAATTGTTATATAATGCTGTTTTAATGCTTTGGTCCTGCCGTTGATGATGGGAGGAACACCGTGACAAATTTGGCGAAATAAAGAAATATTCGACGTACGTAGCTAGTGGCGTTAACTGCATCACAGAGAAGTTCTTCAAAAATATCCAAGTGCTGAGCACGCTATCTTCAGAATAGATGAACCAAATTTTTTCCGTTTTCTTTTGTTTCCCAGTTTTCGTGTGACTCCCCTGTTGTGTGATAATTTGCTGTCTTAACTGCGCTTTCCAAGCTTATTCACTGATAACGCACTATTTGTAACCAAACCCAGCGACGTAAGTGTTTATCTTCCTCTCGTTGGAAATCCTAAGCTTGGAGCTGTTGTAAGTATGTGTGGGGTCATTTATTACCATCAGTACGTTGTAAAAGGGTTTTATTTTCGAAATGATTTTTGCTTTTGTTCATCGTAGATATCTTATGCCTCAGAACAGATGGACACTTTGTAACACTATTTGTAATCGAAAGTAACGCTGTGAATTTTTCGAGATGTTTGTGTCAAAGAAGGAAAATCTGACCGGAAAGCAATTAAAAATGTATAAACTGTGGTACTTACTGTTTAAGATGGAATTAAATGTTAAAAAATTTATATATTTTATTAGATGAAGCAATTATTTCCTCTTTTATGTTGGAGTTTGATGTATGAATAATGCACGACTATTACTTTTTCTGGTATTATACAGATCATGATCGAACGACTTCCAATTTTCCGAGCATTTCCAGATAAGCACCGAAGATTACCAGCAGTTTTGTTTCGGGTAGCCTCTTGTTAACCAAAAAATCTAATTTTTGGCAATATAAACTTTCCTGACAGGGAACGATTTTCATTGTACAGGAGAAACAAATTTCCCTGCAATGAAATAGAATCTGGAACACTGACTTTCCATTCTTAAACATTTCAACCCAAATAATCTCTGTCTGCTCTCGTAGGATGACAATTCAGAATTCTACGATTTAAAATAATAATAATAAACAACAAACAAATAAAATAATAGTTCTCGTATGGTAAAATAAGATCTCCAAGTGGAAATAAACAATACTCGTACCTACCGTAACAAATTTACAAATTCTCAAACAAAAAGATCAGTTTGATGTAGCATTCTACATTCACAAAACTGTATCGATCGTATACACTGTCCAGTCACGGTAATGTGAGAACCTGTAACAAGCCTGAATAACCCTCTTTTTGCAGTGCGGTCGGCTACAAGGTATTCAGGAAGAGAGTCCGTCAAAAAATGGCTCAAATGGCTCTAAGCACTGTGGGACTTAACATCTGAGGTCATCAGTCCCCTAGACTTAGAACTACTTAAACCTAACTAGCCTAAGGACATCATACACATCCATGTTCGAGGCAGGATTCGAACCTGCGACCGTAGCAGTCGCTTGGTTCCGGACTGAAGCGCCTAGAACCGCTCGGCCACCCCGGCCGGCTTCAGTCAAAAAATGGTTCAAATGGCTCTAAGCACTATGGGACTTAACATCTGAGGTCATCAGTCCCCTAGACTTAGAACTACTTAAACCTACCTAACCTAAGCACATCGTACACATCCATGCCCGAGGCAGGATTCGAACCTGCGACCGGAGCAGCAGCGCGGTTCCGGAGTGAAGCGCCTAGAACCGTTCGGCCACAGCGGCCGGCGAGAGTCAATCAGATTTTGGAAGTAACGACAGGAGCGTGGAGCCATGCAGACCCCAGTGCCATACACAGCTGCGCTACATTTCTCGGTTGAGGATCTATGGCGTGAACAGCCCGATCGAGATGACTCCACAGGTTCTTGACTGGGTTTAAATCCGGGGAGTTTGGTGGCCATGGACTTACTGTAAACTCATCTCGGTGCTCCTCGAACCATGCACGTACATTGCGAGCTGTGTGACATATAGCAGTGCCCTGCTGGTGGATGCCATCGCGCCGAGGAAAAAAGAACTTGATATATGAATGGACATGGCCCCTAAGGATAGAGGCATACTTGTGGTGATCCACTCTGCCTTCCAGAATGACGATATCACCCAGGGAATGCCACGAAAACATTCCCCAAACCACAAGTCTCCAAAGTGCGCTAGACATTTCGACGTTTTTTGCATGGCAATGTACGCCATTGGCCCTCAACCCGATGGAGCATGAAACGTGATTCCTGTGAAGAGGCCACCTGTCACGACTCAATGGACGTCCAGTTGTGCAACAGCCGTGCAAATTCTAGCCTTCGTGGGCCAATGTACAGCAGTCAGCACGCATGTATGAGCCAGGCACCTGCTGCGGAGGCCCATTTGCAGCAACGTTCGCTGAACGGCCGTTGACGAGACACTGTTGCCACACCCCTTGATTCAGCTGAGTGGTCAGTTGCTCAACAGTTGCACGTCTGTTCGTCTGTACACATCTCTGCTGTCGTCGTTCACCACTGTCATCTGTGTTACCGTCCGCCCCCGGTAACTGAGCGAGGTCAGCGCGACAGAATGTCAATCCCAAGAGCCCGGTTTCGAGTCCCGGCTGGGTCGGAGATTTTCTCCGCTCAGGGACTGCGTGTTGTGTTGTCCTAATCATCACCATTTTATCCCCATCGACGCGCAAGTCGCCGAATTGGCGTCAGATCGAAAGACTTGCACCAGGCGAAGAGTCTACCCGACGGGAGGCCCTAGTCACACGACATCTGTGTTACCTAAACAGACGAATTGTCGGTACCCCCAAATGTGAATTCAGAGCAGCAGAACTGACCTTAGAGCATATCGTCGACAGTACTTCAAAAGAAGTACTTCTATATCATATCAATTATATTTATTTCGTAGGTAAAAGTCGGCAGTACAGATTGTTCGGAGTTGGATGAAGGGTTGTCATGCAAGGAAACGGATTCTGAGACAACCCATGTTGACTACCGAATTGCGGCAGAAAAGCTTTCCTCAACACATGGGTGGCATTCTTGGGAGGTTTCAAGGAACGAGTTGTGGTCGTCCTCTCGCCTAATTCTAAAGTAGCAGTTTCCTGATGCAAGTATTGTTTCTACACTACTGGTCATTAAAATTGCTACACCAATAAGAAATGCAGATGATAAACGGGTGTTCAATTATTCTAGAACCGACATGCGATTACATTTTCACTCCATTTAGGTGCATAGATCCTGAGAAATCAGTACCCAGAACAACCACGTCTCGCCGTAATACCGGCCTTGATACGCCTGGGCATTGAGTCAAACAGTGCTTGGATGGCGTGTACAGGTACAACTGCCCATGCAGCTTCAACACGATACCACAGTTCATCAAGAGTAGTGACTGGCGTATTGTGACGAACCAGTTGCTCGGTCACCATTGACCAGACGTTTTCAGTTGGTGAGAGATCTGGAGAATGTGCTGGCCAGGGCAGCAGTCGAACATTTTCTGTATCCAGAAAGGCCCGTACAGGACCTGCAACATGCGGTCGTGCATTATCCTGCTGAGTTCCGCAGGGATCGTTGAAGGGTAGAGCTACGGGTCGTAAAACATCTGAAATGTAACGTCCACTGCTCAAAGTGCCGTTAATGCGAACAAGAGGTGACTGAGACTTGTAACAAATGGCACCCCATACCATCGCGCCGAGTGATACGCCAGTATGGCGATGACGAATACACGCTTCCAATGTGCGTTCAATGGGATGTCGCCAAACACGGATGCGACCATCATGATGCTGTAAACAGAACCTGGATTCATCCGAAAAAATGATGTTTTGCCATTCGTGCATCCAGGTTTGCCGTTGACTACATCATCGCAGGCGCTCCTGTCTGTGATGTAGCGTCAAGGGTAACCGCAACCACGGTCTCCGAGCTGATAGTCCATGCTGCTGCAAACGTCGTCGAACTGTTCGTGCAGATAGTTGTTGTCTTGCAAACGTCCCCATCTGTTGACTCAGGGATCGAGACGTGGCTGCACGATCCGTTACAGCCATGCGGATAAGATGCCTGTCATCTCGACTGCTAGTCATACGAGGCCGTTGGGATCCAGCACGACGTTCCGTATTACCATCCTGAACCCACCGATTTCATATTCTGCTAACAGTCATTGGATCTCGACCAACGCGAGCAGCAATGTCGCGATACGATAAACCGCAATCGCGATCGGCTACAATCGGACCTTTATCAAAGTCGGAAACGGGATGGTACGCATTTCTCCTCCTTAAACGAGGCATCACAACAACGTTTCACCAGACAACGCCGGTCAACTGGTGTTTGTGTATGAGAAATCGGTTGGAAACTTTCGTCATGTCAGCACGTTGTAGGTGTCGCCACCGGCGCCAACCTTGAGTGAATGCTCTGAAAAGCTGATCATTTGCATATCACAGCATCTTCTTGTTGTCGGTTAAATTTCGCGTCTGTAGCACGTCATCTTCGAGGTGTAGCAATTTTAATGTCCAGTAGCGTACATCTGGTAGTAACGATGCCTAAGCTGCCAGGTGTCGACTTGAGCTAAGACAAGTATCTGCTAATCGTGAACGTCAACAAGAATCTTGTCTTTTCATTTTCCTTTAAACTAGAGGAAATTCGTGCCATCTCAAGAGAATTTCTGCCTGTCCAATCCTGGGTATTGCCCCCTGCCCCTCTCCGTATTAGACACTGTGTATACTGCGTCCACCAATAGTAAAAGACCGCGCAGACACAGTACCAACCTAGTAATCTGTTTATGGGTCTTTATGCGCGATGTCATGAAAATTTTTGCCTCGTTCTCCTCTATTTTTAAGCCTCCAGGCACACTCACATTTGTCACATTGGCTACAAGCATGTTGTTGCTCCTCCAACAAAGTATGGACTGGGAACAGAGAAATTTTTATTCCCATCATTAGCTTTCTGGCTTTTGCCCCATGCTGACTGTGGAGTCTGAAGATGTAAGTGCCGATTTCGCTGATAGCATGAGTTCTGCTGGTCTCATATTTCAGATCCATACTATGAACAGTTCACTCAACATCCTTCTACTACAGCAACACATCTCAAATGTATCGATTCTCTTCTTTTCTGGTTTTCCCGCGGTCCATGATTCACTTCCGTACAGTGCTGTGCTCCATACGTACATTCTGAGAAAGTTTCTCATCGAATTAAGGCCGTTGTTTGATACTAGTAGCTACACTTCTTATGGCCATAAATACCCCCCTTTACCTGCACTAGTCTGTTTCTATGTTCTTACTGCTTCGTCTGTCATGGGGTGTTTTGCATCGAAGATTGTAGAGTTCTTTAACCCTGTTTCCTCAGTGATCACCAATTTTAATAAATAAGTTGCTCACTTCTACTAGTTCTCAATACTTTAATCTTTCTTCGGTCTGCTCTACTACATAGTTGGTACTCAGGAGACTGTTCATTCCAGTCAACAGATCATGTAACCCTTCTTCACTTTCGCTCAGGATAGTAATGTCACCAGCGAATCATGTAATTGATGTCCTTTCACCTTGAATACTTTGTACGGTGGGGGCCGTTACTGAATGGATATATTAGTAAAAAATTTGATTTTTATTTTTACTTTATGTTCGTCAGTGCCTTCTGCCTGGCGGCTAGTTGCAGCGTCTCAGTCACGTTGCCCAGAACCGGATAGAACCATTCTGAAACTCACGTTTTGAACCATCAGCAGCTAAATTCACGTGTTGCTGACGAGCTAACGCTATCGACCTGCGCGTCTTATGATCTGGCCGACCAACAGGGAGGCTTGGAGGCGGCCAAGTGGGGGTGGAACTGCGGCCAGCTGTTGGGAGCGGACACGCTGTTCGCTCTCTTCTACTGGTAGCTTCCGACCCGACCAGACGTTCTCCTCTCCTGCTCTCTTGGTCGGCTGCCCATTCAGTCTCGGCGGCTTCTCTAGGCCTGCCTTTCCTTTTTACGGCATTAAAACTTCATACAGTTAAAACTATGTTTGATTTTTCACCTCAACGGTTGCCTGCTGCTTTCCCCTGCTGGCAAATCCTGACACATTAACAACTTTAATCCCACTCCTAAGCCTTTCTTTTATTTCCATCATTACTGCTTCGATGGATAGTTTGAAGAGTAAGAGTGAAAGGCTACATTCGTTTCTAACACCCTTCCTAATCCGAACACACAGGGTACGGTGCGTGATGGAAAGTACCCGATACCATTACTATCATTTCCTTTCCTGTTCCATTCGCAGGTAGAGCGAAAGAAAAACGACTGTCTGTATATCTTCGTATGAGCCCTAATTTCTCGTGTCTTCGTGGTCCTTATGCGAAATGTATGTTGGCGGCAGTAGACTTTAAACGCCGATTCTCTAAATTTTCTCAACAGAGTTCCTCGAAAAGGACGTCGCACTCTCTTCCGGGATTCCCATTTGAGTTTCCGAAGCATATGCGTAACACTTGCTTGGTGTTCGAACCTACCGGTAACAAATCGAGCAGCCTGCCTCTTAATTGCTTCCATGTTTTCCATTGATTCGACCTGGTGCGAATCCCAAACACTCGAGCAGTACTCAAGAATATGTCGCACCAGCGTCCTGTGTGCTGTCTACTTTACAAGTGAATCCTAAAATTCTCACAATAAACCGAAGTCGACCATGAACCTTCGCTACCACAATGCTGATATTCTCGTTCCATTTCACATCGCTTTGCAACGCTATTTAAAAGACGTGTGTGTGTCGAGCAGAACATTATTAATGCCGTAACTGAATATTACGGGTTTCTTTTATCTTCTCATCCGCATTAACATACATTTTTTTCTACATTTAGCGCCAGCTGCCATTCATCACACCAACTAGAAATTTTTCGAAGTCACTTTGCGTCATTCTGCAGTCACTCACCCTCGACGCTTTCCCGTGCACCACAGCATCATCAGAAACAATCGCAGATTGCTGCTTACCATGTTCCCAGATCATTTCTGTATATACAGGGTGGTCCATCTGAAGTTTCGGATGAGATTATCTCGAAAACTGTACATCAGGTAAAAACAGTGGGTAAGACAAGTTCGTAAGCTCAAAGGGGGACATCAAATGATACTACACGTGACCCTCAGCCCTTGCCCCCTTGGGTGGCGCGGAGAGCAATTTTTAAATCCTAAACGGAAACCCCCACTTTTTATTGCAGATTCGTATTCTCCATAAAAAAGTAATCAATTTTTGTCAGACACACTTTTTTTAACCATTGTCAGATGGCACGGAAATCGAGAAAAAATAAAATTGGGGAAGAACTCCGATTTATTTAGAATGATCCGATAAGGACGCACCAATCGATACAGAATGTGCACCAATTCTTTCATTATACCAAATTAAGCTTTTTTTTTTTTTACAGAATATATCCTACCCGCGACAGGTTTTGATGGAGAGAGGCGGAATGGTATTAAAATCTCGTTAGGGAACTCTTCACAGTCGCATTATTCACCCACTGAGGTGCTACCGTGGCCAATCTGCGGACTATGGCTCAGTATACAGGTCGGTGCAATGCGATTAGACGCCACATAGATTGTGAACCGTAAACATCAACTGACGAAAGTAAATTATTTTTTAGCGAAACATGGCTCACTATCCTCCTACAGACATTGTTGATATGATGTTAATTTTAGGTGTTGCCATAACAATTACGCTGCAGCTGCGCAATTGTATGCGGATTGTTTCCCAAACAGACGACATCCAAGCGAAAACATTATTCGAAGTTGCACTCAACGAGCTCAAAATGGATACATGCACCGTCCACCTCTTCATCGCGAATACAGTGAAAATGACACTCGTAACCTTACCGTTCTCGCCTGTGTTCAACTGGATCCCGAAGTTAGTAGCCGTGCGATTCAGAGACAAACTGGAGTACCGAAATCAACTGTTTTGAGGATTCTGAAGGCACATAAATTCCATGATTATCATATCACACTGACACAGGCATTAACGCCGAAAGATATGCAAATACACGTGTATTTCTGCCAATGGGCCTTGGAAATGATAAGAGGTGACAATGATTTTTTTAGATACGTAATGTTCACCGATGAAGCCACATTCAAAAACAATGGCTATTTAAATCGTCATGATTGTCATTATTTGTCCCCTGTCATGGCACAGATCCGTTGACAATCAACACAAATGGTCGTTAGTGGTCTGATGTGGAATTTTAAACGGTTACTTCATAGGACCGTATTTTTTTGACCGAAATGTTACTGGGAATCTTATTTACAACTTCTCCGGGATGATTTGTTGGAGCTAATGGAAGATGTTGATTTAGAAACTAGGCAACGAATACGGTTCCAACAGGACGGAGCAGTTCCCCATTATGCTAAAAATGTCCGGAACGGTTTAAATTTACGATTCTCTGGTCGGTGGATAGGACGCGGCGGACCAATTCAGTGGCCTCCACGTTCACTATACATAAAATCTCATTTTTTCTTGTGGGGTTATTTAAAAAATATTGTTTATGAAAGACCAGCCCACAACCCGAAAGGATATGGAGCAACGCATTCGAAGAGCATGTGCAGCCATACCACGGGATGTGCTGCTCAAAACTGTGGTCAACTTTCGCAGACGATTGACTTTATGTATTGAAGCAAATGGGGGATAATTTTCAACAGCCGAGCGGTTCTAGGTACTTCAGTCCGGAACCGCGCGACTGCTACGGTCGCAGGTTCGAATTCTGCCTCGGGCATGGATGTGTGTGATGTCCTTCGGTTGGTTAGGTTTAAGTAGTTCTAAGTTCTAGGGGACTGATGAACTCAGCTGTTGAGTCCCATATTGCTCAGAGCCATTTGAACCAATTTTCAACTATTTCTTCGTAGCTAATTTTACTTAAGCACCCCAAATTGTGAAAGGCAAGAGGACTCACAGTAATGAAGTACCCCAACATGTGAGAGGCAAGGGGGCTCACACTAATAAAGCACCCCATGGGAACATCATTCTACTACGTCCATGTCGTTGTTCCTGGGTAACGCTGAAAGTAGCATACAGTACGTTTTGTACAAAAATAGCTTCATTTGGCGTAACGAAAGAACTGATGAACATTTTTTATCGATTTGATGCGTCTTTGTCGGATAATTCTAAATAAATCAAAGTTCTTCCCAGTTTTAATTTTTCTCTATTTCAGCGCCATCTGTCAATGGTTAAAATGTTTCAGACAAAACTTGATTACTTTTTATGGTGAATCCGAATCTGCAATAAAAATGGGGGTTTCCATTTAAGATTTAAAAGTTGCTCCCCGCCCCACTGAAGTGCGCTTTTCGCGGATGATGCTGTAGTATACAGAGAAGTTGCTGCATTAGAAAATTGTAGCGAAATACAGGAAGATCTGCAGCGGATAGGCACTTGGTGCAGTGAGTGGCAACTGACCCTTAACATAGACAAATGTAATGTATTGCGAATACATAGAAAGAAGGATCCTTTATTGTATGATTATACGATAGCGGAACAAACACTGGTAGCAGTTACTTCTGTAAAATATCTGGGAGTATGCGTACGGAACGATTTGAAGTGGAATGATCATATAAAACTAATTGTTGGTAAGGCGGGTACCAGGTTGAGATTCATTGGGAGAGTGCTTAGAAAATGTAGTCCATCAACAAAGGAGGTGGCTTACAAAACACTCGTTCGACCTATACTTGAGTATTGCTCATCAGTGTGGGATCCGTACCAGGTCGGGTTGACGGAGGAGATAGAGAAGATCCAAAGTAGAGCGGCGCGTTTCGTCACTGGGTTATTTGGTAACCGTGATAGCGTTACGGAGATGTTTAATAAACTCAAGTGGCAGACTCTGCAAGAGAGGCGCTCTGCATCGCGGTGTAGCTTGCTCGCCAGGTTTCGAGAGGGTGCGTTTCTGGATGAGGTATCGAATATATTGCTTCCCCCTACTTATACCTCCCGAGGAGATCACGAATGTAAAATTAGAGAGATTAGAGCGCGCACGGAGGCTTTCAGACAGTCGTTCTTCCCGCGAACCATACGCGACTGGAACAGGAAAGGGAGGTAATGACAGTGGCACGTAAAGTGCCCTCCGCCACACACCGTTGGGTGGCTTGCGGAGTATCAGTGTAGATGTAGAAGTGGGGGGGGGGGGGGGGCTGGAGGTTCACCTTTGAGTTTACGAACTTGTCTTACCCATTATTTTTATTCGATGTATAGTTTTCGAGATAATCTCATGCGAAACTTCAGATGGACCATCATGTAGAAAATAATAGCGGTACTATCACACCCGATGTTCTCAAACTAATTGCAGTAGACAAGGCGAAGTCGCTTAATGGCGGGTTTCCAGAAGGACGTTAATATGGGTATGAAGCTAACTACCATGCGCGCCGAAGTCATAATAGATGGCGGGGAGTACCGTTTCAAGATCAAGAGAAGCGAACCCTGCTAAAGAAGTGGAAATACTAGGAAGGACTTATAATTCAGACCAGGTAACAGCAATACTAACTCATTACCCTCAAGGCAGGATAGAAAACCGCATTATCCTACAAAATTACGGTATAATCACCTCTACTCCCGTCGTACGCGCCCCTTCTCGACGTACTAGGGGGGAGTGGGGATCACGCAGCCATTTCCTCCACAAAGCAGGGTCGTTATCGGTAGCAGAAATTAAAATAGCCGGTCGCTCTTTTCCTCTCGCCTTGCGTTGCCAGGTGAAGCTGAGAGGGCATCAAAAGCTTGCCGCGCTTGCAGAGGGCGGACACACACACGGCTGGCTGTGCCCAGGTGGCGCGAGGCGCTGTATCTTGTTTGAGGGCCTTCCGCGAGCAGAAGGACCCAGGGCAGGCGGGGTCGCTTAATTAACACAAAAGAACTGCGCGCGGCATTCTTTTCAGAGTCCAGCGGGCCGTGCTGCGCGCTCCGTGCGCGTGTGAGGAAAAGGCAACGTCGAGATGAAACAGAGCCCTTGATTCTGCCTGCTCCCTCAGCTGAGAGGACGGAAAATTAAAATAAAAAGGAAGCCAGCGAAAAAAGAGGCGGCCCGCTGAAAGGCCGCGCCATTGTAACAGTGTTCTTCCTCCGCCCTCTGCTGGCAATACGATAAGGATTTAAATTTAATTTAGATTAGGCGGCTTGCGCGTGGCAGGCGGACGTGACAGTTTCCTTAGCCGTTGCGACTTGTGCTTACTCGTCGCGTGCGCTCCTTTTATGTCGCGTTACTCTTTCAAGAAACTCTGACGCGTAAATAGTCCGTACTGAGACGTACGTTACACGTATACCTGCCAGAGTCGTTAGAAGATGCTAAATACGGTTTAAAACTTTTCAAGAACAGCTGGTCTCTCTAGTTCAAAATGTTCAAAAGTGTGTGAAATCTTATGGGACTTAACTGCTAAGTCCCTGAGCTTACGCACTACTTAACCTAAATTATCCTAAGGACAAACACACACACACACATGCCCGAGGGAGGACTCGAACCTCCTCCGGGATCAGCCGCACAGTCCATGACTGCAGCGCCTTTGACCGTACGGCTAATCCCGCGCGGCGTCTCTCTAGTAGCTGGATAGAAATATAATTTGTTGGGAAATGGCGCAGCGACAATGCACAATTATGAAAAATGTGTAGCGTAGTACCATCTTTACGACGTTTCTCATCGAGCCATATACGTTATCTCGCATTTATGGCTGCTTCTCTCACACAAATAATGATAAAAATTCAGAAATTCAGGGTCGCCACCAGCCCAAGCCCTTCCTAACTATTTAGAAAGAAACAGAGCTGGAAAATTATTAGTTTAATTACTTTAATAATTTAATTACCGACCGATGTGGCCGTGCGGTTAACGGCGCTGCAGTCTGGAACCGCAAGACCGCTACGGTCGCAGGTTCGAATCCTGCCTCGGGTATGGATGTTTGTGATGTCCTTAGGTTAGTTAGGTTTAACTAGTTCTAAGTTCTAGGGGACTAATGACCTCAGCAGTTGAGTCCCATAGTGCTCAGAGCCATTTGAACCATTTGAATTTAATTACAAGTACGCAAATTTCTTTAAGTAGCCAGATAAATAGCACTTCATGTCGTGCATGAAGCAACTTGATTAATTCAGGATTGGAAATCGGAGTAAGTGGGTAATATCAACACCACAGAACTGTAAGATGGCAGGAACTATGCCCCTTACAAGAAGTCATTGAAGAGCACCTAACTCACATTGAGCGAACAGTAGGGCTGAACAAAAATGACTGACAAGGCACAATGCATCTTGTAGAGGGTATAGTATGGGTGTATTGGAATAATTAATGTCAGGTGATGGTTTTAAAGTAATTCACACGACATGAAAACTTTGTGGAAATGCTTTGATTTACTGGAGGCTAGTTTATCCCAGGGAAGTATTCAGAATTGACTGTGGCTGGCTGGGGAGCGGCAAAGGGAAGCGACAATAGGCAGCTTAGGGCAGCTCAAGCTCTGAGAAAGCGGTAACGGGGGGCGGCCTCCAGCTGCCTTAAGATGAGTGACAGTGAGTGGGTGGTTGACCCCATGCTGGTGTACCGGGAAGTAGACGGAGAACTTGTACGCCCGTCATCCCGTTTTCAGTGAAACATGCGAGAAAGTTGCGCAAAGCTATGGTGGAGCAGTCAACAGAGGCCAAAATATGCGTGTTCGTGACTATAGCAACTTGACGCTGAATTCACGGTCCGCAGAGTCTGAAGTAAACTAGGTGAAGAGCGACAGAATGAAATATGCCGGTCTCCGATGGGAATGTAGGACCGAGGAATTTGAAGTACTCTCCTGGGAGTCAGAATTCCGGAAAAATTGGTGTTTTGTGCAGACGCTAACCTTGATGGGTGGCCTGGGAGGATCTAAATAGCAGAAGTTGAGAGGAAGGGAAATTTTGTGGGAATTTGTTCACTTCCCAGACCAGGAATTGTTCGGCGCTGGGAAGTGATGCATAATTAACGCGACTTGCGCTGCAATTGGCGTAAGTGATTTTGCTGGAGGGGAAACCGAGATGAAGAGTGGACTGGGAGGAGTCTCCGTAGTGGTCTTCCGTTCCCAGCTTGCCTAGAGTGCGGACGTGGCATTCTTTACTCATAAATAAAATATGGCGTTTCAGTCTTCGATCGCTATTCTTTATTTTCAGTTACCGGTTTCGGGCTAGCTGCCCATCTTCAGATCATATATTGTAGTTACAGAGTAACTTGTCCGTACAGAACACTCGGTTCGCTGTCATGACAGCGAACCGAGCTAGCCCGAGACCGGTAATTGAAAATAAAGAATAGCGATCGAAGACTGAAACGCCATATTTTATTTAATGAACGATCGCGGAATTCCGATTGAGACAATCATGTCTAGTTTTGATATTCTTTACTCAGCTTGCCTGAGAGAGAATGAGCATCTCTGCAGTTTAGGACTTAGTAAACGGAACGATTGAGCTTGGAGATAGAAAGTTTTCGTTCAGCTATGTACTGAGCAAGATAGCTAGAAGTGAATAGACGAGTGCAGCCTTGCAGCACCACGAGGTCGGCCGACGTCCGCATAACGACGCCGCCCCGCCACGCTGAATTCGGTGATATTGCGCCCGCTCCGGCCACTGATTAATTTGTTGGATCACGTCGGCAAAGTTTCCACGAGGGTTTCATGGGCCGTGTATTGTAGAAATCTTCTCGCACTTCGCATTACGCCTGGGTCAGTCGATAGGAATTACTTTTGATTTATCACGCTTTACTCCACGCAAACGCAATTTATTACCACTGCCTGTTAGGAGCGTCATGTAATGTGATGATTGAAGGTCGTGAGTTAAAATAAATCTGTGCTAATCGACTGCATCTGTTTTCAATCAAGTAGTTGAAATCCCAAGTCACTTTCTTAATTAATTTTATGTTCAACATTTGCATCTGGTGTTCAATAGCTGAATATAACATCAATGTGCACCACTTTTTAATTAAAAGGGATCAATTCTGAATCAATTAATGTGAGCACTGCCACCGCAGTTCAATCAGGAGTCACAGGGCCTTACTACTTTCCTTGGGTTATCCGACATTGAGGCAGTATTGCACTCTCTGTTGATCTGTTAGTCAATTACCTGGGGTGAACACACACCAAAACCAGATAAGTGACGGGTGGGGTGTTACAGAACTTACCTTTCACGTAAATTATTTATTGTATTTAAGTATCTGGGTGCACATCCTAACTACACATAACTGGTGCCTGACTAGAAATATTTAAATAAGAATTACGTGAGAATGTAACAGAGCACAATTTAACTACAGCAAAAACAAACACAGAAAACGGGGGTGGGAGACAATGATACTATCATCTCCTTTGCATTCATACCATAAAAATATGTCAGTGAGGTTCGCATTACAATTCTCCGCATGCACTAATCTGAACAGAGGTTTAACCAATGCACGAGGTTGTGCGATAATTATTCAACATAATAACTGCGTCTGCCGTTTGCAAACGGCCGAACTAGAGCACGTGGTGCATTCCGAATCAAACTGTTATGCTGCTTTGTAGAAAGCGCACGAAAGAACAGATATTCTTCCAGAAATTACAGCCCATTAAACAAGCAAACTGTTAAAATAAAGCCTATTGCGGTGCCGTGGTGAACCAGGAGGGTCATTGGTTACCAAACACGTGACACAAAATCGACACGCAAAGACAATAGCAACTTCCACAAAATATAATATTAAAAATCATACTCGCTTCGACACAGTATTACACTCAAGCATGGTTGAAGTGATCCTAACCAGCTTTTCCTAATCAGATTTACCGTTTGAAATTCTATTTTATCGTGTTCAAAATGAACAAAGTAACTTCCACACGTTTAACTCAAACATCCAAAACTCGCCTATTTAAAGCAATATAATTATGGCACATTCGGAAAAATAACTCGCTTCACATGCTTCAGTTAAGCTGAAGTTCTTAAGCATTTCAACCGTTAAACATAACGAAGTCCTAACTCAACTTGCTTCCTATCACCTGAAACCCGCCTTAAGAGCTACGATCCGTACTCACCAAGCGTTCACCGAAGAGTTCCCCTTTCTCTTTCGAGATTACCTAGCTCCCCGTGCAGCGGAAGCTGCCAGAGGTGTAGCCCTGCCTCACCAACCTCACACACAAAAACAGCCTTCGACACAGCCTTCGACTAATATGGGTAAACCCCTCCGTTCAGGTACTGGAAACTCAAGTTGGTCATCCTGTGCTCTCCTTCGAACGAGAAGCAACATCGTCTGCTCCCAGCAGACGATGACCAACTCAGCGTTTCCCACAAAACAAAACCGAAATCCCACATTAAAACACACACATAATATTCAGTAGGCCTTATTTGAGTGCTCAGTCTTTCTGGAAGAGCTCATGAAATGAGCTAAAATCAGGTAGTAAAATGTATAAGTTGTACCGAATTCGACAAGCGTCTTATGAAACGACTTCACAGAGACGTTTCAAATGTAAGACGAGATCAGTGCACTTACCTGTCTTCACAAAAGATTCGCTGACGCACTGTCCTAGTAGGAATGTCGACATGTGAAAGTTATCTTAATAAAAATAATAGTTTTCAAACAGCTGCATCAAGAAAAATAATTCGCTAAAAAAGCCTAATGGCAACGTCGTAGTCAGTTCGAAGGCACGGTTCCAAACAATTGGTATTGAATCTCTAGTCTCTGCTTCATCCGTAATACGAGGGTTGGACAAAAATATGTGAACACCGCGAGAAATGCGTGCTTGAAAATTCCTACAGGTTGTGCTGCTGTATTTACCCACGAGCGGCAACTAGACAGTTGGCACAATACGCTGCTGGTGTCGGTCACGGTCAGATCAGCGTTCTTTGTAGTTGGTGTGTATTAAGCCGGAAATAAGTGAATTCGAACGTCTGCAAATTATTGGTGGTCGTATGGTGAGTGTTTACGTATCCAAGGTAGCCGAAGTGTTTGGTGTTTCAAAAGGCATCGATCGAAGATTTACACTACATACGGAGGAAGCAGAGAATCATTATTGGCTAAATCACAATTAGAACGAAAGTGCGTGTTGAGTGATCGTGACAGACGGTCATTCACAACCGCAAAAGTCACTGCAGAAATGAATGTCGCACTCACGAATACTATCAGCACCAAAAGAAAGCAAAGGGAACCCCATAAATGCGGAGCGAGCTGGAATTCCAAAACCACTCATCGGTGGTGGAAATGTTCGTAACGGGAAAATGTGGTGGCGAAACCATGAAACCTGGACTATGGAGCAAGAAAGGCATTTGGTCGGTTGAGGCTGGTCTCACACTGTTACCAACTTCTGGCCGGTGAAACTCGGTGCGGGTTCGGTGATGGTTTGGACAGACATATAATGGTATTCCATGGGTATCATGGTTACTCTGCAACGTTGCATTGGTACTGAGGATTATGTGACCATTTGGCTGATCAGGCCATTCCACGGTGGTGATGCTGTGTTCCAAAATGACACGACCCCTGTTCACGTAGTTCGCGTCGTCCAGGACTGGTTTTGTGATCACTAGGATTTCCCCCTGCCCACCACAGTCACCAGGCCTCAATGTTACTGAGCTCTTGTGGTCTACTTTGGAGGGAAGGATGCGTGATCGCTATACATCTCCATCCACTATTTTGCAGGAAGAAAGGTATAAGATTCCCCTGAAAATCATATAAGACCTGCATTTATCCTTCCGAGACGTGTGGAAGCTTTTTTGAATGCCACCGGTTTTCCCACACCGTATTAGGCATGGAAATACGTTTTGTTGTTGATGTTTTCATATTTTTGTCCACCCCTTGTATGTAACGTTTGTAACATTATAAACAGGTCCGAAAGCTTTAGGATCAAAATCATTAAGATGGTAGAGAATCCCAAATCGGTAGTTTCCAGATAAGGGGGTAGCGATCTTACATCGACAATCGATGCGAGCTCACCGTTCAACATATTACTCAGCCCATTAGTAGAAAACAGTGATCGGTTTGGATAGCTGTAGGTGATGTAGAACTGGTAGCAGACGGTCATGTGGCCGTCCAACGATGACGTAAAGCCTTCGGCACACGGACCGTGCTGTCGAACGTTAACGTTGAGCGTGCCGAGTCCAACGTGCTGCTGAACGCTCATACACGATGCGACTTGTGCATACGGTACGTCGGCCCCAAGTGGTATACGCGATCGCGGCGCACTCCAGCGGCAGTTTGAGGGATGTTTCTAGTTCGTAAATCACACTGTTTACTCAACGGGCGGGCGTAAAATTCCCATGTTAGCTCTATTAAAACGCACATTTCCTCCATCGTCCACGAAAAGGAAAGTACCATGTCCAATCAATAAGGACACAGACTTATAAAAGTTCCTTTGCAAACAGTGCGGTACAAATTTGGAATAATTCTCCGCAACATGTAAATTACGACGCATAAAAGAAAGAGGAGCAAAATACCTTTATACAAGTAGCGCAAGCTGTACTGTAGATTAAGCCAATCAAACAAAGTCACCCCTCAAAAAAAGATGAACTTATATTTACATAACATCAAATATTATAGCATATACTTATATTAAACTAATAATAAAGTATGAGAACCTAATAAAAACGCGAATGGTAAGAAAAAAAATTGTAAGTGTTAAGACGCGAACCACCACCTCAACAAAAACTCATTTCAGGACAGAGACGACTCATTACGCTAAACCAACAACATGCTCCTTGTACTTAATCATATTGTGTTACCCCTTCATAAAAACGTTAATCGTAGATAATTATATTACTAACTGAAATTTAATTATAACAAATTGTACCAAGAACAGTGCGCGTTTTGGGTGGATCTTCAGTGTGTCACTGCCTTCAAATAGCCTACTCTCATAATACGCAAGTTACAATAATTCTTTTGCCACGAATATTATGCTTCTCATTATTTTATTGGAACGAATCACACAACTAACAACGGGTTTTCCAGTGATTCTCAATTTTGCTGGTGCTCAGAAACGGCATATATACATATAGACTTGAAATGAATGCCAATATGGCGCCTCATAACTCTGTACTGAAGGGAGACGGCGTGCGTGTGACGTAGGTGGTGGCGTCGTGTCATCTCATTGGCCAAAGGTCAGACGCACGGTCAGAATATCTGACATGCCAGATATTGCTCTGCACGTTCGGAAAGACTCCCGAACGTGCTATTCCCCGTTATGACGTCAGAAACTCGGCACGCTTAACGCTCAACGCTCGGATGCACGGCCCGTGTGCCGACGGCTTAAGTCATGGCGGTGCAGTAGTGTGTATGTGCACTCGGTTGTATGGGATCAGCGGAGTAGGACGAGGCGACGAAGGGACGTGAAAGAATGGCAGAAGGGATCTATCGTGTGTAGACGTATCCGTGACCAAAACATGAGAAGTTGCCCACTTTTCGTTAGTGTATTGAAGCGGACTGAGCAAAGTGTCTACAAGGAATGGCATGTTAGACGCAGCTGCTTAGTACGACGTAACAACGGCGATTGTAAGAAGATCCAAACCGAGAAGGACCGGAGATGAGTGTCACACATTGACAATTACAATCTGTTTTAAACCCGACAGCATGTACGACTGTTAGTGAATGCAGGCCTATCTCGACCAGTTGCCGAGCGACCATTGCGAAGAGATGGATGGAATGGGCATTTGGAGTCGGGTACCCCGCAAAAGACCATTCATCACAACAGTACATAGAGCTGCACGCCTTCAGTGGGCCAAACAGCACACTACCTGGGCTGTAGATGGGTAGAAGCGTGTAAAGTGCTGCGAAGAGTCGAGATTTGGCCTCTTTTGAAACGGTTCATGGCACTGAGTGCACCGATGCACGAATGAGGCATTTAATCTGCATTGCTCGTAGGGCGGGAAGAGGCTCTGAAACGTTTAAGGATGTTTTTGCTCCATGGTTTGGACCCACTAATTCAAGCAACAATGAACATGAACTGCTAACTTTATTTCAACATTCTTGGTAACCAAATGTTGCCGTTTGTTCTACCGGATGGTTATAATTAAATTTTCCCTATTTAACACTTCATAACACGGAAAGTAATAACCATACGTGTACCAGACTTGGTAGCATTAATGCCAAGGACATGAGGAAGAGACATCATGCAGAACCAATTCAAATGAAACACTTTTAATGTGCTGCTACTGTACATCATACTATTACATACTGATACCATTACTGCTACAAAAGGGATTGCAATATGGCGCCAAACAGTGCCCAGAAGAGTCTAAAAGCGCAGGATTGCACTCTGCACACTAGAACAAATCATGTCCTTAGGTAAGCTGGCTACCGCTCTTGACATGCTGCGCTTCAGATCAGCGAAAGTTCCCCTGGTAAAACCCCGTCCTTCAGGTAGCCCACAACCAGAAATTACAGGGAGTGAGATCAGGTGATCGTGCTGGCCAAGCATTTGGAAACGATCGACCGGTAATTCGAACATTTCCAAATGTGTTTCCGAGAAGCAGGTGGATTTAACGAGCGACGTGAGGTGGGGCCCCGTCTTGCATGAAAACTGTTGAGTTCAGTGCATCTGTCTCCTGCAGGGCGGCTGTGACATGCTGGCGAAGCATATCGCAGTAATCAGTAACGCTGGCCAGTCGCAGTGCGCGACTTTGGTCCTTGAGCGCCAACCTGTTAAAAAGAAAAAAGAAAAAAAGGCCATTGATGAACGTAGCCGTGAAGCCGCACCATATGGTGACACATTCACCAAACAAAGAAACTTCATGCACAGTGGCTGGAGTTGAACATTCCCATACTGGGCAATTCTGTGTGTTTACTTCACCCGTTAGAGAAAAATGAGCTTCCATAGGATGGTCAAGGGCCAGCCCTCGTCAACTTCAATGCTTGCGAGAAAGTAGAGAGCAAAGTCAACACATCGTTGTACGTCCTGTGGCGCAAGCTGCTGTACGATATGGATCCTATACGGATACCATTTGAGAATGGTTTGAAGCACGTTCCGTACAATGCACCGCGGGATGTTCAACTGTCCGACACAGCACGCACACTGCCTGACGATCGGGAATTGCGCGCAGCGTTGTCTGCCATAGCATCAGCAATTTCATCAGCCACCTGTTCCTTTTGTCCAAGCTCATGTTGACACGTCAACAAGTGCACTTAACTAATCAGGTGTGTAAGACTTTGAATCACGATGACTGATCACGGCACCGGAGGCCCTAGTTGGAACTGGACGGTAGCGCTGTGACGCATGGAAATCATGCACCGCATACTCTGGACATTAAAGCTACCAAGTTTGGTACTCGAAATTAGTTTTTGTGTTATAACGTGTTAAATAGGGAAAGTTGAATTATAACCACCCGGTATATCTTCATGATGATGAGTATTCTGTGGATCCTGGGAATTTGGTAGCTCTGTGGAATCTAATCTTTAATGAATGGCTTCAGCTGTATGTGTCGTACGGGAATGTGTGGACTCAATCCCTCGCCGAGTGGAGGCAGCTGTCAAGGTTATAGGTGTAACCCGCCCAGATAGCCTCGCGCGTTAGCACGTCACTTCCGGGATTCGGTGCGGCGCGCCGTCCTAGGATCAAGTTCCCCCATCGGATTAACTAGGGCCGGTGTGCCTGTCAGTCTGAGTGTGGTTTTCAGATGGTTTCCCACATCTGACTAGGTGAATACCGTGCTGTTACCCATGTCCCACCTGAGTTACACGATTCGCAAACATGAGATAAACTTTTCACTGACAGATGAGGTACATAAGTCCCCTTGCAGTGATTGGCGCGAAGGCCATACGGCGATCCTCTACCACCAACATTGCCAAATCCCAATTAACATGCCGCCTCCATGCACATAAGGAATTAATCCAGAAAAAGAGGAAAATATCAGTTTGATATCTCTTGTGCCTAACTAACTGTTTGTTCGTAGATCATACGACGTCGTCTTCACTAAGCAATGCGTGTGACAGACATGTTTGTAAACGCTTATATTTAATAATAAACAACTTTCTGCTTCATCAGAGCCGGACTTGCTGACGTGAAAATGCAATCCACAATCGTCTGTGAAGTGTTTACTAGCAGCGGCTGATATGTAGAAGTCACCAACAAAGATCATTGCTCTAGAAGTCTTTAATTATTTGTGTTAATTAGAGAAGTTTTCGATAGTGCATTGTTCCCAAGCACGATCAGATGGCAAGCTCACTTCGAGCTGCAAAAAATATGTAGAGTGCAATACTGGAACACCCGGATGGTCACGTTGGTCCACCGCAGCTATCTACAGTAGTAGACACTGCCGTAGAAGTTGAGCAAGTTGACAACTTGATAATAGCAGAAAGAATGTAGAAGTCAGAGAGCCCATGGATACGGTTTCACCAGAAGTTGCATCTCAGAAGCTCTCAAAGCAACCTGCTAAGAACCGATACAGTTGTCACGAAACCTTTAAAACAGTCGGCAGACATGAGGCAGCTTTACACCAAGCAGCGATTTAGCCCCAGCTACAGCTGCGAACGAAACATAACTACAATAAAAGGTAGACAGCAATACAGATATGTGGGGTGGTTCCATATCAAGCGGTCTAGTTTTAGAGATGTTTTCTATTCGACTGTCTCGAATTTTGTTCGTATTTTATAAACAGGTCTGGTAAAAAGTCAAACGAAGCTATATAAATCTGTACTCCAGCAAACTGTAATACTTTCTGGTAGAAGCCTCTCCTATGAAGGGCGACAAAGTGTCACAGCGACATTTCAGAAGTATTGGTCAAACATGTAGTGCTGTAATTTTGTGTAATGTTTTGGGAAAAAACTGTAAAGCTAGCCAAGGTAGTTGAGTTGAAAAGTCCACATTGTGCGAATTGCGTCAGTTATCTGATTGGCTATTTTTACACCAAGTAGCACACAAAGTCTTCACTAAATATTTTCGTGATGAAGGTGTAAGTGGCTTCATCTGGTCAAGAAGTTTGTTCAGCAAGCTCCCATTGTGTGACTTTGTTGTCTAGCTTACGGAATATCGGACCAGGTTTGTGATTGGATTCAGGATTTCCTAGAAGAAAGAACACAACATGTCATTCTTAACGGTTCAAAATCTGCAGATGTAGAGGTAATTTCGGGAGTACCGCAGGGAAGCGTGATAGGACCTTTATTGTTTACAATATACATAAATGACTTAGTTGACAACATCGGTAGCTCCGTGAGGCTATTTGCAGATGACACCGTTGTCTACAAGAAAGTAGCAACATCAGAAGACTCGTACGTACTCCAGGAGGACCTGCAGAGGATTAATGCATGGTGCGACAGCTGGCAGCTTTCCCTAAACGTAGATAAATGTAATATAATGCGCATACATAGGGGCAGAAATCCATTCCAGTACGATTATGCCATAGGTGGTAAATCATTGGAAGCGGTAACGACCGTAAAATACTTAGGAGTTACTATCCGGAGCGATCTGAAGTGGAATGATCACATAAAACAAATAGTGGGAAAAGCAGGCGCCAGGTTGAGATTCATAGGAAGAATTCTAAGAAAATGTGACTCATCGACGAAAGAAGTAGCTTACAAAACGCTTGTTCGTCCGATTCTTGAGTATTGCTCATCAGTATGGGACCCTTACCAGGTTGGATTAATAGAAGAGATAGACATGATCCAGCGAAAAGCAGCGCGATTCGTCATGGGGACATTTAGTCAGCGCGAGAGCGTTACGGAGATGCTGAACAAGCTCCAGTGGCGGACACTTCAAGAAAGGCGTTACGCAATACGGAGAGGTTTATTATCGAAATTACGAGAGAGCACATTCCGGGAAGAGATGGGCAACATATTACTACCGCCCACATATATCTCGCGTAATGATCACAACGAAAAGATCCGAGAAATTAGAGCAAATACGGAGACTTACAAGCAGTCGTTCTTCCCACGCACAATTCGTGAATGGAACAGGGAAGGCGGGATCAGATAGTGGTACAATAAGTACCCTCCGCCACACACCGTAAGGTGGCTCGCGGAGTATAGATGTAGATGTAGATGTAGATGTAGCTTGTTTATCAACCCTGCATGTTATATCAGATTTGGGTCAGTAGTTTTTGAGGTGGATGAGAGTGAAGGGGAGGGGGGGGGGGGGGTCGGTGAATAAATTTTTTGCAAAAATAAGCGACTTTTAAACCCTTGTGTCACAGAAGCGAGGCCTGATTCATACTTGAATGAGATTTTCACTCTGCAGCGAAGTGTGCGCTGATATGAAACTTCCTTGCAGATTAAAACTGTGTGACGAACCGAGACTCGAACTCGGGACCTTTGCCTTTCGCGGGCAAGTGATCTAAATGGTAGAGCACTTGCCCGCGAAAGGCAAAGTTCCCAAGTTCGAATCTCGGTCCGGCACACAGTTTTAATCTGCCAAGTAGTTTCTTGATCCATATTTGTCTTGATTACAGTTTGAAAGAGCATAATTTTATACACAGAACCGGAAATTTTCAATATTCCTGTTTTCCTTAAAGGTCTACAGCTACACTGTAAACTTTCTCACGCAGACCACTTCTTCTTCTTCTTCTTCTTCTGCGGCTCTACAACTCATGACGAGTCTCGGCCTCTTCAGTATCTCCTTCCATTTATCCCGGCCTGTTGCTAGCATTTTCCAATTCCTGTAGCCCATCTTACGAAGGTTTCTATGACTCCGTTCTCCCATCTACACTGAAGCGCCAAAGAAACTGGTATAGGCATGCGTAGTCAAATACAGATATATGTAAACAGGCAGAATACCGCGCTGCGACCGGCAACGCCTATATAAGACAACAAGTGTTTGGCGCAGTTGGTAGATCGGTTACTGCTGCTACAATAGCAGGTTATCAAGATTTAAGTGAGTTTGAACGTGGTGATTCAGTCGGCGCACGAGCGATGGGACACCGCATCTCCGTGGGAGCGATGAAGTGGGAATTTTCCCGTACGACCATTTCGGGACTGTACCGTGAATATCAGGAATCCGGTACAACGTCAAATCTCCGACATTGCTGCGGCCGCCAAAAGATCCTGCAAGAACGGGACCAGCGACAACTGAAGAGAATCGCCCAACGTGACTGAAGTGCAACCCTTCCGCAAATTGCTGTAGATTCCAATGCTGGGATATTAACAAGTTCAATGACTCTGAACACTATGGGACTTGACTTCTGAGGTCATCAGTCCCCTAGAACTTAGAACTACTTAAACCTATTTAAGCTAAGGACATCACACACATCCATGCCCGAGGCAGGATTCGAACCTGCGACCGTAGATGTCACGCGGTTCCAGGCTGTAGCGCCTAGAACCGATCGGCCACCCGGGCCGGCTATTAACGAGTGCCAGCGTGCGAACCATTTAACGAAACATCGTCGATATGAGCTTTGGAACCGAAGGCTCACTCGTGTACCGTTGACGACTGCGTGACACAAAGCTGTACGCCTCGCCAGGGCCCGTCAACACCGACATTGAACTGTTGATGACTGGATACATGTTGCCTGGTCCATTCCTCTCCCTCCTCCCCCCCCCCCCCCGCCCCCATCTGGGTTTATTTCCTCCTTCCCGTCTCTCTCTGTCCATCTCCTCCTCCTCTTTCTGTCCATCTTCTCCTTCCCCCCTTCTCTTTGCACGTTATCACCCTTGCATCATCCCAACAGGAGGTTGCTGAAATAATGTGTACCTGAACTGTGTCTCGTACAATGATATCGTATTTTGGAAGTACATTCAATGGTATATGAGAAAATTGTCTGCTAAATATGCTGCAGATAGAGTTAGTAGTAAAGCAGTAATAAATTAAAAGACAGTTTCAGTTTATGTACTGCGAAAATGTAGTAAACAATAAATTTTTTCCTTTCCTCTTTCTGTGGAGGTTGTCAGCGAGAAAAGACGCGTAAAGGTTTCAAATTATTGGGTTGGTGGATAATTGTGTACCGTTTTTATATAAGTTTAATTAACAGAACAGATACACATAATAGAGACTTTAGTCATCAATAACATATTCACTTCACTATTTACAACAGTCTTCCCTATTCCGCGACTGTAGAAATCACGTCATTTTGAGACGAAGAATTTGTCGAGACATGTTTACAGCGCATTTTCATCCGAAAAGGAAGTTGCTCGATATTTGTTCGACAGAGAGCGGAAAAGTTGAAAATCTAAGGGCCCAAGATCAGGTGGATAATGTGGGTACGGAAAGACGTCCCTGTTCGTCTCCTGTGTAGTGTGTTTTCTGTCTAGTAGACTGGGCGTTATTGTGAAGTAGCATCACATTACGCTGTCTTCCTACATCTACATCCATACTCCGCAAGCCATCTGAAGGTGTGTGGCGGAGGGTACTTTGAGTACCTCTATCGGTTCTCCCTTCTATTCCAAAATAATGGCTCTGAGCTCTATGGGACTCAACATCGAGATCATCAGTTCCCTATAACTTAGAACTACTTAAACCTTACAGACGTAAGGACATCACACACATCCATGCCCGAGGCAGGATTCGAACCTGCGACCGTAGCAGTCATGCGGTTCCGGACTGAAGCTCCTAGAACCGCTCGGCCACCGCGGCCGGCCCTTCTATTCCAGTCTCGTATTGTTCGTGGAAAGAAAGATTGTCGGTATGCCTCTGTGTGGGCTCTGATCTCTCTGATTTTATCCTCATGGTCTCTTCGCGAGATATACGTAGGAGGGAGCAATATACAGCTTGACTCCTCGGTGAAGGTATGTTCTCGAGACTACAACAAAAGCCCGTACCGAGCTATTGAGCGTCCCTCCTGCAAAGTCTTCCATTGGAGTTTATCATCTCCATAACGCTTTCTCAGCACGTTACACTTGTCTACATTGAGCTTCAATTGCCATTACCTGCACCATGCGTCAATTCGTTGCAAATCCTCCCGCATTTCAGTACAATGTTCCATTGTTGCAACCTCTCGATATACCACATCATCATCCGCAAAAATCCTAAGTGAACTTCCGATGTTATCCAGAAGGTCATTTATGTGTATTGTGAATAGCAACGGTCCTACGACACTCCCCTGCGGCACACCTGAAATCAGTGTTTCTTCGGAAGATTTCTCTCCAATGAGAATGACATGCTGTGTTCTGTTATCTAGGAACTCTTCAATCCAATCACGCTATTGGTCTGATAGTCCATATGCTCTTACTTTGTTCATTAAACGACTGTGGGGAACTGTATCGAACGCATTATGATCGCTGAGTCCCTGTTCTGCGTTAACTGTTTCAAGTAGGCCGGGTCTGTTTGCCACCAGAAGGTCTAATATGTCATAGCCACGAGTCGGTCCTCTGTTTAACTGCTCAACGTAGTTTTCAGATAATGCACTTAAAAAAATTTCACTGGATTCTTTGTCTCTGCCACCCGTTAAAAGCGTTTGAGTCTCCCAGTCTATATCCGGCAAATTAAAATCTCTGCCACCCGTTAAAGGCGTTTGAGTCTCCCAGTCTATATCCGGCAGATCAAGATCTCCACTCAGAACTATAACATGGTCAGGAAATTTACTGGAAATATTTTCCAAATTATCCTTCAGGTGCTCTGTCACAACAGCTGCTGAGCCAGGGGGCCTTTACAGACATCCAGTTACCATGTTTGAGCCTGCTTTAACCGTGACCTTCACTCAAATTATTTCACATTTCGGATCTCCGTCTATTTCCTTCGATACTATTGTAGTTTTTATCGCTATAAACACGCCTCCCCCTTCACTGTCCAGCCTGTCTCTGCGGTATACATTCCAATCTGAGTTTAGAATTTCATTACTGTTTACGTCTGGTTTCAGCCAACTTTCTGTCCCTAGTACTATGTGGGCGTTGTGACCGTTTATTAATGAGAGCAGTTCTGGGACCTTTCTATAGACGCTCTTGCAGTTTACTATTAGCACATTAATATTGTTATTCCCTGTTGCGTTTTGTCTGCTACTACCTTGTCGAGTCTCAGGAGGCGTCTTGTTGGGCCTAAGGAGGGAATTCTCTAACCTAAAAAAACCCACGTGTGCACTACACACGTACTCCGCTACCCTTGTAGCCGCTTCCTGCGTGTAGTACACGCCTGACCTATTCAGGGGGACCCTACATTTCTCCACCCGATAGCGGAGGTCGATAAATTTGCACCCCAGATCTCCGCAGAATCGTCTGAGCCTCTGGTTTAAGCCTTCCACTCGGCTCCTAACCAGAGGACCGCGATCGGTTCTGGGAACGATACTACAAATAGTTAGCTCAGATTCCACCCCGCGACCGAGGCTTTCCGCCTTCACTAACTCCGCCAGCCATCTGTATGAACTGAGGATGACCTCTGAACCAAGATGGCAGGAGTCATTGATGCCGACACGAGCAACAATTTGCAGTCGGGTGCACCCAGTGCTCTCTATCGCCGCCGGCAGGGCCTCCTCCACATCTCGGATGAGACCCCCGGCAAGCAGACGGAGTGAACACTGGCCTTCTTCCCCGACCTTTCCGCTATCTCCCTAAGGGGCTCCATCACCCGCCTAACGTTGGAGCTCCCAATCACTAATAAAACCCTCCCCCCGTGTGCCTGCTCGGACCTTGCTGAAGGAGCGGCCACATGTCCACTCACAGGCACAGCGGGCGATGCCACACGGCCAGCCTCCACATTCTTGGACTGCGTGTGCAATACGTCTCGGTTGATAAAAATAAAACTCCGCAGTGATGGTTACACCTCGGGAATGCAATTCGTTGTACACCACCCCGTCGCTGTTCCACCAGATGCGCGCATTTGTTTCTACGGGGAGTTGCTGCTTTGTTTGGGCGCAGCCATTCCTTTCTTTCCCTTTTGTCGTCACCAGTAACGATACACGACAAGAATGGACGGTGTTGTTCGAGCTAATTTATGACGAGCAATCAGAGATGGGCATGTGACCACCCACTGATTTTTGTGGTTTTGGCTTAGAGCATGCAGTACCAGATTTTCGAACCTTCCCTATTGCATAGAAATGTCACACGATGGTGGAATGATCACAGTTCATCACATTTGCCAGTTCCTAAGAACACTGACGTGGATCATTGTGAATTGGCACCCACTAATATCAAAACGATCCTTCTTAAAACGGGTAAACCATTTTCTTGCCGTGGTCTGTCCAACGGCATTATCCCCATCCAGCGTGCAAATGTTTCTGGGTGCCTCCGCTGCTGTCACGCCTCTATTGAACGGAGGCAGAATAATATGTCGTAAATGTTCCGGTTTCTCCACTAGGCACTCCATTTTCTAGTGTCCACAGTTACACTCTCTATCCCCAAATGACAAAATGACAATATGTAAACTCAAATAGCAGCAGTGAACTACAAATAAAAATCAGAACTATTTTGTTAAAATTAAATAGAAGAAAAATAATAGCCGGCCGCGGTGGCTGTGCGGTTCTAGGCGCTCCAGTCCGGAGCCGCGCTGCTGCTACGGTTGCAGGTTCAAATCCTGCCTCGGGCATGGGTGTGTGTGATGTCCTTAGGTTAGTTAGGTTTAAGTAGTTCTAAGTTCTAGGGGACTGATGACCACAGCAGTTGAGTCCTATAGTGCTCAGAGCCATTTGAACCATTTTTTGAAAAATAATAGTGAAATACTGACTCATGATATTCTTTGCTTAATATTTGTGTAGCCCTTTTCGTGTACTGCTACAGCACACCTAGATGGCATAGAATCCACGAGCATGGCCGACTGTGTGTGAGGAATCTTCTTCAATCGCTCACACGGAGTGTGTACGGCCTGGGACGACCGGGATATCCGGGAGAAATCCCGGAATTTTTTTATCCGGGAACAGTTTTTTTTTTTAATTAACGGGAATTTTGCATCGTTTTAGTTTTCAGTTGAATTGTTGTAATTTTGGCTGGTAAGAACTGTTATTCTAACAAAGAATTTTGCTTTGTCCCGCTACTGCAGAATAATACTGCAGCACGAAAACAAACGAGAGAACCACACCAAAATAAAAAATTAGTTGCAAAGAAAATGCGCCATGTACAACAAAACAAACTACGTACACAAGCGTCTGCCGACAGCGAAACGTGTCACTGTCTTTAGCACGAAGACTGTCAGTATTTCGTATCAGATGCTTTTGATTAGCGTGACGTAACAACTGTTTACATTTCTAATAGGTCACGGGGAAATATTACGACTGGTGGTTTGAGAACCGTAACATTCAAAGTTAATTTCCTTTTACTCAAGATGTATTATGTTACTTAACACTTTGAGTCCAGATCCAGAAGACTAGCAATCTTTGCCATTATTTAAAACTTACCTGCATTTTTGTGTTTGATATATGAGGGCTATTTGGAAAGTAAGTAACGATAGGTCGCGAAATGGAAACCACAGTGAAAATAAAAACTGTCTTATTTGCAACAGTTAGCTACAACTTCCAGCTACTTATCTCCATAGTCGCCGATCCGACTTACACGTTTGTCGTAGCGTTGTACCAACTTTCCAATTCCCTCGTTATAGAAGGCAGCCGCCAGTGCTTTCCGCCAATTCTCTACGCTGGCCTACAGGTCGTTGTCTGTGCCAAAATGTCTTCATAGCCGGCGTTTCATGTGAGCAGAGATGAGATTCAGAAGGAGACAATCATGGGCTGTATTGTGTCTGATCAAACATTTCCAATTGAAAACGATGCTGAAGCATCTTCATTGCCCCTGCAGAATGCGGCTGAGAATTGTCTTGTAGAAGAAAACGCACGAAAGTTACGTAATGTTGGCTGCATAGCTTCAGGTGAAATTTCTCACCAAGCCCTCGTACATGGCGGGAGACACTATTGTTCTAGGTATCTTTATGTGCTCCCTGTGTGCTCAGAACTAAAAAGAACGACGTAACGCGATCGACGGGCACACTAGAACACTGCCCAACACATCTGTGAAAAACTTCATCGGATTTTTACTGTGGTTTCCATTTCGCGATCGATCGTTCCTTACTATCCGATCGTTCGTTACTTTCCGAATAACTCTCGTTAGTTTTTCATATTTATTTTAGTTCTTTTATAGATTACAAATTATGCAATAACCATAGCGAACAGTATAATTATCCTTAAAACATTAAAAAGATAAAGTACGACGTAAATTCTTGAGGAATTTCACACATAACTGCCTTTTCTATGAAAAAATCGAAGTGCTCGTCATTGCATTTATTCAGTCGGGTAACTCTCATAACGTTCGTTGCACAGCAGTGACATATTTGTGCTTGTTACTAATATTCAGCTGCTGCAATTTAAGCTGTGCTCTTAGGATCCTGCTTAACCACACCCTCATAAAAAAACAGCAAAAACCTTTGACGGCCAGTGAAAGCTTGCCATTTAGCTGTAAAGAATGTATGTTGTTTTAAGCCGTTTAGGTTTCCTATTTGTGTATTCGTGCTACTTAACAATGATGTTTCTATTGGCTGACTGCATCACAAATCCTATACTCTGAATACCTGCTGCCATCGGCTGATGAATCCCTTAACATGAGCTCTGATTGGCTAACAAATGCGCATCGCAGTCTCAATTTCAGTGCTTCGAAAGCTACCGTGCTGTAATTGGTGGAATTCCTGTTTATATTTACCTAAAACGAAAATATGTAATGTACATGTTGTCACGCATCAAAGACCTTTCCAAAATGCATTGTTTATTGCGGGGAAGTTCTACACCGGTGTATAATTTGCAAGTTATATAGCTCCAAGGGAAAGTATGTAGGCACTTAACACGAAAATCTTAGTACATCCATATTTAAATTGGATGATGGTGGGACATCAGCTGGTATAATTTTAATTTAAAATTTTTTTAATAAAAATAACACAAAAAAGTGTATTTTCACAAGGGAAAGAGCGTATTAACCGGAATCCTGCCTGGGGCATGGATGTGTGTGATGTCCTTAGGTTAGTTAGGTTTAAGTAGTTCTAAGTTCTAGGGGAATGATGACCTCCGACGTTAAGTCCCATAGTGCTCAGAGCCATTTGAACCATTTTTTTAAATTTCCTTCGCCAATCCGAGCTTGTGCACAATCTCTAATGACATAGTCCTCCACGAGACGTTACACCATGATTTTTCTGCTTCCCACATTCCTATTCGTATGTGTCACATGTTATTACAGGGGACAGTACCAGTAAAAACTAGAAAATAAGTCCTGTAAACGTACACTATCTGATCAGAAGTATCCAAACACCCTTATTTAATGCGAAATTAACCACTAGGTGTCAAGAGACGCACCCACCTTTGTTAAAGGTGACGGGGAGTATTTTGCTGTCAGAAAAACAGTAACAACACAATGGGTCGGTCAGAATAGCTTAGAGACTTCCCGCGTGGACTAGTCGAATGCCAACCGAATAATACCGGGTGATCAAAAAGTCAGTATAAATTTGAAAACTGAATAAATCACTGAATAATGTAGATAGAGCGGTACAAATTGACACACATATTTGGAATGACATGGGGTTTTATTAGAAAAAAATAAATAAAAAAATACAAAAGTTCAAATAATGTCCTACAGATGGCGCTTCATATGATTAGAATAGCAATAATTAGCATAACAAAGTAAGACAAACCAAAGATGATGTTCTTTACAGGAAATGCTCAATATGTCCACCATCATTCCTCAGCAATAGCTGTAGTCGAGGAATAATGTTGTGAACAGCACTGTAAAGCATGTTCGGAGTTAGGTGAGGCATTGGTGTCTGATGTTGTCTTTTAGCATCCCTAGAGATGTCGGTCGATCACGATACACTTGCGACTTCAGGTAACCCCAAAGCCAATAATCGCACGAGCTGAGGTCTGGGGACCTGGGAGGCCAAGCATGACGAAAGTGGCGGCTGAGCACACGATCATCACCAAACGACGCGCGCGAGAGATCTTTCACGCGTCTAGCAATATGAGGTGGAGCGCCATCCTATATAAACATCGTACGTTCCAGCAGGTGTTTATCAGCCACGCTGGGGATGATGCGATTCTGTAACATATCGGCCTACCTCTCACCCGTCACGGTAGCAGTCACTGACGTTTTGCTGCCCATCGCCATCTGTCGGACATGTTGTGAACGTTGTTTTTTTTTGTTCTAATAAAACCCCATGTCATTCCAAGCATGTGCGTCGATTTGTACCTCTCTATCTACATTATTCCGTGGCTTATTACGTTTTCAACTTTATACTGATTTTTTGATCACCCGGTAGATCCATCATTGACATTTCAACCCTTTTAAAACTGCTCTATTCGACTATTGGTAATGTGACTGTGATGTGGAAACGCAAAGGAACAACTACAGCTAAACGAAGTCCAGACAAACCTCATGGACAAGGATTGGAGAGCATTGCAGAGGGTGGTTCTAAAATACCGCATGAAATCAGTATTGGTGACCATTGCGGAGGGTGGTTGTAAAAAGACGCATGAAATCAGTGGAAGGGATATCTGCTGAGCTCGAAAGTGCTACCAGTCCAGCTAATGCAATGACTATGTGTAAGGAATCAAAAGGAGTGGGGTCCAATGGACGAGCAGCACCTCATAAGCCACACATATCAGTAGTCGATATTAAGCAACGCTTGAGGTGGTGTAAAGAGCGATTTCACTGGAGAGTGGATGCCTGGAAACGAGTGATTTGGGGTGATGTATCACGCTACTCCCTGCGACAGCAGATGCAAGTGTTCGAGTTTGGTGAACGCCAGGAGTCGGTGTCTGCCATTCAAAGCGAATTGCGGAGGAGGTGATGCTAGGGTATGAGAGTACTTTCCGTGGTTGGAGTATGGTGCACTAATTTGTGCTTATGAAAACGCTATATATGAACGATATGGACGTATTTTATAGCATTCTGTACTATGTACAGTAGAGGAACAGAGTGGAGACGATGATTTTATCATGATGAAAGTGTACAATAATATTATCTTGGAACTCTTCCATTTGGTCCGTGTTTGCACAGAAAAACAGTAAAATCACAAACTGAGTCCGCCTTGATGCAAAACACCGTGTTATTTGTTTATTTCTTTATTATCCCAAACTGGTTTCGGCGACAAATATCACCATCGTCAATGAGTTTTTGTTAATCTAAAACATGCAGAAAATGGTATGGTTGTACAAACACAGTAAAACATTATTACATTTTTACAAATCGTCTTTTGAAATATAGTTTTATATTGATACTTTCATACTACCTTATTTATTGTATGCTAGAGCATGTTTTATGCTATTATTGGCACTGTTTGTGACATTTTTCTGTGCTCTTTTTTCTGTTGCCGTCTTTTTACTTAGCGAACATCATGTCATCTGCAACCATGTGAGCGGCTGTTAGTAAACAAATACTCATAGGTGAACTTCGTATGTCAGCATTATATACTTGGGGTTGTGGTAGCGTTGTGGAAACCTGCCAGCTAAATACACACCAAAATAATTGTTTGTACAACCATACCATTTTCTGCATGTTTCAGATTTAAAAAAACCCCACTTTCGATGGTGATATTTGTCGCCGAAACTAGTTTGGGATAATAAAGAAATAAACAAATAACGCGGTGTTTTGCATCAAGGTGGACTCAATTTGTGATACTACTTTTTATGAAAGGGTACATTGATATAAAGCAGCATCTGTAAGGCGATGGTTTGTGGAAACCATCCAGCCTGTCCAGAGTCCCGACCTGAACCCAGTGGAACATCTCTGGGATGAGTTTGAACGTCGACCTCAGGTTCCATCACTTCCCTCTCTGGTATCGGCCCTTGAGGAAGAATGGGCTGCCATTCCTCCACAGACATGCAGGCACCTCATTCAAAATGTCGCCAGCAGAGTTCGAGTCGTCATGAACACGAAGAGTGGACATACGTCATACTAAAACACACTAATAGATGTCCGGATACTTTGATCAGACAGAAATACTTGTTGAGATTTGGGCCATTGATATTTTGTTGAGCGCGGTGACTCACAGGTGACTTCCTGATGCTGTTCACCTCTCTTATTGGTTACTTTACTCTTCCACTCTGTGTAAAGCCTGTCTCATCTTGCCTCATTACTAGTGTGTAGGAGCCGTCAGATCACAAGACTATCAAGCCAGATTACAGGATTCTAAGATGGAGCGCTGAATACCCGTAGTTCACAGCGTGCATTACATTTACAAATGCGACTCGATTCACAGAGAGTGGGATGGTAGCATAACACAGTAACAAATGACCAACGAATGTCAACTAAAGACAGCTTACACCAGTGAGAACTGGCTATTCAAGATATAAGCCTCAGAAAATAGTGAATCTATCGCCAGGATAAAGTCCCGAAAGAGTGGAAAAAAGCGCAGGTGACTCCTATATACAAGAGGGGTAAAAGAACGGCCCCGAGAAATTACAGACCTCAACATCGATTTCCTGCAGAACTATGAACATATTTTCATTTCGAATGTAATAAATTTCCTTTAGACGGAAAAGCTTCTGTCTACAAATCATCACAGATTTAGAAAGCATCGCTCGTGAGAAACTCGACTTGCTCCTTTCTCACATGATATACTGCGAACCATGGATGAAGGTCAGTTTGTACATTCCATATACCTAGATTACCGAAAAATATTTGACGCGGTCTCCCACTGGAGACTGTTAACGAAGCATGCGGAATAGGTTGCCACATATGGAATGCCACGAAGGATTAGTAAGTAATAGAACCCAGTTCGTTGTCCACGACGGCGACTGTTCATCAGAGACCAGGGTATCGGCAGGAATTCCCCAGGAAAGTGTGATAGAACTGCTCGTATTCTCTACATGCAGAAATGATCTGACGGACAGGGTGAGCAGCAATCAGCGGTTGTTTACTGATGAGGCTGTCTTGTGTGGGAAGGTGTCGTCGTTGAGTGACTGTAGGAGGTTACACGATGACTTAGGCAAACTTTCTAGTTGCTGTGATGAATGGCAGCTTCCTCTAAATGTAGGAAAAAAGGAAGGTAATGCAGACGAGTAGGAGAGACAATCCTGTAATGTTCTAATACAGCATTAGGTGTGTGGTGGTGGTGGTTAGTGTTTAACGTCCCGTCGACAACGAGGTCATTAGAGACGGAGCGCAAGCTCGGGTTCAGGAAGGATTGGGAAGGAAATCGGCCGTGCCCTTTCAAAGGAACCATCCCGGCATTTGCCTGAAACGATTTAGGGAAATCACGGAAAACCTAAATCAGGATGGCCGGAGACGGGATTGAACCGTCGTCCTCCCGAATGCGAGTCCAGTGTGCATTAGGTGTGTGCTGTTTAACACATTCACGTCAATTAATTGTCTAGGGTGACGTTGCAAAGCCGTATGAAATACAACGAACAAACAATGAAGGCAGTTGGGAAGACGAATGGCGTACTTCGATTTATTGGGAGAACTTTACCAAAGTGTGGTTCATCTGTAAAAGAGACCGAGTATGGAGCACTAATGCGACCCATTCTTTGGTAATGGTAGTGTAGTTGGGACTCGAACCAGGCCTAATCCAAGGAAAACATCGAAGCACTTCAGAGACGGGCTGCTGGATTTGTTACTGGTGGCCGGCCGCGGGGCCGAGCGGTTCTAGGCGCTTCAGTCCGGAACTTCGCGACTGTTACGGTCGCAGGTTCGAATCCTGCCTCGGGCATGGATGTGTGTGATGTCCGTAGGTTAGTTAGGTTTAAGTAGTTCTACGTTCTAGGGGACTGATGACCTCAGATGTTGAGTCCCATAGTGCTCAGAGCCATTTTTTTGTTACTGGTAGGTTCGATCAACACGCGAGTATTACGAAAATGCTCCGTGAACTAAATAAGTATTCCTGGACAGAAGACGACGTTCTTTCGCGAAAGGCTGTTGAGGAAATTTAAATTTAGAGAACCGGAATTTGAAGTTAACTGCAGAACGATTCTTTGCTAAAGGACCACAAGATCAGAGAAATTTGGACTCGCACGGGGGCATAATAGACAGTCGTGTTCCCTCGCTCTATATGCGAGATAAAATGAGAAGAAATGACACGTAGCAGTATCAGGTACCCTTCGCCACGCACCATTCGGTGGCTTGGGGAGTATGTATGTAGATGCAGAGGAACCTCGTGTGTAACTTTTTATGAACATCTCAACTGGGCAAGCAATAACTGTTGTTACAAGCAGGAAGACTTTAGGTTCCCTCAATGCCCTCTTGAAGTTTCGGAACATATTTCTACAGGATGTGAAAAGAAAATTTGTGCAACCATTCTTTCTACCAAAACTTCACTGTTGCGATGTAATTCATCATGGTACAAGCAGTGACAACTTGTGATGCTTAGAATTAACCATGAATGCATGTGTGCGTTCCATATGCAACATCGGCGTGTATGACGAATGTCAGACCTTCATACTCCCAGTTTGGTCGGTTGCGGCCAGACAAATCACGCGACACCCATAAGCGATGTCCACTTCATCTGCTCCTCATAGCGCATGGACCTGAGTACCCTGCGTCGAAGATCAAGTACCTGTCATCTCGTCATAATCATAATACAAAGTCCCACATACATAATTTCTATATGTTCCCATCCATAAAAATAAAATTCGCCATGTCCTTTGTTACTATTGCCAGTAATTCAGTACTGTAGTTTAAAAAAAAAAAAAAAGCTGAAATACTCGCTTTTGCCAGTCTTATAACTTTCTCCCAAAGATTAACTTCTATGGCAAGTTTATCTCTGTAAAAGAATAAAGCAAACGCTCCCATGCTCTCCGGCAACGTTTATTTGTCTTTTCGTTCTTGAATCAACAACGATACATTTTTGCCCTTATTCACTCGTGTCCCCCCCCCCCCCCCCCCCTTCCCCCTCTCTCTCTCATTTGAGATCTACCTGACTGTAATTTTCCCAGGCACTAGTAATAAACGTATATAAACTGTGTTTTACTGTGTTCGTAGTAATTACTAAGTGTTGTGTTCTATAAGGGCGATCAAGAATTTGCATTTAAGGGTGTTGCCGCAACGTATATGCAACATAACGTGACTCCTATACGGATACATAAACACAGACGCGTAGACAAGGGATTAATGTGTCATTAGTGCCTTTCCGACGTCGCGTGCGGTAAGTGCGGAGGCGTGAACAATGGCGACGTTATTACCAAATGCGTCCAGACTGCACCAGTGTGCTGTTATTCTTTTCTTGGGTGCCGAAGGACAAGCACTGGTGGACATTCATCGGAAAATGAAGAATGTGTATGGAGAAGCATGTCTGCCGAAAACCTCCAATTTGGAATCGTGCGCCAAGTTTCGCGCTGGTCGTGATTCGACACAAGGCACCAGTCGATATGGAAGGCCACTCTAATGGAAGACACGCCCTGTAGTCCTGATATCTCCACATATAATCATCAGATTTTCGGTCCCTTAAAACAGGCCTTGAAGGGTCGATAATTTCAGTCGGACAGTGGTGTGAAGCAGACACTTACAGACTTCTTCGCACAACAGGACACTGGCTTTTACCGAACGGGAATTTTCAACCTGGTGCGTCGTTGGAATGATTGCCTCAATGCTTATACCGATTTTGCATGATTGACACACAGATTTAGGATCGTACGGCCTTCAAACGCAAACTTTGAGGTCGCCCCTTATACAGGGTGTAACGGATATAAGTGCACATATTTATATCGGTGACTGAGGACGGTGTGCTGAACAACACTACATTAATAGCTACATCATTTGCAGACTAATAAGTATAGCTATTACAAGTTATATATGTTTTTAGGTTGGGTAGTACCACCAAGGATTACCTCCAAGAACGTGTGGCAAGAGCAAGTCATTAATGCTTATTTTCCCCTGGGCAACAGTCAAGTGTTGGCGGTTACGACTGTGCAGAAAACGTTAGATTGCAAGATTTGTGACATGTTTGAGGAAAGACTGTTCGATGCAGAGAAAAGTAACAACTACACTGATGAGCGTACATATGTAGGTACCACATATGAAAATATCTATCCTTACCCAGTAAACTTGTATATTACATGTAACTTATAATGTGATTGCCGTAACGAATTAGTGTAAAAAGTGTATAATGTCTGGTTAGATATCCTCAAAGAATGTCCTGTAAAGCTGGCCACAGATCTCTTTTGAAAAACTGAGTTTGTCTGCGCTGAATTTAACATTTAGAAATTAAACACAACTACAGGGTGGTCAAAAGTATCCGGACACTTGGCTGAAAATGATTCACAAGTTCATGGCGCCCTCCATAGGTAATGCTGTCGGCCCACCCTTAGCCTTGATGATAGCTTCCATTCTCGCAGGTACACGTTCAGTCAGGTGCTGGATGGTTTCTTGGGGAATGGGAGCCCGTTCTTCACGTAGTGCTGCACTGAGGAGAGGTATCGATTTCGGTCGGTGAAGCCTGGCACGAAGTCGGCGTTCCAAAACATCCCAAAGGTGTTCTATAGGATTCAGGTCAGGACTCTGTGCAGGCCAGTCCATCACAGGAATGTTATTGTGTAACCACTCAGCCGCAGGCGGTGCATTATGAAGAGGTGTTCTATCGTGTTGAAAGATACAATCGCCATCCCCGAATTACTCTTCTGCAGTGGGAAGCAATAAGATGCTTAAAACATCCGTGTAGGCCTGTGCTGTGATAGTGCCACGCAAAACAACAAGGGGTGCAAGTCCCCTCCATGAAAAATACGACCACACCATGACACCACCGCCTCCGAATTTTACTGTTGGCACCACACACGCTGGCAGATGGCGTTCACCGGGCGTTCCCATACCCACACCCTGACATCGGATCGCCACATTGTGTACCGTGATTCGTCACTCCACACAACGTTTTTCCACTGTTCAATCGTCCAGTGTTTACGCTTCTTACACCAAGCGAGGCGTCGTTTGGCATTTACTGGCGTGATGTGTGGCTTATGAGCAACCGCTCGATCATGAAATCCGTTTTCTCAAAAATGGTTCAAATGGCTCTGAGCACTATGGGACTTAACATCTGTGGTTATCAGTCCCCTAGAACTTAGAACTACTTAGAACCGTAGCAGCAGCGCGGTAGTTTCTATGATTTTGCTGAGATATTTGAAGTACACTATGTGATCAAAAGTATCCGGACACCCCCCTAACACACGTTTTTCATATTTGGTGCATTGTGCTGCCACCTACTGCCAGGTACTCAATATCAGCGACCTCAGTAGTCATTAGCCATCGTGAGAGAGCAGAGTGGGGCGTTCCGCGAAACTCAAGGACTTCTAACGTGATCAGGTGATTGGGTGTCACTTGTGTCATACGTCCGTACCCGAGATTTCCACACTCGTAAACATCCCTAGATCCACTGTTTCCGATGTGATAGTGAACTGGAAACGTGAAGGGACACGTACAGCACAAAAGCGTACAGGTCGACCTCGTCTGTTGACTCGTAGAGACCGCTGACCGTTGAAGAGAGTCGAAATGTGTAATAGGTAGACATCTACCCAGACCATAACACAAGAATTCCAAACGGCATCAGGATCCACTGCAAGTACTATGACAGTTAGATGGCAGGTGAGAAAACGGAGCCGGCCGATGTGGCCGTTCGGTTCTAGGCGCTTCAGTCTGGAATCGCGTTACCGCTACGGTCGCAGGTTCGAATCCTGCTTCGAGCATGGATGTGTGTGATGTCCTTAGGTTTAGTTAGGTTTAAGTAGTTCTAAGTCTAGGGGACTGATGACCTCAGATGTTAAGTCCCATAGTGCTCAGAGCCATTTGAACCATTTAATAGATACTGCGGGATTAGGAAAAATAAGTCACTGGGAGTTAGGTTAGTGAACTCAAGGGGGCGCTTGATATCTTCAACAAAACGTACATGACTACACATGTAAAGATTAGACATTAGACTCTGTAAGGTACTATCACACCGTAGCAACATTTCTTATTATGTAAATTGAAGGAGGAGGTAGGAAAGGAAAGGGACTATATATATCAGCTGCATCAGGATTTTGCGCGGCATCAGTGGCGACGAGTGAAAATGTGTGCCAGACCAGAATTTGAACCCGTGAGATGCTGCTTACTAGTTTGTTGCGTTTACCACTGCGCCACACAGAGTGTTTGTCACACTTGGCGAGGACCATCTCGGCAAGCCTCGGCCGACCCACATTCCCATCTAGGACCACCTGGGGTCAGTCCCTCTCCAGGCCCTCCATGCTCGCTACTTTGAGATTCCCGCAGGAGGTCGGACGTACAAGTGCATTCGCACTGAATGTGATGGATTTATTGCCCATAGAGGTGAATCAGTTATTTGAATATGTGATGTCTGTTCTTCCGGACATGTCCGACAGAACAGACAAATGGTTCAAATGACTCTGAGCACTATGCGACTTAACTTCTGAGGTCATCAGTCGCCTAGAACTCAGAACTAATTAAACCTAATTAACCTAAGGACATCACACACATCCATGCCCGAGGCAGGATTCGAACCTGCGACCGAGAACAGACACCACCCATTCATATGTAGTAATGAAAGATCTCTGTTGGATTCCTTTCATGTTAATTTCTTAAATCTGTTTTCATTTACGGCATAAATTCCTCTTCTAAATTTACTATGGTGTTTCTGACTCTATCTGGGAGGAGACTGAGCAGTGGAACGTGTTACTTTTACACATATTCAAGAACGATCTGTCAGACCACTACACTTTAAAACACAGTTTATATGTCATTCATGTCACACAGTATCATACGGAACCTACATCTGCTTTCTTTTATGTACTGTATATGATAAGATATTGTCATCCTCCTACAGTTCTGTGTGAAAGAATGAATGAGCAAATGTATTTCTAGTTGCATGCTCGATGGTATCAGACAAGCCGGTCTGCTAGAGAACAGTAGGACCAACGTCGGAACAGGTAGCTACGCTTTCTAAAAGCAAAGGGGTTTCTATTCTTAGTGTGGTCCTGTTCGTCCCTTGTCATGTTGGTGTAGGAAGCTGCCTCTCTGGTCACTTCCGTTTTGTATCTGTGAAGCGCCCTCGGTAGGGGCCCATGCCAGTCTGTCCGCGGCAAGCGTCTGAAGTGGTAAGATCTCCGGCTAAGCGCGTCTCTGCTAAGTCCGTAGGACAATGGATTTCTTAAGTTCAGCCCTGAAAATTTAATCACCTTTATTTCAGGTTTAGATCTAAAATATCTAATGTTATCTTAAATTGCAACACAGTGTAATTTGAGTGAGAAGTTCAGAATATCTTCTGGTAGTTGCTTTGTCATTACTTTGTGAGTAAAGTGGAACCACGTGTTGATCAGTAACTCTAACTACGATCATCAATCTTAAATGCAAATGTGTGTGAGATTATAATGTCTCGTCTTGACAATATTTTTCAATATAGCAACTTTTCTTTATGTTCAACCCACATGGGGTGTACTCAGTGAGACCAGTACCACGTGCTTATACAATTGTTTGACCCATCAGGTTAATAGTAAGACGGTATTAACCAGTTGGAGGTTTTCCTTTTGTAAATTGCGTTTCGATGTAATTTATTTTAATTATCAAAATTATTGTGGAGTTACACTCTCTGTGCAAACCAAGTTGACCACATGAAGCATGTGGTGTAATCATCAAATTAGCCCTCAGCTATTCTTTTCGGGAAGATTTCACACAGAGTTAGTATGAATTTAGTATACCAGTGTGTGGTAATTTCATGACGGAAAGGATTGCTCTACGAACGTAACTTCTTTGGGTGAAAATTGAATCGGTTGGTTGGGGTTAATTTCCTCTTGGATATGTTTCAACGTTCTTCGTGTGTTATTTTATGAATGCAGTGTTGTATGCAGTCTCCCAATCTTGGCTCCATATTTGATGTGTTCCGTAAGATTACAGACTCACATTTTCACAATCCTAAATAAGGCACCAGTTTAGTTATGAATCAAGTTTAATATGTTGAAATTTTAACGGAATAATAATCAATGTTAAAATAAATGTCCAAATATAAACTGAATTATTTCATTTTATTTAAATTCTCTTTTTATATATATATACCACCGGTTGTCGTAAGATGATTATTAAAAGATTATAATTAATCTTAGCCTGGTTGGAAATTTGATAAGCTAGACTGGATACCTGGCGAAACAGTTGCTCAGTAATGCAAAGTTAACTCCCCCAGATAGCTCACGGCTTTTAACCCGCTTTTACTGCCTTGAATATCAGCACCGCTTTCAGAACAAATTAATGCATCAACATTACAGTAATTACTTATTTCAGCGGGATTAGCACAGTGAGCGGAATAGCACCAATGCACCGTATCCCCAGAAGTGTTTGTTTTTGGACACATGTATATTCGACTACTTTCTGCTTTTGACAAGCGCTAGCTGCTGTAACAGAATTGATCACTTTTTAGAAACGTAATCCTATATTTTGCTTTATTCACATCCAGGTTTTTGATGGCACGAAAATCGGAGAAATGAATGGCTCCAAATTCATCGACACGGCGCCCCGGGCAAAGTTTGCGCCACTTTCAACTCGCTCCTCTGAAGATACGAATCTGTATATAAAGCGAAACGAGTTCTCCGCGGCTGCTAAGAACTGTCGGTGCTGACAGCTCCGGCGCAGCGTCGCGCGCAGAGCACTCAATTACTAAGTCCTGTTGTGACGGCAGCGAGCCTCTTCACAGAGAAATTCAATTTCAGCGGCACGTGCTGTCTCGACCCCCAGGCGACAGCATTACTGTCCGGCCATAGATTGCTATCGGCCGTGTAACACTCGTCGCTTTATTTACCGCCCGGCGACCTCCGCCGAGTCGCGCCGCGGAGGAAAGGGATGGAGAGGGGTTTACGGAGGGAGAAGGGCCAGAGAGAGAAGGAAACAGGCGTGGAATGGGCGGAGGAGAGAGGAGGCAGGGAGAGGGGGGCTCAGGCGACGGCGCGGTGGGGGCGGAGAGGAGCTATTTCTTACACGATGGCCGTTCATTCATGGGGCTGTCAGGAGCAGCCGCGGCGCAGTCAGGGGGAGCCACCAGGCCCTACCCTCTAATCTACAGCGCCGCCATCTTGCCTACACTCGCAATAAAGTACGCCCGCCTTGTTGACAAGTGTGTGCGGTCACCACTGCGATCCTCTGCCGGGCTGCTTCGTGCCCGTACTCTCACTCTGTCCCCGCCGTTTTCATTGTTTTATCTTGAAAGGTCAGACTTACAGAAGAATATAATAATTCCAATCCCAAAGAAAGCAGGTGCTGACAGATGTGAAAATTACCGAACTGTCAGTTTAATAAGCGACGGCTGCAGAATACTAACACGAATTCATTGCGGACGAATAGAAAAACTGGTAGAGTCGACCTCGGGGAAGATCAGTTTGGATTCCGTAGAAATGTTGGAACACGTGAGGCAATACTGACCCTACAGCTTCTCGTAGAAGCTAGATTAAGAAAAGGCAAACCTACGTTTCTAGCTTTTGTAGACTTTAGAGAAAGCTTTTGACAATGTTGACTGGAATACTCTCTTTCAAATTCTGAAGGTGGCAGGGGTGAAATACAGGGAGCGAAAGGCTATTTACAATTTGTACAGAAACCAGATGGCAGTTATAAGAGTCGAGGGGCATGAAAGGGAAGCAGTGGTTGGGAAGGGAGTGAGACAGGGTTGTGGCCTCTCCCCGATGCTATTCAATCTGTATATTGAGCAAGCAGTGAAGGAAAGAAAAGAAAATTTCGGAGTAGGTATTAAAATCCATGGAGAAGAAATAAAAACTTTGAGGTTCGCCGGTGACATTGTAATTCTGTCAGAGACAGCAAAGGATTTGGAAGAGCAGTTGAACGGAATGGACAGTGTCTTGAAAGGAGGATATAAGATGAACATCAACAAAAGCAAAACGAGGATAATGGAATGTAGTCGAATTAAGTCGGGTGATGCTGCGGGAATTAGATTAGGAAATGAGACACTTAAAGTAGTAAAGGAGTTTTGCTATTTGGGGAGCAAAATAACTGATGATGGTCAAAGTAGAGAGGATATAAAATGTAGAATGGCAATGGCAAGGAATGCGTTTCTGAAGAAGAGAAATTTGTTAACATCGAGTATAGATTTAAGTGTCAGGAAGTCGTTTCTGAAAGTATTTGTATGGAGTGTAGTCATGTATGGAAGTGAAACATGGACGATAAATAGTTTGGACAAGAAGGGAATAGAAGCTTTCGAAATGTGGTGCTACAGAAGAATGCTGAAGATTAGATGGGTAGATCACATAACTAATGAGGAGGTATTGAATAGAATTGAGAAGAAGAGGAGTTTGTGGCACAACTTGACTAGAAGAAGGGATCGGTTGGTATGACATGTTGTGAGGTATCAAGGGATCACCAATTTAGTATTGGAGGGCGGAGATGAATTCACTAAGCAGATCTAGAAGGATGTATGCTGCAGTACACACTGGGAGATGAAGCAGCTTGCACAGGATAGAGTAGCATGGAGAGCTGCATCAAACCAGTCTAAGGACTGAAGACCTTAACAACAACAACTTGAAAGTTTGGGAGGAGGAAGGGGATAGATACATTTTTAACGAGTACTGTGGCCTAAGAAAATTCAAATACCGATTAAAAACGATCATAACTACACTGCTGTGCAAAATTTATTGGCGGAAGTAACTTTCGCGTGACGTGTCACGGCCAGGTAACATAGTTCGACGAAACTTGGACCATTCTTAGAAAGAATTGCTACTGTATACTAAAACTAAACCAAAACTAAGCTCTGTGTTTGACAAGCCATGGAGGCCCGACGGTACCGACCGGCCGCATTGTCATTCTCAGTCCACAGGCGTCGCTGGATGCGTATATGGAGGGGCATGTGGTTTGCTCACCGCTCTCTCGACCTTACGTCACTTTACGAGACCGGAGCCGCTACTTCTCAACCATGTATATCCTCAGTTTGCCCCACTACAGAAGGTAAATGAAAGAAATACGCGCCCGCATCTCGTGGTCGTGCGGTAGCGTTCTCGCTTCCGACGCCCGGGTTCCCGAGTTCGATTCCCGGCAGGGTCAGAGATTTTCTCTGCCTCGTGATGGCTGGGTGTTGTGTGCTGTGCTTAGGTTAGTTAGGTTTAAGTAGTTCTAAGTTCTAGGGGACTGATGACCATAGATGTTAAGTCCCATAGTGGTTCAAATGGTTCAAATGGCTCTGAGCACTATGGGACTCAACTGCTGAGGTCATTAGTCCCCTAGAACTTAGAACTAGTTAAACCTAACTAACCTAAGGACATCACACATATCCATGCCCGAGGCAGGATTCGAACCTGCGACCGTAGCGGTCTTGCGGTTCCAGACTGCAGCGCCTTTAACCGCACGGCCACTTCGGCCGGCTAAGTCCCATAGTGCTCAGAGCCATTTGAACCATTTGAAAGAAATACGCAATGAGACGAACAGGAATGACACTTTTATTCAAAGACAATAATTGCACTCAAGTCACCGCGGATTATGGTGGTCCCTGGACGTTACAAAAGGCGGGACGTGGTTTTTTGATACGAGGGTCGTCCAAAAAGTAAGGAACGTTTTGGCATAGCTAAATAAAGACTACAGACATCAACAAAAATTTTATTTATGCAGTTGCAATACATTGTCGTATTTTTCAATATATTCGCCGTAGCTGTCAAGGCGCTTCTTGTAAGGCGAGACCAATTTTCCGGTTTCCATGTTGTCCGTTAAACTTCGGTTACACGATAAATCAGTCTAATCTAAAAGCCGTAAATTCAACTAAATACCTAGGTATTACAATTACGAGCAACTTAAATTGGAAGGAACACATAGAAAATGTAGTGGGAAAAGCTAACCAAAGACTGCGTTTTATTGGCAGGATACTTAGAAAATGTAATAGACCTACTAAGGAGACTGCCTACACTATGCTTGTCCATCCTCTTTTAGAATACTGCTGCCCGGTGTGGGATCCTTACCAGATAGGACTGACGGAGTACCCAAAAAAGTTCAAAGAAAGTCAGTACGTTTTGTATTACGCGAAATATGGGAGAGAGTGTCACAGAAATGATACAGGATTTGGGCTGGACATCATTAAAAGAAAGGCGTTTTTCGTTGCGATGACATCTTCTCATGGAATTCCAATCACCAATTTTCTCCTCCGAATGCGAAAATATTTTGTTGACACCAACCTACATAGGAATGAACGATCACCACGATAAAATAAGGAAAATCAGAGCTCGTACAGAAAGATATAGGTGTTCATTCTTTCCGCGCGCTATACGAGATTGGAATAATAGAGAATTGTGAAGGTGGTTCGATAAACCCTCTGCCAGGCACTTAAATGCGATTTGCAGAGTATCCATGTAGACGTAGATGAGATGTAGATGTACTCGTCTACCGCCAAAGATTTGAGACAAGATGTCACTACTTGTTTGAGGTCTTCATCGTTTATAATTTGTTTTCCATACAAAAATTGCTTCAGGTTCATCAGTAAGTGAAAATCTCTTGAAGCCAAATCGCGACAGTAACGAGGGTGTTGAAAAATTTCCCACTCAAGACGCTGAAGTTCTTTCTACGTTCGTGCTGATGCATGATGCCGCGCATTGCCATAAATAAAAACACATTTCCACTTACTAGTAGGATACGTCGGATGTTATCGGCAAAGGCGCTTTTAATTCATGAAATGCGCAGCCTCATGCTCCAGTACGAACACAGCAAGAACTGCAGAGTATTACGTGGGAAATTTTGGGCATCCTCCTTACAGCTGTGACCTGGCACCAAGTGGTTTTCTCTTACTCGCGAACTTCAAGGATTTTTTTTTTTTTGGAAAACAGTTGCAAACGATGAAGATATCATGCAGTGACATTCCGGCTCAAATCTTTGGCGGGAGAGGAGCGCAACATGGGAACCGCAAAACTGGTCTGACCTTACAATGAGTACATTGAAAGCTATAGCGACTATATTGAAAAGTAGGGTAAGGTACTACAAATTTGTAAATATCGTTTTGTGTTCATATCTTTCCTCTTTGTTTAATTATGCCAAAACGTTCTTTACTTTCTGGACGACCCTCGTAGGCTCTGTTCAAAAATGGCTCTGAGCACTACGGGACTTAACTTCTCAGATCATCAGTCCCCTAGAACTTAGAACTACTTAAACCTAACTAACCTAAGGACACCACACACATCCATGCCCGAGGCAAGATTCGAACCTCCGACCATAGCAGTCGCGCGGTTCCGGACTGAAGCGCCTAGAAACGCTCGGCCACAACGGCCGGCGGCAAAGTATCTCCCCTCCGTATTTGTCCAGCGTTTCTCTCATGGTAGGGCAATATGCAATCTTGGATTATCGTACAAAATAGGGACACCAGCCGCAAACAAATGTGGTAAATTTCGGGCGCAAAATATTCGTAGAAGCAGCTTGTACTATGCATCTGTTACAGATGTGCCTAGGGGCACTCGGTGTGTAGTTATCATTCCATTCATGTCATACGCAAAGATCATCATCAGTCTCATCTTCAATTGCTGGCAGCGGAATATTTTTGGGCGTGGAGAGTTGGAACTTTTCCATTGTGACGACTAAGACTTCAGTTCCTGCTCAATACATACATATCCAGTTTTCATCAGGTGCAACAATCCTTCCCAGAAACTCTTCTGTTTGTGTTCGGTAACGTTGAAGTAATTCTTCTGCTATTCTGTTACGATGTGCTTGTAATGTCTCTTGCAGCGGCCTCTCCACGATATTTTCAGAAATTTTATAAATTATATAACTCAGTAAATATCTCGAAATATCTCTTCTTATCTTACCGATTATCAATGCAAAGTAGTTTCAAGCCCAATTATTCCTTGGAGCGTCCATTTAATCCATGGAATAGCTTCTCTGCTATCTATGTTTTCTCTTATGAAAAGAATAGGAACTTCTTGCCAATTAGTCGTAAAAGAAGGATCTATATGTACGTATTGTTGAGCGAGTCGCCATCTTGATGAGATTCTGTATGAGAAGGAATTTAATACATGAACTAAACTAAAGTAAGTGTGTTCGCGTATTATTTAACGGATTATTATTATTGACAGTGTCTGCTTACTACGTTGTGTTGCACGGGATCAGTGGGGAACGTCTGATTTACACTGGACGAACCTGCCGTTTTGAATGCTCAAGATATCCAGTTACTTCAAATAAATAGGCTAACACGGTCTTACCAGCAGATCTCCGGTCTTCCCCATGTGATCACCGAAAAAATAATAATTATTACAAATGTTTCCAGGAGATCGACTGACAATTTTCGTCGCACCGAGACTTCGAAATTGCTTCACTGCCTTATGGAATTTAAGTTAAGCTTAATTTAATGAGGACAGAACAGTATTGAACTGTGTGAATGTGATAAGCCTGCTTTGTCAATGAAAATTCCCTTAATATACGCATGTTTTTACTATCCTGATCAGTGAAGCTAAATCAGGCCGGTGTGAGAGAGGTTCTTTAAATTTTAGAAATATTAAATGCTCTCTGCTCTTCACTCAGATCATGCGGAAGCCACCCGGCAGCAACTTTTCTGACCTTCAGCTTTTCAGTTATCAGTCAGTATACTGATGTAACAAACATTATGGCCCCACATGCCAGTGCGATCATATGATCTAACTCCCCGTGATTTCTGGTTGTGGGACTACCTGAAGGACAGGGTTTACCAGGGGAACATGCACACATGAGCTGATGAGGAGCACAGCATATCAAGAGATATAGCCAGTATAACTACGGACATGCTTCTTTCTGCTCTGCAGAATGCAATCCTGCACTTTCAGACTCTTCTACACACTGACGGGCGCCGTATTGAGCCCATTTTGTAGCAGTAATGGTACCGGTATGTAGTGGTATGGTGTACCGTAGCAACACATTAAGTGTTTCGATTGAATTGATTCTGCATTATATCTCTTCCCCATGTCCTTGACATTAATGCTACCAAGTGTGGTACTCTTGCGGTAATTAGTTTCTGTGTCATAACGTGTTAAATAGGGACAGTTTAATTATAACCATCCGGTACACAGGGCGAGCCATTACAATTGTTGACTCTCTAGTAACGTACGCTCTCAGAATTCCGAAAGTAAACCAGAATGTAGCGCACAACGCCTGTCTGATAGCGTTGGCGATTTGAGTTTGGTGGGCACCTTCGCGACGCTTTCGCGATTACTAAATGAACCTACGATGAAGCGCGTCCCTCTTCTCTATTTCCTCTAGCTATCATATCTGATTTGAATCCCAGTTGTCGATCACTACTAAGGTTACCGCTAGAACGAGAATTTTACAGGCTATCTTCTTCGTGGATGGACTACTCTTCCTTAGGATTCTACTAATAAGTCTCAATCTGCTATCTGCCTCACCTGAAATTGCTTTCATGTGGTCGTCCCAGCTTAAATCATTCCATATGGATACTCCTAGATGGTTAATGGTCGTGACTGCCTCAGCGAGTGTTCTGCAATCGTGTAAATCATACATTAACAAACGAACCTGTCGAACCTGTCGCCATTACTAAATGTGTCAGGGAATTGGATATACTTCCTAATCTCCTTCAGAACTCTCTCTCCCTCCATTTCCTCCCCCTCCTCCTCCTCTCTATGACCTCCTTCCCCTACCTCTCTCTATTCCCTCATCCCTTACTCACTCTCTCTACGTCCATTTCTACACCCCCTCTCGATTTCCTCTTCCACCCTCTCCCTGACCTTGAGCCGTGTTCATTGTTATTGCAAACGAAACCTTGATGGAAGTTGAATCAAACCTTGATGAAGTTGAATTCGCTTCAAACGAATGGGAATATGGTAGGTATCGCTGGCAGGCGGGATATGAGAGAGACTTCTCCACCTGCTGGTTGTGTGAGGATACTAGTTGCGATGACAGAATTTTGCATCGTTTTAATCTGCGAACCGATAGGATTAAATTGTTTCGGATGATTCAGATTTCGAAATTGTATTCTAATCATAAGCCAATAAGCCATAGAAACTACTTTCCCATTTTCTGTTGAAACCAACTCAGTGGAAGAAAACAATACTGCGCATTGTTGTGTACAAAATTTTTGTTTATATTTATAAAAAGAAAGAATGTGTTTGAAAGGCACCATTTGTGTAATAGGTTAAATATCCTGTTCTGAAAATGTTGTAACTGCACATTTTCACAGGACAGCATTTTCTTTTTCGAAGCCGTTTTTAACAGAAAATCTGTACGTCTTTGTATGTAACAGATCGTCCGCTAAAACCCTTATGAATTTTCGATATGCTGTGAAAACTCCATACCTCTGACACTCCATTGAGGTACGGTCGAAGTTATCTTTACATCTGAAGATTTATCTCTGTTAAGGGCAAAGTGATCTGTTCTGTTTGCTAGGAACTCTTGAATCCGATAACAACGCTGATCTGATATTCATTACGCGACAGTGCAGAAATATATCGATAGTCTTCTGCAACGCAGCATCAAGACTGACGCAGCTATCTACTGTCTTCTGGGTCTCGCGGATGAACAGAGCGAGCTGAGTTTCATACGATCGTTATTTCGGGAGGCCATATTGACTCCAAAAGAGAAGATTTTCAGTCTCCGGAAATGTTATAATAAGCAACAATTAAACGTGTTCTAAAATTCTGTAACAAATTGACGTCAACTCTATGAGTCGATGTTCTTGTGCATCTGTTCGACGATCCTTCTTGAAAATGGGAATAACCTGCACAGTTTCTCCAGCGACTTTCAGTACACTGCTGCTAGAAGACGAGAGCTCGACACAGCAAAGGTGACTGGACTTAATGGGATACCTATAAGATTCTACATAGAATATGTGAATGAACCGGTTCTTGTTCTTTTGCATATTCTACGTAGAATCGTATAGGTATCCCATTAGGTTCAGTCATCTTTCCTAGGTTGTTTTCAGTTGACTGTCTACTGTGTGGTTCCTTATTTCGATATCTTGCACATTTTGACTTCGTGCTAAGATTTAAAGAAGAGCCCGCGATACGATCTTCTTCGATATGTTATCTTCCATTTCGATTCTGTTACTGTTACTGTCCCAGAAAGTCTAGAGAGATGGCTTTGACCCGTTTCCTGATTTAACATAAGACCAAAACTGGTTTGAGGCAGTAGCTGAAACGCATTTTCCTTGTATTTTCCCCCGTATTTATCCGACGCCCTCTATTTCCCCTCATATTTCTGCCGCGCGGGTTAGCCGCGCTGTCTAGGGCGCCTTGTCACGGTCCGCACGGTTCCCCGCGTGGGAGGTTCGAGTCCTCCCTCGAGCGTGGCTGTGTGTGTCGTCCTTAGCGTAAGTTAGTTTAAGCTAGATTAAGTAGTGTGTAAGCTCAGAGACCGATGACTTCAGCAGTTTGATCCCATGAGACCTTACCACAAAGGTCTAATTTTCTACGTATTTTCATTCTTCAATTTTAAATTCATTTCAGTTTTGATTTCAGTCTCAAGCTCCTTCTCTGCTATGATTTTTATTTCTTTTGCTGATATACTGTTCCTTTCTTACGCGGCTTTGACATGTTCGTCTCTGTTATACGACGCATAGTTCATCTCTTACTCCCCTCTGTCCAGTTACGAGTACGAGAGAGATGGATGGCATAGTGAATACAGGGGACCCATGTTCGAGAGGACCGTGGTTCAAATCCCCGTCCGACAGCTCAGCTTTAGGTTTTCCGTGGTGTCTCTAAACCGCGTAAGACATCTTCCGAGATGGTTCCTTTGAGAAGGACACGACCGATTTTCTTCCCTATCCTTCTCAGTTGTGAGCTAGCACTTCTTGTCTAAAGACGTCGTCGTCGACGAGATATAATAGGCAAAAATCTCTTTATAACACCCACTGTTACAGAACACTACGTAAATCATGCGTTGTTTATTAAATTTTTGCAGCGACAGTGTTGCAATGGTAAGTTTAGGCAATCGGACTCAAAATTAATTCTTCTTCTTCTTCGAAACATATCGTAATCAGTGCACAAAACAATACAGATTGCAAACCATTTCTGTTAGGCCACACAAAACTGTAGGTGCGAGTTGTAGAAAGGTAAACTTACGGTGGTCAGTGCAATTTGAAGAGACTTTTTAATGAATACAGAATTTTAAATAATTTAACCATAAATTTCAGCACTTATTGTTTGCATTAACTATTTCTTGAGAAAGCTATTGAACTAACTTCGACGTGCAATATGATGTACTTTATTATGAGACGCTAATTAATCAGAAAATCGCTCCTCAGAAAACATTTACGAAAGTATTCTTCTGGTTTTGTGTAAAGTAACGTCTGGAGTAACCATTCTTTACATAGATGTCCCATAAACACAAGCACACATGAATGAAAATGCACTTGTCATACTTTGCAAACAATAAAATGCTAAACAGCAACTAATCATTTCTCTTGAATGTCTTTTGTATAATACTTTCAGAGTAAGGTTACTTTAAATTGTTGGTTGACTTATCATGAAATTCTGTTATAACATTACGCAACAGCCACATTTGGAACTCTTTTTAACTAGATGAAATCGTTAAACTGTTCATCAAGATAATAAAAATTTCTGTTTTTATTAAGAAAGAAAAAATTTTCTCTTTACAATTACAGTGATGAGCCAAAGAAACTAGTACACCTGCCTAATATCGTGTAGAGCCATCGCAAGCTCGCAGAAGTGCCGCAACACGACGTGGCATGGAGTCGACTAATGTCTGACCTAGTGCTTGAGGGAACTGACATCATGAATACTGCAGCTCATAAATTCGTAAGATACGAAGGGGTGGAGATCTCTTCTGAACAGCACGTTGCAAGGCATCCCAGATATGCTCAATAATGTTCACGTCTATAGAGTCTGGTGGCCAGTGGTAGTGTTTCAACTCAGGAGAGTGCTCCTGCAGCCACTCTGTAACAACTCTGGACGTGTTGGGTGTGTCACATTGTCCTGCTGGAGATTCCCAAGTCCGTCGGTATGCACAGTGGATATGAATGGATGCACGTGATCAGACAGGATGCTCATGTACGGGTCACTTGTCAGAATCGTATCTAGACGTATCAGGGGTCCAATATCATTCCAACTGCACACGCCCCACACCATTACAGAGCCTCCACCAGCCTGAACAGGCCCTGCTGACATTCTCCATGGATTCATGAGGTTGTCTCCCTACTCGTAAACGTCCATCTGCTCGAAACGATTGGAAACGAGACTCGTCCAACTAGGTAACATGTTTCCAGTCATCAACAGTCTACTGTCGATGTTGACAGGCCCTAAAGCATTGTGTCGTACCGTCACCAAGGGTACACGAGTGGGCCTTCGGCTGCGAAAACCCATATCAATGATGTTTCGTTGAATGGTTCGCACGCTGACACTTGTTGATGGCCCAGCACTGAATTCTGCAGCAGTTTGTGGGAGGGTGGTCCTTATGTCACGTTGAACGATTCTCTTCAGTCGTTGTTGGTGCCGTTCTTGCAGGATCTATTCCGGCCGCACCGATGCCGGAGATTTGATGTTTTACCGGAGTCCTGATATTCACTGTACACTTGTGAAATGCCGCGCAGGATTAGCCGAGCGGTCTACGGCGCTGCGGTCATGAACTGTGCGGCTGATCCCGGTGGAGGCTCGAGTCCTCCCTCGGGCATGGGTATGTGTGTTTGTCCTTAGGATAATTTAGCTTTAGTGCGTAAGCTTAGAGACTGATGACCTTAGCAGTTAAGTCCCATAAGATTTCACACACATTTGTACATTTTTTTGAACTTGTGAAATGGTCGTACAGGAAAATCCCCACTTCATCACTACCTCACAGCTGCTGTATCCCATCGCTCGTGCGCCGACTATAGCACCACGTTCAAACTCACTTAAATCTTGATAACCTGCCATTGTAGCAGCAGTTACCGATTTAATAACAGCACGCGACAATTGTTGTCTTATATAGGCATTGCCGACCGCAGCGCCGTATTCTGCCTGTTTAAATATCTGCATTAGAATACGCATGCCTACGTCAGTTTCTTTGGCTCTTCAGTGTATAACGCTAATGTAAATTTTAGGATTTGATATAGGAACCTATCATAGGTATCATGATTCGGGTCAGCAATAGTCTGTATGCACACGTAATTTAAACGATATTGATAAAACAACAAACAATATATACTGGCCGATGTGATTTACAACTCAACAGAACACGATGTGCAGTAGACCCAACTGAGTCCGTCGCCAATGTCGGACGTGGTGGCAGCGAGTCAGGCGCACTCCACTAGCGGATTGTGGGAGAACGCATTCGAAGTTGAAAATTTCACGAGTAGGAAACAAGTTAAAGGGTAAAGTTCTTCACAGTCACACACGCAAAGTTGTTGTAAATGCCTACCAGATCATGAAGAAGGAAGCTATGTAGGGTGCTCCATAAAACTAAAATCCATATTGAAACGAGTGGTAGAAGCATCTGATGAATCCTTTACATTTCTTCAATTCGGTGAATTAAGACAAAACATGGAAACAGTCGGGCAGGTGAATCCTCGACATTTCGAACACCTCATAAGAAAAGGCTCAGAACATCTTGGAATGGCAGTTAAGAGAATTTTAATGAGCGAGTCGTTCGCCGCGTGATCAGTAGTTTCTACATTACAGATAAAAGAAGACCCACTTAAAAAAATTTCATAAACAAGTTGCAGAGTCACAGAGTTCAATAAATTTTTTAAGGAAGTATAAACACACTTCATAAAATTCCTCCCAGTCTAGGATTCAGGTGGAAAAAGACGGCGAATAACTGAAAAATGCTCCAGGAACAAAGTTATATCAGAGCGAAACGAATTGCTTACCAAAAAGTACGTATCCGAGAGTACAGACGTGAGTGTCGTCCAGACTTCTATATGTACGAGACGCATGTTCGCACTTGTTACACAGCATCGTACGGATGGAGTGACAATTCACTACGGGGTCTGTCGCAAGGAATCGGAATCATATGATCCATGCTGGCTGGATGGACTGTTTTGTACCGAATGCCTACATAACGTTTGAATCTGGCCGGAGAACAGGGGATTATTACAATGATGTGGGCTTTACAAGTTATGAAAAGTGGCTCAAGAAGAGATTAACACATAAAGTTCTATCTCAAACTGTCGTTATAGGTAACACCCCTTATCCGAATAAGCAAATGACTCGTGCTCCAACGTTCAACTCCACGAGGAGAGAAATGATGTCTTGGTTAACAGAAAAGGGAATTCCTTTCCACATAGCAGGCCACATTAAATGGTTATTAATGGGTCAGTGGTTATCTGGAGAGCGATTTGCAAACAGAAACTGGGGGAAGTTAGCCACTGTGGAACTCTACTGTAAGTTTCGTGTGCCACAAAATTTTTCTGGGTCGGCACCCTATTTAATGAAACTTGAGAAAATTTAATGTAAGAACTCTACTAATCACTGAACTGGTAAACATAGCTAATGTGTAATATCAATAAAAAGGTCCAAGTGAATATATGGAATGAGGATATGGGAAGAATTTAAGTACAACCGTGAAATCGAAACACTTCAAAGCAAGCAGGGGCCTCAACAAAAAGAATAATAAAATCAACAAAGTCTACAAATATAAGGCCTGCCGTTTGTGCTTCAGAAACGTCGTGTGGGGCGTATTAAAAGTAATCTTACGAAAGAGGATGGGTCTGTCTGAAATACAGTCCTCACAATTTAACATAGTTAATTAAAATAAAACATCATATTAAAAACTTAGAAAATAATTTTAAACCATGATTTGTCGTTGTCTGTTACGTATTTAACTACCTCACATTATCATTATATTGAGTGCTGTGGTACATTGCGGTGATAAATGAAAAGGATATCTTCGGCGCACTTGCGAAAAGTTCACACAAACATTCACGATTCACACACAAATAAAGATAAAAAGAATTTGCGCATCACAGTAAGACAGAGGCTCAGAGGTTCACCCCTATCGCTATGACTGAATTAATGTGAATCAGAGTACTATGGAGTATTTTCCGACAAAGGTATTCATCTGCATCACCTTGCACATCAAACTAAAATATGCTGGCGTGAAACACCCGCAAATGGTGTGAATATTCATAAACAAAGCCAAATTTTTAAGACTCCTGAAAACTTCAAGATCATAAATGTAAATCGTATAGACACAAATAGCAGCGAAATGTCACGCGGATTTAAGAATGAAACTTATGCAAGATTGTATTGAAATTACGCACGGTGAAATTATCACCACGTGGGTTGAACAAAGATACACAATCTTGAAACTGAACCGAAATGACAAGTAGAAGAAATAAAACACATACACACGAGAAAAGTCCACACATGCACTCCAATTAAAAGAAAAGCAAGACAACTGAATTTTAAACCTGTGCTGTAGTAGCGAACTTCTTACACCACGTGTTCTGCTTGCACAAAGCGAGGACGGGAAAAACTTACTAAATGGCAGAGGGTACGTCCCACTTTACCAGGTATTAGGACATTTTCCCGTTACATTGACATATGGAGCGCGGGAAGAATGATTGTTCAAATGCCTCCGAGAGTGCTGTAATTGATCTAATCTTGTCCTGACGATTACTACTGGGGTGTATGTACATGTATGTAGTGTATTCGTAGAGTTATCATTTAAAGCCAATTTTTGGAACTTTATAAGTAGGTCTTCTCGCGATAGATCTTCAGGAATCTGCCACTTAAGTTTCTTCAGGAGCTCTGTAACACTCTCCCACGGATCAAACAAACCGTGATCATTCGTGCTGCCTTTCTCTGTATATGTTGAAAGCTTGCTACTCTCTTTTTGAATCTGGACTTTAGTAAAAATGGCAAGGTAATATTAATCAGAACACAGGGAGAAGTTGTGATCTAAATGATAATAGATTTATTCATCCTTAACATCACAAGATCAAAAAGAAACGTCGCACAAACATTTTTATTTGACAAACGCTTTCACTAACATTGGGTCTATGGTGGACAAAGTGATCAGCTGGAGATCGACACGCGACACTAACTGGAACACTAATCGCTTTATCTGACTTCATACACGTGAATCCGGGTTATGACACAAAGACTACGCCACCATCAAGCTTCTATACTCTACTATTCCAACAAAAGAAAAATATGGTTCGAAAGAACAGGGTGCTGAGAAACATATATTGTAGCCCTACGCCATAGCAGCGAATTCCTTACCCTCCTGCTGGTCAGGAAGGCCGCAATCTGTTATTAATGGCGCGTGCCCGAAAAACGCTCTCGCGTTCGGTTAATTCCGAACGCAGGCACTTTCCTATGAGCCTCTGAAACCCCGGTGGATTCCAGTGTGTAGGTGGACCCGTTTGCTGGTCTGCCAAACCAATTTGACTCCGTGTCATGACTATGCGTGACGGAATATGTCAAATGTCTAGACTGCCGGCTCATGACAAATAAGTACACCCACGCATCACTCGTTGTGTGCTTGATGCTAGAAGCAGTACCTCCGACAGTTCAGAAGGTGACTGGCACACAGGCTCTAAGGGGCACATTAGCAAAGGACACAATTCTCACCGTTTAGGTAAAGACCTGCAGTTCTTTATTAGCGAAGCGCCAGTACAAGAGTGATCATCTCTTTCTGTCCGCTTGCCTCCTCAGCTCGACAGCAAAAGCCCATTTACATCTTAGACTTCCCCCACTTTAGCACAAGCCAATCTCGAACTGGAGGGCGGCATTCTACATCTACATCCATTCTCCGTAAGCCACCTGACGGTGTGTGGCGGAGGGTACCTTTAGTACCTCTATCGGTTCTCCCTTCTATTCCAGTCTCGCATTGTTCGTGGAAAGATAGATTGTCGGTATGCCTCTGTGTCAGATTTTATCCTCATGGTCTCTTCACGAGATATACGTAGGAGGGAGCAATATACTGCTTGACTCCTCGTTGAAGGTATGTTCTCGAAACTTCAACAAAAGCCCGTAACGAGCTACTGAGCGTCTCTCTTGCAGAGTCTTCCACTGGAGTTTGTCTATCATCTCCGTAACGCTTTCGCGATTATTAAATGATCCTGTAACGAAACGCGCTCCTGTCTGTTGGATTTTCTCTATCTCTTCTATCAACCCTACCTGGTACGGATCCCACACCGGTGATCAGTATTCAGGCAGTGGGCGAACAAGCGTACTGTAACCTACTTCCTTTGCTTACGGACTGCATTTCCTTAGGATTCTTCCAATGAATATCTGTCTAGCATCTGCTTTACCGACGATTAATTTTATACGGTCATTACGTTTTAAATCACTCCTAATGCCTACTCCCAGATAATTTATAGAATTAACTGCTTCCAGTTGCTGACCTGCTATATTGTAGCTAAATGATAAAGGATCTTTCTTTCTGTGTATTCGCAACACATTACACTCGTCTACTATGAAATTCAATTGTCATTCCCTGCACCATGCGTCAATTCGTTGCAGATCCTCCTGTATTTCAGTACAGTTTTCCATTGTTACAATCTCTCGGTATACTACAGCATCAACCACAAAAAGCCTCCGTGAACTTCCGATGTTTTCCACAAGGTCATTTATATATATTGTGAATAGCAACGGTCCTACGACATTCCTCTGCGGCACACCTGAAATCACACTTACTTCAGAAGACTTCTCTCCATTGACAATGACATGCTGCGTTCCGTTATCTAGGAACTCTTCAATCCAATCACACAATTGGTCTGATAGGCCATATGCTCTTACTATGTACATTAAAACTGTGGGGAACTGTATCAAACGCTGCGGCCGGAATAGATCCTGCAAGAACGGCATCTACCTGGGAACCCATGTCTATGGCCCTCTGATCTCGTGGACGAATAGCGCGAGCTGGGTTTCACACGATCGTCTTTTTCGAAACCCATGCTGATTCCTACATAGTAGATTTCTAGTCTCCAGAAAAGTCATTATACTCGAACATAATAAGTGTTCCAAAGTTCTACAACTGGATTATTGTCAACGGAGGAGCTAACTCAGCCGCAAATTCAGTATAGAGATCCCATCGGGCCTTGGAGCTTTGTGAAGTTTGAATGATTTCAGCTGTCTCTCAACGCCACAGACACCAACGCTTATTTTATTCATCCTTTTAGTGGTACGAGGATTAAATTGGAGCAACTCTCCTGGGTTTTCTCCTTTGCTTTCACCATATTTCAAAAGAAACTTTTTCTTCCTCTTTGGATTGTTTATCCTCCACGTTTCACTTCTGTATAAGAAACCATTCCGACTGAGCATACACTATGAATCTGTATTTGAGAAAAATACGAGCGTCTGTGGTAATGTTTTAAACTATACTTAAAATGTTTCGGCTTCAAATATTTAATGTTTTATTTTTGATGCTGAGCACGTATTTAGCCTGCCATCCAAAATAATAACAGCCGGCCGGTTGACGAATTTCACATCAATATCTAGTTTCTGCTTGCATAATTTTATTTTCAGATTTTATATGGAGAAGCTTATTTTTATTTAGTAAATATATCATGGGATTAAGGCAGAAAGTGGGCAAAGAAGGAAAAATCCGCTGTGCTTCATCCAGGAAGGGAAAAGAAATAAGCCTTGTTCATGTTGAAAGAACCACCCCTCTGTTTGCATTGAAAGATTTAGAGAAAGAAATGAGAAAAATAAGTCAGAATGGTGGAGTAGATATTCTACCGAATATTCAATTAGTGACTTCAATACAGAGCCACTGAGCTCGGTGCAACTTCGACGTGTGCTCATTAGATAGTAATTCATATCTCACACAGCATGCAAAGAGATATATGTGTTCGTTACATATGGTACCTCATAAACTGTTTCCCATTCAAATGATTCAAATGGCTCTGAGCACTATGGGACTTAACATCTGAGGTGATCAGTCCCCTAGACTTAGAACTACTGAAACCTAACTAACCTAAGGACATCACACACATCCATGCCCGAGGCAGGATTCGAACCTGCGACCGTAGCGGTCTCGCGGTCCCAGACTGAAGCGCCTAGATACGCTTAGCCACTCCGGCCGGCTGCTTCCCATTCATTTGTCTCATATAAGTAGAACAGTACAAGAAATACATCTTCAGGCTGCTAACTGTACATTTTATATTTTACTCTCAGCGGCGCGGAGGAAGAGAATTATTGTCACAAACTTACTGACTGTTATTATCATTGTAAACTGTCGCAATTACGCTTTATTCGTCTAACACTCAAAGGAAAAGAGCGACGTGTTATTACAAGGGCTGCGCCGTAAGACCATCTGTTTCGAAAACGTGCCTCTGCGCACGAAAATCAACGTCAGAGGCGGCACACGTGCAAATTATGGCAAACAGCACGCGTGAGTATAATTCTTTTCACTTTGAAACTGGATGTACAGGTCGTGACGTTAACAGAAATTACACGCACTCAGTTATTTTTGCGATTTAAAGATTAAAAAAAAAAAAAAGGATGGGTGGTAGTGTGGAGTGGGAGTGAATAGCGAGAGCACGTTTGTTGACATGACGCAGTTCATTCCGCTACAATTTATTTTTCGCGGAAATATTTCAGAAGCAATTACACTCGTCGGACACTGGCTGGCGGGAGTAACGCCGAGGTTAAAAAAAGAGCTGGAGAGAAAAAGAGGCGGATAAATGAAAATGGCGCGACAGGATAAAAGGGGTGCGAATGAATGTTAAATTAGCGCTGGGGCGGCGGGCAGCGGCAGCAGGCGGCAGGCGGGGGTGGTCGCTGACGGCGACAGGACAGCAGGCCAGGCACGGGTGTCGCCGCGAAGTGCAGATGACGCCCCCCGCGCCTCGTCACGCCTGCCTTTGAGCCCGGAGGCAGCGCCTGTCCGCCGACTCGCTGGACAGCCACAGGGGACCTCTCACACCCGGGTGGCGCAGCCTAATCGCTCGCACCCACCACCGCCGCTAACATTCTCGCACTTTCTTTGCCTTTACCAGAACCTGTAGGTGGCGTTCAAACGTGGACTACTTGACAAATACTCTCCAATTAGAATCTACTGGGCTGGTGCATAAGTTCGCAGCGTTTTGCTTTGCGTATTGGTATTCTGCTTTCTTTGGGTTTATTTATCGATTGTAATCCTGACAAAAATCTACCATCTGGTGAGCAAGATGTATGAAACAGGCGAAATACCCTCAGACTTCAAGAAGAATATAATAATTCCAATCCCAAAGAAAGCAGGTGTTGACAGATGTGAAAATTAACGAACTATCAGTTTAATAAGTCACAGCTGCAAAATACTAACGCGAATTCTTTACAGAAGAATGAAAAACTGGTAGAGGACGACCTCGGGGAAGATCAGTTTGGATTCCGTAGAAATATTGGAACACGTGAGGCAATACTGACTCTACTACTTATCTTAGAAGAAAGATTAAGGAAAGGCAAACCTACGTTTCTAGACTTAGAGAAAGCTTTTGACAATGTTGAGTGGAATACTCTCTTTCAAATTCTAAAGGTGGCAGGAGTAAAATACAGGGAGCGAAAGGCTATTAACAATTGGTACAGAAACCAGATGGCAGTTAAGAGTGAGGGGCATGAAAGGGAAGCAGTGGTTGGGAAGGGAGTGAGACAGGGTTGTAGCCTACCCCGATGTTATTCAATCTGTATATTGAGCAAGCAGTAAAGGAAACAAAAGAAAAATTCGGAGTAGGTATTAAAATCCATGGAGAAGAAATAAAAACTTTGAGGTTCGCCGATGGGATTGTAAGTCTGTCAGAGACAGCAAAGAACCTGGAAGAGCAGCTGAATGGGATGGACAGTGTAAGGAGGATATAAAATGAACATCAACAAAAGCAAAACGAGAGTAACGGAATGTAGTCGAGTTAACTCGGGTGATGCTGAGGGAATTAGATTAGGAAATGAGACACTTAAAGTAGTAAAGGAGTTTTGCTATTTGGGGAGCAAAATAACTGATGATGGTAGAAGCAGAGTGGATATAAAATGTAGACTGGCAATGGCAAGGAAAGCGTTTCTGAAGAAGATAAATTTGTTAACATCATGGATAGATTTAAGTGTCAGGAAGTCGTTTCTGAAAGTATTTGTATGGAGTGTAGGCATGTATGGAAGTGAAACGTGGACGATAAATAGTTTGGACAAGAAAAGAATATAAGCTTTCGAAATGTGGTACTACAGAAGAATGCTGAAGGTTAGGTGTATAGATCTCATAACTAATGAGGAGGTATTGAATAGAATTGGGGAGAAGAGGAGTTTGTGGCACAACTTGACAAGATGAAGGGACAGGTTGGTAGGACATGTTCTGAGGCATCAAGGGATCACAAATTTAGCATTGGAGGGCAGCGTGGAGGGTAAAAATCGTAGAGGGAGACCAAGAGATGAGTACACTAAGCAGATTCAGAAGGATGTAGGTTGCAGTAAGTACTGGGAGATGAAGAAGCTTGCACAGGATAGAGTAACATGGAGAACTGCATCAAACCAGTCTCAGGACTGAAGACCACAACAACAACAATCTTTTATTTGCTACTTGAGTTTACATATTGTCATTTGGAGATAATGGATGGAGCTGTGTGTGCTAGAAAATGAAGTATCAAGTGGATAAATTGGAAGATTTCGATATTTTCTTCTGTTTGAGCTCAGTAGAGAGGTGACAGCAGCGGGGCAGCCAGAAACATTTGCGGCAGTGTATGGCGATAACGCCGTGGGACAGAGCACAGCATGAAAATGGTTTTGTCGTTTTGAGGAGGATCCTTTTTACATTAGTGACGCTCCCCGCCCAGGAAGACCTTCGAGGCTTGATGACGATCGTTTAAACGCGTTAATCCACAATGATCCGGGTCAGTGTGCTCGAGAACTGGGGAATGTGATTAACGGTGATAATTCCAGGATCGTGCGATATTTGCATGCCGTGGAGAAGGTTCAAAAATTGGGTGTATGGGGAACTCATGTTCCAAGCCAAACTCTCCAAAATCAGCGCGTGGCCGTATAGCCGTATGTGCATGTCTGATTGCTGGTCGTCCTTTGGCTCGTGAACAACACCGATCATTCCTGTCCTATATAGGTACTGGTGACGAGTATCCTGTATTGTTACTGGTGACGGGAAATGGCGTCTTTACGCTAACTGGTCGGCCGTAGTAGCCGAGCGGTTCTAGGCGCTTCAGTCCGGAACCGTGCTGCTGCTACGATCGCAGGTTCTAATCCTGCCTCGGGCATTGATGTGTGTGATATCATTAGGTTAGTTAGGTGTAAGTAGTTTCTAAGTCTATGGGACTGATGACCTCAGATGTTAAGTCCCATAGTGCTTAGAGCCATTTGAACGACTTTTACGCAAACATAAGGAAAAGAAGCGAATTGTTGAGCCCAAGCAATGCAGCAGATCCCCATACAAAGACCTGCGCTCATCTACAAAAGATAACGTTACGCATTTGTTGGAACAGCGGTGGTTTGGTGTACTAGCAATTGCTTCCCCAAGATGTAACCATCACTGCTGACATTTACTGTCAACAACTGCGACGTCTTGCAGACGCATGCCAAGAACAACGAATAGGAAAACTCCATGAAGTGATGCTACACGTCAGTAACGCCCGCCCGTATTCTGCTAGACTGACAAAAAACGCTATACGGGAATTGGGGTGGGAAGTCATTCCGCACCCACGTTTCACCTGATGTTGCACCCTCAGATTTTCACCTTTTCCGTCCTCTATGGAACATCATTTAAGTAACTTTCCTTCCGGATGAAAATGCGCTACGAACATAGTTCGACGAGCTGTTCGCTTCAGAACCACAGATTTCTATAGTCGAAGAATCGAAAGCTGATCCCAGAGTTGTCAGGCTGTTGTAAAGAGAGAAGGAGAATATATTATTGATGATTAAAGTCTCTGTTATATGTTTCTGTTGTGTTTATTAAACTTACGGAAAAACGCTACGAACTTATCACTAACCCACTATTTCTGTGATGTAGCTGAAAACATCTCAGTTCTTCATCCAGATTTAGTATTTTAGCTGTGACAGTGTCTATAGTTACGATAAAGAAAATTAGTTCCCAGCGTTGGTTGTTTTATATCCATTTCATTTTTATCTTACATACTAAAACGTTTCAGATGTGCTATCATTTTTCAAGCAACTGCATACGTGTCGTAAAAACGTAGTTTCATTGCCTGACAAAAAGGGAAGAACACAGAAGATTGGTCAAATATCAATGTAACTTCGTGCTCATATACACCATCCGCAGGTATGTAGGTGATTAGAGTTACAGTTCTCTGCAACAGGCAGAACGGTCCCAAGATAGTATTAGTTTGACCTCTTCATAAAAGTCCTTGCGTTTTGCAAGAATGAGAATGTGCAGCCACGACGAATTTAATGACTGATTTTAACTCTGACTACCCCATCACACTTTAATGCAAATTAGTTCATGGTTACTACATAAAGATTGAGTTGCGAATCGTGAATAAAAGATCTTCGTTACTCAGAAAGAACTTTTAAAAACTTGTTCCTCCAAAAGTCTTAAGTTAAACAATTTACTATTGGTGCTCAATTACAGGTACAGTGTAAAATTTGAGAATGGTTTCGGTATGCTTTATTTAGAGTACGCCTTGAACACCGTTTTAGATCGTCGTCTGTTACTCTAAATGTCTCTTCTTGATGAATTATTGCCTTGCTACTTCGTTCTCGTGGTCCGAATCCTCTGTGACGCCGTCTTGCTGGAACATCCAGCTGTTCTTGACTTCGTTCCGTCTTGCAGGGAATGCTTAATGAAAGATCACAACTAATACTCCGAGTTACGAAATGACTGCGAATGAACTCTCATTTCAATTCTTCTGTTTTAAAGTTCATTATTTCTCATTAACAATTATTATAGTAGTTCGAATAGGCTGTTCGATGATAACAGACGTTAATCGTTACAACACGTCTGACTTAAAGGTCGTACAGTCGAAGTCACAGGCACGTTAAAAGTATAATTTATTAGTGTTGGTGATAATGTTGGCACTGTCGCTAGAGTGCGTATTCAACGGGAGGCAACACGGTGTAAACACGCGCGCCCAGCCGGTAGCTGCCGCGCGATCACCGCCAACGTAGCCTGGCCTTCCCGTATCATGTATGCCTTACACACTGTTGTTGTTGTTGTGGTCTTCAGTCCTGAGACTGTTTTGATGCAGCTCTCCATGCTACTCTATCCTGTGCAAGCTTCTTCATCTCCCAGTACCTACTGCAACCTACATCCTTCTGAATCTGTTTAGTGTATTCATCTCTCGGTCTCCCTCTACGATTTTTACCCTCCACGCTGCCCTCCAATACTAAATTGGTGATCCCTTGATGCCTCAGAACATGTCCTACCAACCGAACCCTTCTTCTAGTCAAGTTGTGCCACAAACTTCTCTTCTCCCCAATCCTATTCAATACCTCCTCATTAGTTACGTGATCTACCCACCTTATCTTCAGAATTCTTCTGTAGCCCCACATTTCGAAAGCTTCTATTCTCTTCTTGTCCAAACTAGTTATCGTCCATGTTTCACTTCCATACATGGCTACACTCCATACAAATACTTTCAGAAACGACTTCCTGACACTTAAATCTATACTCGATGTTAACAAATTTCTCTTCTTCAGAAACGATTTCCTTGCCATTGCCAGTCTACATTTTATATCCTCTCTACTTCGACCATCATCAGTTATTTTACTCCCTAAATAGCAAAACTCCTTTACTACTTTAAGTGTCTCATTTCCTAATCTAATTCCCTCAGCATCACCCTATTTAATTTGACTACATTCCATTATCCTCGTTTTGCTTTTGTTGATGTTCATCTTATATCCTCCTTTCAAGACACTGTCCATTCCGTTCAACTGCTCTTCCAAGTCCTTTGCTGTCTCTGACAGAATTACAATGTCATCGGCGAACCTCAAAGTTTATACTTCTTCTCCATGAATTTTAATACCTACTCCGAATTTTTCTTTTGTTTCCTTTACTGCTTGCTCAATATACAGATTGAGTAACATCGGGGAGAGGCTACAACCCTGTTTCACTCCTTTCCCAACCACTGCTTCCCTTTCATGCCCCTCGACTCTTATAACTGCCATCTGATTTCTGTACAAATTGTAAATAGCCTTTCGCTCCCTGTATTTTATACCTGCCACCTTCAGAATTTGAAAGAGAGTATTCCAGTTAACATTGTCAAAAGCTTTCTCTAAGTCTACAAATGCTGGAAACGTAGGTTTGCCATTTCTTAATCTTTCTTCTAAGATAAGTCGTAAGGTTAGTATTGCCTCACATGTTCCAACATTTCTACGGAATCCAAACTGATCTTCCCCGAGGTCCGCTTCTACTTACACACTATTTCTACCTATTTCATCTACCATGACCACATTTTGCTGAGACCATTCTTCGTAGTAAACTAGGATACTTGCTAAAATGTCCTGTCTGTATAGTGATCAAATTCAGGTTTGTTTTATACATCAAGTTGGGAGAGGGTGGGGTAAATTCAAATTAACAACATTGTCTAGCCACGCAGACTGGCGGACGTGCAACAAACTGACATACCTGAGAACACTATACATAAAAAAAACTTGTTGCACAGGAAGACTGACTTCTTAAATACCTCTGTGTGAGCTGTAATAATTAGCCTAATTCTTTCTTTGCGGTCCCTACGGCAGTGATACGTAGGAAGCTGTAGGATATTCCTAGATTCCTCACTCAATGCCACATCACGAAAATCTGTGAATACACTTTCGCGGCATTGTTGACTCTATATTCAAACGTCTCCCAGTTACGGTTTTTCACTCTATCCGTGGGTCAAACAGCTCGGTGACCACTCGTACTGGCCTTACAAGGAGATGTCCCCAGTGGTGGGACTGACTTTTTGAAACCATCTATTCCGTGATGTAGGTTAAGGTCTCATGTATCACACCTTGCAACCATTCACCCTGGTGGGTTCTCGTTTGCAAGCAATTCGAGGAAAAGGAATAATGAATGCAATAACATGGACAAAAATAAAAAATGGTATAACAGAAGAAATTAAATCGAAGATAATAAATAAAAATAATTAAAATCACATGAACGAAGAATCTAAGTAGAAAAAAATAATATGAAGAAAAATAACAGCAACTGAGAAGTTAATTCAAATATTAAAATGACATATCAAAGGAATAAAAACAACAAACTGAATAAAAATAATGATCGAAGTCATTTCGATAAACATTTAAAAACAAAAAGGTCTCAAAGCAGATGATGAGATTCAGGTGCACAACCTTTTGCATGAGAGGACCGTGCCTTAGCCATTACGCTGCGCAACCCGTCTGTATAACATTACCAATTTTAAAGCTAGACAGCGTGATGGGAAATTCCGAAAATTTTTCCCGTCGGTAGTCCGAAACTGGGGCCCACCAAGGCGAGTGGCTGCAGGGTGTGATACCTGCGACCCTGAGCTACATCACTGTATACATGGTCTCAAAAAGTCGATCCCATCGACAGTGGACCGCTCCCTGTTAGGTATTCAAATGTGTGTGAATTCCTAAGGGGCCAAACTGCTGAGGTCGTCGGTCCCTAGACTTACACACTACTTAACTAACTTATGCTAAGAACGACACACGCACCCATGCCCTAGGGAGGACTCGAACCTCAGGCGGGAGGGACCGCGCAATCCGTGACATGGCGCCTCAAACCGCGCGGCCATTGCGCGCGGCACGCTCTTTGTTAATTGTGTACATTTATTACACCCAGCTAGACCTATTACGTATGGGTGCCACACAGCCGTCCTTTATTCTAGGACGGGACACGAACATTTTGTAAGCAGTCTCATTTGTAGTCAGACTGGACTGCATTTTCCTGGTATTTCTACCAAAGAACCGAAGTTTTCGCCTGATTTACCTACGACTGAACCAATGAGATAATTCAGTTAAATTTCCGTATAATTTGTTAAAAAAGAAGTTTTTGTATAATTTGACTGAGACCAGTTATGACTAACTGATGTGGTAATGGGAAACTGCTTTTCTGAGTTTTCTGGAATGTACAATAATACATTTCTGAACATTGAAAGCAAGATGACAATTTTTGAACTGTTTTGATATCTTTTCGAGGTACAACTGTATATTTCTATAGCTTTCTTGACGGTACTGTTAATACTGTCTGCCCGTTATTGGATAATCTTCCGGGTTGTATGGTCGTCATTCATGTGACTCTTTCGTTCCTGATGTTTCGTCCAGAGCTACGTTGAACATCCTCATAGGTGCTCCTGATTCTGCAGCGTATTGCCGAATGTCGGCAATTTTTAACACGGTGAAGTGGCATAGTGATTTCCGTTTGTTTCTCCGAACTCTGGATAGAATACTTCAACAAAGCGACAGTCAGTTCTATCTCCTATCCTTGTACTGTTCAGCTGACTCTGTCTACCACAACGTCAACGAAACTAGAACACCCCTTCCCATTGATTTCATGCTATTTTTTACAACCACCCTCCGTAATGTACGTCTGTACATGAGGTTTGCCTATCTTCACAATCACACCCACCACAGTCAGCTTGGGCAGCTTTAGGGGCTGAAATGTCCCAGATGTATTTGTTGCTGACACCTCAGCACATTTAAAGTCAGTGAGCTCTTCTGACCGACCCGTTGTGACGTTAACTGCTTCTCTACCGACCCCGCAATGGTAGCCACCTTCTTTTGTACTCGGGGGTGGAGGTCTACCTCTCGTAACATTTAGTTGTCAATTCCGTGTTGCATAGCGGTGTATACGGACACTTTTGATCAGATATTGTAGATTAGGATGCGCACAGAAGCGTACAGCCATTTAACCTCAGACACAATTGCGAATTGAACATGACACGGAGTAGCCAATATGAATACAAGAGCCCTTCCGCCATGGCCCCCAAAGGAGCGTGTAGAGACTGAAAAACAGTGTACATACATTAATACGAAAGACAGAACGCTTAAAACATATCTTTCAATAGTAACATGTACCAATCCTACATAACCTTTGGGTCTAAAGAGTGTCCAGTTTTGCATCACCGGTATGAAACAAGGAGAAAGCGAGCCCACGATAGAAAGTTACGTTCTGAATATCGTTCTGTTCTTCTTTACAGGAACTGCTGATACCTACCGTGGTAAAAAGGGCGTTGAAAAAAACTGAACTTTATTTTTAGTCCAGCTATTCCGTCATTACAGACTTAGCATCGAAAATGGAACGTTTCACAGGTACTAAAAATTATAGGACAAGTTTCAGACATAATCTCTAGATGAACAAAATGAGTATGGAACTGTCAGCGGAAAGGGTCAGTTCCAAACATTCACATATAGACGAGAGTATCATTATCAAAGTAGGCAGCAGTCACATTGAAATCATACAACCAGTTGATAATTATTTGTACTTAATGTTGTGGCTGTGTCCTCTTGTCATGTTTTGTTGTTCATGGTTGGATGAGGAGAGGGTGGTATGATAGATGGGTGGCCGGTTTCATCTCACTACAACACAAAATACACACGTGGCTAAAATACACATTATTACAGGAACCAATTGAGTACTTAACTTCAATGATATCCAATCTCAAGTTCCGTGGTTAACAGCAATCAACTGACATGTACTAATTCTTGAATCTTTTCCGTGTCCATATCACAACTTTATGCAATGGCTAACTTCCCTCACAGATGGCTAAGGTGCGAGGCGACGACTATCACAATGGAAAACTAGGATACGGTGCGACGTACTGAGGTGCAATGCGAACTTAGTCCCGCTGCGACGTACTGAGGTACTGACCTTGAGAGACAGCGATTGGGACTGGGCCTGCCGTGACTTGTATTAGGCTTCTTGCCTAGTTGATACGTAGGTTAAGCAGCCTACACTGCTTTTCCTACAGCTTCCTATGTGTTTTTCTTCCATCTCTTTCTTGAATTGTCGTCTTGGTGTCACTAGTGAGGTCTTCTTCTTCTTTTGCTGCTGGTGCGTAGTCGCTACTCAGGTCCGGCCAGCGTGTGGTCGGTCGCCAGTGGACTTGATTCCCAAGTCCTCTCACGAGTTGGATTGGGACAACTCGGTCGGCGGCGGCCTATATCCAAGCTGCCAGGGTGCGTTAACGGCGTGTCTTGGCCTTCTCTTGTCATAGGCGCTCTTAGTTCAGCGCCTGCTATGCAATGTTTCCTAGTGTCGACCTGTGTGCTAGCGAAGGCGTACGCTAGCACACTTAAAATATTTGAAGACGAGTGGATTTTTCTCACCCACCTCCGCTAAGAAGTTTGGTAGCAACTGATTTATGTTCTGGGTTCAATCATTTCATTTTAAATCATATTGCCCGGTACTACACTGTGTAAAATCTTTCTCAAATATACTTTATACAAGAGTTTTGTAAAATCTTTAAGGGTGTACTGGGTATCTTTATCACAAAAACGAAATACACTATCCGAATATGCCTTGAAGGCCCGATGGTACCGACCGGCCGCCATGTCATCCTCACCCCGTAGGCGTCACCGAATGCATGTGGTCAATACCTCGCTCTCCAGACCGTTGTCAGTTTTCGTGACAGGTGCCGTTAGTTCTCAGCCGAGTAGCTCCTTAATTGCTCTCACAAGAGCTGAGTGCACTCCGCTTGCCAACAGCACTCGGCAGACCTTGACGGTGACCCATCCAAGTGTTAACTTCGTAAATTGACGGGAAGTGGTGTTACCACTGTGACTAGATCGTTGGCATCTATTTTTATCACATCTTTTACAAAAGTTAGAGCGTAGTCTTTTATTAAATATTTGTCAAGAATTTTGATTGTGTATTAGGGGCCTTTGAGGCGTATTAATATGAGAAATTACGACTCGTGTTCTAAAAGAACTTAAGACTGGTGCTGTTTACCTCCTACACCAACCTGTGCATTAAATTCTAAATGTGTATTATGTGAAAATAGTGGTTTGCTGGAGCTTGATACCTAAATACCGAGCTGTGTCAGCAGGGTGACACTATTCATATGGGTATTTCTACGAGAATAATCATCGTACTTTATGATTTTGTTTAAGTTAATTTACACACATCGTTTTCGTATTATATCTGAAAGAAGCACGTTTTGGTGGTATAGACATTCTTTGTATGATAAAATTCTCTGAATACCTGTTATTGCTTGTTTCAAAAAGTCAGCCAAGTAATTTAAACGTCATCACCACCATCGATCATTTGGAATTAACTGCTAAATAAAGGCCTCATCTAGACTTTCCCGTGAATTGCTGTCTTCATCGATACGCATCCGCCGGCCGCTGTGGCCGAGCGGTTCTAGGCGCTTGAGTCTGGAACCGCGCGACCGCTACGGTCGCAGGTTCGAATCCTGCCTCGGCATGGACGTGTGTGATATCCTTAGGTTACATAGGTTTAAGTAGTTCTAAGTTCTAGGGGACTGATGACCTCAGATGTTAAGTCCCATAGTGCTCAGAGCCATTTGGACCATTTGATACGCATCCACATTTCTTCTGCGTGTTTTTAATGTCACAATTAAGTCATACGCTCAGTCTGTTCTTATTATTTTCCGATTTTTGTTTCATTTTCATCACAGTCCTTTCTAATAATTCTTTAAGTGCACTTCTCTTTCTTTCATTTAATTATCTGTGTGCCACAATCAGTTCAAAGACTAAGAACTCTCAACTGTATGTACGGTAAAATATAAGACCCCTAACTCGGCTAAGCTGCGGCTATACATATCGAAACAGGCGATGCCACCGACAACAAAAGCAGACGAGACAATAATACAGGACGCCCCTAATACGACGCTATCACAGTGCAATGACAGAAGTCTCTGCATATGATTAACGTACGTAATGGCTGCTGCTCTACCGCATCGATGCAAATTTTGACGGCGCCTCATTTTAATAGCAGCGGCGAGTCAACTGTCCCCCTTCGCGTGGCACCCCACCCCCGTGGGGCCGACACACATAAAGGGATGCGCCCGGCTGAAAGGACAGCTACATACAATAACGGATATCCCCAGCCGATCAAAGGGGCGTGAACCGTACCGGATGTGACGTATAATAAAATTAAAATAATGACGAATAAAGCCGGCAGGGCAGGCAGGACAAATTTTGAATCTTAAAAACGCGGCCGTGGGCGGCACAGGCGTGACAGCATAATGGGCAGCGCGTCCGACGATCAATGAAACGGTAATCGGGTGGGTGTGCATTTACGACAGACGCCCCTGTGGCAAAAGGCTGCGACTCGCGAGAGCGTGGCTTTTTAATCGCGACCGCACGCTCTACTGCGATGCGCCGATTTTTACACCGCATTTTTCAGACTTTACGAGAACTGTTCGTGTCTCACGTAGCGAATCGTATTGTGGTATTGCCGCTAAACCGTTCACTTCTTCGCAGAAATAGGGGGGATGTCTTTATGAATGGTTACGTTAACTTGTAATTATACATCGGCAGATGTAACTAACGCAGATGACATTGCAATATTATCACATCTTTTACGCTAATTCTCTGCTCTGACATCTACGAGATGCCATCAAAAAGTAACGGGAGTTTTTTTAATTTCTCGGGCTTTACACATCCGTTTTTCAATTTTTTTTATCTTGTTGGTACACATATTCCTGACTTATGTTTACATTTACAGATATTTTGAATATTTGTGTTATTATTCCCATTTAAGAGAGCGTTTGAACTTGAATTCCTTTATGATGATTGTTTGTGTTTTTTCTGAGCCCAAATTTTCTTCATGTGTTCACTGTGTTGTTTCTTTCGCTCCGCTGTCCATTTGCATCCTGGTCTCTTCTGTGTTGTGGTGTCAAATTTATGTTTTTTGATGATGTTCCTGAATTCAGTTCTGTTTTCTGCATCGTTTACTGTTGTTTGTGCTTGTCTGAGGTCCTCTTCAACTTCTTTTATCCATTTTGTTTTTCCCCTGCCTGAGTTGATGACTTTAAGAATTCGCTTTGAAATTCTGTTTTCATTCATCCTGTGGATATGTCCGTAGAACTGCATTCTTCTTTTCCTTACTGTATCTGTAATCTTGTCTGCGTATTTATATAATTCTGATGTTGGTCTCTTCTTCCAGATTCCTTGCTCTTGTATCGGGCCAAACATTTTCCTGAGAATTTTCTTTTCTTGTTTCTCTATTTCTTTGATTTTAGTTTGCCCACCTATTTGTGTTGTTTCAGATGCATACAGTGCCTCCGGAAGTACGACAGTGTTGTAGTGCCTCAATTTTGCGTTAGTGGATATGGACTTTTTGTTATAATAGTTCCACGTGAGTTTATATGCTTTCTGTAATTTTTTTATTCTTTCCTCATTGGCCTTTAGGTTGATCCCTGATGGCTGAATGATTTCTCCCAGGTATTTAAAATGTGGTACTTGTATGATTTTCCCATGGGTTGTCACAATAGGCAATTTGTCTTGTGGCACTCTTTCTATGTACTGGGTTTTCTCATATGAGATTTGCAGGCCAGTTCTTTGTGCAATTTCGTGTAACTTCTCTATGGCGTTAGTGGCTTCTTTTCTATTATTTGTGAGGATTGCAAGGTCATCTGCAAAAGCTAAACACTTCACATTGAATCTATTATCTTTTATAATGCCAATTTGGATTCCTTTGACTTCTTTTTCCCATATCCTGATAATTTTTTCAAGAATGATATTAAAGAGTAATGGTGAAAGTCCGTCACCCTGTCGCACTCCAGTTTGGATTACAAATGGTTCCGAGATATCCCCCATAAGTTTAACCTTGGAGACTGTGTCAGTTAATGTTTCCTGAATGATTGCTCTTGTCTTTCTGTCAATGCTGAATTCTTCCAGCGTCTTGCAGAGCACTACTCTGTCTATTGAGTCGTAGGCCTTTTTAAAATCTACAAAAGTAACCACTGTGTTTCGGGTGTTTCTCATCTGGAGAATCATTTTCAGATTCCAGATCTGCTCTATGCATGATCGTCCCTTGCGAAAACCAGCCTGGTATTCTCCTATTTGTGGGTCAGCTTGTTCTTCTAATCTATTCATGAGAACTTTTGATAGGATTTTATATGTGACCGGTACGAGTGAGATACCCCTGTAATTATTTGGTTCAGTTTTGTCCCCTTTTTTGTGGAGTGGATGGATGAGTGCGCATTTCCATTCAGAAGGGATCTGTTCTGTTTCCCAAATGTTTAATATGATTTTGTGAATTTTTCCTGTTAATCTTTCATCATTTAGTTTCCATAGTTCTGCAATAATTCCATCTTCTCCTGGGGCTCTATTGTTTTTCAGTGTCTTGATAATTTCTACAATTTCGTTGATGGTTGGCAGTTTAGCGTCAGGATTTGGTGTAGACGTCTCGTAGTGAATGTCCTCTGTAGGTCTTTCACAGTTGAGAAGTTTGTTGAAATAGTCTGCGAGGATTTGGCAGTTATTCTTCGTGTTAGTTTCTAGTGAACCATCCAGTTTCTTGAAGCAAAGATTGGGTGGCTGGTATCCTGCAATATGTTCTTTAAACGTCTTATAAAAATTCCTGGTGTTGTTCTTCTTAAAGTCTTGTTCTATCTCATCTAGTCGCCGTTTGTCATAATTTCTTTTTTCCCTCCGAATAGTTTTCGATGTTTGTTTTCGGATTACTAGAAATTGTTGCCATTTTTCTGATGTTTTGTGACTATTGAAGTTTTTCCAGGCATTGGTCCTTTCTTCTATTGCTTGGTCACATATTATATTCCACCACCTGTGTTTTCTCCTTCTCGGGGGTTGACCCAATTTCATTGTGGATTTGAGGACGTCCACAAATTCTGTCCAGTTTGTGGTGTTTGTCTGACTAATTTCCTGTAAGATGTTTTCCTTGTTGAGTTTTATGTATTCGGGGTCTGGTCTCAGCACTTTGTTTAGTTTTGGTTTTTTTCTATTGGGTTGTAATCTGGTCTTTATCTGTAGAAGATGGTGGTCTGAGTCAAAAAATCCTCTTCTCGTTTTCACATTCAGAATTTCTGCTGTGTTACTCTTGGAGATGGCCACATGGTCTATCTGGAATTCACCCAACATTGTGTTGGGCGACTTCCAAGTATACAGTTTCTTGTTGGGTTTTTTGAATTGTGTTGACATAATTACGAGGCCGAAATTTTCGCAAAAGCTTATCAATCTTTCCCCATTCTTGTTAGTTCTCTTGTGAGCTGTATGGATTATTATTATTATTATTATTATTATGGATTATTATTATTATTATTATTACTAAGCATTATTCCTTGCTTAATGTAAAGAATTTGAAGAATACAATGTGTCTCGCAAGCGGAAGTCCCGAAGTGCGAGATTGGTTTTTAAAACTATCTATATGGTGCTGTAAGTTACGGTCCCAGGTATTACACCCTGGAGCCATTAACTCTGGTGAGCGCTTGTTTGTGAGTAACCGATGAAAAATTTCTTAATTTTACACGATGTTCTAAAGCATTAATGATTAATGATTGAGTTGTACATTAGTTAGACTATTTTATTCTATGGTGGGTGAAATGCTAGTGTAAATCCTCCGAAAGACGTCAACCTCTTTCACCATACTGGAGGAAATGTTTCTTTTCTTTTCTTTTTTTTTCTGAGAGAAGAGTCTTACACAGGCTTGGACCTCACAGACCTGTAGCACGGAGAAACCCCCTACAATGTAATTTTAAACTTTTTAACCCTATTAACAGCTTTTCTTTTTCCACTCTGCCGGCCGGAGTGGCCGAGCGGTTAAAGGCGCTACAGTCTGGAACAGCACGACCGCTACGGTCGCAGGTTCGAATCCTGCCTCGGGCATGGATGTGTGTGATGTCCTTAGGTTAGTTAGGTTTAAGTAGTTCTAAGTTCTAGGGGACTTATGACCACAGCAGTTGAGTCCCATAGTGCTCAGAGCCATTTGAACCATTTTTTTCCATTCTAGAAAGTTACATTTCAACTTTTTTCATTTTTTCAGTTTTTGGCTTTGTTTACTCGCTGTTCTCTTACTACATTTGTATTTTTTCCTTTGTTGATAGATTTCATTTTGACGAAAGAGCGTGTCCTTACGGAACACATTACAGCAACGTCCTGACAAAATGTAACACGTTACAAGATAGGCGACTTAAAAGTTGCTGCCTATGCAGTATCTTGAGATGATCAGTTAGTACGCCGCCCTTTCCTAACTTTTGTTAACAGTCATAAAAAGAGCCCTGAATCACGTCCTGAACATGGTTTGATTGCAGTAATTGAGCGCTACAGCGTCCCTGTAAATCTGAATTCTTTTGCCTAAGGTCTTTTATTTCTGTTTCCATAATTTCTCATTAGTGGCCTAAGCACGCAGTATCACATTCAGAGCAGTGACTGTTTTCACTGCTAACATTTTGCTTAGTAGTAGTTCTCCATTAGTAGGTAATATATTTACCTGCAAAATATCTTCTACTTCTTTACAGGTTACTACGCGCGAAGTAGATTTAGAGTTGGATCAGAACCAATCTTCAACTTGCCTTTCTAAGGAATAGTCAACAGTTTTCTTTTCAAATTCCTCTCGTAATTTGCAACTGGAAACATATCTACATGTTTACAAACATTTGTCCAATTTTGTTTCGCCTCACTGATTTTAGGAAATGTGTGAAACGTAATTCTCACGTTACTTATTTGTCTGCTGTGGTTGCTACAGCTGGCCGTCGCGCACCAAACCATTATTTTTCACTTAAAAACTTACTCTATAAAAATCACTCAGTATACTGATAATTATGGAGTAACTCAATACTCAATCGCCTATTAGTAATAAAAATTCACACTGCCATTAGCAACCTTGTTTTCACTATTAAACGCAATATCACACAATATGTTATAGTAATCGCGGGTTACTGAATTCCGGTTGGATTCACTCTGACGTCAGCGACGTGGCGATTTGCTACTGTACATACACCTTGTGATCACTACCTTGTATTCTAGTATCCGTGGTAATAACAGTACACGTAGTGGTGTTGTGGTGTAGGGGTTAAGGTAAGTTCATGATGTAGAGAAGGCTGAGGGTTCGAAGCTCATTAGGTGCTTTAAAATTTCTTATTTTCAAATATTTATCAAAATAATTTTGATTATCATGTTTAGTTAATTGATTTGAACGATTTTTAAAAAAATTCGTATTCCTTTGTAACGTGATTTTAATAATCGTATTAACTATTACATTTTCTTTAATTTTGTCTTGAAAAAGAAAAAGGATTGGAATCTTTGTGCATGTGATTTTAATTATCTTTTTTATTCATCACAATATTTGAAAGTGCGGAAATGAAGATTTATCAATTAAAACACACAATATAAAATACTCTACTTATATTGGATGTGTAATTGTGTCAAAAATGTATTTTTTGTAACAAGTTGTACATTTTTTTTTGCATGGAAATCGTCGTACGAACAATTAATCGTCATACAAATATTTAAAACATACATTTCTGTTACACTGTGGGCAAAATAACGCAAATGAAGATTTGAACGAAGGAAGATAATATAAATAAAACGAAAATTGAAGCAGCATGAGGAACAGAAATAATGAATGCAGTTACATGGACGAAAATATAAAATGATGAAGCGGAAGAAATTAAATCAAAGTTGATACCTAAAAATAAATAAAATCACATGCACAAATATTCCAAATGAAATAATATTGATTGGAAGACAAAACGAGAGCAAATGAAATAGTTAATACATTGATCAAAATGACATGAAAAAGGGTTATACATTTAAAAAATTGAATTTAAACCAATTAACTAAATGAAAATAATGGTCAAAGTCATTTCGATAAACATTTGAAAATAAAAATTTTTGAGACACCTGACAAGATCCGAATTCACAACCTACCGTAAGCCAGGTACGTATCTTAACCACTACGCTACAACCCTGCTCTGTGTATTATTATTTTTAAGGCTATAAAGTTTTTTTTTCATCGATTACTCACATGCGAGGGGTCACGAGGGTGTAAGCGCCTAGTACATGATTTTGGGACCCTAAAACACCACCACATAAATGGTTTCAAACCGTCGATCCCACCCCTGGGGGACCTCTCCACGTCAGTGGTAAGGTGCCCAAGTTCAAACCAAAAAACCTCAGGTTCGATCCCCAGTGAGTGCCACGATTTTTATCTATCACATATCGCCTCTTTCACCTCTTGGAATGTCTGTTAATGTGACAAATGCTGCGTTGCGCTGTAGTTCCAAGACAATTTTACACTGTAGGTCCATCAATAACTGGCTGATTAAGTCATCTGGAGAATCGGAGGAAGGTAAGGGAATACCAATACCACCTCCAGTAGGACCATTCTAGTAAAGCAGTGCGGTGTTCAGTCTTATCTTTGATTTTATGACAGTTTTAACTTTTACTAGAAAGAACTTAAATCTGTACGTCCACCAGAGATTTAGAAAGAACTTGTATCTGTACGGCCACCAGGAATTTTCCAGTCTTGATTGTATCTAGCTGTTGCAGGGAAATAGAATATTTGTTGCAATAGTTGCATGATTTCCCGGAGGCGAATTCGCGTTGCTTTTGGAGCACGTTGTTGCTGGAAGCGTTGCGGAAGCTGCAGTTCCAGGGCTACGTGTCTCCCGTCGTCTGCTGGGTCGGGAGGCGCCTGCGCACTCGTGTACACTTCCCCTCTCCTGGGCGCGCAATGTGCTGCGCCTTCGCACCAGATACCCCATTTCTGCCGTCGGTGAGCCATGTTAAATCTGCTTTAGTATAGTGTCGGGTAGTCCGAGAGCTGAGAAGTTCTAAATTCCAACGTGATCCCGCGCATTTTGAGGTTTGCCGATGACCCTGTTTCTGGGAGACAGCAAAAGACTTTGAAGAGCAGTTGAACGTATCACATAGTGTCTTGAAATAGCCCTAACCATCAAATCCGTACACGTCGCCTTCAAATCTAGTAGTGCTGTGTGATTATCGCTGCGATGTTGCTGTCTACGTGCTGAAACGATTTCTGGTGCTTTGAGCTCTTCGCGAGAAGGGCCGCCGTCACTCGCTCATATGGATTAAACCATTCACGCCCCTGCAGGCCCCTCAGTTAGGCCTGAACAGCAGACCCGAAGACCGGCTACCGGATGGTCCGAACGCCCCATGCACTTTAAACTGAACCTAGGCCGGAAACAAGAGCAGGCGGGATTATATGTCTGATGTCCCCCAGCGATGAAAATGAGCTAGGTGTAAGAAAAAAACAAAGAAAAATGCTCAAGGTGCGGTGTTAGGAGTAGTTGCCGAAGAAACAAATATAATCACACGTGAATTTGCGCAAGGAACTGAAGCTGGCTCCAAAAGACCGACACAATTACCTCAGAATGGACGAAAGTACACCAATTTTTGGAGCCTTTTAAAAGCGAATCATTTATAATGACGTGCTGCGTACTACACAATTTTCTGATAATTATAGGATTTTTTGGGGAGGAGGGGGGAATCGTAACTTCGATTCACTGCACACAGTGACTCGTTGCTGGCTGAAGTGAATTTACGCCTCGAACTACATCTGATTTGTGGCGTGACGACACAGCCTACGGTTTTTGAAATTCGAGCGCAGCAGGAAGCCGTTGGTTTTTTTACACTAACGTTACCATATCTTGTTGGGTTACTGATGCATTTCGTATTTAGTGCTTCAAGGAAGAAGAGAGGATTCGGTTTAATGTCCCGTCGACGATGATATCATTGGTGATGGAGCATAAGCTTGGATTGGAGAACGACAAGAAAGAAAATTCGCCTTGTTTTTTTCAAGTGAATAATCCCAGATTTTGGCCTAAGCGATATGGGGAAATCACAATAAGCACGATGGGGGACTGGAACTACTAAACACCCAAACCACGGCACAACTATACGCTTTAAATGCCAGAAGCTAGATATTGACCTTAACATCCTCTTTCTGGTAGAAATTATGGTTATTATTAACTTGTTGCAATGCCGAGTCACAGCCTCTATGAAGTCTTCAAATGATGTCATTTCCCGCTTTGGCTCTAACTGATTCTATTGCGCCATTGCAATTTCAGCTCATATGCCACTATCATGCATCTACAATGATGTAATACAACGTACCAAGAAATTTGAGTTTCTACACTACTGTCCATCAAAATTGCTACACCACGTAGATGACGTGCGACAGACGAGAAATTTAACCGACAGGAAGAAGATGCTGTGATATGCAAATGATTTGTTTTTCAGAGCATTCACACAGGATTGGCGCCGGTGGCGACACCTACAACGTGCTGACATGAGGGATGTTTCCAACCGATTTCTCATACACCAACAGCAGTTGACCGGCGTTGCCTTGTGAAACGTTGTTGTGATGCCTCGTGTGAGGAGGAGAAATGCGTACCATCACGTTTCCGACTTTGATAAAGGTCGGATTGTAGCCTATCGCGATTGCAGTTTATCGTATCGCGACATTGCTGCTCACGTTGGTCGAGATCCAATGACTGTTAGCAGAATATGGAATCGGTGGGCTCAGGAGGGTAATACGGAACGCCGTGCTGGATCCCAACGGCCTCGTATCACTAGCAGTTGAGATGACAGGCATCTTATCCGCATGGCTGTAACGGATCGTGCAGCCACGTCTCGATCCCTGAGTCAACAGATGGGGACGTTTGCAAGACAACAACTGCATCTGCACGTACAGTTCGACGACTTTTGCAGCAGCATGGACTATCAGCTCGGTTACCCTTGGCGCTGCATCACAGACAGGTGCGCCTGCGATGGTGTACTCAACGACGAACCTGGGTGCACGAATGAGAAAACGTCATTATTTCGGATGAATCCAGGTTCTGTTTACAGCATCACGATAGTCGCACCCGTGTTTGGCGACATCGCGGTGAACGCACATTGGAAGCGTGTATTCGTCATCGCCATAGTGGCGTATCACCCAGCGTGATGGTATGGGGTGCCATTGGTTACACGTCTCGTTCACCTCTTGTTCGCATTGACGGCAATTTGAACAGTGGATGTTACATTTCAGATGTGTTACGACCCGTGGCTCTAGCCTTCATTCGATCCCTACGAAACCCTACATTTCAGCAGGATAATGCGCGACCGCGTGTTGCAGGTCCTGTATGGGCCTTTCTGGATACAGAAAATGTTCGACTGCTGCCCTGGCCAGCAAATTCTCCAGATCTCTCACCAATTGAAAACGTCTGGTCAATGGTGGCGGAGCAACTGCCTCGTCACAACACGCCAGTCACTACTCTTGATGAACTGTGGTATCGTGTTGACACTGCATGGGCAGCTGTACCTGTACACGTCATCGAAGCTCTGTTTGACTCAATGCCCAGGCGTATCAAGGCCGTTATTATGGCCCGAAGTAGTTGTTCTGGGTATTGATTTGTCAGGATCTATGCACCCAAAATGCGTGAAAATGTAATCACATGTCAGTTCTAGTATAATATACTTGTCCAACGAATACCCGTTTATCATCTACATTTCTTCTTGGTGTAGCAATTTTAATGGCCAGTAGTGTATGTGGGATAAATGAGTAACTATTTCTCCATCAAATTCAGAGAGCACATAAATACCAGCTAGAATTGTAAATGCTTATTTAGTACGCATCTACGTAATTACAATCACAAATCGAGCACCATTGAAAAAAAATGTGAAAGTACTGCATACTGTGGAGAAGAGTAGAGTAATGGTCAACTGGAGGAAATTCAAGTTTACCGCTCCTTGAAATAGCAACCGAAAGTTTATTTATTTATTTACTTTGCAGAGCTATATTGTAAAAGTACATACAATGAAACTGTAATAAGATAAGATAAAATAATACGAATCAGCGCAAGTTTCATGTCGGAAGCAAGCCGAGATGTGTTTGTGTATGGCCAAGCAGAAGGAAACGGTCGAGCGGCAGCGCTGTTATACCAAAGCAAGTACTCTCACAGACACAAACTATGTCACACGTTTCAAGCCTTTTTTGGGCGCTGTGTGGTCATGAGCCCTTTCAGAGAGACGAACATGTAGGGAGGCGGCGGACTGGACGTACACCAGATATGGAGGATCGGGTTCAACAGGATATTAAGCGAACCCTAGTACAAGCTCCAGCGAAGTGGCCAGTCTTGGTGGCCGAGCGGTTCTAGGCGCTTGAATCCGGAGCCGCGCGACTGCTACAGTCGCAGGTTGGAATCCTGCCTCGGGCATGGATGTGTGTGATGTCCTTAGGTTAGTTAGCTTTAAGTAGTTCTGAGTTCTAGGGGACTGATGACCTCAGAAGTTAAGTCCCATAGTGCTCAGAGCCATTTGAACCAGCCAAGCGGCCCGCCAGTAAGGTGTAAGCCAAAGCCCGATTATGTGTATCCTGCATGGCAACCGCTACTACCCCTGTCACCTGCAATCCTATTGAGACCACTTCGAACATCTGTTGTGACGTATATGCGTTGCAGCATTGTACCGTGGTCCTGGACGATTTGTCGACATTGCACACACACCGTCCATTTTCTCATACATGTTCATAGTACTACTTTCCTCCATTTACAGTCAGGAATTTGTCGTTGCAGTTCGACCGTTTTATTGATGTTCTCGCTGTATTAATGTATGTGTAGGTAATAAAGGCCAACGGCCTTGCCGCAGTGGTAACACCAGTATGCGTCAGATCACCGACATTATGCGCTGTTGGGCTTGGCTAGCAGTTGTGTGGGTGAGTGCTCGGGTCTGCCGAACGGTGTTAGCGAGTGGGGCGCATTCAGCCCTGTCAGACCAGTTGAGGAACTATGTGACTGAGAAGTAGGGTCTCCGGTCACGAAAACTGACAACGGCGGGAGAGCTCTGTGCTGACCACACTCTGCTCCATTCCGCATCCAGCGACGCTTATCGGCTGAGGACGACAAGGCGGTCAGTCGATACGTTTGTACCTTGCGAGGCTTGTTCGGCCGGAGTTTTCAGTTTTTTAGGTAATAATGAAAGCTGAAGAACCGGCAATAGATAAAAGAAGTTGGGAGACCCATTTTACATTAATGGTAGATATCCAAAGAAAACAACCACGTAACTGCTGCGGGTGTTGCGTCTACTAAGTCTTTCCATGTATCCATGAATTTTCTTTTTGGGCAGTCGCGCAAGATGTGCTCCTATGTTTCTTCCGATGCTCCTTAGTCGCATTGATAGTCGTCGGTAATTCCCCACTTGTTTAGCCTATCTTTAATAACGGCGTGGCCAGTTCTGATACGGTTAAGGGAACTCGGTATTTTTCTTGGTTGCCTCGCGCCCGGGAGTTGGTTGGTCGGATCTGTGTTGCCTAACTTTTCATGACCACAAAAAGATGTACACTGATTTCTCCATTCATCTCTTAGATTATACCCTGGGGCGAGTTGGCCAGTGTTTAGCCAGATCAGTTCCCTACATTTTAATCGAATGCGTGGTAATTTGTTCAAGGAACACAGTATAAGAAATGGAGCGTCATGATCGATGATGTGTGGCTTTCTATTACTCTTTGGTGTACATACATCTTATATTATTTCTGCTCTTCGCTGACTGACGTCATCTACACAGGTGTCCAAAATTAAAGCACCAAAAGGAAATTTTGCAAGGTAACATTTATTTTGCCACAAAACAGTATAAACAGGTGATAATAAAGTAGAAACAATGTAAGGAATATAGAGCGTAAACAACTGCAATATGTATAACGGTGTCGCACGGGGTAGCCGCGCGATATGAAGCGCCTTGGCACGGTTCGCGCTGCTCTCCCCGTTTGAGGTTCGACTCCTCCCTCGGGCATGGATGTGTGTATTGTCCGTAACGCAAGTTAGCTTAATTTAGATTAAGCAGCGTGTAAGATAACGGACCGATGACCTCAGCAGTTTGCTCCCATAGGAACTTACCACAAATTTCCAGTTACAATGCGTAACGGTAACGGCCTTGCCGCAGTGGCTACACCGGTTCCCGTGAGATCACCGAAGTTAAGCGCTGTCGGGAGTGGTCGGAAATTGGATGGGTGACCGTCCAGGCCGCCATGCGCTGTTGCCATTTTTTGGGGTGCACTCAGCCTCGTGATGCCAACTGAGGAGCTACTCGACCGAATAGTAGCGGCTTCGATCAAGAATACGATCATAACAACCGGGAGAGCGGTGTGCTGACCCCACGCCCCTTCTATCCGCATCCTCCACTGAGGATGGCACGGCGGTCAGATGGTCCCGGTAGACCACTCGTGGCCTGAAGACGGAGTGCTAATGCATAACGGTAGACAAAAATCCTCTTCGTTTTCTCCAACTTAAACGTGTTTGCCCGCACATTCCGACAACTGGTTAATGCGTTGAGTATGGGGTGTAACCAACTCTGGCAGCAGTAAAGGCCTGAATGATGTCGTGAATCTCATGTTGAGGCAATAACACTCATTCTTCCTGCAGAGAGAGTCGTTGGTGGCTGCTGACATGATGCATCCCAGCCATGATGTATGGGATTCGAAGGGGAGACCGAGGAGGCCACGCCATGCGTGCAATATTTTGTGCCGTAATGTGCCACAGAATCTATGTGTACGCTAATGTTAACGGACTGAAAAATGTTTGTACGTATTGTTGTTCTCATATTATGTTTTTATTGGTCGATCTTTGTAGATGCTTGACAGTGGGACATAAGTCGAAATAACAGTGGCACAATAAAAACAGGTAACGCGAAAAGCGAAAAACGACCTCATTTCTGTCGTCTCCCTTCCAACTTACGTTTTCCCACAATTCATAATTCCCCTCCTTATAACGCCATGGTCCAGACGCATATTCTCATAAAATACATTCTCAAGTTAAGACCTGTAGGAGAGTTGTTTGTGAGAGGACTATTGCTTTGCCTGTTTTAGGACTCGTCTCATTCCCTCCATTCTTCGTCTGCCTTGCGTTATTTTGCATACAAGGTAGCAAAATTCCTTCCCTTTGATTACTACGTGATTCCAATGTGATAAGTTACCTTTAATATCTTTTTGTACTGCACCTCAATACTTTCTCTTTCGGTTAGTTAACTCTCATTTCAAAATCTGTGTCCAGTAGACTGTTCATTCCATTCAATTGTTTCTGTAATACTTCCTCACTTTCACAAGCGACAGCAATGTCATCAAGAGAATCTTATCAATGTGTGAACTTAAAGATTCATTTTGTAATCACATTTACTTTCAAAAACTATTACGAGAACATTAAGCTCAAAGTCTGCAGTCCCTGCAATATTACACACAATCTCACTAATTGCGCATGGTGGGCTCAGTTAAATGTTCTACGTACGTCTGCTCTACTTCTATGGTTCTCCACAGCAGACAATGCAGCACGTCTAGAATGAAATTTTCACTCTACAGCGGAGTGTGCGCTGATATGAAACTTCCTGGCAGATTAAAACTGTGTGCCGGACCGAGACTCGAACTCGGGACCTTTGCCTTTAGCGGGGAAGTGCTCTACCAACTGAGCTACCCAAGCACGACTCACGCCCCGCCCTCACAGCTTTAATTCCGCCAGTACCTCGTCTCCTACCTTCCAAACTTCGCAGAAGTTCTCCTGCGTACCTTGAAGAACTAGTTCTGCAAGGTTCGCAGGAGAGCTGCCAGGAAGTTTCAATGCAGCACTTGTCTGGCAGAACTTCGCTCACTGCAGGTATGTTGACACCGCTCTTAAGGAGACAGACTGCATTATAACTGGTTGCCTGCGACCGACTCAGTTGACAAAATCTACCATATTAAAGGAATAGCACCTGCGGATGTTAGACAGAGAACAGCGGCGAGGCTGAGAAGAAAAAATAGTAAAACGATTCCGGGAATCCCGTGTTTGGAAGCGAAGCATCATGTCGTAGGCTAAATTCGAGAAAAAGCTGCCTTCAAACAACTGAAACAGTTATATCATCACCTTCCGCTCGCCGAATAGAAATGTGATGAAACGGGGCAGCTGGCAGTTGTAGATAAAATCGAATGGAAGAGCCCGCTGCTGGTTTAAAGTTACCATGCCAAACGTGGAAGACTCCGAATAGATTGCGAACGGGAGTGACGAATCACAAAGAAAACTTTAAACAGTGGGGACAGATTACTGGAGATGCAACCTACGAATGTGGAGAACTTGGTGATGCTGAACACCTCTTGCTCTGCCCGAAGTTGCTTGAAGTCTGCGCGCTGGATGACCTGGTTTCAGCAAGGGTTCCAGCAATCAAGACTGCCGAATTCTGGGGCTCAAAATCAATTTGAAGTGTACATTGCTTTCTGTAGTTATTGTGCACTAACTAAAAAAAACCTGGCATTGTCCGGGTGTTCATTTTGCTAACTTTCTATTAGAAACGGAAACGAAAAGTGAACTATTTGAAGTGGAATATCGAAAATATTTCATGCCCATATAGCTTTGCAAACATGTTCGAAATTATAAAATACTCTCACAAATAAATATGTATCATGTGCAAATGTATAAGTACAGCTGCTTTGCGTGTCTATAACACGATTTTGTAAACGTCTCTATGGCAAAGCCTCTTCACAGCTCAATACGTCGCTATTGTTGTCACCTACAGCAGATTGCGCTTCGCAGTTGAAAGCTGTAAAAGGACTGCCAAGTGTCAGGGATTCCCTTAAGTTGGTTCGAGTGTAGGAGTGTCTTAGTAATAAAGAATAAATGTATTAAATCTTTATGCATGATGCGGCAATTTTCCACGCATCTCAGTGTTATCTCTTGAACTATGTGTCGTATAATGATGTATCTGTATCGATGCATTCAACTGCATACGTGAATACTGTCTGCGAAATATGTTGCGAATAGTTAGTACTGAAGAAGTAATAAATGTAAACATCTTGTATAATGCGGTATTTCTCATCATCTCAGTGTTAATAACGTCATACCTCCTGAACTGGGATGGTTTCTTTGAAAGTGCACAGAGCCGCAAGGGGCAGCCGTGCGGTTTGAGTCGCCTTGCCACGGTTCGCGCGGCTGCTCCCTTCGGAGGTTCCTCCCTCGTGCATGGATGTGTGTGTTGTCCATAGCGTAACTTAGTTCAAGTTACACTGGGTAGTGTGTAAGTCGAGGGACCTGTGACCTCAGCAGTTTGGTGTCATACGAACTTACCACAAATTTCCAAATTCCAAAAGGGCGTGGCCGAATCCCTTCCCCATCCTTGTCTAATCCGATGAGACTGCTGACCTCGCTGTTTGGTTTCCTTTCCAAATCGGTCCATCAGTCATTCTCCTGAACTATGTGCAGTACCATTACTTAATTTTGGACGTGCATCAAGCATCATATGTGGATACTATCTGCGAAGTACAGGGTGTAACAGAATTCTGCGCCACAAACTACATTTCTCACACGTAGACGAAGAAATTATGTTACATGAACATGGGTCTGGAAACACTTTGTTCTCATGTTATAATTCATTTTCTTCAATGAGTTTCAGCGAGGTGGCATTGTAAATTTTCACAGTCGGCATGTACGGGCAGATGTCAATCCTCACGCAACTGTTGAAACAAATCATCAACAAATATCGTCTATCAGTATTTTTGCCGATCTTACCGGCGACTACCTGGTAGGGCCTCAATTTCTTCCATCCCGGCTCAACGGACGAAGTTATCATAATTTCGTAGAGAAATCCACGGCCGGGCGCAGTGGCCGAGCGGTTCTAGGCGCTACAGTCTGGAACCGCGCGACCGCTACGGTCGCAGGTTCGAATCCTGCCTCGGGCATGGATGTGTGTGATGTCCTTAGGTTAGTTAGGTTTAAGTAGTTCTAAGTTCTAGGGGACTGATGACCTCAGAAGTTAAGTCCCGTAGTGCTCAGAGCCATCTGAACAATTTGAACCAGAAATCCACGCTCTCCGGACCTAAAGCCACTGGACTTTTATTTGTTTGGGCATTTGAAACCTCTTGTGTATGGAATTCCTGTTCAAGTCTCAGTGCCCGTATTACGGAAGACTTCGAAATCACACACAGTACTCACGGATACATCAGCGCATCTGGGATTCACTACGATGGCTGGTTGATACATTTATCAGTGCCCACGGAGGGCACACTGAGCATTTGTGAGGAAGAATTGCATGTGGTATGCTGGTGCGTTTTGTTCGTGTGTGTCTCCCATGATTGATGAGTTGGAGAAAATGAGTTGTGACTTGGAAACAAAGCATGATCATGTAATATAATTTCTTCATCTGCGTGTGAGGAATGTGTCCCGAATTTGTGCCATACATATTTGTTACACCTTGTGTATTGCGAATAGAGTTAGTAGCAAAGAAGTAATAAATTTAAACGTCATGCATGATACGATAGTTTTTCCGTATTTTAATGTTTATGACGTTATGTCTTCTGATCTATGTGTGACACAATGATATAATTGTGTAGGCACGTTCAGTGGCATATGTGAATACTGTTTGCGAAATTTAGTGCTGATAGAGTTAGTAGCACATGAGTGATGAATTTAAACGTCATGCCTCATGCTGCAGTTTGTCACGCATCTTGGTATGACATCTTATTTCCTGAACTACGAGAGGTAAGCATTTGTTACCCCGACAGCGATTTTTGACTGACAGTCAAGGATATCTGCACCAAATTTAGTTGATATCGGTTCAGTGGTTTAGGAGGAGTGTGGAAAACACACACACACACACACACACACACACACACACACACACACACACACACACACACACGCGCGCGCATACATTTTTGTAATATGTGTGTACATGTTCTGAATCTGTAAATCAGTAACTGTATTGTACTGTCCTGGATACGATAATAATAATAACAAAAATAATAATGAAGAGCGATTCAGACTTGGTCCTAAGAACAAAGGGGTGTACATTGACTGTTTGGCCTTTGCGGATGACCTGGCCATTTTTGTTAACAACATAGAGTCAGCAGCCAACAAGATCAATAGGCTGTCAGAAATTGCTGAAAAAGTTAGACTTCAGATCTCTCTTCAAAAGACAAAATATATGACGAACATCTGTGATGGACCTGAATGGATGATCACCAATCTGGGAAAAATCGGACGAGTTAAGAATTTCAGGTCAAGTCACCCAGGAGAATGCATTAGAAGAAGAAACAATTAATGCCAGGATGATAAAGTTAGACCAAGCATACCAACTCACAAAGAATACCTATAACAAAATGTCTATGAGTGTAGGGGCCAAGTTCCGACATTATAATACAGTTGTAAGACCTGAGGGCTTATATGCTTCCGAAGCTTTGACCACGAATAGACAAGGTCAAGCTGAGCGGCTGGAAAAGCGAGAGGGTAGGATATTAAGGAAAATCCTAGGTAATAGATGGGTTGATGGACTATGGCGAATGAGAGCAAATGAGGACTTGTACAGCAAGACAGACCCTGTCACAGCATCCATTAAGAAGAGACGGTTGTTATTTTACGGTCATCTCATGAGGATGGACGGTGACCGACTAACTAAAAGATGGAGTTTCATCCAATCTAAGAAAACAAGGCCAAGATGGTTCGAAGAATGTGAAAAAGATCTTGGCAGATTGGTATCTCAGAAAGAGAAATTCCTGACAGGAACCAATTTAGAAGATTGGTGAACAACTACCAAGGTTTTAAACTGGCATCAACGTCCAAAAGACGGAGAGGACGATTATCCGAAGAGCATAAACAGGCACTTCTTTCTGGGCTCAGAAGATACTGGCGGGAAGTCAAAGTTGGAACAAGAATTAGACCTAGACACTAAAATGAAATCGGTTGTTACCACCCAGTCCATAGAGGCTCAGCTCGATATTAAAAAAATGATTATAATCAAAATGTTCGCGTTAACCGTATTGTATGGTGTCCTTGTATATCAAACCATAGTTAAACACTCGTTCTCTTGACAGAGAAATATCGCGGCATGTAGATTGTAACGCGCTATCTAATCCGACAAATGCCCCCCGTATATAGGTTTTCGATACGGCTTTTTCTGATTACGTTGTACAACAATTGATAGACAGTTAAAGGACGAGCTGTCGATTATAGCTCGATCGCATGGTTTCTCTTATATCGATTCGCATTTGTCGCCTTGGAACGCTGCTTTGTAGCAGAGCGGCCCATCGTCGCTAATGCTAGATGCGCATTTTGATTTTTATTCTTTCGGCTGACGAGCAATTTCACGCGCACGTATGCGCGGCTGGGCACGTTCCAGTAAGGGGGTAATTCACGACTTATGCATACAGCAGCAGCACCGGTGCGGCGGGTTTAAATATTTTTGTGCGGAGTTGTTGGTGTGTATTAAAGTCGTGTCGGGAGGCGCTGCAGATGGCGAGCGCATTTGTCACCGCTTTGTGGCCTGCCGGCCGACCTCCGCCACGAGAGCGGCGCATTTTTTTCCTTCCCCCGAAGGCGGAGAGACGCCTTTTAAAATAGCGCCGTTATTGATGGTTTCCATATGCAAATGTCTCAGGGGGGCTGCCCTTGACGCCTGCCGCCCTGTCGCGGACAAACACTTTTCAAAACATCGTTTGTGCTGGTTAAATAATACGAGTACGTGCGATATAATAAATTGCGGCCATTTGTACTTTTCAGTGCTCACGCCCGGCCGTTAAATACGTCCTCACAGTGTTGAAAGCTTATCCTCAACAACTTCAACAATTTGCGGTAACCTGCTTTTAGTCATTTATATGATCTTAACTAAGAAATGAAATTGTAAAAACCAAAGAAAGCGTCTTGCTGATTCACAGCATAGTAGGAAGGATTATCTACGAGCGTAAGTCAATTATTATCCGCAATTTAGTTATATTTTTGTTTATTTTGGTAGTACTGTCGTTTTACGTTGATGACGCGTGCTTTGTTTATTTGTTGTTATATCTTTGCAATTTTGAAGCAGCTTGGTTAGTTTCGTTATCGCTGCCGTGCTGTTAATCATAGCTGCTGCGCTGTCTATTTGCACCAGAGTAGAGCAACGTTCAGTGCTCCGTTTTTTGTGGTCGGAAGGAGTATCAGGGGCCTTAATTCATCGAAGACTTTCGGCACAGTTCTGAAACGATGTTTTGCCACAACGGAGTGCCTACGAATGGATTGAAAAATTCCGAAATGGTCGCACAAGTGTTACGCACGATGAAGGAGCCGGACGACCGTTTACCGCCACAAATGAGGAAACCATTGAGCGTTCACGTGAAATGATTCTCTTAGACAGACGGTTAACTATTGACGAAGTGGCACATCGTCTGCAAATTAGTCACAGTTTTGGCTGCGAAATCAATCCACAACAGACTTAGGTTTCATAAACTTTGCGCAAGATGGGTCACAAAACAACTCACACAGTTGCATAGCCGGCCAGAGTGGCCGAGCGGTTCTAGACGCTACAGTCTAGAAGCGCGCTATCGCTATTGTTGCAGGTTCGAATCCTGCCTCGGGCGTGAATATGTGTGATGTCCTTAGGTTAGTTAGGTTTAAGTAGGTCTAAGTTCTAGGGGACTGATGATCACAGCAGTTAAGTCCCATAGTGCTCAGAGCCATTTGAACCATTTGAACAGTTGCATAAACAAACGTGCTTGGACATCTGCAAAAAACATTTGGATCGCTATGGTAACGAAGGGGCAACTTCTTAGACAAGATAATTACTGGTGACTAAACATGGATCCATCAATACGAGCCGGAGAGTAAACGGCAGAGTATGGAATGGAAACATCCAGATTCACCGAGCAAGAAAAAGTTCAAGACCCAATCGTCCGCAGGAAAACTGATGCTTACGGTTTTTTCGGACGCACAAGGTCCAGTACTGGAACATTATAGGGAAAGGGGCACAACAATAAACAGTATACGTTACAGTGAGATGCTTACTGCCAGACTAAAGCCTGCAATTCGAAGCAAACGCCGATGATTGCTGTCAAAAGGTGTTGTGTTGTTGCACGACAATGCCCGTCCGTATACTGCTGCCCACACTGCTTAAACGGTCCAGAAACTCAAATTTGAAGTACTGGATCATCCTCCATATAGTCTTGATCTTGCCCCTTCTGACTATCACTTGTTTGGTCCACTCAAACAGGCATTAAGGTGCCGTCGATTTACCTCGGACGAAGCAGTGAAAGAAGCGGTGTATTCCTGGCTCGCAGCGCAACCGAGAACCTTCTTTTATGAGGGCATTAGGAAGCTTGTACAACGATGGAACAAGTGCGTTGAAACGCAAGGAGACTATATCGAAAAATGATGTTCTTGTAAGTTTCCTATTTGATTAGAATAAAATTTTATAACTACTTTGCGGACAATAATTGACTTACCCTCGTATATATTTCTAAAAACTATAGTATGGATGTATGTACGTATGTAAGAATGTTCCACGTCTCCTCCTAAACATCAGCAGCGATTTCAAGTAAATTTTGTGCACATACCACATATGTGGTATGTGTAGGTGCATATGTCAGTGCATGCATATGTCAGTAGGTGTAAGATAGATACTGTCTACAGGAAAATTAAAGAGATCTTTGGAGAAAAGAGAATCAAATATCAAGAGCTCGGATGGAAAACCAGTTATAAGCAAAGAAGGGAAAGTAGAAAGGTGGAGGAAGTATATAGAGGGTCTATACAAGGGCGATGTACTTGAGGGCGATATTATGGAAATGGAAGAGGACGTAGATGAAATGGGAGACATGATAATGCGTGAAGAATTTGACAGAGCGCGGAAAGACCGAAGTGGAAACGAGACCCCTGTAGTAGACAGCATTCCATTAGAACTACTGATAGCCTTGGGAGAGCCAGCCCCGACAAAACTGTACCATCTGGTGAGCAACATGTACGATACAGGCGAAATACCTTCAGACTTCAAGTAAAATATGGTAATTCCAATCCCAAAGAAAGCAGTAGTTGACAGGTGTGAAAATTACCGAACTATCAGTTTAATTAGTCACGGCTTCAAAATACTAATACGAATTCTTTACAAACGAATGGAAAAACTGGTAAAAGCTGATCGGGGAGCATTAGTTTTGATTCCGTAGAAATGTTACAACAAGTGAGGCAATACTGACCATACGACTTATCTTAGAAGGTAGATTAAGGAAAGGCAAACCTACGTTTCTAGCATTTGTAGACATAGAGAAGGCTTTTGACAAAATTGACTGGGATACTCTCTTTCAAATTCTGAAGGTGTCAGGGGTTAGATGGTGGATCAAGGAACCTTCGAGGAGGTACTGAATCTTCTGGTGAAGTTGATGAGGATAGCGTTCATCGAAACGTCGCCGTTATTTCAACAGAGCCACCTGGATGGAAGCCTGAGGTGAGTTCACTAGCAGTATAAGCCGGGAAAGTCTACATTCACATATAAATAGATTTTTGGACATCTTGATTGAAAGAAGGGGTCGGTTGAGGCATCAAGGAATTTTCAGTTCGATAATGGAAGGAAGTGTGGGAGGTAAATATTATAGCGGGGATTCAAGCCTCAAATACAAGAAGCAAGTTGAATGATGGTTCAAATGGCTCTGAGCACTATGAGACTCAACATTTTAGGTCATAAGTCCCCTAGAACTTAGAACTACTTAAACATAACTAACCTAAGGACATCAAACACACCCATGCCCGAGGCAGGATTCGAACCTGCGACCGTAGCAGTCCCGCGGTTCAGGACGGCAGCGCCAGAACCGCACGGCCACCGCGGCCGGCTCAAGTTGAATGAATGCGTGTAGGTTGCAGCAGCCGAGCACAGATGAAGTGGCTTGCACAGGATAGACTAGGGTGTGGAGCTGCATCAAACTAGTTTTCTCTGTAAAAATTACAGCAACAGTCATTTTGGCAACATCTTGGATGGCACAGTCCGCCTGGCGTAGCTACCACAGTATAGTAGCGCTTGAGGCCAGAGGTATTCTTGCTTTAATTAAAACTATATAAAGTGTTCCCCACTCTCTTTCGAGATTAGCGCATCCTAGTGTCACGTAAATGAGATCAGAAGGTTCATCTGGGTGAGCTTTGCAGTACGGAGATGGCAATCTTTTCAGTCAGTACATAAGTGATGGGTAGCATCCGTCTCCCAAATTAATGACCGTTATTGTAGATTTATGACGTTTCGATATTCTTGTGTGAGATAATGGTGATATTTTTGATGGATTTGAGGATGTGATGATGTATCTTGTCGTCCCGCTTGGATTATGTCCATTCCTGTGAGATCTGTTTGTTCGAGACAGAGACAAAGGCTGTGTGAGGTTATCCAGTGTAATAAGAGAAACTTGCTATCACACTCTTCGTCGCCAGTTGGTCTACCGTTCCATTTTGTGTGGTGCTACAGTGTCCTTGTACTGAAAGTATTTATACATGTTGGCAGTCGTATTTGTGGAGAAATTTAAGTATGTTCTATGAATAACGATTCAATTTTTGAGGCCGGCCGCTGTGACCGAGCGGTTCTAGGCTCTTTAGTCCGGAACCGCGCTGCTGTTACGGTCGCAGGTTCGAATCCTGCCTAGGGCATGGATGTGTGTGATGTCCTTAGGTTAGTTAGGTTTAAGTAGTTCTAAGTCTATGGGACTGATGATCTCAGATGTTAAGTCCCATAGTGCTTAGAGCCATTTGAACCATTTTTCATTTTTGAGTTCAGTTTTCAGTGACCTACTGCATGACAATAAGAGTGTCGACAGACTGATTAACTTCGTGTCGGACTCTTCTGACAGCAAGTACTTCAGTAGTCGAAATTCTGGATATGGCCTTTTTTTGCACTCCCTACGGTTAATACCTACCCATTATACTGAGGTGTGACATAAGTCATGGGATACCTCCTAATATAGTCTCGGACCGCGTTTTGTCCGGCGTTGTGTATCAACTCGACGTGACAGGACTCAACAAATCGTTGGAAGCCCACTGCAGAAATATTAAGCTTTGCTCCTTCTATAGCCGTCCATAATTGCGAAAGTGACGCTGGTGTAGGATTTTGTGCACGAACTGGTCTCTCGACTATGTCCCATAATATTCGATGAGACTCAAGAGGGGCGAACTGGGTGGTCAAATCATTTGCTCGAACTGTACAGCGGCTGGTTTGAAGAACATTCTGGACAGTTCGAGCGAATGATTTGCCCACTGATCGAACACGTATGGGACACAACAGAGAGGTTAGTTCCTGCACAAAATCCTGCACCGGTAACACTTTTCGCATTTATGGACGGCTATAGAGGCAGCATGGGTCAGTGTTTCTGTAAGGGACTTCCAAGGACTTGTTGAGTCCATGCCACGTCTAGTTGCTGCAATACGCTGGGCAAAAAGAGGCCCGACACAATTCCTTCTTCGAGTAGTTCCTGCAATAGACCGGAAAAAAGTTTATTATTCACTCCTCAACAGTAAGCGAACTATTTGGCAACTCAACATAACAGTAGGCCAAATAGTGTAATGGAAATTGGACTGCCTTAAGGCCTACATTGTACAGGGTGATTCAAAAAGAATACCACAACTTTAGGAATTTAAAACTCTGCAACGACAAAAGGCAGAGCTAAGCACTATCTGTCGGCGAATTAAGGGAGCTATAAAGTTTCATTTAGTTGTACATTTGTTCGCTTGAGGCGCTGTTGACTAGGCTGAAAACCAAACTACCCGAGGCAGCCCGTGACAGAGCACTTCATCACTGGCCTCCAAGAATCCCTGATCTTACCCCCGGCGATTTTTTCTTATGGGAGTATGTTAAGGATATGGTGTTTCGGACACCTCTCCCAGCCACCATTGATGATTTGAAACGAGAAATAACAGCAGCTATCCAAACTGTTACGCCTGATATTCTACAGAGAGTGTGGAACGAGTTGGAGTATCGGGTTGATATTGCTCGTGTGTCTGGAGGGGGCCATGTTGAACATCTCTGAACTTGTTTTTGAGTGAAAAAAAAACCTTTTTAAATACTCTTTGTAATGATGTATAACAGAAGGTTGTATTATGTTTCTTTCATTAAACACAAATTTTTAAAGTTGTGGTATTCTTTTTGAATCACCCTGTATTATTATTATTATTATTATTATTATTATTGCCAGTGGTCGGACACACAGCATTCAAATAGCTCTAAGCACTATGGAACTTAATATCTCTGGTAATCAGTCCCCTAGACTTAGAAACTACTTAAACCTAACTAACCTATGGACATCACACACATTCATGCCCGAGGCAGGATTCGAACCTGAGACCGTAGCAGGCGCGCGGTTCCGGACTGAAGCGCCTAGAGCTGCTTGGCCACAACGGCCGGACACACAGCACTTGGGATAGCTACATTATTCTATAAAAAAAAGATTGTTTGAAGTAAATATTATCAACTGTCTCTTTGACTTATTAGTTCATGATTTAATAAAACACCTACAAAAATAGATTCATCTTTCGTCATTATCAAAATGGAAGTGTTCCAAGGAAACTCGTTTCCATTTAAACTTTAATTGGCCGCTAATGTTGATGATTACGGGGAAGGGGCGGTGGCACTCACTGCTATCTGATTGCTCTCAGAGGAAACAGTATCAGAAAGGATCGTAATCACAGTGTTAGATTCATACATTCAGTTTCCGTTATAAATACATAGCTACCATTCATCTTTAGTATCACTGTTTTCACTGGTACATCTCGTTTCTTGTCCCTTTCGTCGTTTTACACCAGATATTTAATAGATATGACATCCAGTATAAATTAATCGGTAGTGCTTCACCGAAATCTATCGGTTTTTCTCTTTTTATTATGTATAGTGAAGCTACTAAATAATTAAATATACAGAAAAATAAAAAGCTATTGCAAAAAAAAAAAAACAATTGGTTCAAATTGCTCCAAGCACTATGGACTTAACATCTGAGGCCATCAGTCCCCTAGACTTAGAACTACTTAAACCTAACTACCCTAAGGACATCACACACATCCATGCCCGAGGCAGGATTCGAATCTGCGACCGTAGCAGCAGCGCGGGTCCGGACTGAAGCGCCTAGGACCGCTTGGCCACAACGCCCGTCTGCTATTGCATGATTGAAGAAAAAGAACGCAACAAAAATGATAAATTCGCTACTAAAGTAATGAAAAATGCAAAATCAAAGGGAACCGTCTGTGTTACAGTGGAAATGACGTAGGTGACAGGATCCTGAACCTCCAGTGGACATACCATTATTCCAGAGCGTACGGAACAGTGAATACACAGTCAGCGAATGATGAATGTTCCGTCTAAAACTAACTGAAATAACAGTTTTCTTTAGTTTTTGTGTGCATTTCTGAATGAACCGTATGTTTTCAGAATCTGCCCCTTTTCGTTTGAATTAGTTCGACAAGATTCTGTACTCACCGTTTTAGGGTTCCGTACTTCGGTCGGTAAAAACGGAACCGTTACAGGTTCCCTTTGCTGTTCGCGTGTCGGTATGTCTGTCTGTCCAACTGTTGAAAACAGTTTTTCATTTCAAGATGGAATTTGTCACATGCTAATGTCTATGGTCCCTTGGGGGTATAATGAACGTTAGCAACTAAGTCAGTGCAATTAAGTGACATATTTTGACACTCGCAAACTCAATCAAAATCTATAGCGTACTTCCCGTCGACCCAGAATCATGAAATTTTGTACGAAGCATGGTTTCACAGTGGAACTAAGGGAAAACATCTGAAAATTGTTAATTTGCTATTACCTCTAACGAAAAATGTTTTGTTATTGTTTACCCGAATTTTACGTCCATCTGTCAAAACGCCTTCTTCTCAGGAACGAGCAGGCCTATTAAGTTGAAATTTATGTCGTATACTAGGAACGAGGTCCCGTGGCAGTGTGATAGATGCAGGTTTCTGAGTCAATACAATCAAAAGGTACGGCTATTAATGTTATAAATTTTTAGACTCACCAACTCACTCAGCAAAACCTACAAGGTACTTCCCGCTAACCTAGAATCATGAATTTTGGCAGGCAGCAAGGTGTCGCTGTAATAGCAAAGTAAGAAACTGACAACTGTTAATTTCTAATTATATCACACGAAAAAATATATTTTATGTCGTTTGTTATCCGACTGCCCATGAGTTAAGAAAAAATTGTTCAAATGGCTCTGAGCAGTATGGGACTCAACTGCTGAGGTCATTAGTCCCCTAGAACTTAGAACTAGTTAAACCTAACTAACCTAAGAACATCACAAACATCCATGCCCGAGGCAGGATTCGAACCTGCGACCGTAGCGGTCTTGCGGTTCCAGACTGCAGCGCCTTTAACCGCACGGCCACTTCGGCCGGCCCTTGAGTTAAGACCCGTTGTTCTCAGGAACGGGCAGACATGTCAAGTCACATACAGTACTAAGGTCTATAGTTTATTGGCAGTGTAAAAACACTTAAATTTCCAAGTCAATGCAATCAAAAGATACAGCCATTTACGTCACATAATTAAAGAGACCTTTGGAGAAAGGAGAACCACTTGCATGAATATCAAGAGCTCAGATGGAAACCCAGTTCTAAGCAAAGAAGGGAAAACAGAAAGGTGGAAGGAGTGTATAGAGGGTCTACACAGGGGCGATGTTCTTGAGGATAATATTATAGAAATGGAAGAGGAGGTAGATGAAGATGAAATGGAAGATATGATACTGCGTGAGAGTTTGACAGAGCACTGAAAGACCTAAGTCGAAACAAGGCCCCGGGAGTAGACAACATTCCATTAGAACTACTGACAGCCTTGGGAGAGCCAGTCCTGACAAACCTCTACCATCTGGTTAGCAAGATGTATGAGACCGGCGAAATATCCTCAGACTTCAAGAAGAATATAATAATTCCAATCCCAAAGAAAGCAGGTGTTGGCAGATGTGAAAATTAACGAACTATCAGTTTAATAAGTCACAGCTGCAAAATACTAACACGAATTCTTTACAGACGAATGGAAAAACTGGTAGAAGCCGACCTTGGGGAAGATCAGTTTAGATTCCTTAGAAATATTGAAACACGTGAGGCAATACTGACTTTACGACTTATCTTAGAAGAAAGATTAAGGAAAGGCAAACCTACGTTTCTAGCATTTGTAGACTTAGAGAAAGCTTTTGACACTGTTGACAGGAATTGTTTCAAACTCTAAAGGTGGCAGGGGTAAAATACAGGGAGCGAAAGGCTATTTACAATTTGTACAGAAAGCAGATCGCAGAGTCGAGGAGTATGAAAGGGAAGCAGTGGTTGGGAAGGGAGTGAGACCGGGTTGTAGCCTCTCCCCGATGCTATTCAATCTGTTTATTGAGCAAGCAGTGAAGGAAAGAAAAGAAAATTTCGGAGTAGGTATTAAAATCCATGGAGAAGAAATAAAAACTTTGAGGTTCGCCGATGACATTGTAATTCTGTCAGAGACAGCAAAGGACTTGGAAGAGCAGTTGAACGGAATGGACAGTGTCTTGAAAGGAGGATATAAGATGAACATCAACAAAAGCAAAACGAGGATAATGGAATGTAGTCGAATTAAGTCGGGTGATGCTGCGGGAATTAGGTTAGGAAATGAGACACTTAAAGTAGTAAAGGAGTTTTGCTATTTGGGGAGCAAAATAACTGATGATGGTCAAAGTAGAGAGGATATAAAATGTAGACTGGCAATGGCAAGGAAAACGTTTCTGAAGAACAGAAATTTGTTAACATCGAGTATTGATTTAGGTGTCAGGAAGTCGTTTCTGAAAGTATTTGTATGGAGTGTAGGCATGTATGGAAGTGAAACATGGACGATAAATAGTTTAGACAAGAAGAGAATAGAAGCTATCGAAGTGTGGTGCTACAGAAGAATGCTGAAGATTAGATGGGTAGATCACATAACTAATGAGGAAGTACTGAATAGAATTGGGAAGAAGAGGATTTTGTGGCACAACTTGACAAGAAGAAAGGACCGGTTGGTAGGACATGTTCTGAGGCATCAAGGGATCACAAATTTAGCATTGGAGGGCAGCGTGCAGGGTAAAAATCGTAGAGGGAGACCAAGAGATGAATACACTAAGCAGATTCAGAAGGATGTAGGTTGCAGTAGGTACTGGGAGATGATGGAGCTTGCACAGGATAGAGTAGCATGGAGAGCTGCATCAAACCAGTCTCAGGACTGAAGACCACAACAACAACAACATTTTGATACTTGAAAAACTTACTCATTAAACCCTGAAATTCGGAAGAAGCAAGGTTCCACAGAACAAATTAAGGCAAAAATCGTAAAATTGTTAATTTGTAATTATATCAATCGAAAATTCCTTCTTTGTCATTTGTTATCCGACATCAAAATTAAAATTAAAACATTCTCGAAGCTCTTGTAATTCCCGGGATACATATCTTCGAGCATCATTGTCGATAACAGCCAAAAATTGTAGAGATTTTTGGTTCCTAAACCAGATGAACTGTCTATGTACATCATTAAGTTTGTACAGAACCCTCAGATCCTGAGTCCAACTAGCACCTGGTCTCTCTCTTCTTCTTCTTCTTCTTCTTTTTAAGAGAGCATTTCTGAAGCGGCGAAATTGATCGGCAATTGGAGTGCTAGAGTTGTGAGCATCTTCGGAAACTAGTTGAAGGACTGTGAAATCGCGGGTATGCCGTACAGTTTTATACGTCCATGCGTCATCATTCGTCACAGAACGTAGAGGTCGAAGGCTTGCTAGCTCTGTAAGGCAGGATAACCGGTGATTTGAGGCAGATTTATTGACAGAGTAAATTTCTGGTGGAGGCGGAAGTGTTTCGGTGATTCACCTACGATAGATATAGTGCGCCTCCGTAGCTGACTGCCATGCGAGGGACTTGGATTCGATTCCCGGCACTGCTTGGGATTTTTTCCTTGGTGGGAGGACTGAAGTGGGGGTACTCAGCCTCGTGATGCCAGTTGAGAGCTACTTGACCATGTAGAAGCGGCTCCAGGCCTCGAAAACTGACAACGGCTGGCAGAGCGGTGTGCTGTCCCCACGCCCTTCCATACCGCATCCAATGACGTCATTAGCAGAGAGTGACATAGCGGTCGGTCGGTGCCGATGAGCCCATCATGTCGTGTGAACGGAGTTGACGAGCTGCAATGGATATAGCATACAAGACTCACATTCGAAACATTCTTGAGCGTTTCTCACTATATGAGATATTTATTAGGTAGAATTAGTAGAGGAAATGGAGATGATTGAATGAAGAGCGCTGCAAGGGGTAACCACGTGGTCTGAGACGAAGTGTGACGGTCCATGCGGCTCCCCCCGTCGGAGGTTCGAGTCCTCCCTCGGGCATGTGTCCAAAGGGTAAGTTAGTTTAAGCTAGATTAGGTAGTGTGTAGGCTTAGTCACCGATAACCCTTCAGTTTGGTCCCATAAGACCTTACCACAATTATCCAAATTTCCAATGGAGAGCGGTGAGTTTCGACTAGAGTTCGTTTTGTAAGCGAAAGAGTTTGACGGGAGTATTCATCCAACTATTCATATCCACTGACAGACGGTTCAAGAGAGGTGTTATATGGTGAGTATTACTATAAAATATCGAAAGCCTATGCTCGAAGTCAAGCAATGTTGCACTTCGTCCAACATACATCCCGTCAAATGGTCGAGAAGGGAAAGTAAAAGAAACTGAGGCTCGTACACAGGCTTACCTGTAGTCATTCATCCTTCACAACATTCGAAAATGGAAAAGGAAAGGGGAGGAAACTATAGTAGTACCATAACTAACCTCAATCATACGCAGTACACTGGCTCGCGGAATATTGGCTGAAAACAAGTAAACCACATTTCTAAAAAGTAATGGAATGTTGGTCTGTGGTATAACAGTATATGTTGTATCAAGCCTCAGAGATTAGTTTTATTTTTTATTATATTTACTGTTGTATAAGGGCGATCAAAAAGTTTTGCTCAGGGGCCGTACAGTTCAGCAGTGTATGGGAAATTCGCCTTTAGCATTGAGGCAATCATCCCACCGATGCACCAGGATGAAGGCAAAACATCATGCCCTATTGCGTGAACAAGTCCGTTAGTGCCTGCTGAACATCCTCGTCCGAGAGGAGTCGTCAACCCTTCAGACATTTTTTAAGAAACTGAAGGTGTGATAATCAGATGATTGGAGATGGGGTCTGTAGAGCGGGTGTATGATTATCTCCCACTAGATGTCCGTAATGGATGATGCTGGTCTCCCAGATTCGACGGCGTCTTGTGTCGAGTCGTGACCGGCATGGAACTTGAGGCACCATTCCACAATGGTGCTTTTCGACAAATATGCTGCCCCATACACATTCTTCATTCTCAGATGAATGAGTACCGGTGTTGCAGCCACGAAGAGAATTCCAGAATAACAGCACGTTGGTCCTGTTTGGACGCATTTCGTAATAACGTCGCCATAGTTCACGTATTCACATTTACTGTATGCACATCGGAAACACACAAATGCCACACATGTCCCTTGCCTATATGTCGGTGCGTATAAGCCCGTATCGGAGTAGCGTTATGTTGCCTATATGAGGTGCGACAATAAAGTAATGAGACTGATTTTCTTTGCAAGATGTGGCAACCCTGCAGGCTTTCATAGGCACAATATCTTTGACCTTGGTCTATAAGCTGCTTCTAGTCCAAGCGGCACATCGATGCAACTGCTCAGTCGTGAGTTGTGCTGCAATAAGTTAACACGTGTTTGTGTCTCTCGTCACGGAAATGGAACCGCATAATATTGCGAAACGATATGCCATTCCTTTTTGTGTTAAATTGGGTGAAAACGCGACGACAACTTACGGCAAGCTTCAGAAGGCTTTTGGAGAGGAGGTTATGTCAAGAGCTCAAGTTTTTCGTTGGCATAAAATGTTTAGTGAAGGCAGAACGAATATTGAAGATGAAGACCGCAGTGGACGGCCATCAACTTCACGGACGGATGTCAACTTGGCCAGGGTGCGTGAACTTGTACGATCTTATCGAAGATTATCCGTGAAAATGATTGCAGGAGAACAAAACATCAATCGAGAAGCGGTTCGTCTAATAATAACTGAAGATCTTGGTATGAGAACGATTCATGCAAAAATGGTCCCCAAAAATCTCATTCTACAACAACGAGAAACACGGAAAAATGTGGCAGCCGATCTGTTAGAGCAAACGGAAATCAATCCAGAACTGTTGAGCCGTGTTATCACTGGTGATGAAAGTTGTTTTTTCAGTACGATCCAGAGGCAAAACGCCAAAGTTCGCAATGGTACTCAAAGGGATCATCCATACCAAAAAATCATGCATCTCAAAGTCAAAAGTGAAATGCATGCTTGGGTGCTTCTTTGATTCCAAGGGAATTGTTCATAAGGTGCAGGTGCCTCCTGGACAAACAGTTAACCAATATTACTAGAAAGAAATTTTAGAAAGACTTCGTGCAAGAGTTCTTCGTGTCCGTGCCCAAATTGCTGACAATTGGATTTTACATCACGATAATGCGTCATCTCATACTGCTCTGTCAGTACAGCAATTTTTAACCTCAGAACAAATTTCAGTACTACCACAGCCACTTTATTCGCCAGATATCGCTCCGTGCGACTTTTTTCTATTTCCAAGAGTCAAAACGGCGGTCAAGGGACACCATTTTCAAACAACACAAGATGTCCAAAAAGCTGTGACGAGGGTCTTGGAGGATATTACAGAAGATGAGTTCCAGAAATGTTACCATCGGTGGCAGAAGCGCTGGAAAAAGTGTGTGCAGTCAGAAGGGAACTACTTTGAAGGAGACAACACTACACTTGACTAAAACGGCAAGCAACATTTTTTTTTACATCAGCCTCATTACTTTGTTGTCGCACCTCGTATGCTGCTGCAGCGCTCTGAAACGGAAACTTTTTTCACCCCCTATATTAAAAGATCCTTTTGATATCAGTGAGCAAGGGGTGGCTATGTTTAATAGTCGAGCGCATCGTAAGAGGTGTCTGTGACCTTCGGAACCAAAAATATTTATGTTTCTACATCATGATCGGAGAGTTAATATATTTCAGCTGAGCACAGTAGCTGCAGTGCCAACGGAAAGATTATCCACAGCCCAGCTGTAGCTCGTCGTCGGATTTACGATCACAGGTCTCACTCCCCCTTCGACCTCTTCGCCGTTCCCATTCAGGCGCAGGGTATTTAATGACGCCCGTGGTCGCCACAATGTCACATATACTTTTTCCCCCATGACCCGGTTAGCGCGCTCCGCTATTGCGCGCTTTTTTGTGTGGGAAATGAGGACTCCGTGGTTGGGCGAGGGCAAAAGTCGGCGAAGGTTTATGCTTTTTCGATGCATTTCTGGCAGTTTTATACAAAAAAGTGTGGCCCCTCCCACACTGACTTCGGGTTTAGTACCAAGCCGTTCCTGGACGCAGGACGTGCAATCTTTGTTCTGCGGCGGCAACTGTTGTGTAAAAATATCACCAAAGAAGTTAGGCAGAATGGCCGAGTCTCCCTCCCGTGTTGCGCTCCCTTTTCAATAGAGATGGGAAACATTTTTTACGCGCTCCCAGCATTCGCGCCCCTGTCCGCCCGCTTCGACTCCCAGATTCCCCCCGCCCCCTTTTTTTTCCACCCTGCTACCTCCTCCCGTATCCCTTGCGCAGTGTTTTGCAGCCTTAGGGCGCGGGAAGTCATAGAATACATATGGAAAGCCGTTCGCAGGAGGCGATCCGAATATATACGAGGTTCGAATGGGCGGCCGCCACACCGGAAAGCGAACTCTGTGTCTCCGCTGTGGCGCCAGGGGGCGGAGTCGCGCCGGGACAAGGAAGAAATGAGAAAGAAAATCGGCGGTGGAAATGGGCGCCTGCTCGCAGAGAGAAATTCTCCGACGAGTGTGTCGGACAAATATAACGAGGTACTCGCGCCGCTTACCGAAGGCTTGTAAACAAAGGGCCCGTTTCTCGCGGCCTTATGCATATGCATACAGTGGGCGGAGCTACTTCCTTGCCCGCTCCTACAGTGGGAAAAATTCCGGGGAACGTACGAGTGCGTGTGTGTGATAAACAGGCCACTCCACAGCTTCTCTGTAATACTGGAGTCTGCCAGGAAAGTAATGCTTCCGGTTTCCTTATTTCTATTTTTCACAGTAAGTAAATGCCAGATACGTAATATAACATCTACAACATTCATGAGTAATTTTTCACCTTTTCCTGAGAGGGAAAAACAATGATTTCTGCCGCACATATATACATGTTCTTCTTTTAAGATGGAAACGACTGTGGGCGAAGATGATTAAAGTGATATATATATATATATATATATATATATATATATATATATAATGGCGTGAGTCATACGGATGTATGCCCTATTGCAAATGGCTTCCGAGATAGAACACATTTAATATCACTTTTGTACGTTTTTCTTGAATAACTCGAAAACCGCACCCGCTAGCTAAAACGCGTCGCAGTACAAAATTAACCTATATTAAATTTCCTACAAAAAAGGTCCTATTCACATTTTTTTTTCTAGAACTAATAGTTTGTGCGAACAGAGCGCGAGAATGTTGAAAAACTCGCTCGACGCGCATGCTCTGTAGCTTACATAGTTTTTGTAGGCCAATTTGAGGTAGCATATTGAGGTAGCAAGTTGAGACGAACAGTTTGATACTGGACACTTGTGGTCTATCAAGTCGGGAAACTACTTCGCAGAAACCTTTAATTCTACAGAAAAAAGTGAATAGAATCTTTCTGTAGGAAATTTAATATAGTTTCATTTTGTACTGCGACACGTTTTCGCTCAAGAGTGCGATTTTCGAGTTATTCAAGGAAAACGTGCAGAAGTGATATTAAATTTGTTCTATCTCTGAAACCATTCGGAATAGAGCATATGTCCATGTGAAGTTTTTTGTTCAGAATCACTAATACTATCACCCCTCAAATCATGTACCTTTCCTCCTGACGGACCCTGTACATACTGATGAGCCAAAGAAACGGTTACACCTGCCAAATATCGTGTAGGGCTCCCACGAGAACGCAGAAGTGCTGTAACACGACGTGCCATGGACTCGACTAATGTCTTAAGTAGTACTGGAGGGAAATGACACCATGAATCCTGCAGGTCTGTCCATAAATCCGTAAGAGTACGAAAGGGTGGAGATCTGAACAGCACGTTACAAGGCATCCCAGATACGCCCAGTAATGTTCATGCCTGGGGAGTTTGGTGGCCAGTGGAAGTGTTTAAACTCAGAAGAGTGTTTCTGGAGCCACTCTGTAGCAATTCTGGACGTGTGAGGTGTTGCATTGTCGTGCTGGAATTGCCCGAGACTGTCGGAGTGCACAGTGGACATGAATGGATGCAGGTGATCTGACAGGATGCTTTCGAACGTGTCACCTGTCAGAGTCGTATCTAGACGTGTCAGGGGTCTCATATGAATCCAACTGCACACGCCCCACACCATTACAGAGTCTCCACCAGCTTGAACAGTCCCCTGTTGACATGCAGCGTCCATGGATTCGTGAGGTTGTCTCCATACCCATACACTTCCATCCGCTCGATTCAATTTGAAACGAGACACGTCTGACCAGGCAACATGTTGCCAATGAACAACAGTCCAATGTCCAATGTCGGTGTCGACGGGGCCAGGCGAGGCGTAGAGCTCTGTGTCGTGCACTCATCAAGGGTACACGAGTGGGTCTTCGGCTCCGAAAGCCCATATCGATCATGCACAGAAAGACAAACTAGAAATATTAAAATAAACAGAAGTTAAAGGCATAAAATTCACAATAGTACCTATAAAACGAATATCCTGAAAATCCTTTTAATTATGGAAAATTGAACCTTTTTGTTGATGGCCCAGCATTGAAATCTGCAGCAATTTGTGGAAAGGCTGCACTTCTGTCACGTTGAACGTTTCTCTTCAGTTGTCGTTGGTCCCGTTCTTGCAGGATCTTTTCCCGGCCGCAGCAATGACGGTGATTTGATGTTTTACCGGATTTCTGATATTCACGGTACACTCTCGAAATGGTCGTACGGGAAAATCACCGCTTCATCGCTACCTCTCAGATGCTGTGTCCAATCAACCACGTTCAAATTCACTTAAATCTTGATAACCTGCGATTGTAGCAGCAGTAGGCGATCTAACAACTGCACTAAACACTTGCTGTCTTATATGGGTGTTAGCGACCGCAGCGCCGTATTATACCTGTTTACATATCTCTGTATTTGAATAAGCATACTTACAACACTTTCTTTGGCGCTTCATTATATATATATATATATATATATATATATATATATATATATATATATATATATATATATATATGTATATATCTGGTTTCCCACTTCAAGCTAGACTAGTTTCGTTCTTTGTAGTTTTTTCGTTTGATGCTTATTTCGTGAGATATTTGGTCCGGTCACTATCAATAAATATAGGGTGGTCCATAGATCGTGACCGGGCCAAATATCTCACGAAATAAGCGTCAAACGAAAAAACTACAAAGAACGAAACTTGTCTAGCTTGAAGGAGGAAACCAGATGGCGCTATGGTTGGCCCACTAGATGGCACTGCCATAGGTCAAACGGATATCAACTGCGTTTTTTTAAATAGGAACCGCCATTTTTATTACATATTCGTGTAGTTCGTAAGGAAATATGGATGTTTTAGTTGGACCACATTTTTCGCTTTGTGATAGATAGCGCTGTAATAGTCACAAATGTCCAAGTACGTGGTATCACGTAACATTCCGCCAGTACGGACGGTATTTGCTTCGTGAAACATTACCTGTGTTAAAATGGACCGTTTACCAATTGCGGAAAAGGTCGATATCGTGTTGATGTATGGCTATTGTGAACAAAATGCCCAACGGGCGTGTGCTATGTATGCTGTTCGGTATCCTGGACGACATCTGGTTCCCCCCTTCAAGCTGGACTAGTTTCATTCTTTGTAGTTTTTTCGTTTGATGCTTATTTCGTGAGATATTTGGTCCGGTCACTATTAATGGTCCACCCTATATATATATATATATATATATATATATATATATATATATATATATATGTTCACTTAACACATCTTTTATTTCCTGAACGGTGCCAGATATCGAAGTGAAGTTTTCTGCAAATGATAATATGCCGAGGGACGCGTAGTGTTTTGTATTGGTAATGCTTTGAGCTCTGGCACATCGGAGGTATCGAAACAAGCAAGTTTTTTTAGTGGGACTATGTACTTTTCACAGCTGCATTCAATACCTCCTGGAAAGACAGTTACAGTGATATGGCACATGTTAGTACTGACGTTGATAGTTTTCGCACAAGGGTCGGAGAAATACACCAAAATGGTAAATAATGTGGCCAGAGTCTATTGTTGCGGTGTAAACAACGCCAAGCAGAGCTCTCATGCCAGGCCCCATCGTTCTAGCACGTTGCAGCAAGATAGGCTTATGCTACTAAGACAGAACTTCATTTCCTAAACGACGGTGATACAGGGTCCTTCATTTCCTAAACGACGGTGATACAGAGTCAGCTATTTGCATATGGTTACTATGGCAGATGCTAGCTTCTGACGCGTCAGATGGAGCTTAGGAAAACTATTTCAAATGCACGTACGTTTCCATGTTGTTGTGGAAACAGCTACAGTTTCGTCACACAATTTTCCGTTACCATTTCTATCAGATCTGTTTGAATTCGCTGTGTTAAAGTAACGTGTTTCACTTCTCCTCATTAGTGTACGTGCCTGCATGCGAGAAATGTTTAAATAGAAATGACCTGCCGCTAGACAACACGCTTCCTGCCATTTCTGCTGTACAAACAAGTAAACAGTCGAAAGGCTTGATAGAACGACGTAGCTTGGCATGAGCGTGTTTACAACGCAGTAGCTGATTTCGGCCGACTTGCTTTTCAATTTTAGAATACTTCTCGGATGCTTTTGCGATGAGTTCCAACCTCAAAATTAGCAATTATTAGAGCGCTGTGCTCGTTTTTTCAAGTGGTTTCAGATGTTTATAAGAAAAGCATATCATTCTATTTAAAAAATTATACGCCCTTCAATATCTCTATCGATGAGTTAAGATTCCTTATTACATACCAAAGTACGTGATCCTTAGGGTACTATCATTTGCCGCAAACCTCGTTTTGATACCTAAAACCGTTCACATCAAAGTCTTGATGATAGACGTATTTCTTGTTTACCGAACCTAGCCTTTTACTGCGTTTCTTTTGCTGTAATTAATCGAAGGCGTTAGCGTACTATTGTTTTGTAATTGTGTGACAAGTGGGAAGATAATGTATCAGCAAAATCTTTTCCGCTATCCGGAGAACTGTCGCCATGGCCTTTACGGCCGATCGTATTGCCTTTGCTATCTTTGGTGGTGGTGAATTACCATGTGTCCAGCGCTTTCACTGTTGTTTTGTCTCTGGCGTATAGTAGTGGACTCACGTTTCATCTATATTCTCAAACTGTCGCAAAAAAGCGTGTTGGTTTCTGTGAAAACACGTCAAACATTGTTCGGAAATTTCGGTTCTCATGCGTTTCTGAATCTGTGTTAAGAGCCGCGGCACCCATCTAGCAAATAACTTTGTCGTATCCAATTTCACTGTTAAAATGTAATATGCCATTACAGATTACATCCCTACAACTTCAGCAATTTTTCGCACTTTCAGTCTGTACCTTTCATGACCATTTCATGCACTTTCGCAGTAATTTCTCGGGTAATGGCACTTCTTGCCCGACCACTACATGAGTAATCATCTAAGCTGTCTCGACCAAATTTAAACTCGTTTGTCCACCTGACAACAGTTGAATGTGTTCCGAAAATGGATAAAAATTTCTTTTTTGTTCATACCTCTCTTTACGAAGAATTTACTGCTCGAATCTCGATTTTTTCCAACTTCTCAAATCACTGCACTGGAACAAAAGCAGAGACACGTCCGCACCACACATGTCTTCCCAGAGCTTGACGCATTACGTCTTTACTCATAAAGGATCACCTGTTATTACACGGGAACCCAGTTACGCTAGCACTGACATCTGATGCTGATTCTGCGAACTTTTCGAAATGCCATCGTAGGATATCATATGTAAAACAGGTTGGAGAATTTGCTTCATTCGTAGGATACCGGTAAAAAGTAATAAGTCTACGAATGGAACAACTTAAAAGGCGCACGTGCGCCTCATCCTGAAATATTGCTAAAATGTGAGCGGCAAATACCAAATAGAGCAAACAGTGGATACTGAATACATTCAGAAGAGTGCAGCGCGAATAGTCATAGATTTTTTTGCCCCATGGGAACACATCACGAAAAAATTGAAAGAACTATTGAAGCTTACCTCTCTAGATTGCTTCAATCACTTCGCGAAAGCTTACTTGGAAAGATTCAAAAACCTGTACTAGAAAAAGTGAAGCACCCGGAAGAAATAGTCGGATGTCAACGTAACTTCGTGCGTGTACAGGTCATCGGCTGGTATGTAAATGATTAGAGTCGCAATTCCCTGTAACAGAACGGCTACCAGAGTGCGTTAATGTTATTCGTGTTTAGTGATAGGGTATACGAGGAATGCTCGAAAACTTCCGGAAATTTGTTCACGAAATTTTTTTGCGCATATTTTTTAGTTATTGCGCATCATCTCCTTCGAAATAGTCTCCTCCACTATTGATACACCGCTCCTAACGCTATTTCCACTTGCGGAAGCAGTCTTGGTACGCTCTTGCCGGATCGCGCGAAGTGCCGTCTGTTAGTTTTTATTTATCTCGCCTGTCATTGCAAATCTTCGTCCTTTCAACGGAGTTTTCAACTTTGGAAATTAAAAAAAGTCCACAGGGGCCAGGCCTAGAGAGTATAGAGGATGAGGGAGCACACTGATTTCGTTTTTTGCGCAATAGTCACGCACCGACAGGGGTGAATGTACGGGTGCGTATCGTGATAATGCAAGAGCCATTAATTGACCCACCACATTCCAGGCCATTTCGTTCTCATATTTTCTCGCAAGCGTTGCAACACGTCCCTGTAGTACCAGCGAGTAACAGTTTGGCCTTGTGACACGAATTCATGTTGACGTAATCCTTCAAAGTCATAGAAAACTATCAGCATGGCTTTGACATTCTATCTGACCTGGTGAGCTTATTTTGGTCTTGGATAATCTTTACAGACCTATTGCAAAGATTGATCCTTGGCCTCAACATCATAACCCTAGACCCACGTCTCATCACCAGTTATGATTCTCTTGACGAACATCTCGTTCTCAGCTGCGTGATCCAAAAGCTCTTCACGGATTGCGAGGCGAAAGTCTTTCTGGTCTTGGCTCATGAGCCGTGGGACGTACTTGGCGGCAACATGATGCATTCCAAGATGCTGTGTCAGAATTTAATGACATGATCCAACTGAAATATTACATTCTTCTGCAATCTTTCGGACAGTCATTCTTCGTTTGGCACGCGTAATTTTGTTGACATTCCTGACATGAGCGTTGTCGGTAGACGTCGAAGGGCGTCCTGAATGAGGGTCATCTTTAACTTCCGTCGGCCCATTTTCAAACCGTGTGAAGCATTCGTACCACCGCGTATGGCTTAAGCACTCACCATCGTAGGCTTCTTGCGTCATTTGGTGTGTCTAGGTAAAGGTTTTCTTGAGTTGCGCGCAAAATTTAATGGAAACGCTTTGCTCCTCTAGCTGTGCCATCTCGAAATTCGGAAACTGTGCGACAATGTTCTACTCAATACAGCACTGAACAATAACTAACAGACAGACAACAATGAAACTTCCGGCAGTTACACATTAAACACAGGCGTGTACAGGGATGCCAACAGAATTTCGCTCCAACACACCATTTGCGCGAAATTACGAATGTTCTGGAGTTTTTCGAGCAGACCTCGTATAAAGGGCGTGAAAAGCGTCAGACACAGAGTGATGACTCCTGAGAACACGGAGATGCTGCCCACTTGCATGAGACAGCGTTATCAGCACTTGACACAATTTTAAAGAGGCCTCAGTGTCGGTCTCTATTTGGGCGTTCGTCGAATCGTGGTTCCGGACTGAAGCGCCTAGAACCGCTCGGCCACAGCGGCCGGCCATCTTCCAAGGCCTCTTGATAGAACTGTTCCCCAGAATGTTGATCCCTTAATGAATTTGTAAAAAATAATGTATTCCTTTTTTTAGAATTAACATTTTAGTTTACGGATTAGTAAAATGAATGTGAATAATTTTCACAAAAATAGAAATGCACTTACTTTAGTTCAGAATGATGTCTGTTGTTCAGAAAGTTACATTTTCAATAACCTGCCGACAGCCATATAAACTTCTGGTACTACTAAAGTACAGGTTAAAGATTTATCGGTGGCTAATTCCTTCTACTTCACTGAATCTGAGTTTTGTATATCTTAAGTGCAGTAATGAGGTCTATGGAGATCAGTGTTGTAAGGTTTTCTTCGGTGCGTGAGAATTTCCATTTTTTATGAATAGTTTGCTATTAACTATTAAATGATAAATTTTGTTTCTGATTTTTTTGTCCCCTGCAATTCCTGGAGGACCATTTCACTATGATGTTTTCAGAAACATTAGCATATCTCTCCTTTTGTACACATGTATCATGTATTTTTGTTATTATTGCACGTTCAACATCCTTGAGGGTCTCCTCGCTATGGAGCTTTGTCCCGAAAAATCTATTTATCTAATGGAAACACCATTCACCGACTAAAGATAATAATTGTGGTCTTATCCCTTTGGCGGAAAGCTATAAAAAGAGAGTAATACCTCATTATTTGTCATTTACGGGACAAACGCAAATAGTCATTGAGGGAGAACAGAGGAAATGTGCCCCAAATAAATATAACTATGTCCCGTAAAATATACCATCTATAGTGCTTTCACGCGGTGGGAACGCCGAGTATATAGTGGCGCAGTCGTTTACTAACTAGACAGCGAAAAAATGGATATCGTTCGTGGCTCCTCCCCTTTCTCGTTTCCGGGAAAAGAATAAATCTTTTGGGGAGTTTGGGGAGAAACCAGTAGTATTTTCACAATACCGAACCCCATTCTTGCGGACGCTGTTTTGATCAGGCGTTGGCTTGCCTTTCATAAGCTTCCCTTTTTTACGCGTTATGCTTTCTGTGCACGTGGACCAACGCTAAACGAGATCACGAAACAGCCATTTATTGACTAATAGCCGCTATTTGTAGAGGCTGTCAATGAACACAGTAAGTAAGTAACACGTGTTCATCAACACAGAAACTGTTTTGTGTCACAAGGATCTCTAATCGTTCGGAGATGTTTGTTTGTGATAATATGGTGATACATGAAGAGCTCTCGAACATTAGAGCTGTCGTGTGGTATAGAACTGCACTTATCTGTTTAAGAGACACAATCACATTTAATGGATCGGTAGTGGTCGAATTTATTGCTTATCTTGTTCTTGGAAAAGAACATTACTACGAAAAAAAAACTAATTCTGGAACTGATTGAATTACGGGAATAAATCAGCCACATGTATTCTTTTGCCCATTTATATTACCTTTAGACTACAGTCATGAAACCAACTATTACGTGTTACCACACAAATTTCAGAAATTTTGTTAATAACAAGAATACTACTAACACTGAATATATTTTCAACCGCCAATAGCCTAAAATCATTTATTCACGTAGATGACCGGTTTCTGCAATTCTCTGTTGCCATCTTCGGATCTATGTTTACATCACTACACAGTCTGTTCCTCCAGTACCGTAATTGGTGATATGCAATGTATGTCCATGTTGGTACCGTGAGCTATACTGTAAGTCGGTATGTCTGTTTTAAAATAACAGCTGTGTACTCACATATTGTAGTGAAGGCAGCAGAGGATCAAGTAGGTAAAAAGACGAGGGCTAGTAGAAATCCTTGGGTAACAGAAGAAATATTGAATTTAATTGATGAAAGGAGGAAATATAAAAATGCAGTAAGTGAAACAGGCAAAAAGGAATACAAACGTCTCAAAAATGAGATCGACAGAAAGTGCAAAATGGCTAAGCAGGGATGGCTAGAGGACAAATGTAAGGATGTAGAGGCGTATCTCACTAGGGGTAAGATAGATACCGCCTACAGGAAAATTAAAGAGACCGTTGGAGATAAGAGAACGACTTGTATGAATATCAAGAGCTCAGATGGAAACCCAGTTCTAAGCAAAGAAGGGAAAGCAGAAAGGTGGAAGGAGTATATAGAGGGCCTATACAAGGGCGATGTACTTGAGGACAATATTATGGAAATGGAAGAGGATGTAGATGAAGATGAAATGGGAGATAAGATACTGCGTGAAGAGTTTGACAGAGCACTGAAAGACCTGAGTCGAAACAAGGCCCCCGGAGTAGACAATATTCCATTGGAACTACTGACGGCCGTGGGAGAGCCAGTCCTGACAAAACTTTACCATCTGGTGAGCAAGATGTATGAAACAGGCGGAATACCCTCAGACTTCAAGAAGAATATAATAATTCCAATCCCAAAGAAAGCAGGTGTTGACAGATGTGAAAATTACCGAACTATCAGCTTAATAAGTCACAGCTGCAAAATACTAACACGAATTCTTTACAGACGAATGGAAAAACTGGTAGAGGCCAACCTCGGGGAAGATCAGTTTGGATTCCGTAGAAACACTGGAACACGTGAGGCAATACTGACCTTACGACTTATCTTAGAAGAAAGATTAAGGAAAGGCAAACCTATGTTTCTAGCATTTGTAGACTTAGAGAAAGCTTTTGACAATGTTGACTGGAATACTCTCTTTCAAATTCTAAAGGTGGCAGGGGTAAAATACAGGGAGCGAAAGGCTATTTACAATTTGTACAGAAACCAGATGGCAGTTATAAGAGTCGAGGGACATGAAAGGGAAGCAGTGGTTGGGAAGGGAGTAAGACAGGGTTGTAGCCTCTCCCCGATGTTGTTCAATCTGTATATTGAGCAAGCAGTAAAGGAAACAAAAGAAAAATTCGGAGTAGGTATTAAAATTCATGGAGAAGAAATAAAAACTTTGAGGTTCGCCGATGACATTGTAATTCTGTCAGAGACAGCAAAGGACTTGGAAGAGCAGTTGAATGGAATGGACAGTGTCTTGAAAGGAGGATATAAGATGAACATCAACAAAAGCAAAACAAGGATAATGGAATGTAGTCTAATTAGGTCGGGTGATGCTGAGGGAATTAGATTAGGAAATGAGGCACTTAAAGTAGTAAAGGAGTTTTGCTATTTGGGGAGCAAAATAACTGATGATGGTCGAAGTAGAGAGGATATAAAATGTAGGTTGGCAATGGCAAGGAAAGCGTTTCTGAAGAAGAGAAATTTGTTAACATCCAGTATTGATTTAAGTGTCAGGAAGTCATTTCTGAAAGTATTCGTATGGAGTGTAGCCATGTATGGAAGTGAAACATGGACGATAAATAGTTTGGACAAGAAGAGAATAGAAGCTTTCGAAATGTGGTGCTACAGAAGAATGCTGAAGATTAGATGGGTAGATCACGTAACTAATGAGGAAGTATTGAATAGGATTGGGGAGAAGAGAAGTTTGTGGCACAACTTGACCAGACGAAGGGATCGGTTGGTAGGACATGTTCTGAGGCATCAAGGGATCACCAATTTAGTATTGGAGGGCAGCGTGGAGGGTAAAAATCGTAGAGGGAGACCAAGAGATGAATACACTAAGCAGATTCAGAAGGATGTAGGTTGCAGTAGGTACTGGGAGATGAAAAAGCTTGCACAGGATAGAGTAGCATGGAGAGCTGCATCAAACCAGTCTCAGGACTGAAGACCACAACAACAACTCACATATTATTGCGCCGCTCACGTTCATCGTCGCTTTACACCTGTCCCTAGGTCGTAGCAAAACTACTGATATGCGAGCGCAGCCGCGGGTAATAGATAGTTTGTAATATTTTTGCCTTAAGTTTGTCGATATTATTTACATCATCATTTTATTTTTTTAAATATTGCCACACATTACACATTGTTTCTTCTGTAAGACGATAGAATCCAATATACGATACAGAGACTACCGATAAATATAGTGACAGCATAATACACAGTCCCACGTCTTCCACGTAATTGTTTTCAAACGAAATAAGAGTAAAGTAACTACCACTGATGAAGTCACTATTGAGAAGCATAACTGGGTTGAAAGAAAGGCAAATCATGTTCTTCCAAGTTAGATTTAATAATCTAAATGATGATATCAGTAAGACTAATAATGTTTTTAGATAATGTAGGTAGATGTGGACTTGTGGGATGTGACGGTAGTTGTTGAAGATGATAACAATAAGAAAGAGGTGGAACAAACAGTTACAAGAATACATTCGAAGTGGCAAAAAGAAAACTGGTAATATGGAATGGAACGCGGTGGGAACTCCGACGTCTACCGTAAGGAGAGTGGTATCATGCGGGCATACAGGTCCCAGTAAGGTGGCGCAAGGCCGTCGCATTGAACGGTGTGGTGAGAATAGGTTATTGCAACCAGCAGTATTGGGAATAATATGGTGTATTGGAATCCTCAATGAAACCAACGTGCTTTCGTAAAAAAATGCATTGCATTGCTTATTGAACGTCCCTTGTAGCAGCATGCCGCTAGTTAACCGACTTTCTACTTGGGATGACAATCGGTGCAAGACGCAGTGGGTCATAGCATATGGAATATTAGACAAATATTCGGGCTTCCAAGTCGCCCGCTGTTGCCGAGCGGAGGCGCTTCAGTCTGGAACCGTGTGACCTCTACGGTCGCAGGTTCGAATCCTGCCTCGAGCATGGATGTGTGTGATGTACTTAGGTTCGTTAGGTTTAAGTAGTTCTAAGTCTACGGGACTGATGACCTCAGATATTAAGTGCCATAGTGCTCAGAGCCATTTGAACCTTTTTTTTTTCGGGCTTCCAATGTCAACAGTGTTTCAGGGTGAATCTTCAGTTCTGTGTTTGTGTATGGCCAGATGCTCTACCTGACACCACAGACGTCAGGAACCTAAGGGAGGGGAGACGATTGCCATCTGTCTGTGAATCGTGCAAACTATGTTCTGTGAGTTAACATATTGTAACTACTTGCGTGTCGTATTCTTTGCCGAAACGGGCCCGGAAAACCACCGAAAAACGCCCTCTGACTGGCCGGTGTAGCAGTCTACGATCGGTAATCCGCTGCGCAGCTTCGATGCGGTCTGGCACGGTAGTGATTTCTAGAAAACGAGTCGAATTTGTATCTCATTTGGCGAGACAGCACTTTGCCTCCTCGCGCGCAGTCATGCACTCGCTCACTACAGGGGACACACAACATGCTGGAACATTAACTTAACGACGTGTAAAACGATACCCATTCGCGGAACACTGTGTAACTTGCGAAGTGAGGACATCCTCTTGCCCACGTATTGTAGCGAGCCAGGTTTACACAGCGTCGGGTTTCCATGTTCCCTGTCAGTTCTCAATAGCAAACCCACAGCGTTCGCAAACAGCCGGACCCTAACAGAAAGGGGCGGAACGGGGGAAACAGCACGCTACAAGAAACGTTGCTCGCGTGCCAACATCTCTCCCTCCCTCCCTTTCCTCACACACACACACACACACACACACACTGAATAGCGCGCGCGCGCACACACACACACTCACACACCTATTCTTCGCCAACTCGCGTTAAAAATACTGAAGCTAGTTGTGAAAACATAGGTTACTTTGTTGGCAGAACAGATTATATCGAGTGTCTTTGCAGATTTTCAGATTTGGAGGGGCAGTCTCACTGCCGGGTGAACAAACAACGGGTCCAACGCAAAAACTCGTCGCTACTCACATGGCAAATGTGAGGAATTTACCATCTGCCTTTAAGTGTTTACCTTGGTAAATGGAAGTTAGTGTTTGAAAGTGAAGCATGTCAACCGTTACAGCATTTAACACAGCAGAGGAGTTTAATGCAGTTCAGTGGATTACATTGTCAACAGTAGAAACTACACGCAGATCAGAATTCATCCTTACTGCCGCGTCGCTGGTTCCACAACTCCTCAGCGCCGTAATAAAATTTTTTAGTAACTTCAGACTACTACTCAAAGTGATGGGGAGCAAATTTTGTTTAGTTAATTAGAGTAGCTCTTACCAATTTTGGATCACTTTTATCGCTTTAGAACACCTATTTAGGCGTTTTTACAAAATGGTTCAAATGGCTCTAAGCACTATGGGACTTAACATCTGAGGTCATCAGTCCCCTAGACTTAGAACTACTTAAACGTAACTAACCTAAGGACAGTACAACATCCATGCCCAAGGCAGGATTTGAACCTGCGACCGTAGCAGCAGCGCGGTTCCGGACTGAAGCGCCTAGAACCGCTCGGCCACAGCGGCCGGCCGTTTTCACAAACTTTGTGACTGTAAAACATTTTGAGCCCCACAACGAGGTCATGAGAGCTGTGCGTTGGTATATTACATCCTTCCCAGAATCTAATTTCAGAGATGGCACTTCCTCTCCGGAAAAACGATGTGTCTTCCAAAAGTAACGGGATTTTGGTAATTTCACGTTGTTGTGTTAATCTGATTAGCGTAAGTTTTTTCGTTATTGTGCTGAGAAAACATCTCTGAAAAGTTTCTGTACACTCTTAGCCGTATCGCATATTTAATGTGCTGTCAACTATGAAAAACGTTACATGTGTTTCGGTAGTATCGGTTATTACTTACTTTGTATAGACATGGATCAGAGAATTAAAATTGCCTTTTGCTATAAGAACAAAATAAAGTATAGCAAAGTTTTACAAACAGTAAATATTACTTTCAGTGGGTCTGCTGTGAATAAAACACCTGTTTACGTATGGTGTATGTGTTTCTGAGAAGGCCGAGAATACTTTGGAGATAACGAAAGCGCTGGACGCTCCAGCACTTCGGCAAACGATGAAACTGCAGAAAAAGTGAAAGAAATGATTATGAACGATCACTGGATCACAATAAGAGAAGTTGCTGATGAGGATCGCGGGGTATGAAACGTGTCACAATAAACGTAGGTCAAAAACTGTTGAATTCCGAATAAAACTGCGGCGAATACAAGTTGTTCAGTAGTCGCTAAATGAAATCATCACCGATGCAGACCTACTGCAACGTGTCGTAACAGGTAACGAAACATGAATTTATGGAGATGACGTAGAAATTAAGGCTCCATCGACCCACCGGAGACATTCTGAATCGCCAAAACCGAAAAAAGCTGAACAAATGCGGCCAGATATTAAGTTTATGCTCACTGTGTTCTTAGATTTTAACTACATAATGCACCACGAGTGCTTGTTGCAAGGACGAACGATGAATATGAATCAAAAAAATGGTTCAAATGGCTCTGAGCACTATGGGACTTAACTTCTTAGGTCATCAGTCCCCTAGAACTTAGAACTACTTAAACCTAACTAACCTAAGGACATCACACACATCCATGCCCGAGGCAGGATTCGAACCTGCGACCGTAGCAGTCGCGCAGTTCCAGACTGTAGTGCCTAGAACCGCATGGCCACTCCGGCCGGCGAATATGAAGCACTACATACAAGTCCAACGCCATTTGTGTGAAGAAATTTGAAAAAACTGCACGGCTTTGCGATGGAACTGTTCATGACTTTTGCAACACTGTAACGCACCTGCTCATACTTCATTGCATGTAAGTGAATTTTTTTGCCAAAAACAATTTTGCGGTGAGTCCCAGCTCACACAGTCGCCAGACATTGTCCCATGCCCATTCGAAACTCGATTACAACACTCAATTTCTCACGCACAGACAAAGATTGGTTTCACGCCTTCATGTTACACACCTCAGTTCCGAGCCCTCTATCGGCGGAGTGCTGCAAATGTGTAGACATGAACAATAAAGATGTGGGATGTTAATACTGTTTATTTTATTTAAGAAACTTAGAGCTTACACAAAGAATTCGGAGGCTTATTTTTCAGGACTTCCTCTTAAATACCGAACAGCATCGCGGGGAGGCTACACCACCGTCTCACTCCCATCTCCGGTGCCGCTTCCTTTCCAAGTCGTTCTACAGTTTAGTTATAGATAACTTTCTCCTACATCTACATCTGCGTTTATACTCTGCAAGCCACCCATCGGTGTGTGGCGGAGGGCACTGTACGTGCCACTATCATTACCTCCCTTACCTGTTCTAGTCGCGTATGGTTCGCGGGAAGAACGACTGCCGGAAAGCCTCCGTGCGCGGTCGAACCTCTGTAATTGCCGGCCGTTGTGGCCGAGCGGTTATAGGCGCTACAGTCTGGAACTGCGCGACCGCTACGGTCGCAGGTTCGAATCCTGCCTCGGGCATGGATGTGTGTGTTGTCCTTAAGTTAGTTAGGTTTAAGTAGTTCTACGTTCTAGGGGACTGGTGACCACAGATGTTAAGTCTCATAGTGCTCAGAGCCATTTTTTCTCTCTAATTTTACATTCGTGATCTCCTCGGGAGGCATAGTAGGGGGAAGCAATATATTCGATACTTCATCCAGAAACGAACATCTCCGTAACGCTGTCACGCTTACCAAATAACCCTGTGACGAAACGCGCCGCACTTCTTTGGATCTTCTCTATCTCCTCTGTCAACCCGACCTGGTGCGGATCCCACACTGATGAGCAATACTCAAGTATAGGTCGAACGAGTGTTTTGTAAGCCACCTCCTTTGTTGATGGACTACATTTTCTAAGGACTCTCCTAGTGAATCTCAACCTGGCACCCGCCTTACCAACAATTAATTTTATATGATCTTTCCACTTCAAGTCGTTCCGTACGCATACTGCCAGATATTTTACAGAAGTAACTGCTACCAGTGTTTGTTCCGCTATCATATAATCATACAATAAAGAATCCTTCTTTCTATGTATTCACAATACATTACATCTGCCTATGTTAAGGGTCAATTGCCACTCCCTGCACCAAGTGCCCATCCGCTGCACTTCCTGTGTTTTACCCCTGCTACCGTATTGACCCTACGACTTATCTTAGAAAATAGATTAAGGAAAGGGAAACCTACATTTCTAGCATTTGTAGACTTAGAGAAAGCTTTTGACAATGTTGACTGGAATACTCTCTTTCAAATTCTAAAGGTGGCAGGGGTAAAATACAGGGAGCGAAAGGCTATTTACAATTTGTACAGAAACCAGATGGCAGTTATAAGAGTCGAGGGGCACGAAAGGGAAGCAGCGGTTGGGAAGGGAGTGAGACAGGGTTGTAGCTTCTCCCCGATGCTATTCATTCTGTATATTGAGCAAGCAGTAAAGGAAACAAAAGAAACGTTCGGAGTAGGTATTAAAATCCATGGAGAAGAAATAAAAACTTTGAGGTTCACCGATGACATTGTAATTCTGTCAGAGACAGCAAAGGACTTGGAAGAGCAGTTGAATGGAATGGATAGTGTCGAAAGGAGGGTATAAGATGAACATCAACAAAAGCAAAACGAGGATAATGGAATGTAGTCGAATTAAGTCGGGTGATGCTGAGGGAATTAGATTAGGAAATGAGACACTTAAAGTAGTAAAGGAGTGTTGCTATTTGGGGAGCAAAATAACTGATGATGGTCGAAGTAGAGAGGATATAAAATGTAGACTGGCAATGGCAAGGAAAGCGTTTCTGAAGAAGAAAAATTTGTTAACATCGAGTATTGATTTAAGTGTCAGGAAGTCGTTTCTGAAAGTATTTGCATGGAGTGAAACATGGACGATAAATAGTTTGGACAAGAAGAGAATAGAAGCTTTCGAAATGTGGTACTACAGAAGAATGCTGAAGAGTAGATGGGTAGATCACATAACTAATGAGGAGGTATTGAATAGAATTGGGGAGAAGAGGAGTTTGTGGCACAACTTGACTAGAAGAAGGGGTCGGTTGGTAGGACATGTTCTGAGGCATCAAGGGATCACAAATTTAGCATTGGAGGGCAGCGTGGAGGGTAAAAATCGTAGAGGGAGACCAAGAGATGAATACACTAAGCAGATTCAGAAGGATGTAGGTTGCAGTAAGTACTGGGAGATGAAGATGCTTGCACAGGGTAGAGTAGCGTGGAGAGCTGCATCAAACCAGTCTCAGGACTGAAGACAACAACAACAACAACCGTTCTGTGACGTCCGCATATCAGGAAGTGATGGAGGACTGTACGTATGAGAATATAAAACATACTGGAATTAGATGAAACCTAATCTATTAAACAGTGCGTTTTAAACGTAACATACGCGCCGTTTTCGTCGACGTGGCTGCTTCCGACTGTCGCCCTGTTCTTGCTTGTTCCCCTCTAACGTTTCCTACTCACTCAGTCCTGCGGTCACCTGCATCGACTACCAGGTACGTCATTAGTTCCGGCTGGCGACTCCGCGGCGCGAACGTAACAGGAGGCTGACCCCGCGATGTATTCATTCAGGAGCGGGCGGGAGTCAGGTGATGAGGTAGCCCACAAAGACGCCGCCGTGATGGATGGAGCATTGTCAGCGCCGCCCATTGTCGCAATGGGGGAGACTTTCCATTCCCGTCCACCCACCCGGCAAACTGCACCACTGTGCCCCGCTGTTGTCAGCCGAGCCAAAAGAAAAGAAAGCAAAAGCGAATCCGAAAACGGGAAAGGTTTATAAATAACATTCGGTAAGGACAGGCCATGTGAGCGATGAGTTGTCAAAAATCTGGCGGCAGATTTGGCGTCTCTGTTTCTCTCCCTTTTTTTGGTCCCTTTTTCTTTCTTCCTCTTCCGCTTACGGCGCGTGTGGCGCGGCGCTCCATCAAGTGAGGCAATAGAATTTTTCGCAGCGCGGGTGGGGAGAATGAATCAAAGAAACGTGTGCAGCTGCCGACTTCTGACCCGGCCGTCAAATGGGGAAACACAGTGGCTCGCAAGTTATTCGAAGCGGCTGGCAGGTTCGCCGTTGCCTCTCCTCATACTTTCTCCCCTCCCTCACTCCCCGCTCCCCCAAAAAAAGCCCTTTCCTCGCTTTTGGTCCTTTTTTTCGTGTCGGTAGAGTTTAGCCGATTGCGTCGTTCTGTCAATAAAAGCAAAATCCAATACCGTAGTGCGCTGCCTTCGGAGCTTTCTGCAGCCGGAAAAAGGAACATTCTCGAGGCAGAACCGCGGTTAGCTGACTAGAGATCACTGCTTGTTACGGAATTCCCGTACTCGAATTTTAGGTGCCAGACAGCTGTGGCAACGTCCTCTACCACGTCATGTCTTTTCCTTGTGATGCTTCGCTGTTTTTTCTTCACCAATCCTTTCCAACAAGTGCAACTTTATAGGAGCACAGTTCATAACGGTATTAGTCGGTTCCTCATCCCGTTACTGTCACGAATGTTAGAGAAGATGATTCCAGCTCTTTGATTTTGTTTTCATGGTACATGAAGAATCCAGCAGAAGCATTTCACATTCTGACTCCTGCAAGGACTCTTCAGACTGTCCCAACAGAATCTCGTGATCTTCTTTGATGGGACTCTGTATCCCTCTTGTGTTTGAAGCCAGTCGCATCAGCGGAAATTCTTCTTCTTCCTGAAACATTTCTGCTCACGCAGGCCATCCACAAAGCCTCTCCAGTCTCCTCTTTTCTCTGACACACTATTGGTCAGCATTTCCTCTCATTTTAGTCCTCTACGATTCACATCGCCTTTCACCTAGCCACTCCATGGTGTTCGTGCTCCTCCAGATAGTCTTCTTCCACGTACTGTCAATTTCAGAGCTCTGTTCTCATTCCTTTAACGTGACCAAACCATTTCAGCATATTTCTCCCCATAGTTTTTATTAGGGGGTCGATCTGAAACGTGTTTCGTATTTTCTTCTTAGCGGGCACCACAGCAATGAATTTATTACAAGAAGGTGGCATTTCCTACATTTGCTGCATTAATTTTGTTTGTTCTCGATTAGTTTCAGCCTTCTAGGCCACTCTCAAATACTTTTGCAGTTCTGTACAAAATATCATATATTACTGCTACGAATGGAAATATTATGAAGTGAAAGTAAATGCATTTACCTGCAATAGAAAGCTATGCTTTGCACAGTGAGATGTCAACATCTTTAAATTTTTAAATTTGTGTTTTCTGTTCGTTTTTGGTCACGAATGCTCTCTTGTTTTACAAAGGCATTTTGCTGCTTAAAAAGCAAAGCTAAGTATCGAATACGAGGGCTATTCGGAAAGAAAGTTCCGATCGGTCGTGAAATGGAAACCATTGTGAAAACCCTGACTGTTTGCAGTAGCTAGCCACCCCTTACAGCTACTTCTATACGTAATCGCCGCTCGGACTTGATATTTGTCGTAGCATTGTAGCAGCTTTCCAATACCCTCGTCATAGAAGGCAGCCGCCAGTTCTTTTCGTCAATTGTCTACGCTCGCCTAAAGCTCGTTGTCGGCGCCACAATGTTGTCTTCATAGCCAGCGGTTCATATGAGCAGAGATGAAATTCAGAACAAGACACTTATAAGCTGTGACGTGGGCGGTCAAAGATTTCCCGTAGAAAACGCTGCAGGGGCATCTTCATTTCCCCTGCTGAGTGCAGCCGACAATTGTCATGAAGAACGAAACGGATGACAGTAATGATATGTGGGCGGTACGACATCAGGCAAAATCTGTCACCAGGCCATCAGACGTGGCGGGAGAAACTATTTTCTAGGGATGTTTAAGTGCTTTCTGTGCACTGAGAGCGACATGCTGCGATCGACGGGCATACTAGGGACACTACCCAACTCATCTGTTCAAAGCTTCATTGGATTTTCACAGTGGCTTCCATTTCGCGACTGATCGGAACTTACTTTCAGAATAGCTCTCGGAAATGAAAGAATAATTTCAAATACTACGAGTGTATATTTGTGTGTATAGTTGAGGAAAGTTAAAAAAATTAATAAGAAAAAAATTGTATGTAAAATAAAATAAGTTTATATTCACATCATTAAACTTTTATTCGCGGAGGGAATATAATATATTCTATTTTGTACAGACCACTAAATCACTTGATAATGCCCTTAAAGACTGAAACTAGCCTTGAGCAAGTAAAATTAATACAGTAAAAGTGGAAAATGCCACCTTCTTGTGAATGATTCGTCTTGTATCATTTCTTGTGCTGACCCTGCTCGGCTTACCCAAGACCATCGTAGGATGTGCACCTCTGTCACTTGTATTCTACTCAGGTCTTTTGTTGTCCAGGTCCAACATTCTGGTCCATAGGACAAAATTGGTAGATAATATGATTTTTATATTACGGTCTTTTCTTTGGCAGGTATTTTACAGTTTCTAACTGTATCTGCACACAATAATTTGGACAATTTCCGTCCTCTCGTCTCTCTTCTCTTGCTGTTTCCTTCCACGATTAGCTTATTTCCTTGAAATTTGATAGCATCTACTTCTTTAATAACGCTTCCATTACAACTTACATCCTTAATTTTTTCATTTTACCTGCTGATTTTCATTACCTCACTTTTTGTTAAGCTTATTTCCATGCCTGCTTCTTCAGTTGCACTCTTCCGGGCATTAAGCTGTTCTTCGAATTTCTGCTCATTTTCTACCCATGTAATCAAATCACCTGCATGTGTTACGATTTTTGTATCAACTGTTGTCGATTCTTGGCGAACTTTCCTTATGATGTCGTCCAGTACTACGTTGAAGAGAATTAATGAGAAAATACTTCGCTGTCGATTCTCTCTATTCTAAACCATTCTGATTTTTTGCTATCTTTTATAAATCAATTCATGCATTTTTATATGTGTTTCTGATTGTATGTTGCATTCCTTTTGACAGTACGTTTCCTTTTGAGAGTACTAGTGTTTTCAGACCTTTCCATTTATGTTCGCCTTTTTGCTACCATGGGGACGTCCAACGACAGATTATCAGAGGACAATTGGGAATTTGCTACATGTTATTGCCATGTACCATTATCAAATTGCTTTGTGCTGTAACTATTTCACACCGTGTTACAAGTAGGAGTGTCTATGTGAATGTCATACGAGACGCTCGAATTTGCACATAATGATAAAAAAATTGTCATTTGGAATAATCTAACGAAATATCAAATGTTCCAAGTGTTTTTCTGTAAACATTTGTCATAGATGAAAATGTAAGATGGTCATTCATTTCATTATGACTGGCTCCCACGTCAGAATACCAGTGAGACACACACGTCTCACCCCTCTCTGTGTTAAAAAACCAAACGGCTGGTTTCATAGTGTTATTTCTGACGACGATATTAATTAAAATGGCCATACATTAATATGCTTCACTCTGAAAATAGAAACTGTAGTCAGAAGGTTAAAGTGCTATCCCTTTTCTCGTTATCGTCGCTTTCTTCTTGGCAGGAAACATCCAGTCTGGCTCTGCTCTCTCCTGATAGTAAGAATTTAAGTCTTGGAGAAATGGATTTAGGTTGTGAACTGTCGTGTTTGCCATAAATAAAAGATTTATGCAATAACTTTGTTTGTTTGGAGTATGATAAATGCTTTTCCACGATGTTAATGTGTTGCTAGCGGTAGAATGTTCAGATGCGTCCGTACACTATGGCAACCAGAATGCAAGAGATTCTGTAAGAATCTTCATTTGTTCAAAGAAAGAAGCTAAGTGAGAAAAGTTAAATCATTAAAATAACAGCTGAAGTTTGCTCCACTCATATCTTCGCTTTATTAACCCTTACTTGACACTTTTCTGTGGAGTAACGTATTTGACGCACTGGGTTGGATCGCACACCAATCGCAACTGCTGTAACAAATGATCTGTTGGATATTTTTTACTTCAAAATTTTTATAACTTCTCAAAAGCTTACTTTTTGAAGTTACATGGGTCTTATAACCAAAAAATAAGATTAATAAAGCCATATAGCGGAAAAATTGAAAACTACTGTCTTTTTTTTAAAAAAAAACATCATAACTTATTTATGTTTTCATATAAGTGGATAAAAATTTAACTGAATTTGCTCAAGTACTAAATGAAACAAAATAGTGTGTTACTGAACCCTCTAAAAAAGTATTTATTCTGGAAAATAAAAGGGACGAACATCATAAAAAAGTGAAAATTTTGTTATTATCAAAGTAACCAAAGTTTATTGTGTAAATGTGATGTTCATACAGTGGACGCTCTCGAGCACAAGATTCAGATTCAGATTCTTAATTGGTCATTCAGCATTATTACACGCAATAGACTTCGTCAGTTTACCTAACCTATTAATTTTACAAAATAAATTTTTGCATATTTAAGTTGATATTGGGCACTTCTAAAAATTCTTCTAATGAATAGAATGGATTAGTTAACAAGAATTTATGTACATTTTCTTTAAATAATTTGTCAGGCTTGATTGACGCATTCTTAGACAATTTGTTATGTATTTTAATTGCCATATACTTACGACTATTGTTAGTTTTAGCTAATCTATTTTGTGGCAACAGCAGAGAAGTACAGGTTCTTGCATAGTAGTCATGCCTTTGATTTGTTACACTTAAATTAGGTAGTTCAGCAAGTATATAGTGAACGCTGTCAAAAATATCTAAATTAATAACTGTTAAAATTCTATATTTAATGAACTATGGTTTACAATGTGTCCTATTATCTACCTTAGCCATTACTCTGATTGCTTTCTTCTGGATCACCATAATTTCATTTATTTTTCTGCTGTTTCCCGAGAGTATTAACCCATGCCTTAAACAGATAGAAAAAAAGGCAAAGTACGCTGTCCTTACATACTCAAATGTCACACAACACATCAGTCTCTTCAACAAATATATAACTCTTGAAAGCCTAACCACTATGTGATCAACATGAGAGTACCACGTCAGACTGTTGTCAGTATGATACCTAAAAACTTTGCCTTTTGTTTTTGTATTTTTGTTGTCTTTGATAGACAAATACTGGACCATTTGCATTAAACCATGTTTTTGCATTTTCTTTTGCCAATTTCATACCACTTACAAGGTTATCAAATACATGGTTTACAGATAGAAAAGTTGTATCATCTACATACGTGTACGTCTTTACATCTATATTTCGTGGTAAACATTTATGTGTACAAGGAAGAGAAGTGGTCCCAATTTCGATTCCTGCGGCACTCCGTGTTGAACCTCGAATGTGTTTGACGGATGACTTCCTGAACTCACCATCTGTTTCCTTTCATTGAGGTATGATTTGATGAGTTTTAAACTTTTAGAAGTATGGAACGCTCATTCAAACTAGCGTCCTCCATTTCAGTATCATCATCTGCATACCCTTACTCCTGTACTCGTAATGTACGTAGGATCTCCTATTTCACTCTGAAAGCTCTCCTCATAACTTTGTTCAACGAACTCCTCCCGACTCTCGGCCACTTCAAGCAACTCCTCGCATACGTCGTTGAGTTCACAGATTGTACGCCATTTAATTACTTGAATAAAATATTATCTACTGCACAAAAAGCCAGAGATGATAAAAATATAGTATACCCACTTAATTTTTCACTCTGATGCCAAAATGTACTTGGAATAAAATGCACGTAAATTTCACACACTCGACCTTACATTACACACAGGGATGTAGGTAACCCCAGTCGATAGCGGACGGCTGCAGTAGACGGACTGACGTTTCCAGTGTAATGCCACTGGCTTTGGGGAACTCATAATAGATGGCGCCATAGACCCGATTATCTCAGGTGTACATGCTTAAAATTAACGAAAGAGGACTTGGTATGTACTACACTCCAGCGTGACAGACAAAGATTAAGTGAAAAAGAAGGCCGCATTGAGACGTTACAAACGTTTGACGAAATGAAGGCCTCCCTTCTTCGATAAATCACTCAGGACAGCCGTATTTGCTGTAACATTAAAGTTAATCAGCGTAGTTACATACAAAAGGACAGTGGGACAAGTTGATCATGTGGGCCGACGAGTATCTAACTGGGCTATTGGTCCCCATCGCCACACTGAAATTATTTTATTTAGTTTACGAAAACGATTCTTAATCTGTCGTTGTACTTACTTGTTTATCAAGAGCGTCGTCTTCTAGTAACAACAAACATCTTGTTCAAGCAAAATTTGCCTTCATTAACAAGAAGAAAAAAAAAATGCTTGACCTTTTTCACTCGACAACCCAACTGCATTGACGCCTTTATATAAACACGACGACAGTGTTGGTATCAACGTCCTTGACTGGCACCGTATTCTAACGGCAGTTTAATTAAACAATACTAAATGGCCATCGTGCCCTAATGGTCAGTGTGTCTCCAGTCTCCCCTAAATCGCACTGAAATATCAGCAAAGAAGTTGAACCAAAGCTGAACTCAGTAAACACGTGGATTTCGTTGAAATCGAGGGTACAATTGCCACGAGTTTTATTAAATGACTCCATGTTGTCTGCAACTGTTGAATTTTAGTGGCGTGCTTCCTGTACAACACGTATAATAGATTTATCATCCTATAATTTTGATCCATTACATATTTATTTATATGTAGTAACGAAATGTATGTTCTGTTTGGTCATTACCTTTAACTATAAATTATACACTGAGGATCAAACATCGATTTTGTAAAAGATTATTATTATTGCTCCTGAAAATAGTCTAAGGCTGATATTGTGCAGTAGAAATAAATAAATTAGAGTACAGTAGTTACACGGGACTTGGAGTCATTTAAGAAGTTACACATGACATCAGTACTACTGTCAAACAGAGTCCCTACTAGTCAGATCGCCATTTCCCGACAGCTGCTAAGTTAACTGTCTATTAGAGAGGTCGTTGAAGATCGAAACGAGAAGTAGTGGAATAAGCTGAACGAGAGAGAGCGCTATGGTTATGAGTAGTATGTCCAGTCTCGTAGCGCTGGTGGCATGGGGGCATTCTCTGGTGCTCCTAACCAGTGATATGTTTAACCCTCCTACTACCTAGGCAGCAAAATAACCCTTCATGGACGGAGCAAGGACGCAAAAAGCAGATTGGCACTGGCCAAGAGAAGCATACTAGTGTCTTACATTGGTCTTAATTTGAGGAGGAAATTTCTGAGAACGTACGTCTGGAGCACAGCATTGTACGGTAAACTTGAAAAGACGGGAATCGAAGCATTTGAGATGTGTTATTGCAAAAGAACGTTGAAAATTAGGTGGATGATAAGGTGAGGAATGTGGAGGTTCTCCGCCGAATCGGCGAGGAAAGGTGTATGCGGTAAAACACTGACAAGAACAGGATGCTAGGACATCTGTTAAGACTAGAGGGAGCTGTGAAGGCTAAAAACTGTAGAGGAATACAGAGACTGGAATACATCCAGAAAATAATTGAGAAAGTAGGTTGCAATGCTACTGCGAGATGAAAAGGTTATCACCGGAGAGGAATTGTGGCGAGCCGCATCAGACCAGTCAGAAGACATTGATGACCAGTTTTAACACAAATGAGCTTCTTCTCTGACTGTACTCCGTAGGATATAACACAAAACAACCGCATTATCACCAAGCAGTTTATGTGTCTGGTGACACTGTTGCGCAGGTTGTTTGTGTATAGTGAGAACAAGTGCGATTCCTCCACCCTTCTATGACCATTCCCGAAGTTATTCCCTTTTCTTCTTGATGAGCACTCGCTGTTAATATCCCGTCATCATACCCAGTTCCGTCTTCCAGTGCGGGGACATCCCAGAGCTCTCCGCTGTATGGCGGCAGATGTGCCGGAAGTAGAGAAGAGCCATTCAGATGTTTAATGACAATAGTCGCTGTGGACACGTTAATGTTGGCCGAAACGCTATAAACAATCGCGACGTAACCTATAATAGTGTGGGTATTGCACGTTTCATCTCACCCTTCAAACTCCAGCGTTAAAGTTAATTTACTGGTGACAACAGCACTCACTTCTTATACACGGAGGGACGAGCCGCAATGGTTGCGACTCTGGAATCGTACTGGGGAGAAGTGGAGTACGTATACACACACACACACACACACATATATATATATATATATATATATATATATATATATATATATATATATACCGGGTGATAAAAAAGTCAGTATAAATCATTCCTCAACAACAGCTGTAGTCGAGGAATAATGTTGTGAACATCACTGTAAAGCATGTACGGAGTTATGGTGAGGTATTGGCGTCGGATGCTGTCTTTCAGCATCCCTAGAGATGTCGGTCAATCAAGATACACTTGCGACTTCTGGTAACCCCAAAGCCAATAGTCGCACGGACTGAGGTCTGGGGACCTGGGAGACCAAGCATGACGAAAGTGGCGGCTGAGCACACGATCATCACCAAACGACGCGCGCAACAGATCTTTCACGCGTCTAGCAATACTTTGTTTTATTTTTGGTTCTATAAAACCCCATGTCATTCCAAGCATGTGTGTCAATTTTTACCTCTCTATCTACATTATTCCGTGGTTTATTAAGTTTTTAAATTTATACTGACTTTCTAATCACCCGGTGTATATATATATACACTCCTGGAAATTGAAATAAGAACACCGTGAATTCATTGTCCCAGGAAGGGGAAACTTTATTGACACATTCCTGGGGTCAGATACATCACATGATCACACTGACAGAACCACAGGCACATAGACACAGGCAACAGAGCATGCACAATGTCGGCACTAGTACAGTGTATATCCACCTTTCGCAGCAATGCAGGCTGCTATTCTCCCATGGAGACGATCGTAGAGATGCTGGATGTAGTCCTGTGGAACGGCTTGCCATGCCATTTCCACCTGGCGCCTCAGTTGGACCAGCGTTCGTGCTGGACGTGCAGACCGCGTGAGACGACGCTTCATCCAGTCCCAAACATGCTCAATGGGGGACAGCTCCGGAGATCTTGCTGGCCAGGGTAGTTGACTTACACCTTCTAGAGCACGTTGGGTGGCACGGGATACATGCGGACGTGCATTGTCCTGTTGGAACAGCAAGTTCCCTTGCCGGTCTAGGAATGGTAGAACGATGGGTTCGATGACGGTTTGGATGTACCGTGCACTATTCAGTGTCCCCTCGACGATCACCAGTGGTGTACGGCCAGTGTAGGAGATCGCTCCCCACACCATGATGCCGGGTGTTGGCCCTGTGTGCCTCGGTCGTATGCAGTCCTGATTGTGGCGCTCACCTGCACGGCGCCAAACACGCATACGACCATCATTGGCACCAAGGCAGAAGCGACTCTCATCGCTGAAGACGACACGTCTCCATTCGTCCCTCCATTCACGCCTGTCGCGACACCACTGGAGGCGGGCTGCACGATGTTGGGGCGTGAGCGGAAGACGGCCTAACGGTGTGCGGGACCGTAGCCCAGCTTCATGGAGACGGTTGCGAATGGTCCTCGCCGATACCCCAGGAGCAACAGTGTCCCTAATTTTCTGGGAAGTGGCGGTGCGGTCCCCTACGGCACTGCGTAGGATCCTACGGTCTTGGCGTGCATCCGTGCGTCGCTGCGGTCCGGTCCCAGGTCGACGGGCACGTGCACCTTCCGCCGACCACTGGCGACAACATCGATGTACTGTGGAGACCTCACGCCCCACGTGTTGAGCAATTCGGCGGTACGTCCACCCGGCCTCCCGCATGCCCACTATACGCCCTCGCTCAAAGTCCGTCAACTGCACATACAGTTCACGTCCACGCTGTCGCGGCATGCTACCAGTGTTAAAGACTGCGATGGAGCTCCGTATGCCACGGCAAACCGGCTGACACTGACGGCGGCGGTGCACAAATGCTGCGCAGCTAGCGCCATTCGACGGCCAACACCGCGGTCCCTGGTGTGTCCGCTGTGCCGTGCGTGTGATCATTGCTTGTACAGCCCTCTCGCAGTGTCCGGAGCAAGTATGGTGGGTCTGACACACCGGTGTCAATGTGTTCTTTTTTCCATTTCCAGGAGTATATATATATATATATATATATATATATATATATATATATATATATATATATATGGCCCTTGAATATCCATTGGCACGTGGGACCCACCTGTATGCTGTGAGGATAGGATAATGCAGAATTTCGTAACTTCTAATTGAAAAGCCCATTCGAAACGTTGTATTCCTCCGATATGTCGAACAGGAGACTACTCGACGCGCCACCGTGGTCGTGTAGCGAATTAAGCGGATCATAACAGGCAGTAAATTAAGACCAGAGCTCACGTATTGTGCAGATGTAGAACAGATAGCGGCTCTACAAATATTGTAATATTTGCGCAGTGCTTATTGCCTGCACACCTACCTACCATTTGGAGAACAGACGTGCAAGTGGATTATGAATGTTGCAACAGCAGAAAAAACTGAAATGATCATGATTTACAGAGAAGGTTGGAGAAATGTTTGAGGTTGCTGTTGCCTTATACGCCGATCGTTTTCCAAAAGAAGCTAACTGTCGTTTGTTCTTTTACAAAATTCTTTACGTCTCATTACGGCGTACAGATCGGCAAGAAGAAAGAAGCAAACGTTTTACAGGATGGTGATAATGATGTTTGATTTGTGGGGCGCTCAACTGCTCGGTTATTAGCGCCCGTACAAATTCCCAAGCTTTGCTCAGTCCAGTCTCGCCACTTTCATGAATGATGATGATAACACAAATACCCAGTCATGTCGAGGCAGGTGAAAAATCTATGGCCCCGCCGGGAATCGAACCCGGACCCCATGCTCGGGAAGTGAGAACGCGACCACGAGCTGCGGACGTGTTTTGTAGGAGAAGCTAATGAAATAGTGTATTAGTGGCAGTGCACCACAACCCACGGCTAAGCACCCGGCAATTACACCGCGATTCCGTTATGTCCGTAGGTAGTATTGTCACAATACTGAATTGTCATACGTATCATCCGTACCACGTGTCATCGCATCAAGAATTATAACGCCGATTTTCATAACCGGGTAGTGTTTTGTGAATGGACACGCCAATAAATGCAGACTACCCCACGTTCTTTGCCGAGATGCTTTTTACCGATGGGTCTACATTCGCAAACCATGGTAGTGTTGACCGGCATAACATGCATTACTGGAGTGTAGACAATCCCCACTGGTTACGGCAAGATGACCATCATCGTCCTTGGTCGGTTACCTTATGGTGTGGCATCATGGGGAACAAATTCATTGGCCCGTATTTTATCACCGGCATGTTGAATGGACGCAAATAACAGGTATTACCGGTACCACTGCAGGATTTTGCCCTGGATGTTTGACAACGTATGTGGTTTCAGCACGACGGTTGCCCAGCGCATTACGCAATATAAGCACGGGAGGTATTACAGGGTGGATCGGCAGGGGCGGCCTTATTAATTGGCCCGCTAGGTCGCCGGATTTGACATGGCCGGATTTGACATGGCTGGATTTGTCGTCGCCAGATTTCTTTCTGTGGGGATATTTAAAAGACACGGCATACTAGCAAGTGCCAACAGGCCGTAAATACATCAGAAAAGCCTGGGCTGACATTCCCACAGATATGCTTCCGTCCTGTGTACGGTTATTTCAAAAGTGGATCACTAAATGTATTGAAATTGGCGGTATTATGTGTGAACACATGCTCTAGTTGGAAAAATAGAGCAGCGTTCGTCTCGAGCCACTGCTACAGTGACCTGTCGAGTTGTCCCCTGTTCGATATGCCGGGGGAATACAACGTTGCGAATGAGGTTTCAAATTGGAAGTTTTGAAATACTGGACTGTTCTGCCCTCGCAGCGTGGAGATGGAGTCCCGCATTCCATTGGATATTCAAGGATCATTGAGTAGCTTGCCGTAAATTACGATTATGTACCCATTCTTATTCCTCCAATTACAGCGCCATCTGTGGCGAAACGAAGAAAATGCCTCAGACAAATCGTAGGTAGATTTTGTCGTAGAATCGTAATCTGAAGTATAAAAATGGGGCTTCCCATTGAAGATTTCAAAGCCCCCCCCTCCCACACACACACACACACACACACACACACACTCACACTCAAATACACACACACACACACGCGCGCGCGCGCTTGCTTGTGCGGGTAGTGGGGTAGCCGACATAAAAAAAAAAACTGGAATTATAACTTTTATATCAACCAACAAAGACTACCACCTATTTCATTCCTCGACGTTATTCAACGTAGCTAGCTAGCGCTCCATACGTAATGACCTTCTTCGTTTTACAGGTTGCAGTCGTAGTGAAAAGAGACAGTTACATTTGATGCGGACATCAATTTACTACACTAAAATATTCTTAGGGGTAGCAAGCACTGTAGCAGCATCGTCTTCATTCATAAATGGCTAATAATACACTAGATTTCCACAACACAGAAAAATAAAAGGTTGCCACTTTTAAATCTCGCAAAATATGCCCACCCCCCACCCCACTTCCTTAAAATCGAACTCTCCTATATAAAACAGTTTCAAACATCTGATTACTTTACAAATAAGTTAATGTGTTAAATATTTTACTATAAGCTGTGTTAGTTTTTTACGTTAACCGTGTAAAACCTTTATGGTCAAAGGAGCAAAACCCTAGTTATGTTGGTTTTGTTAGTTTCTGATTATTCACCCGTAGACTGACGTAAAAGTCAAAACCGATATTTATGATGCCATACCTCCTGAACCATTTGTCGTACAATGATATGATTGTGCAGGTACATTCACTGTTATATGTAGATACTATCTGCAACTCTATGCAGCTCCATCACAACGTCGCGGCATTAACGAGTCCGGTAAGAGCTAAAATGCATTTAGAAACAGAATGTCTTTTTAACCGTCGATTTTCCATGTTTACTAGGGGAAGGTGTATGCTGTATACTTGTACATCAAGTATTACAATAATTGCTATGATCGTGATTAGTGAAAATTAAAATGATAATCGAATATTAAATGTCATCGACTGTTACAGCTGATTTAACTGTGAAACTGTAAATTTGAGCGAATGAATAGCTGAAGAAACAATGCCCACGTTCGATATGCAGCTGATGTAAGTTGGACAGAACAAATGAAAAAGATTTATTTTTATGTGTGGCGTTTGTTCTTTCGGGCAGACACCACACATATAATTATGTCCTCCTTGACGGCCCGGATTTCTCGCTTATTGGCGAATGGTCACCTTAAAAACTTCGGCTGTCCTAGCACACTTCCTATCCAACCCAAATTCCCATACGTCTCGTACCTAGGTAGTGTCCCATCCTCATTCCTCGCAGCCCCATATGATCCAAGTCGTTCCCAATTTCCTTATAATCGTACAATGACGAAACTTCCTCTTAGACAAGAGTATCGCCACGACACAGTTTGATACTAGGGTATCTAATAAAGCTTGTATGTTTCTTGAGGGCAGTAAAGGTCGTAGGAGGTGAGTTTGGATAGAAAATCCAGCGAACTTATTCGACAGACCTTAAGCAACATAAGCTCTGAGGCAAGTTCAGAGAACAGTTTTCAGAGATCTTCAAGATTAAAACCGGAGTCAGCCAGGGTGACAGATTCTCCCCTTTGCTGCTAACTGTGTACTGGGTAAGGTGACCAGGGAATGGCGACGAGAAATGAAAGGATTGGGTCGAATACGGCTGGGAGTGCAAAATAAAAGGAACACAGACAGATTGTCTGGCATTCGCAGACGTTATTATGATACTATGGGAACCATTAAAAGAGGCATTTAACCAAAATATGGAACTACAGAGACAGGTGGATAAGGCAGACTCACAATTCTCTGTCAAGAAGACACTATATGAAAAACATCAAGGTAGCTCCCAGTTGGATGATAATAGGAGGAGAGAAAATTCAGCAGTTGGAGAGATTTAAATGGCTAGCAAATTGATAGAAACTAGTCTTGGTTCAAATGGCTCTGAGCACTATGGGACTCAACTGCTGTGGTCAGTAGTCCCCTAGAACTTAGAACTACTTAAACCTAACTAACCTAAGGACATCACACACACCCATGCCGGAGGCAGGATTCGAACCTGCGACCGTAGCAGCAGCGCGGCTCCGGACTGGAGCGCCTAGAACCGCACGGCGACCGCGGCCGGCCAGAAACTAGTCTTGACAGATAAAGAATCAACGGGAGCACGACCAAACAAAATGAACGTATCATACAAACTTACAATGAACTTCTAGAAACGTTCGATTAATGCAAAACTGAGATGTTACCAGACGACGATCAGCTCTGAGATCTTATACTTACCAAAAACTCTGAACCTAGGAAGAACTGGAGTATACAAGAGACTAGAACTTGTGAAATGACAGATTTTAGGGAGAATATTGCCATGATATACAGGAGACGGTAAATTCAGTCTATCATACGTTTCCAGGACAAAATTAGACCCAGGGGACGGAAGAACGAAGAAGCTTACAAAGTATTATGAAGAAAGAATATTGGACAAGTATAAGGACCAGAAAATATGATACTGATTCGACTTAATGTGACCCTGAGCTGTCCAATACGAAAAGAAGAAGAAGAAAAAGAAGAAGAAGAAGAGGTCCTTCTACGCTTCTTTGAGAGACTCTTTTATTTTTTATTCTGTTGAACATGCATTGGCCAGAATAACGTGCTGGGTAGGCTTACTATTAGTCAAAATTCGAAGAGTCATTCATATTGCTGTCCAAACTCTCTTTTTCATCACTATCTTCGTTATTAGTAGACAACGTTGTGTCATACATTTTTCGGAACTGTAAGAAGACGGACTAGTTGTTCAGCTATACCGTTTGCAAGAAGTCGTATGTGAATACAGCGAACTGCGTTTCCATCATTGTTTATCACTTAAACATGCTGGTTTTGTGAGAGAAGTTTCGTTTCCTCCAGGAATATCACATTAATACAGCAACTTCGTTTCCATCATTGTTTATCACCTAACCCACACTGATTTTCTGAGAGAAATTTGTTTCCTCCAGGAATTTCACATTTAGTGCAAGCACTAAGGTCCTGCGTGAGCGATCTGCTCTGTAATTTTGTCCATCCATGACCTGCGATACTCGTATTTTCCAGTCACATGGGAGTATTCGTTGCGCAAGGGATTCCCTGTAAGTGTAGAGCTCAAATTATATTGGGGTATTTATTTCAGTATCTCTCATTCATGGCTGTGTGTAGTGATTAAACATTAGAATAGTGATATCCTCAGTTTTGAAATCATGTTTAAATGCGGAACTTAATATTTTTTCTTTCTGGCTTTTGTCTTCAGTTTCAGCATAATTCATGAAAGGCTGGATGAAGGGGTTGTACAGTTAATTGACTTCACACATGGACAGAATTTCCTGGGATTTTCTGTTAGTTCTTTCGTTTCAGATGGACACCCCTTGAAGAAGGAAATACACGCCCTGGTTTAGTCAGTCATTTTTTTGCGTGCAAACTACGCACAATCTGAAGATACTTGATGTACGTTTTTCCCTATGGAATCGTTCAACAGTGTGGTACGTTTGACATAGCAAAACGGGCCCTTCTTCATGCTACGTAATAATCATTTCAGAATTGGGACACAATTGTTGCACTTTCGGCTTATAACAGCCGCCAGCTTCCCTCCGTGCGCTCAACGGTCCAGAAGACTGGCTGCCAGTGTATCACAGTCATTATTTCATTTTAATCCCGGCGCTTATCGAAGGGAGCATTGGTTCCAGTGTATTAGTGATTCGAAGCGCCATTGTGGGGCGCTTCCCATTGTCGGCCAATATAAACTCGGGCTGGCCTTTGTTCGTCAGTGCGCCAGCTGGCGGGCTGCTGCGCCTTATTGCGATATTGGAGCGATGGCAGACCAGCATGCGCCAGTGGCCAATGAGCAATAAACCAGTGGCCATCCAACTCTTGGAGTCACACTTTTCCGACTCACACGGATGTGCGATTAGAGATTTTGAACAAGCAAGCAGAAGAGCAGTCTCCTTCATTTTGTTTTTCTTCTCCGAAAAAAATACGTTCTAAAAACATCGGTTTGGAAAAACTTATTTTCACTGTTAGAATTCTTCTTTTCAGGCTCTCCATAGACCATTAATCATGAAAACCACACAGGATCAGAACGTACCAGTAGGAGGGTGGTTTGGTAAATTTGTAAAAAGGGAGAAGAAATGTTTCTTTCGTAAACAACACCTTATTTTTCGACGTAGTCTCCTTAGAGGGCTGTACATTTGGTCCAACAATCCTCCAGCGTTTTCATCCCAGCAGAAAAATAGGTCTGTCAAATTCTGCAAAATTCTCGTTGACTGCTACTATCAATTCCTCATTTGATGAAAATTTTTCGCAGAAAGCAGCTTCAAGTTATGGAACGGGAATAAGTCTCTTGGGGCTAAGTCTGACAATAGGATAGACGAGGAACCAGTTCGAAGCCCAATTCATGCACTACCGCCATTGTCGTCTCTGATGTGTGGGATGGTGCATTACACTGATGAAGAGCACCTTTTTACGCGCCTACCTTGGTATTTTTTCAGCCAACCCAAGTTCCAAAAGATCCGACAATGAACCATAATAGGGTCCAAAATATGGTTCTACCTTTTTCTATGTAATCTATGAGGACTATTCCTTGGATATCCGAAACACCAGTGGCCGTCATCCTGCAAGCTCATAAACTTTGCCTTCTTCAATACCTTTGTTTATTGTTTTGACTGACGATTTGACTCTGGTATGTAATGATGGATCCATGTTTCATCAACAGTCACATATCGGCGCTAGAATTCTTGGGCATTGCGATTAAACATCGCCAGACATTGTTTTCAAATGTGCAGGATTCCTGTGACTGTGAGCAATCGCGGCACCCAGCTCACACACAGCTTCTATATAGCCGGCGGCCGCTGTGGCCGAGCGGTTCTAGGCGCTTCACTCCGGAACCGCGAACCCGCAAGGTACCACTCTACTGGTCGACGTCGGTGTCAGCGTCTTGCTTCATCAATAATCTTCCCTTCATTCAAGTACTGCATCCCGCGGAGTGCATCCTTCATTGGGCCAAACAGATGGAAGTCGCAAGACGCGAGATGCAGGCTCTGGCGTGTATGACGAAGAATAGTCTGATGAAATTGTGTGAGCTTCACTCACATGCGCAGATCAACAGAGGTGTCCAGTTGACAGCGAGGTGATTTACTGTGATCCGTCGATCTCCTCGACTGAGAGTGTCCGCACGTTCCAACATTCTTGCGTGAGTCACAGCTATATGCGGCCGGCCGGCACGCAGCAGATCGGACAGGTTGGCGCGACTTTTTTGCGGTAATGACAGATGTCTCACCCAACGACTCACCGTGCTTTTCTCACTGCCTGGTCTCCGTAGACATCTCGTAAGTGCCTATGAATACTTGCGATGCTGTGGTTTTCCGCCAAAATAAATTCAATGACAGCTGTCTGCAGCCATTTTGAAGACTACGTGTAGAGGCGCCACGTATAGGAACTTCATGAGACTCTACGGGCTCAAGCGGTAATATTCCACGATGTCCCACAATAAATTCCCATTTTTTTCAACAGAAATTAACCGAGAGATAAAAGATGTTGTATTACTTACTGAACGCCCCACGCAGTTTCTTAGGCCGCCGCAGGAGCGATTGTCACTCAAAGATATTGTAGTACGCATTCCCCAGGCGAGAACAGCTGTGAGGCGTGCGACTTGAGAGATAGGTAGGGAGCTGCCAACACGCGAGTTGTGCATCGTGAGCTCTGCGGCCACCCCGGTCGCTGTGAAAACAAGCTCAGCCAGGCGCGGCCGCGTCGACCTCCCGACAAAAGGCCAGCACCCATCCCGCCCCATCCACACGCGCACAAATAAGCCCCTGCCCCTACAAATACCCTCGCCGCCAGCGGAGAGGGGCGGTGCCCAGATTTAAACGCAAATCTAGCCACGCACCTAGAGCGCGCCCGGCGGGGCGCCCGTCCCACCGTGTTTGCTTAGCCGGCATCCGGCCCACCCAGACTCCCTCGTTTGTCTTTTGTTGCGGTATCAATAGACACAAAAACACTAACCCGCTGTCGGGGAGGCTCAAGAACTCCCCCGATCAATGCCCTGCAAAACTTCAAAGCAGTTTAAAATCATTTGTTTGACTGGCGCCAATGAAAGACTATTCCAGTTTCCCTTCAAAGAGACAATTTAGCAAGTTCTCCGGCGTCACTGGGAATGATCACCCATCGTTTACAAGTGAACCGTTGCTCGAATTCAGAAATAACTGGAACGATGTAGTTCGTTAACAATACCAGGTAAAGATGAAACTTAGTACATTCATGGCCTAATCCCAATATGCATGCGACACATTACTTCATTTTCAGAGTATTTACTCAAACGGCACATTATTTCATTTTCAGGATATTTACTCATTAAGTACATTCTAAAACAAGACAAAAAAGCGACACACCAAAAGTAATTATGCGCATGGGACAGAACTTAACAAACGATTACAATTTTAAAAAATTTGGACGATTTATTCAAGAGAACTAGCTTTACAAATTGAGCAAGTGAATAACGTGTTTGTCCACCTCTGACCCTTATCCAAGCAGTTATTCATCTTCGTACTGAGTGACAATTGTTGTATGTCATCCTGGCGGATATCGTCCCAGATTCTGTCCAATTTGTGCGTTACATCGTCAAACTCCTGAGATGTATGTTAAAAATTCTCTGCTATGTCTGTTAAAAGCCACAACTAATTTTTCTCAGGGCACTATCGCCAGAAATATCAAACGTATTCCAACGTGAAGAAACCGTCTTACTCACGATGGGTGAAAAAAAATCTTTCTTTAATGTTATGCGATAGGCCAGTTAAACACAATGCTAATTAATTCCTTTTTTGTGAGGCTTGATGCTCCAGTATAGCTGCCTGTGTGCAATGGCAGCGTGTACATTTATAGAAAATATTTTTTAATAAAACCGTACCTCTGGCCTAAAAATTGAATTGAAAAATATTACAAGACGCCGTTTTGTATTTATTGAGATTAATCACTTCCTTACTTTCAGAATTAAATGACTATAAAAAAGTTTTTATCATTTTATCATTAATGGCGTCGTTTCAACAATGCACTTAAACAAAATCGCCATGGGATCATTGAATTATAACGTAACTAAATCATGGATAGGGAAGGTACTTCCTTGGTACTAACAAACACACACTACAGTAATTATTTGGATATATATTTAACAAAAATTATAACAAAAAAAATGGCTCTGAGCACTATGGGACTTAACATCTGTGGTCATCAGCCCCCTAGAACTTAGAACTACTTAAACCTAACTAACCTAAGGACATCACACACATCCATGCCCGAGGCAGGATTCGAACCCGCGACCGTAGCAGTCACGCGGTTCCGGACTGAGCGCCTCGAACCGCGAGACCACCGCGGCCGGCAAATTATAACAACGCTACAGATAATTGCATTAATTACAGACCGTGATTTACATGCGTCCGTCATCTAGGACATCAGAAGCAAGAAGATACAGAAGACAATGAAACAAAAAACGTGCTTTTCGCATATAGAGCTTCTTTATTGTTGAATATCGATCAGTTAATTTTGTACTCCTTTTTCTGGAGGCTATGCTATAGATGGTTGGAGGGTCCTACCCACAAGACCCCAAACATTCTCAACTGGGGAGAAATCTGGCGATCTTGCGGGCCAAGGTAGGGCTTGGCAAGCTCGAAGGGCAACCAGTAGAAACTCCCACAGTGTGCGTGAGGGCAATACCTTGCTCAAATGTAAGCCCAGCATGGCTTGCCACGAAGGGCAACAAAATAGGGCGTAGAACAAATATCGTCGACTTAGCGCTGTGCTGTAACAGTGCTGCGGATGACAAGCAAAGGAACCCTGCTATGAAAAGAAACGACGTCTCAGACCATCACTCATGATACTCGGGTTGTATGGATTGCGACAGTCAGTCAGTTGGTGTCTCACGGCTGTCTGGAGCGTCTCCAGGCACGTTTCCGGTCTGGAATGACATTGATTGAAGTAGAATTGCCTTCAGTGATAAGTCTCGCTTCGAACTGATCTTCGATGACCAGCGAAGACGTATTTTGAGACTCTCCGGACATTGGTGAGGTAGCAACCTGTCAGCCGCCATATAGCCTGGCAACCAGGAGTGGTAGTCTCGGGTGCCATTTTTTTTCATAGTAGGACCCGTTTGGTCGTACATCATATCTACCAATCTCTGTTCCGTTCGGAAAATTCCTTCGTGGTACGCCGTGTTTCTCTCTCCACTCTCTTCTCTCTCTCTCTCTGTCTCTCTCTTTCTTAGAGTGCATGCAACACTGATTTCCATTAGCCGTTATGCAAGCACTAAGAGTTATAATGCATTTTAATTGTCAGTGCTGCTCTCACTTGTCAGCTGGCAACTCACAATTGGTAGAGTCTTTCTTTCTAGCACGGAATTTTGTATCCACACGTTATCTGATCAAAAGTATCCGGGCACCACTGTGTAATGCAGAATTTACCTTTAGATGTCACAAGAGGGAACACTTTAGTATAAAACGAGGGGGAGTGTATAGTTTATTCAGTAGAGAAGCAGAAACAGTAGAATGGGTAGGTCATTAGAGCTCAGTGATCCATAACGTTGACTAGTCATCAGATGCCAACTGAATAACAGATCCGTAAGAGACGTTTCAACCCTTCTAAAGCTGCCCAAGTCGACTGTTGGTGAAGTGATTATGAAGTGGAAACTTGCAGGAACAGCCATAGTAAAGCCACGACCACTTAGATTTTATGTACTGGCGGCGGGCAGAGAACGTCGAGCATTGTGGAAGGTGGTTGTACGATACCGCATGAAATCAGCCGGAGGAATCTCTGTTGAGATCGAAAGTGCTACCAGCAATCCAGCTAGTGCGTAGGGAGTTAGGAATAAGATAAAGCGGTTGGGAAGTTTGTCATCAGTCACATACTTATATACATACACATATTAATACTTGTTCCATAGATCACGAATTCGACATTTCGTAATGATGTGGGATGTGTCACTTCAACATAAGTTTCCTTTACAGAAAATAATTAATCTTTTTCAGTTACTAATCCATATCAAAAAATTCATCTATTTAGTAGGAGGAGTTGTCATTCAGAAATTCCTTTAATTTGTTTTTTAAATGTTGGTTGGGTATCTGTCAGGCTCTTAATGCTACTTGGCAAATAACCAAAGATTTTTGTGGCAGCATAATTCGCCCCCTTCTCTGCCAAAGTCAGATTAACCCAGAATAGTGAAGATCGTCCTTTCTTCTAGTATTGTAGCTATGCGCTGCGCTGTTATTTATGAAATGGGATGGGTTATTAATAAGTGAATATATGTATTGCGAAGGTACTGTGAATATCCCAAGTTACTGAAATATTTGTGTGCAAGGTGAACTTGGATGGTCTCCACGTACACTATATGATCAAAAGTATCCGGACACCTGGCTGAAAATGACTTACAAGTTCGTGGCGCCCTACATCGGTAATGCTGGAATTCAGTATGGCGTTGGCCCACCCTTAGCCTTGACGACAGCTTCCACTCTGGCAGGCATACGTTCAATCAAGTGCTGAAAATTTTTTTGGCGAATGGTAGTCCATTCCTCACGGAGTACTGCACTAAGGAGAGGTATCGATGTCTGTCGGTGAGGCCTGACACGAAGTCGGTGTTACAAAACATGCCAAAGGTGTGCTATGGATTTAGGTCAGGACTCTGTGCAGGCCAGTCTATTACAGGGATGTTATTGTCGTGTAACCACTCCGCCACAGGCTGTGCATTATGAACAGGAGCTCGATCGTGTTGAACGATGCAATCGCCTTCCCCGGATTGCCCTTCAACAGTGGGAACCAAGAAGGTGCTTAAAACATCAATCTAGGCCTGTGCTGTGGTAGTGCCACACAAAGCAACAGGGTGTGGAAGCCCCCTCCATAAAAAAACACGACCACACCATAACACCACTGCCTCCGAATTATACCGTTGGCACTACACACGCTGGCAGATGACGTTCACCGGACATTCGCCATACCCACACGCTGCCATCAGATCTCCTCATTGGGCACCATGATTCGTCACTCCACACAACGTTTTTCCACTCTCCAATCGTCCAATGTTTACGCTCCTTACTCCAAGCGAGGCGTCGTTTGGCATTTACCGGCGCGATGTGCGGCTTATGAGCAGCCGCACGACCATGAGATCCAAGGTTTCTCACCTCCCGTCTAACTGTCTTAGTACTTGCAGTGGTCGTGATGCAGTTTGGAATTTCTGTGTGATGGTCTGGATACATGTCTGCCTGTTACACATTACGACCCTCTTCAACGGCCGGCGGTCTCTGTCAGTTGACAGACGAGGTCGACCTGTACGCTTTTGCGCTGCACGTGTCCGTTCACGTTTGCACTTTACTGTCACATCGGAAACAGTGGACCTAGGGAGTGTGGAAATCACTTGTACAGGCGTATGACACAAGTTCAAAAATGGTTCAAATGGCTCTGAGCACTATGCGACTTAACTTCTGAGGTCATCAGTCGCCTAGAACTTAGAACTAATTAAACCTAACTAACCTAAGGACATCACACACATCCATGCCCGAGGCAGGATTCGAACCTGCGACCGTAGCGGTCGCTCGGCGCCAGACTGCAGCGCCTAGAACCGCACGGCCACTCCGGCCGGCGTATGACATAAGTGACACCCAATCACCCGACCACGTTCGAAGTCCGTGAGTTCCGCGGAACACCCCATTCAGCTCTCTCACGATGTCTAATGACTACAGAGGTCGCTGATATGGAGCACCTGGCAGCAGATGGCAGCACAATGCACCTAATATGGAAAACGTATATTTTTTGAAGGTCCGGATACTTTGATCACATAGTGTATTATTCTGATCACACGCTTTTTTGCAATGAATATTTGTTCTCTTAATGATGTATTACCCCAAAATATGATGCCATATGAAAGCAGTGAATGAAAAGAGGCGTAGTAGGCTAATTTACTGACGTTTATCACCAAAATTTGCAATAACCCTAATAGCATAAATAGCTGAACCTAACCGTTTCAGCATATCAACCATGTGTTTCTTCCAATTCAATTTCTCATCAATGCACACACCCAGAAATTTTGAATATTCTGCCGTAGTAACAGACTTCTATTCATAGTCTATATTTTTCAATGGTGTTATGCCATTTACTGTACAGAATAACATATACTGTGTTTTCTCAAAATTTAGTGAGAGTCTGTTTCCAGAGAACCACTTACCAATTTTATGAAAGGCGTTATTTACAGTTTCCTCAGCTGATTCTTGTTTGTTGGGTGTGATTACTATTCTTGTCTTTTGGCATTTGCTAAGAGACGTGGAAGTTGTGTAAAAAACGACGCCATTGGATTGTTAATGATTGGAAACGCGTGATTTGGAGTGGTGAATCACGCTACACCCTATAGCCAAGGAAGGGTTTGACTTTGGCGAAAGCTGGAGAACATTTACCGACTATCGTGCATGGTGCCACTAGTGAAGTACGGAATGACTGTGTAACGATATGCGGGTGTTTTTCGTGGTTAGGGTTTCGTTCCCTTATTGCATATAGGAAAACACTAATTTTGGAAGGATATGAACACATTTTACAGCGTCGTGTACTCCGTGTAGTAGAGGAACAGTTTGGAAACATTGAGTGTATCAGCATGACAATGCACCCTGTGACAAAGCAGCATCTGAGAGACAATGGTTTGTTGACATTAACATTTCTGAAATGAACTGGCGTGTGCAGAGTGCCCAGTGGAACACGTTTGGCGTGAGTCAGGACGTTGTCTTCACTCCGGACCCCAACGCCCAGCATCACTACCTCCTCCGGTTTCGGGTCTAGAAGCAGAATGGCTTGCCATTTCTCCACAGACACTCAGACACCTCATTGCAAGTATCCCCAGCAGAGTTCAAGCCGTCATAAAGACGAAGGGTAAACCCACCCAATATTAAAGTCCACCAATAGGTGTCCGGATACTCTTAAACTGTAAGCTGCCTCAAGGCGCATACAACCTTTTTTTTTTTTTTTTACCTTACCTTGATCAACGTACGAATTAAAGTAGAATCTTAGCCACTGGAAGGACGTAAGTTCTTATGAGCAACATATTTTTCTAAACAAAAGTAAATAAAAGTTATATAAATCCAGTATTACACTAAAATAATCTTTCCTCCAAATTTTAAAGTAGTGCCTAATAAAAATTTAAAAATGACGCGATGCAGAAGTAATTGAAATTTGTCTGAGCAGACTACAGTGTGGAAGAACACAAAAAGAAAAATTTGTCGGTGTGTCCATTTTCCGCAACAGTATATAAATATTCGTTTTATTATTTCATTGTACATATAGTAGCACAATATTTTATTTTATCTCTTTTGTGGTAGAGGCATCTTCAGTTGAGTTTTCAGTTACTCGTCCGTTCTGTCAAATTCAGCGTTTCCTCTCAACTAAGTTAGAAAGAGCATTTAATTTATAAGGCGATAGGCGTGAGGAAAGTAAATAATTTTTATATTGCAGCAAGAAAGAGCCGCTAGAAGTTATGAAACGAATAACAAGTTTTATCATAGAGACAGAATGGTAGAGACACATGATTACAAAGGAGACGTTGGTAGTTCCGTCTGTGGCCGGAAGAGGCCAGTGGCCTTTTAATATGTAAATAGTAAAGGGAGAAACGCGTAAGTGTTGATGGGTTGGTATGAAGTTATCCGCAATAATACGAAGCATGCTGACGGAGAAGGGTACAAATCGTCGTTCTGCCATTTGGAATAAAATTTTTCCTCAGTTACTTAATGTGAACGCCGCAGTGGTTCATTTGAAAAGGGTGTGACTGATTTCCTGCTCTATTACTGTTATGGCTGAATTTTTTTCTATGTCTATGTGACTGCATCGTAAACGAGATGGTAAGTCTCAATCTTTTTCCCTTTTGTTTAATCATGCATAACACACACATCTCTGTGGTAGGAACCTGTAAATGCGTTCTCAAAATGGTTCGAATGGCTCTGAGCACTATGGGACTTAACAGCTGTGGTCATCAGTCCCCTAGAACTTAGAACTACTTAAACTTAACTAACCTAAGGACATCACACACATCCATGCCCGAGGCAGGATTCGAACCTGCGACCGTAGCAATCGCGCGGTTCCGGACTGCGCGCCTAGAACCGCGAGACCACCGCGGCCGGCAAATGCGTTCTATGACGAAAAGAAAGAAAGACGCACCAGGAAGGAAGTATCCCAATGAGACGTGTAGCGTTGCTCTTGTGGGGCAAAAAAGAAAAAGAATTGTTATTTTTTTTTAAAATGTCGAAAAACTGAATATTTTGGTGGGCCACTTGGCAACAGAATCAGGGACTGATTACACTATTATAATAACATACGTTGAGCATTAAATACCTGAATAAGAGAAGCATTATCATTTCTGTGCATTTTTATATTCGCGATGTAGTCATACCCGGAACAGCACTAAGGGACAAGAAGATTTATAGACTTTAAAAGAAATGCAACAGTACACAATTAAAAAAAAGTTGGTTCAGAAATAATAGGAAAACGATAATGTTCCTTCTGCCTCATGCTGCGTTCGACCCATCAGCGTGATCGTAATTTCTGGTGATGAACTAACACAAAATAATTATCATTCAAGTAAATGAGGAGGTGGAAATCATCAAGGTTAATTTACTAAAATAAGCACACTTATCTTCAAAACATATTTTTTTTAATGCTACGTACCTTTTCATATCAAATTACAATAGATGACCACTGTGGTTAAACACTTTATACATAACAGTCAAAATGTCCTCTTGATGCTGTCTGTTCGTAATTAGTTACAAGAAACTACATGTTTTCTGATTGGAAAAATAACAATTAGCGTATTCAATCAATATTTTCACATGAAATATAAAATACCGTTGCGGAACGCCTTTCATGGAATACAAACAGTAAAAGGTGAGGCGCCAAATGCCTCATTTGGCTTGAAACAACAGAATTCTTTTTATATCATTAATCGATACATGTACATAGAGATTTACAGGCACCGCGCAAGAACTGCAAAGATAAAGAATAATAGATTCTGTCACTGCTATGCGATGGCTCATTTCTTTTACTTTACAATTGTTCGCTAACTTTAGGCCATCAGGCGTGTACTATTGAGCGTATATTAATGTTTGTTATGCGAAAATTACTAATATTACAGACAGAAATCAGTACATGTTGTGTGCAGAGAAACCAATGGTTACAACTTCGAAAGATTGGATGATTTATTCAACTGAAAGAGCTTCACAAAGAAAGCAAGTCAGTAACGCGTTGGTCCACCCACGGCCTTGTGCAAGCTGTTATTCGGCTTGGCATTGATTGACGGAGTTGTTGGATGTCCTCCTGAGAGATATCGTGCCAAGTTTCGTCCAATTTTCGCTTTAGATCGTCATAATCCCGAGCTGATGGACTGGACGGACCTACCCAAAAGGCTAAAGTTGGGGGGGAAGTTCAGGCAAACTAGCAGACCAAGGTAGAGGTAGGCAAGCACGAAGACAAGCAGTAGAAATTCTCGACGTGTGTAGGCAGGCATTAGTTTCTTGGAATGTAAGCCCAGGATAGCTTGCCGTGAAGGGCAACAATACAGGGCGTAGACTGTCATCGACGTGCTGCTGTGTTGTAAGAGTGTCGCGGATGACAACCAAAGGAGTCCTGCTTTGAAAAGAAATGGCACCCAATACCATCACTCCTGGTTTTCGGGCCGTATGACGGGCGACGGTCAGATTGGAATCCCACGGCTGTCGGAGGCATGTCCTGCTTTGAAAAGAAATGGCGCCCCATACCATCACTCCTGGTTTTCGGGCCGTATGACGGGCGACGGTCAGATTGGAATCCCACAGCTGTCGGAGGCATCTCCAGGCACGTCTGCGACCTTGAATCTCATTGACTGAAGCAGAATTGTCTTCAGTGATGAACCCCGCTTCGAAATGAGCCCCGATGATCAGCGGAGACGTGTTTGCAGACGGCCCACACCGCGGAAGGATACAACCTATCGCCCGCCATATGGCGCGACAGCCAGGATTGATGGTATGGGTGCGTAATAGGACCTATTTAGTTGTCATCAGCGGCACCCTTACAACACAGCGGTACGTCGAAGATATTCTACGTGCTGTTCTGTTGCCCTTCATGGCAAGCCATCCTGGGCTAAAATTTCAGCAAGAAAACACCCGCCCACACATGGTGAGAGTTTCTATTGCATGTCTTCGTGCTTGCCAAACCATACCTTGGCCAACAAAGTCGCCGGAACTTTCGACGATGGAAAACGTCTGGAGCAAGGCCTTCCTACCAGTTTGGAATTCTGACGATCTGAAGAGCCATTTCGGCAGTATTTGGCACGATATCCCTCAGAAGGACATCCAGCAGAAATAACTGATGGCATAATAGCCAGAGGTGGACCAGCGTGTTATTAAATTGCTCAATTTGTGAAACTCTTCATTTTCACTAAATCGACCATTTTTTTCTAAAACTGTAATCATTTAGCCGGCCGTGATGGCCGAGCGGATCTAGGCGCTTCAGTCTGGAACCGCGCGACCGCTACGGTTGCAGGTTCGAATCCTGCCTCGGGCATGGATATGTGTGATGTCGTTAGGTTAGTTAAGTTTAAGTAGTTGTAAGTTCTAGGGGACTGATGACCTCAGATGTTAAGTCCCATAGTGCTCAGAGCCAGCTTTTGCTGTTATGTTTTAGTTTAGTTTTTTTATTGATTGCTTAATAAAGTAGGATCAGTTTATTCTATCTCTTGAGATTTTTTTTTAAAAGCCAAAAAACACTTATCAGCTACTGAAGGGAGCTACAACACTAAGAAGAATCGCTTCTCGGCTTTTGACAAGATCAATTTTTATCTCTCTCGCATTCCTTTGTTTCTCAACATTCTCCTCAGCTCTTTCATCTTTGTAATACATGCTCTCTGGCGACTTGTGACGTCATTGTTCAAAGCCGACGGGTTGTATCCCCTGCTACACTAGACCCGAAGTAGTCAGAGTGCCACTAAATTCACTCAAGCTTCGCGAGAGAAGTAATTGCTTTTAAGTCTCCGAATTCAAAATAAGTGACCTATTCTCGATTTCTCTGTCCCTGTGCGGCTGCAAAATAATTTTATCTCTTTAGCTTTGGCTAGGTATAAATGTTTTGTTATGTTAGAGCTGAATCGTTGTGCTTTTTATGAAACAATAATGTATCTCAAGAATGGACCGTGGTGTCGTTAAGGCCAACTGTATTCCGTTACCTAGCAACCGTCATACGATAGACGTCGCAAATGAAATTCACTGCTCTGATAATTTTGATTTATGTGGGTTAATTAAGAGACGTGAAGTGCATCTCTAGTTCATTTCTGGCCTCGGCACCTCAGAAGCCGATTACAATGTATGGTGGCCTGTACGGCGAAGGAGGAAGCCTTGGTTATAAGTGGACCAACGCAGCTTTCTGAAGTCGCCGACGCTATCGTACAAACTGTAAGTACGCTCAACGATGAGGTAATGGAATATGTTGCAGCAGGCCTTGAGACTCTAAACGTAGAATATAGCAGAGCCACGAAAATGTGACGTAGAAATAACTGTAGGTACAGATAAGGACTGACAGAAACGAAAGGACAAATAACGGCGCACAAAGAGTAACGCCAAGATAGTATCAGAATGTAATATATACAAGGGATATCAGAATGTAATATATGCAAGGGCCTAACGGCGTACTGAATCAGATTTCAGTTACCCTGTGGTGCAAATCAACAGCGGCTGTATAATATAACAAGCAGCGGTCCGTAATTTGTCTACGTAGCATGTTCTAGTGCAGTGACTGAAAGGAAGAATCATATCACAATCCTCTCCCAGTAAAACAATTTCGGAATACGTAGTTAAGTTTCTCGCCTTCTCTGTGTCATTCTCCGTTTCGTCACTGGGTGCCTGGAAAGTTAGTTTTTGGCCCGTTTACGGATTTAACATAATATCACATCAAATTTTAGTTTCAAATTTATTGAACGTTTCACACATGCCTCTTCTTACACTCAGTATGGCTTTGTTCAGTTTTTGTTTCTCAACAAACTTTTGGCTTCGCTTAAATTTGCAATGTGGTTCTCTTCGCTCTCTAATGCTGCTGTTGTACGGTGATGGGTCTTCCCATCCCTCACAACTTTACTCGGCACGTATTTGTCTAAGCCGTATTAAACACGCAACGATGTTAGTCTCACAGCGATGAGTTGCTTGTCTGTTTAACTGCACAAAATAATTATAGGATAAAGCATTTAGAAGTAATTCGCAGGCACTTCCCACTGATCACTTGATTCCCCTTGTCTGTAGCTCGTAAGCTGAAAACTCTCCTAATCTATACGCGTTCGACAGTATGCGCTAGCCGGCCGCTGTGGACGAGCGGTTTCAGGCGCTTCAGTCCTGAACCGCGATGCTGCTACGGTCGCTAGTTCGAATCCTGCCTCGGGCATGGATGTGTGTGATGTCATTAGGTTAGTTAGGTTTAAGTAGTTCTAGGTCTAGGGGACTGATGACCTCAGATGTTAAATTCCATAGTGCTTGGGGCCATTTGAACCATTTGAGTATGCGCTATCTAATAATATCTTCCAAAACGCCACGCATTAAAATGAGGTTCTTCCGCGGCTCGTACCTCGGGTTCTATTGGTGAAAGGTACGTAGGGTCAAGTTTTTGTATGGACCATGCACTAGGGACCATTTGTATGCGCAACAGAAGGATCGTCTTAGTGTCACTATCCTGCAGTACATGGTCAAAATATGAATATACACACTTCTTCTATCTTAGGCAGATGGAGCAAACGGATTTGTTTCTTTTTGCATTAGATATGGTATACGGTGGGCCTTAAGGGGCTTGCGTAGACTCCTTTAGTCCATCGAGGCTTTTGTAGAAAACCCCAAAAAGAATTTTCTTTCACCACTATTTCGTACCAAATCTGAGCCGCGGATTTCGAGACGGGTACGCACAGCAGATGGCTTAAATTCTTAATATATATTCCAAAGATCCTGATCTCGAACAATGTTGAAAATTTTCTTGATATATTTATCCATTTCCGAGATACAGAGCCTCGAAATTACCAGTTCATGGGTGGTTCCTTAAAGCACTCCAAAGAATAGCGTTAAGTACATTCAAAATTTTTGTGCACCGAACATCCGGTGAGGTGAAATATTAGTTTTGCGTTATTTCAGTTTCACATAAGTAAACTACCAAAATTTTACCCACCTATAAAGTTCGTTTCATCTGAGTGTCATGTCCTGCTATGCTAGGAAAATGAAGGGAGCCAGCGAAAAAATGCTTCTGTTTAAAAGACTCTTGACTGCATAATGGCGTACCAGCTTCGTCACTCTACCTTCCTCAGCACCTTTAAAATTTACCCAACAGTTTTGGATGCGGACATATTCGTGCTTTCCTGTGCTGAGAGAGGAGGAAGCACTAGTAGCGACAATGAGAAGAAAAGTAATAAATACTGGTATGTAGTAGACAGTGGTCATGTTCTAGAAAAACCGAAGGAGGCAATGACAGTGTGAGAGGAAGAGGGGAATACAGTGGCAGTTGGACACTGTTGATAATGACAGAACAGTGCAAGGAAAAGAGTGAGAGAGAAAATGTCAGTGGGAGAGAAATAAAGAGGAGGAGAAATTAGAAGTGGGTGAGAGCCAGTGATAATGAGGGGTCTATAAGAGAGACAACGAGGAAGAGAGAGATAGTCACAGTGAGACGAGACAGCAGCAGAGGGAATGAATGAATGAGATAGTAGCAGTGTGAGAGACGAAGGCAGTGGTGAAATGAGACGGTGGTAGTAGTAGGACAGAACAAATGAGACCGTGGCTGTTAGACAGAAGACAGTGGCACTCAGAGAGGCACTAAAGATAAAGACAATGAGTGAGTGAGAATGGGCAAGTGGGAGTGGATGGGTATAAGAGACTTACAGCGATGAACTATTGGGGGTGAACGAGTACCTGTTAGGAGAACTTGTGGGAATGAGGGGTGAGATGCATACTAAAACGAGCGGGAATATGTTCGCACGCCAAAATTTTAGAGGAACTTTTTAAAGGTGCTGAGAGCCTTTTAAACTTGAGGATATTCGCTTTTTGTGTGCTCTGAAAGCAGCATTTTCCCAATGGTTGCTGTAATGTACTCGCATCCATCTGAAACGTCACACCACTGTTGAACCAGAGTCAGATGGTTTATAAAGAGACCGAATCACCATGTATGATTCATATTTCAAACATTTATTTCCACTTATTACTTTGCAATCTTAATTTGTTCTGATCTCACTAGATATTACCCTATCATTTACAGCTATAAACAAGCTTCCACCAGTTGCCTTCAGCCTATCTTTGCGATATACAGTGCCAGACAGAAAACGTGAAGAAAGGGAGGAGGAAACGAAATGAAATTTCACGAGTTGGAAGGGTATGTTACACTACTGGCCATTAAAATTGCTACACCACGAAGATGACGTGCTACAGACGCGAAATTTAACCGACAGGAAGAAGATGCTGTGATATGCAAATGATTAGCTTTTCAGAGCATTCACACAAAGTTGGCGCCGGTGGCGAAACCTACAACGTGCTGACATGAGGAAAGTTTCCAACCGATTTCTCATACAAAAACAGCAGTTGACCGGCGTTGCCTGGTGAAACGTTGTTGTGATGCCTCGTGTAAGGAGGAGAAATGCGTCCTCTCACGTTTCCGACTTTGATAAAGGTCGGATTGTATCCTATCGCAATTGCGGTTTATCGTATCGCGACATTGCTGCTCGCGTTGGTCGAGATCCAATGACTGTTTTCAGAATATGGAATCGGTGGATTAAGGAGGGTAATACGGAACGCCGTGCTGGATCCCAACGGCCTCGTATCACTAGCAGTCGAGATGACTGGCATCTTATCCGCATGGCTGTAACGGATCGTGCAGCCACGTCTCGATCCCTGAGTCAACAGATGGGGAAGTTTGCAAGACAACAACCATCTGCACGAACAGTTAGACGACGTTGGCACCAGCATGGGCTATCAGCTCGGAGACCATGGCTGCGGTTACCCTTGACGCTGCATCACAGACAGGAGCGCCTGCGATGGTGTACTCAACGACGAACCTGGGTGCACAAATGGCAAAACGTCATTTTTTCGGATGAATCCAGGTTCTGTTTACGGCATCATGATGGTCGCATCCTTCTTTGGCGACATCGCGGTGAACGCACATTGGGAGCGTGTATTCGTCGCCGCCATACTGGCGTATCACCCGGCGTCATGGTATGGGGTGCCATTGGTTACTCGTCTCAGTCACCTCTTGTTCGCATAGACAGCACTTTGAACAGTGGACGTTACATTTCAGATGTGTTACGACCCGTGGCTCTATCCTTCATTCGATCCCTGCGAAACACTGCATTTCAGCAGGATAAAGCACGACCGCATGTTGCAGGTCCTGTACGGGCCTTTCTGGACACAGAAAATGTTCGACTGCTGCCCTGGCCAACACATTCTCCAGATCTCTCACACATTAAAAACGTGTGGTCAATGGTGGCCGAGCAACAGGCTCGTCGCAATACGCCAGTCACTACTCTTGATTAACTGTGGTATCGCGTTGAAGCTGCATGTGCAGCTGTACCTGTACACGCCATCCAAGCTCTGTTTGATTCAATGCCCAGGCGTATCAAGGCCGTTATTATGGCCAGAGGTGGTTGTTCTGGGTACAGATTTCTCAGGATCTATGCACCCAAATTGCGTGAAAATGTAATCACATGTGAGTTCTAGTATACTATATTTATCCAATACATACCTGTTTATCATCTGCATTTCTTCTTGGCGTAGCAATTTTAATGGTCAGTAGTGTATTCATCAAAAGTTTATGTTTACCGGTGAAGGCATCACTCCAGATGCTGGGGTTTGTGGAGTGGTGTCAAAGGTAGTAATCCCATAGACGGCTGCCGACCAGTGGTCCGGTATAACATACAATGTTGCGGGGAGGCACCGATGTTAAGGGGTGCTTGGTGTACAATGCGGTGCGACTGCTACGGTCGCAGGTTCGAATCCTGCTTCGGGCATGGATGTGTGTGATGTCCTTAGGTTAGTTAGGTTTAAGTAGTTCTAAGTTCTAGGGAACTGATGACCTCAGATGTTAAGTCCCATATTGCTCAGAGCCATTTGAACCATTTGTATAATGCGGCGATCCTCCCTTGTGGTGGTCAGTCGTTGTCGACTGGAACCCAGACGACAAGCATGTCTGGCCTCACTTTTCCATGCCGTTCAACATCGGGTGACCGTCATACCCGAATGCTCCACAAATCTGGATAGTGAACGATTCGACCAGCCGGCCGAATGGAGACCCATAATAAGGCTCCCTTCTAACTTCGAAGAAGGTCATTTTGCTAACACGTTGTCTTTTTAAATTACTTAATAATTTAAATCACAGCCTGGTGGAAAAAATTTATTACGTCTGTGGGGCCCACCCTGAATAACTGTCCGCCCCAGGTAGCTGAGTGGTCAGCACGACAGTGAATCCTAAGGGCCCGGGTTCGATTCCCGGCTGGGTCGGGATTTTCTCCGCTCGGGACTGGGTGTTGTGTTGTCCTAATCGTCATCATTTCATCCCCATCGACGCGCAAGTCGCCGAAGTGGCGTCAACTCGAAAGAATTGCACCCGACGAACGGCCTACCCGACTGGAGGTCCTAGTCACACAACATTTTATTTACCCAGAAGAACTGCTGACAATGCTGTCCGACTCGAGTATACGACATCTACGTGTCCTTGTCAGTGATTACATCACATATGACGCTGTTAACGCCTCTTATACTCCCTACCCGACCTGGTAACAATTCTAAAAATGAGCAAAGCTTACGCACTGCGGTGAGTATTCTAGCTGTCTCAGGGAACTGCAGCTCTGTAATAACTCATATACCCGCCGATGATGCTTATGTGTGTGAAGTTACGATGATATCCGACCAAGTCTTCTGGCTGCTTAACTTTTTTTCAGGAAGTATGGGTTCCAAATGGAATTTAAGATTTCGTTTTATTCGCTTCTTTCATCCAGCTGTCAGTTCCTAGTACTGAGTGAGCGTTGACACTGTTTATAAGCGCGACAAGTTGTAGAATATTTTTCATGGACGCTCCTGCAGTTACTGAAACTGCAGTTTTTCTTCACCTTCGATGAAAGTGCTGTCTAGGGCGATGTAGGCCCGTGAGCAAGCTGAGATCAAGTATGACGCTCCAACTCGTTTGTCAGGCAATTGACAGATAGTGTATAGGATTTCGCCAGAATTTCTACTGATTTTCAGAGGATCAAATTCTTGACTTTTCCATTACATCAACTCGTTTGTCAGGCAGTTGACAGGTAGTGTATAGCATATAGCCATGGTTTTTACTGATTTTCAGAGGATCAGATTCATGACTTTTCCATCACCTCTTCAGGTAAAATCATGACCTCTGAAAATATGCGTTGTTTAAAGACAAAAACAAACTTTAATGTACCTAAAATCCATTTGAAATGAAAACTGAATGTAGTGACCCTTATATCACTTAAACTGTATGTCAACATGAATAATGTATGACTATGTATGACTTGTAGTGTACCATTCTTAAAATGCTACAAAAACGATGAACTCTCACTTAAGATGGGGATGGATATCTTCAGATCCATTTATCTTTACATCAATTAAAATACAAATTGTCTTAAAATACTAATGTAGTGAAAAAGTATAATTTTCCTTAAGACACTATAACAATTACGGAAGTACAAAATTTATGTCAGATGTTAAGTTTCACAGTAAAAGATACAGTTTTTAGGCTTCTTAGCTTAACTTAAAATTTCAACCTCTAAAACTTCCTTTACTTTTTCTATAATCATTCCTTTTTATCTTAGGGCTCTTTCATTTCATTAACTGTTGTTCTTTTTCGAGACTTTTAATTTCTTTAGTGAAGCGATCTCCGCACCTAGTATAACTGATTTTGTAATTCCCACGTTCATTTGTTTTTCTCTATTAAGTAAACTGCCCAACGATTGCATTGCATTGTAAACACTTCTTCCTGGAACAACCGTATCTTTCTCTAAGTTTCCAACTGAAACTTCTTTGTTAACAGAAAAGCCTCTATCAATTGCAGCATGACATCTCTGGTACTGACTTGATGAAGACATGATTCGCATTTTGCAGTAAATTCATCAGAAAGTGATCATATTCGTCCTTCTCAGGATTGAATTGTTTCAGTAGTTTCTCAGAATATACTTACAATTTGAAACATTCTGTCTTCACCAAGTCAGCTATTGATGGAGTCATATGTTTGACACAGATTCTTCCAATACAATTGTCATTCGAGAATTTCTCAAAAAAGTAAATCTGCATGACCTCAAGTGATAAACTTAGGCACGTTCGATGATCTTTAATATCAAATGACTTTTCTTACCAATTTTTTGATACTGACTCTGCAAAATACCTGTGCACTCATTTCTGAAAGTTAAGGATATCCTTTCCCGTGATGTTGTTGCTAACAGCAGTGACACCAAATCCAGTATCTACATAATGACTTGTTTTATGGTTACATGCTATGCTAAAATCAATAGAAAGTAATTTGCTAGAATTTATCGCTGTTTCTTTAACAATTTTCTTTATGAACTAAGAAACAAAGTTTACTTCAAAGGAAATTTGTCTTCTAAATGATGTTTAATTTGTTCAGAGTTCTGGATTCTGGTGGTCTTGTATCTAATTCAGCAACACACTTCTCCAAATGCTATTTTCATTTTCAATGCATCTTACAGAACAAAAATTGAGAGAAAACTTGTCAAAAACCAGTGATATTTCAGATGGTTGCCCTTCTTCAAAGACAATCCTTCATTAACTACCAGATAGGTATAAGAAATTCATCAACTTTCCAACTGCTTTTATCATGAGTATCTTTCAAAACTTCACTCACTACATGAAGTGAAGAAGTTCCACAATGAAACATTTCTGGTTGATTATCTTCTTCAATGATTAGAAATACTTGCAGATCTTGAAATTCACATTTGGTCCCTCCATTTAATCTTGAATTATATTTTTAGATGACAAATTCAACCTATTCACACCTTCCAGGAAACCTGGCCGTAAATCAGATGATGTGGCAGAATACAAAAACATAGATTTTTAAATTTCTTATAGACGCAGACTGATTTTGGTCATCACAGAAACCAACCACCAAATCCATTTGTCTAATTTGGAATTTTTTTTAACATTTAATCATGTGGCACACAAAAGAATCCAGCTTCCCCGACTTTAATATTTAGGAGATTCTGGAAATGAGGGACAAGTTTATAAGTAATTATATATGACATCTCATCCTTGGGTAACTGCTTTTTCTTAGCTAAAAGCTGTCAGGAAATATAATTTTGAAAATGTCAGTTGGGTTTCTAGAACTTCTTACTAAAGAATGGGACATTACTTTATTCATGGCCCATGTATCAATTTGAAGTGAGTGACGATACTCCGGAAGTGACCTATCGAAAACTATAATCGAAACTTTGTGTTACCTTTGATAGTGTAGTACGTGTACCGATACTGTGATTGCTAAGACTATAGGACAGGCAACTTACAGAGCTGGTAGTATGGAACAAAACAAGAAAAATATGTCTTAGTAAACATGGGCTCTGAAATGCACACCTCGCTGCTGTGATATACGTCTCTTATACTGAACAATGGGGCCCGTCCTCAAGTTGCCAACGTCATTTCAAGTACAGCGGAGAAGTTCTGTGGGAAGAGATTTCACATCCTTTATACAGTCCCGATCTTTCTTCAAGTGATTTCCATATTTTTGAAGACCTGAAAAAACACATTCGTAGCCGTCGATTTGCTTCGGATGAGTATGTACACGCCTGGGTATAATCGTGGTTCTGTAGACAAGCGCAAACTTTTCCTATGAAGTCATAGACCGTCTTGTCCCATAGTACGATAAAAGTATTAACACTTAGGGCGATTGCTTTTGAAATAATAAACAATTTACTTGCTTTTTCCATCCGTCTCGTTTTCATTGGACTGCGCCTTGTAAAGATTGACAGAAAAAAATCACAACGCCAAAAAATGTTTAATATAGCGTAGTGAAACTTCGGGAATACATTTCTTTAACTAAAATATTTAGGCGATTAACATTGCAAGATCACAGGTTAATGTAAGCGTCAGCGAAGCCATTGCAAATGCTTATGAATTAATAACCGGTGAAACCACCAGAATATTGAGTGCAAGCATGCAACCGAGCATGCATGGTGCTGTACAGGTGCCGGATGTGGTTGGAGTTCCATGCCTGTTGCACTTGTTCGGTCAACACAGAGAGTGTTGATGTTGTTATGGATTAAGCTGTAGTTGTCATCCAATGAGGCCCAATATGGGCCCGATTGTAGATAGATATGGTGGTCGAGTAGGCCAAGGCAGCATGTCGACACTCTCTAGAGCATGTTGGGTTACAACAGCGGTATGTGGCCGAGCATTATCGTCTTGAAAAACATCCTCTGGAATGCAGTTAATGAGTGGCAGCACAACAGGTCGAATCACGAGATTGATGCACAATTTTAGTCAGTGTGGGTGGGATAACCATGAGAATGCTCCTGGTGTCATACGAAATCGCATCCTAGACCATAACTTCACGTGTACGTCCAGTGTGTTTAGCACACAGACTGGTTGAGTGTAGGTCCCCGACTGCCCTCCATATAACCAACACATGGCCATCAGTGACACCAAGGCAGAACCAATTTTCATCAGAAAACAACACAGACGATCAGCCCTCCAATGAGCTTTCACTTCACATGATTGAATTCGCAAATGGTAGTGGTTTGGAGTCGACGGAATGGACGCTACAGGGCGTCTGGGTCGGCGCTGACCTTCAAGTACGCTACTGGACATTAAAATTGCTACACCACGGAGATAACGTGCTACAGACGCGAAATTTAACCGACAAGAAGAAGATGCTGTGATATGCAAATGATTAGCTTTTCAGAGCATTCACACAAGGTTGGCGCCGGTGGCGACACCTACAACGTGCTGACATGAGGAAAGTTTCCAACCGATTTCTCATACAAAAACAGCAGTTGACCGGCGTTGCCTGGTGAAACGTTGTTGTGATGCCTCGTGTAAGAAGGAGAAATGCGTACCATCACGTTTCCGACTTTGATAAAGGTCGGATTGTAGCCTATCGCGACTGCGGTTTATCGTATCGCGACATTGCTGCTCGCGTTGGTCGAGATCCAATGACTGTTTTCAGAATATGGAATCGGTGGATTAAGGAGGGTAATACGGAACGTCGTGCTGGATCCCAACGGCCTCGTATCACTAGCAGTCGAGGCTGTAACGGATCGTGCAGCCACGTCTAGATCCCTGAGTCAACAGATGGGGACGTTTGCAAGACAACAACCATCTGCACGAACAGTTCGGCGACGTTTGCAGCAGCATGGACTATCAGCTCGGAGACCATGGCTGCGGTTACCCTTGACGCTGCATGACAGACAGGAGCGACTGCGATGGTGTACTCAACGACGAACCTGGTTGCACGAATGGCAAAACGTCATTTTTTCGTATGAATCCAGGTTCTGTTTACAGCATCATGATAGTCACATCCGTGTTTGGTGACATAGCGGTGTGAACGCAAATTGGAAGCGTGTATTCATCATCGCCATACCGGGGTATCACCCGGCGTGATGGTATGGGGTGCCATTGGTTACACGTCTTGGTCACCTCTTCTTCGCATTGACTGCACTTTGAGCAGTGGACGTTACATTTCAGATGTGTTACGACCTGTGGCTCTACCTTTCATTCGATCCTTGCGAAACCATACATTTCAGCAGGTTAATGCACGACCGCATGTTGCAGGTCCTGTACGGGCCTTTCTGGACACAGAAAATGTTCGACTGCTGTCCTGGCCAGCACATTCTCCAGATCTCTCACCAATTGAAAACGTCTGGTCAAAGGTGGCCGAGCAACTGGCTCGTCACAATACGCCAGTCATTACTCTTGATGAAGTGTGGTATCGTGTTGAAGCTGCATGGGAAACTGTAACTGTACACGCCATCCAAGCTCTATTTGACTCAATGCCCAGGCTTATCAAGGCCGTTATTACGGCCAGAGGTGGTTGTTCTGGGAACTGATTTCTCAGGATGTATGCACCCAAATTGCGTGAAAATGTAATCACATGTCAGTTCTAGTATAATATATTTGTCGAATGAATACCCGTTACCATCTGCATTTCTTCTTGGTGTAGTAATTTTAATGGTCAGTAGTGTATCAGATTTGTAACATTACGTTGTTTCACTGTGGTGACAGCTGCTGTTCAAATTGCTTCGGCAGATGCAGTACGATGCACCATCGCCGCCAGCAATCATTTACAGTGACTGCATTCCTGCCAAGCTTGCTGCAGTATAAAAGAAGGAACATCCAGCTTCTCGTAGCCCTGCTACACGACCTCGTCCAAATTTAGTTTTTGATAGTGGTGACTGTGCCTTAAAGGCATTCTTGACTAACATCAACTCGCCAGGTCCATTCTCAATGGTAACTATCGCTCGCGACCGTTACAGCGTGTACTTAAAACAAACCTGATTTGCAGCCTCATAGTGGCGCTACTAGCGCGTTTCTTTTGCGGTTGGCGCAAAATTTGAACAGAAATCATGTTTGAGATGTAGAAACACGCGTAACAACTTTCGTTCATGTCGCACAACTCCTTTTTGGTACTGTGATTTTTTTCCGTGAGTGTAAATATACAAACAGAGGAATAGCAGACGCTGCCACACTCGCAAAAAAATACGACTGCATTCCGCAACATCGAAACATAGCACACGATGTGTAAGAGGTTCTACATGTATTGTGTTTCAGTGAAATACAGTGTACATAATCAATCACCTGTGTGTGGAAAAACGCTATGAATGAAATAGAAAACAAAAAAATGGGGATAATAATAGCAATTCAATACTGTTTAATACGGTTAATTTAAATCATGAGAACTGTTCACGATCTTGGCAAATAGATCTGTATGAAGAGCCTCATTACAGTGACCACTGAAGATGCTTTAAAAATAAATCTAAAACGTCTGGTCTAAGTAAGATTTTAATTGCAGTCCAAAAAGGAAGTGTATATCGTACATTACTTTTATAACGCGAGTACGTAAGGGAGGGAATGAACAAAAAAGGCTACATCTAGAAGGAGAGTGATCTACTTTCGCAGCCGGAGCAAAATATTTTGCTGTAGTTCCAGAGAGTCGACACTCACTGACGCGGAGGAATACAGATCATCATCTTTAGACGACTAAAGAAGCCGAAAAATGTTCGTCATTTGATTAATTCTACATTTATAGATCTGTCGTATTGCGGTAGTAAGTAAAAAATGATTAAATATTCTAACTCTGCTTTGAGGATCCAAGGAGATAAGGAGAAAAGTGAATCTCTCGACGATGTCTTTTATCAATGAAAACGAGACAGACGGAAAAAGTAAGTAAACTATTTAGTATTTCAAAAGTAATCGCCGTAGCTGTTAATACAATGATCCCACTGTGAGAGAAGATGGTCTTTGCCTTCATGGGAAAATGTCCGCGGTTGCCTATGGAATCGTGATTGTACCCAGACGGGCAGCTCTTTGTCCGAAGAAACTGACGGTCACGAACGTCTTTCTTCGGCTGCCTCGCCTTGAGAATGTTATCTGCCCTACATTTGAAGAAAGTGAGCCTGCTTTGGAAAATGTTGCCTAACCATATTGTGAACTATGTGAGATCTTTTGTTAAATGGCATTACTTTTTAGCTCAGCTGTGGCATTCTAGTTCCCTCTGCGCCTACGTCGTATTGTGTCGTTACGGCGGTCTGGTCTTGTGAGCGAGAGGCGCTTGTCATGTTTTCGCAAACTGTCATGAACTTAATCAAGTTTGCTGTGGCCGAGCGGTTCTAGGCGCTTCAGTCTGGAACCGCGCTGCTGCTACGGTCGCAGGTTCGAATGCTGCCTCGGGCATGGATATGTGTGATGTACTTATGTTAGTTAGGTTTAAGTAGTTCTAAGTCCAGGGGACTGATGACCTCAGATGTTAAGTCCCATAGTGCTCAGAGCCGTTTGAACCATTTTGTAATCAAGTTTATTGTGTACTCGCCAGATTACTGAATGACGTGACCGGGTTCTAGTGTCTCTAAAATCATTTTCCAAATTTCGCCTTGTAAGCTTTTTGTCCTGGCGTTTGTTACGACTGCTAGTTTCCTTTAGGGTGCCTTGTTTTATAGCCTATTGTTTGGTGTCTTGCATTTTAATGAAAACAGTGTTAGTCAGCCTCTGCTTGTATTGGCATTTCATTATGTTTCGCCCTTAATGCTGTTTCAGCTGATTTTATATTGTTGCCTACTGAAGCTTGTGCTTTGGCTTATATCTGTGTTGAATGGTCATTTGTTACCTTGTAAAATGAGCCGCGAGTCATATTTTTGCCGTGCCTATAGTTATCTTGCTGCCCGTCGCGCCTAGCCGATTCTGTGTGTGTAGTAAAGGAGTTTTGCTATTTGGGGAGCAAAATAACTGATGATGGTCGAAGTAGAGAGGATATAAAATGTGGACTGACAATGGCAAGGAAAGCGTTTCTGAAGAAGAGAAATTTGTTAACATCGAGTATAGATTTAAGTGTCAGGAAGTCGTTTCTGAAAGTATTTGTATGGAGTGTAGCCATGTATGGAAGTGAAACATGGACGATAAATAGTTTGGACAAGAAGAGAATAGAAGCTTTCGAAATGTGGTGCTACAGAAGAATGCTGAAGATTAGATGAGTAGATCACATAACTAACGAGGAGGTATTGAATAGAATAGGGGAGAGGAGGAGTTTGTGGCACAACTTGACGAGAAGAAGGGACCGGTTGGTAGGACATGTGCTGAGGCATCAAGGGATCACAAATTTAGCATTGGAGGGCAACGTGGAGGGTAAAAATTGTAGAGGGAGACCAAGAGATGAATACACTAAGCAGATTCAGAAGGATGTAGGTTGCAGTAAGTACTGGGAGATGAAGCAGCTTGCACAGGACAGAGTAGCATGGAGAGCTGCATCAAACCAGTCTCAGGACTGAAGGCCACAACAACAAGAACTGCCGTTTTTTCTTTGTTCTCGCCGCGAGATTGGGAACTTACATCAGTTAAAAATTTTCTGTTTTCTAAATTGTATGGGATTATATGAAATTATTTTTCTCTTTAAATGTTTAACCAAAGAAACTTCGCTTAGAGGTGATCTACAAATATGGTTCAAATGGCTCTGAGCACCATGGGACTTAACTTCTGAGGTCATCAGTCCCCTAGGACTTAGAACTGCGTAAACCTAGCTAACCTAAGGACATCACACACATCCATGCCCGAGGCAGGATTCGAACCTGCGGCCGCAGCGGTTGCGCAGTTCCAGACTGAAGCTCCTAGAAGAGGTGATCTGTAATAGAATTTCGCCTATAGGTTGGTTGACCATTTGACTGTAAATGTTATTAATGGATTTCTTGCGTCTTTCATTGCGAATTTCAGGCAAACCTTTAAGCACTTTCACCGGTTGTAAAACTTGTTTGCGTGGACAACGGCCGTTAAGTCAGTGCCTGTCTTGCTTTTTAAAGGTCTGTTAAAGTTCCCTGTAAGAAAAATTTTTAACTTTTGGTTATAATTATAGCTTTAGTTGTTACGTTCTTAATTTGTAACTGCTTTTGATATTCTCGTCGGTACCTCTTATTTCACTGTTCTAAGCCGCTGGTGCAGTTGTTGAAAACGATTTTGATTTGGCTTGCGCCGTTACCTTGCTAATTGTATTGCACCCTGCTGTCCTACGTCTACTTGTAACTTAATTAGCCCTTAAGTCAATTAGCAGTTGCTAAGTTCAGGTTTGTATTGTGCCTGTTCGCAGTCCTTAGTTACTTATTGTTGAAAATGCTAAGTTTGTCAGAGGGTTAAAAAGCAACTGTTAATTGGCTTTGAATTACAAGTTATATGTAGTGCAACTATGGGAGGCACTAGTAATTTAGACTTACGCCGTTTTTTTTTAATTTTCTTGGTTTGTCCTTGTATTGCAAATTTTTTGAACTTTAAATTTTTTGTTTCCGGTCATTCCGTTATTGGCGTATTTTTCTACTTGTAATGCTTTTAATTCTTTTTAATAAACTGTTGTTAAAATGTGATTTATTTTGTGGTCCCAGCACTTTTCCACTCTCCAACCAGCTCTAAACTGTTGTTAAAATGTGATTTATTTTGTGGTCCCAGCACTTTTCCACTCTCCAACCAGCTCTCAACCCCCCCATGGTCGTTACGAGCGACGGCCTCCTTCGTGCTTTTCGAGAGGAGTAGACCAATGCTGCCTCCCCCTCTCAGCATCTTCATCAGTACAAAACACGACACTACATATACACACAGTTATCTACATAATAAAATTACACATAGCTTTCAAAAATGGCTACGCCAGACAGTGAGCGAGACGAGTATATTGCTGTGTCGTTCAAACTCATTATAACGGTCAAGATGGCTGAAACAAATCTGATTTCTGGAATGAAATTTTGTTTCTTCCTAACGGAATACTATAACATTGAAAAGCGATCTATAGTGATGTAGAGCTTGTGAAAGTTTAGCGTACAATTTTTTTACAAAATACTTGTCGATAAGTGCACTTAATGTGAAGAGGAAGTCTAATGCAACATTCACATAGATACCCTTTAACCGGGGCTACACCTGAGTAAAGTAACACTGTGGCATCTGCATTGCTTTTCACTCCAGACGAAAGTTCCTGTAAAAAACGCATACTTCACAATTTAAGCAAAACCCTTAGTAACTTGAATATCTCACCGCGTAAAAAGCTGCAGCTGTTAGCTACAAGGAAAAGTGCTCACCGCTTCGCGAGCAGTGATTTGTTAAAAAACTTCCTTCGATGTTTCCGACGGTTTTTTGAGATATTGGGAGATTCTACGTTAGTGAGAAGCTGTATTTCGTATCGGAAGAATCGTTAACGTTGGTAGATATAGAATCTTTCAAAGATCTTAGATCACAATTATATTCTCGCGGTCCGTCAATAAAATTATTTTGAAATGGAAAAATTTGTAATTTTTTTCCTTGAGTTTGGTAGTACTCCCCACCCTCTCACCACAGTGATCGAGAAACAGGTTAATCGGTTATGGGAGGAAGACAGTTTAAATCTCCGTCGGCTCAACACGTCTGGAGACGATTTACAATACTTACCCTAAATGGGTTTTTGATCACTCCTACGGATGACTCCTTAACACTTCCAGTTATATTGAACCAATGCCCTACCTTGAATTACCGCGCTGTCTAAGAATGTTAGTGTCCAAAATCTTTCTCCTGCTTCCTCAACCCCATCTGCGTTTCAATTAGAGTGAATATGCAATAAACTGCTATATTGGTTTTGGGTGCCCTTTAGTCCACACTCATCAACATTTTCTTCACTTTTCCTTCTTTCTTTTCTCTTTATTTCAGCCTTTTTTATCGTTCAGCTTGTGCACAAATTGTGTATGCGTGTGTTTTGTACCCTCCTTGCGCACTAGTAACTGCTGCACGTTCAGTTTGGTATGCGCACCAGTCTCCACTTCTATCACTGTCTTTGGTTCATACGTGACATATGTGTATTGGCGGAGTGGGGGGGGGGGGGGTGGGGAGGGGGGGGGTGTCTTTGGACTCTTCAAAACTTCACTACGACATTGTTGTCAAGTCACACTCGAGGTTTTTTACGAATCTATCTTACACCACTGTCTTAACTCATCAAAAGTGGCATCAATTACTTTTTTGCTTTTATTTATTCCATTTAAGGCGTACCAACAAGGTAATAAAATAGTTTCAGCGTTTTTCTATCTTAGCGTATCTATTAATGTTCATAGACCAATTCGTACGAATTTGTGCTTTTCATTCCCATTCATAAAAGGGTATAGAATAACTGACAGGACTGTTACACTAAACCTCCATCACCACCGTGTCCACCACTATTGCCATCAAACTACGAAATTGGCCATTCTGCCGATAGTCTAAATCGATAAAGAAGTCATAGTCAGTTTATAAGTCTTTTATGTTTCCGACAGTTTAAATGAGTGGCTTAATCGACAGCAAAATAAGTAAGCAGAAAGGGTAAAAATGGCCCAGAGTGCTTTAGGGAAACTATGTATTCCTCGAAACAATGGCTCCTCTGTATCTGAAAAGGAAGGTATGCGTTCCTCTCTTTGACTTCCCGTATTGAGAATGTAATGTAATGGAACAACCATGCAAAAGCTGAGACTTACTTAGCGAAAAATGGAGAGAGGCGTGTTGTGAATTGCTAGGAGAGACTGGAAAACAAATGGATTGTGGAAAAGATTGGAATAGTCGACATAATTAAGACTGTAATGGTAATGGAAGTGGACGACACATGGTGGGTGTTCAAAGAAAATTCTTTGCTGGATTCTAATAGACAAGAAAAGACGGAGACAGGCGAACTAATGCAAGGTGAGCAGGTACCAGTGAGAAAGTGCTGTAGCAACATGGATTTTGTTGTACCTTGGCCTCTTGCCAGGCCTTGTATCATTTTTCAGTGATGACGTTCACTGCAGTCATTTCATGAAATTACAAAAATTACGCCAGAAAATTATGGTTTTTCTAAATGTGAAAATATGTTCGAAGGTCATGTACCCAGGAACAAATATTCGAATGAAATTTAAAAGCGTCGCTATCGAAAAAGTCTTGTCAGTACTTTGTTTAGTCGCCTATCTGCTACATTATTGCTCTGTTACACATCAATAATCAATAAGTGAAATCAAATTAAGATGAAATATTATCAGAACCAGTTACAAGCTAAATACATTTTGAAACGGAGGCTACTGGAAACTAAAACAAGTCTCCATTTTCAGTACAGGTAAAATTATTAAGAGATTAACGAAAATCAATTAATTTGAAAATATCGCCTCTTCTATGGTAAAAGACCTTCGTCTGTTTCAAGATGGAGCACTGTCGACGAAGTACTGTCTAATCATCCACATGTTATATAACTAGTTTTTAAAATTTATACAATTTTACTTGTAAGTGAAGAATTAATAATATATTCCAAACAGCTTTAACATATTATATAGCACTTAAAAGTGTAGAGCTCAAAATATTTCCAAATGCTGTACAAAACGCAACCAAACATCTAGCAACAGCAAAGACTGTAGAAAATGCTATAAACTGCTTATGGCGGTCTCTAGTGCGCATTTCTTCAAATGCTTCACTAGACTGAAGTACAGACGAAAAAACACGAAGTGTTTCTAGGTGCACTACCTACTTTCTCCTCTAACGCTGGTCCCAATCACTACCGTTGGCACCACTTACACCACTGCTATACCTTATTAATTTGTCAGCTCTGCCACTTTGCCTTATTTTGCAGAAATGCGACAGTCTAGATCAGTTAAATATGTCACTCTAGATTAGCTGAAAGCTGTACTGTGATTTAGTAAGTATTCTGTAGTAAAGTTGGCCGTATCTGCTTACAGATCGGAGCAGCAAACTTGGAACCTGTCACTCTGCTAGTCAGATGATATTGAGACACGTTTTGTCAATCATCATGGATGTGTGAGGCCAACTGGGCTCGAACCATCAAGGTAGGTGTCTCGTCGCTGCCAGTGTACGCAATATTCATATCAAATGTGTGCTCAAAAGCAAATGAAATTGCCCTTCTTCGTTATTAAGTTGGGAGAACAGTAAGGTTGTATAATTATAGATGCTCATATAAATGTTGTATTAAAATATCAACTTCCTAAAACATCATAAGAAGAAAAATAATTCTTCTAATATTCTCCGCATATGGAATAGTGAGCGATGTTGTGTGCGTACTTCCCTTCAAACTGAGTGTTACATAGTTCTCGCTGTGCTATTTTCTATAGTTCAGGAAGGTAGCAATCAAGTGAAGTGATGGACTAAGCTGGTAGTTAAGTAGTGGATCATTGTTACCACGTGGTATCCTGGTAAGGCACACACCTGTAAATATGTTTCAGAAGGTTTGTAGGGGTATGCCGATGAAAGAAAGTGAAACAAATGTACCATATATAAAAACGTATTTTAAAAAATTGTGGCCGGCTAGAAATTAATGCAGTATCTTAGATGACTTTTGACTGGTCTCGAATTCTGAAAATACATCTCCAAACGAATATTAGGGTTATTATATTGATCATTCGTATGCGCTGAACAGAAAAAATTATAAATACGACAAAATTGTAAGGGGATAGGTCATGCTCTTGTTACGAGGTTTGTTTACGAATCACTTGGAATGTGATCCCTAATGACGAATGACGAAATTGGCGCGCATGCAGTCACTATGATGCCGCTCCATCTCGTCTGCGCCGAATCAAAATGGGGCCATCATTTTCAAACAAACAGAACCTGAATTCGTCCAGCAACACTATCTGATGCCATTCCTGTGCCCAATGACATCATTCCATACACCATTGCCATCTACGATGTTTGTGCTGGAGGTAGGTGGAGAAGTGGCCGACGCGCACGTAACCCTTGAAATAATAAGCGGCGTCGGACTGTCGCCCCTGATAGTGTACAATGTGTTACACTGTTCCAGTGTTGCACCAGAGCCGATGAGGAAGCAACTCTGTCCTGCAATGCTATTCGGCTGAGGTGTCGACCATCTCTGTGGGTGGTCTGGATGGCGTGACCTGACCAATCTTGTCCTATTCGACGACCTTCCGTGAACCATTCTGCACACACCACTTACACTGCCGAAACACTTTGTTCTACGCGAGCAGCAATTTTCCAGATGGATACTTCACATTCTCTCATGACAATAATGCGCCCTGTTTCAAACTCACTGGTGTGACGGTACAGTTCGTGCATATGTCTGCGAGGCATCCTGCATGTCTGGTCAAGTCACACTGATCCATTACTTTCGGTTAATAGCGACAACGAGAGTCGCAGACACATTTTAACTGTGGGTGGTGCGATATCAATATTGTCCCTCAATCCGCTGGCAGACATGGTTCAAATGCTAATCATTTCTGTTGAACATACTATTGTACATGTCCTGTGAATATGAGCGTCCTATCTCTAGTCGTTCAAGGTGGTCTATTATTTTCTAAACATCAGTGCACGTTTAGAAAGCATATCCATGCCGTGATGCAGTGGTTTTCAGTTTTTAATAACGTGTATATACAGAAATAAATCAATAATAATTGTAAGCGTACCTTCTTATTTTCTGTATGCTGAAAGTTACATGAAACTGACCAGTTTTACGTCACACCCACACATTCCATGGCGCCTGAATTCTCGTTCCTACTTGTTACTTTGTTTCTTATCAGAGGATGGCAGCAGTAGTTGGAAGTCCTCATTTTTACCGAAAGATTCAAACACTGAATGAATGCGTACGATTACCCGCTGCGTGCAGTTACTTAACTCAACCTAGCATGTTTAAACAAACATTACTGTTTGGACGTTGTTTTGTTTTCGGAAATTTTAAACTTGACTTACAGGAAAGGAAAGAATTACACACATTTCGGGAAACAATTTATATTTTTTATGTAGCCAAACGTCTTATTGGATTTCTGGGTTCCATGAAATTAGCTTAAGCTGTTGCAGAGAAGGATAACAAATCGTTCTTCCCCAGAAATAATATTACGTAATTTTCTGACGTGGAGAAGGGTAAAGCACTCCAGAAACTGACGTGAATGACGACTGTTGTCCCCAACGGGCAAACTCCTCGAGAAACCGCAAATTTGGGCTCTTTCCGCTACATTTCACTCCAAATGGACTCTGCCAAACATTTGAGGGGAGGAGAGAAGGGACCGCAATTCCGCGCTTTTATCGTTCGTGCCAGCCACCTTTATGAAACTTACTCCTAAAATAACGTCATTTATCATTTAATAAATATATATAAAAAAGGGAGCCGATCCTGAAAAGGAGCCGGCAGAAAAATTGGGTGCAGCCGTTGATGATAGTGTGATGGAAGGGGAGGGGAGAGAGAGAGAGAGAGAGAAAGAGAGAGAGAGAGGGGGGGAGGGAGAGAGAGAGGGGGGAAGGGGATGTAAGAGGGGGATAGAAGGAATGGAGAAGCGGCAGAGGTGAGGGGAAGGGAGGGGGTGGGTGAGACAAGCGCACGCATAACACAAACGATGAGAGGGGAGGCGTACAAAAGAAAGGGTAAAAAAAAAAGATTTTGGCGGATATGATTTTTTTCCTGCGCGGTAGTCGTGCGAGGGATAGGGATGTGCAGATAAAGAGAGATAGGGGCGCGGCTGGCTCTGCCTTGGCGCTGCGCTGCGCGGAGCAGAGCAGAGAGGCGGATTTTCTCCCATTAATCAACGTATTGATGAAATTTAATTTGTCAAACGCAGGCCCAGATTGAGTTGTAAGTGGCGGCCCCCGGCCCCAGCAAGGCACGGCCCGCCGGCTGAAAGGATTGATTCTGGAGAGAGAGGACAACAGCGCCGCGCCACGCCGCTCTCTTTTATTTTTGCTGCCGCCTGCCTCCTTGCTCTGCTTTCGGTTTTTTGTCTCTCCCGCCAGCGCTGAACGCGCTCGTTGCGCCGCCTAGCTTGAGGTTTCGGTACTAGTGGATGTCCTATCCACTCTCTGGCAAGAAAAGCAACCTTCATAACAAGTCTACTGCAGCATTTGTCTATTAACAGCAAAGTGTCTCAGGATAGTCTGAATTATGACCATACAATACAATGCACTAGAACTGTTTGCTATACCCGCTTTCTGTTACGTTGTCTACAATACTAAATGGAACGCAAATCGCTTGCAGAAGTTCCTGCAGCCTAAAGACAACCACTGCCTGGACGAAACTTGTTACGATATTGAGTAATACTCACGTGTCGCCAAAATTCCATATATAAAAAAGCCTCCCCTTTTGTTTATTTGTTTCTTTGAAATTCATACAAATCTGCAGATTTATTGCGATATTGAGGAAATTTTGCATACTTTACTTCAAGAAAAGAGGAAGATCACTGTCTACATAATACACTACTGGCCATTAAAATTGCTACACCACGAAGATGACGTGCTACAGACGCGAAATTTCACCAAAAGGAACAAGATGCTGTGATATGCAAATGATTAGCTTTTCAGAGCATTCACACAAGGTTGGCGCCGGTGGCGACACCTACAACGTGCTGACATGAGGAAAGTTTCCAACCGATTTCTCATACACAAACAGCAGTTGACCGGCGTTGCCTGGTGAAACGTTGTTGTGATGCCTCGTGTAAGGAGGAGAAATGCGTACCATCACGTTTCCGACTTTGATAAAGTTCGGATTGTAGCCTGTCGCGATTGCGGTTTATCATATCGCGACATTGCTGCTCGCGTTTGTCGAGGTCAAATGACTATTAGCAGAATATGGAATCGGTGGTTCAGGAGGGTTATACGGAACGCCGTGCTCGATCCCAACGGCCTCGTATGACTAGCAGTCGAGATCACAGGCGTCTTATCCGCATGGCTGTAACGGATCGTGCAGCCACGTCTCGATCCCTGAGTCAACAGATGGGGGCGTTTGCAAGACAACAACCATCTTCACGAACAGTTCGACGACGTTTACAGCAGCATGGACTATCAGCTCGGAGACCATGGCTGCGGTTACCCTTGACGCTGCATCACAGACAGGAGCGCCTGCGGTGGTGTACTCAACGACAAACCTGGGTGCACGAATGGCAAAACGTAATTTTTTCGGATGAATCCAGGTTCTGTTTACAGCATCACGATGGTCGCATCCGTGTTTGGCGACATGCCGGTGAACGCACATTGGAAGAATGTATTCGTCATCACCATACTGGCGTATCACCGGGCGTGATGGTATTGGTTACACGTCTCGGTCACCTCTTGTTCGCATTGACGACACTTTGAACAGTGGACGTTATATTCCAGATGTGTTACGACCCTTGGCTCTACCCTTCATTCGATCCCTGAAAAACCCTACATTTCAGGAGGATAATGCACGACCGCATGTTGCAAGTCCTATACGGGCCTGTCTGGATACAGAAAATGTTCGACTGCTGCCCTGGCCAGCAAATTCTCCAGATCTCTCACCAATTGAAAACGTCTGGTCAATGGTGGCCGAGCAACTGGCTCGTCACAATACGCCAATCAGTCGCTACTCTTGACGAACTGTGGTATCGTGTTGAAGCTGCATGGGCAGCTGTACCTGTACACGCCATCCAAACTCTGTTTGACTCAATGCCCAGGCTTATCAAGGCGGTTATTACGGCCAGAGGTGGTTCTTCTGGGTACTGATTTCTCAGGATATATGCACACAAATTACGTGAAAATGTAATCACATGTCAGTTCTAGTATAATATATTTGGCCAATGAATACCCGTTTATCATCTGCATTTCTTCTTGGTGTAGTACTTTTAATGGCCAGTAGTGTATTAAGTAACCTGATGTGAAACATATTAACTATTTAGCCGGAACATTATGACCACGAACGTAAAAGTCTTTATGTCCACTTTTGGTACGGATAACAGCGGCGATGCGTCATGGCATGGAAGCAGTGGGGACTTGGTAGGTCGCTGGAGGGATTTGTCACCAGACCTGCACACACAAGCCACCTAATTCCCGTAAATTCCGGGAAGGGGGTCGATGAGCTCTGACGCCACGTTCAATCACATTCCAGATGTGTTAAATCGGCCAAAAATCTGGTGAGTTGGAAGAGGGGGGGGGGGGGGGGGGGGGGGGAGCGCAGTACATCAGTTGGAACTCGCCACTGCGTTTCCCGAACCACTCTATCACGCTCTTGGCTGTGTGACATGCAAAATGCCACTTCCCTCGATAAACATTATTGTCATGAAAGGGTGTACGTGATCTGCAAACAGTGTACGATACTTCTGGGCCGTCATGGTAGCCCTGCACGAGCTCCACTGGATTCGTGGATGCCCACGTGAATGTTCCCCTGAGCATAACGGAGCCGCCGCCAGCTTGTCTCCGTCCCACAACACAGGTGTCAAGAAGGAGCTGTTCCCTTGGAAGACGACGGATTCGCGCTTTCTCATCAGCACGATGAAAAAGGTACCGCGGTTCATCAGACCATGCAACGCTCTGCCACTGCACCAACGTCCAGTTCCGATAGTCATGTGCCTTTTTCAGTCGCAGTAGCCCACCTCGTGGTTTTAACATTTGCGCATCCACGGATCGTCGACTGTGGAGGCCCATCATTAGGAGCGTTCGGTGTACAGTGTGTTGGGCTCAGACCACGACGTCCGACATCCGTAATGGCGGGTGGCTGCCCAACCCCACGACGTCTGGAAGTGGTTTCACCTTGATTTCGCCACGTGTTGGAAACACTCACCACAGCACTTCTCGAAAATCCGAAACGCTCGTGCTGAGCCTCCAGGCCATCACATCTGCCCTCGGTCAAACTCGGATAGGTCCCATTCCTTCCCCATTCTACACACAGGCAGCACTCACTGATACTACATGCTCCGCGCGTGTGTCTGACTAACAGTCATTCCTCGCCAGGTGACGCTGCTATCGCCTGGCCGGGTTTATATCGATAGTAAGTCGATAGTCGTAAGGTTCTGGCTGATCAGTGTATGTATCTAATATATAAAGGGGAAAGGTTGTTACCAAACATCTCTCAAAGTTCTTGGCCGATTTACTTTAGATTTCTACACGAGCCATAATGAACATTTGGGTGACAAAGGCGACGTATTTTGTAATGTACACTATAGAAATATATGGATAAATTGTATAAAGGAGAAACGTTCTTATGAAACAACTCAAAACGTGCTTGACCGATTTACTTCAAAGCTCTAAGCCGATTTACTTCAAATTTCTACATTCAGATGAAAAATTCAGTGCCTGACAAAGGGAATAGGTCATAGTAAACTACCCGTAAATCCTGTCGTGAGAATAAATTACAGCGGCAATATCTCCAACGTCTTGGACATAGTATTATTAGATGTCACTAGATTGCAGATCGTACGAAAGATCGATAATTTGACAGAAAGATGATTGCAAACTCTTATTTATAGATTTGTTGCCATTTTATAAAAAAAATTGTGTGTGTGTGTGTGTGTGTGTGTGTGTGTGTGTGTGTGTGTGTGTGTGTGTTATGTATATGTATGTTCCACATCTCCTAAGCCACTGGACCGATCTCAACGAGACTTGCTGCACGTGCACCTATACCCTACAATCAGGCAAAGGTAATCAGGCAACAGTCGCTTTGGGGGTAAGAACCTATCAAAGGGTGGGAGTGAAAAAGAAATTACGAGTTTTGTTCTCGCTGACCATCTCTACGAAACGATGAAAGGGAAAAAGACTTGACCGGTAACTACATTTCCGCAGTTCATGCAGTAGCACATGAGGTTATAATTTATTACTTCCTACCCACTAGACTGATGACCTCAGAAGTTAAGTCCCATAGTGCTCAGAGCCATTCCTTCCTACCAAGTGTATTCGAGATATATTTTGCAGACAGTGCCCACATATGCCAATGTACCTGCAATATTATTTCTTTGTTCAACATATACACTATGTGATCAAATTTATCTAGACACCTGGCTGAAAATGACTTACAAGTTCGTGGCGCCCTCCATCGATAATGCTGGAATTCAATATGATGTTGGTCCACCCATAGCCTTGATGACAGCTTTCACTCCCGCAGGCATACGTTCAATCAGGTGTTGGAAGGTTTCTTGGGGATCGCAGCCCATCCTTCACGGAATGCTGCATTGTGGAGAGGTATCGATGTCGGTCGATGGGGCCTGGCACGAAGTCAGCGTTTCGAAACCTCCCAAAGGTGTTCTATAACTTTCAGTTCAGGACTCTTTGCATGCCAGTCCATTAAAAGGATCTTACCGTCGTGTAACCACTCAGCCACAGGCCGTGCATTATGAACCTAGTTTCTAGATCGTGTTGAAAGATGCAATCGCCATCCCCGGATTGCCGTAATTTTTCCCGAGGGCGTGCAGCTTTACTGTATTGTTAAATGATGCTGGCGTGCTCTTGGGTAAAATATTCCGGAGGTAAAATAGTCCCCCATTCGGATCTCCGGGCGGGGACTACTCAGGAAGACGTCGTTATCAGGAGAAAGAAAACTGGCGTTCTACGGATCGGAGCGTGGAATGTCAGATCCCTTAATTGGGCAGGTAGGTTAGAAAATTTAAAAAGGGAAATGGATAAGTTAAAGTTAGATATGGTGGGAATTAGTGACGTTCGGTGGTAGGAGGAACAAGACTTCTGGTCAGTTGAATACAGGGTTATAAATACAAAATCAGGTAGGGGTAATGCAGGAGTAGGTTTAAAATGAATAAAAAATAGGAGTCCGGTTAAGCTACTACAAACAGCATAGTGAACGCATTATTGTGGCCAAGATAGACACGAAGCCCACTCATACCACAGCAGTACAAGTTTATATGCCAACTAGATCTGCAGATGATGAAGAGATTGATGAAATGTATGATGAGATAACAGAAATTATTCACATAGTGAAGGGAGACGAAAATTTAATAGTCATGGGTGACTGGAATTCAATAGTAGGAACTGGAAGAGAAGGAAACGTAGCAGGTGAATATGGAATGGGGGTAAGAAATGAAAGAGGAAGCCGCGTGGTAGAATTTGGCACAGAGCATAACTTAATCATAGCTAACACTTCGTTCAAGAATCATGAAGAAGGCTGTATACATTGAAGAGGCCTGGAGAAAGTGGGAGGTTTCAAATAGATTATATAATGGTAAGACAGAGATTTAGGAACCAGGTTTTACAGTGTAAGACATTTCCAGGGGCAGATGTGGTCTCTGACCACAATCTATTGGTTATGAACTGTAGATTAAAACTGAAGAAACTACAAAAAGGTGGGTATTTAAGGAGATGGGACCTGGGTAAACTGACAGAACCAGAGGTTGTACAGAGTTCCAGGGAGAACATTGGGGAACGAATGACAGGAATGGGGGAAAGAAATACAGTAGAAGAAGAATGGGTAGCTTTGAGGGATGAAATAGTGAAGGCAATAGCGGAAAAAAGTAGGTAAAAAGACGAGGGCTAGTAGAAATCCTTGGGTAACGAAGATATATTGAATTTAATTGATGAAAGGAGAAAATATAAAAATGCAGTAAATGAAGCAGGCAGAAAGGAATACAAACATCTCAAAAATGTGATTGACAGGAAATGCAAAATGGCTAAGCAAGGATGGCTAGAGGACAAATGTAAGGATGTAGAGGCATATATCACTAGGGGTAAAATAGATACTGCCTATAGGAAAATTAAAGAGACCTTTGGAGAAAAGAGAACCACTTGCATGAATATCAAGAGCTCAGATGGAAACCCAGTTCTAAGCAAAGAAGGGAAAGCAGAAAGGTGGAAGGAGTATATAGAGGGAATATACAAGGGCGATGTACTTGAGGACATTATTATGGAAATGGAAGAGGATGTAGATGAAGATGAAACAGGAGATATGATACTACGTGAAGAGTTTGACAAAGTACTGAAACACGTAAGTCAAAACAAGGCCCCGGGAGAATTCAACATTCCATTAGAACTACTGATAAATGGTTCAAATGGCTCTGAGCACTATGTGACTTAACTTCTGAGGTCATCAGTCGCCTAGAACTTAGAACTAATTAAACCTAACTAACCTAAGGACATCAAACACATCCATGCCCGAGGCAGGATTGGAACCTGCGACCGTAGCGGTCGCTCGGTTCCAGACTGTAGCGCCTAGAACCGCACGGCCACTCCGGCCGGCAACTACTGATAGCCTTGGGAGAGCCAGCCCTGACAAAACTCTACTATCTGGTGAGCAAGATGTATGAGACAGACGAAATACCCTCAGACTTCAAGAAGAATATAATAATTCCAATCCCAAAGAAAGCAGGTGTTGACAGGTGTGAAAATTACCGAACTATCAGTTTAATAAGTCACAGCTGCAAAATAGTAATGCGAATTATTTACAGACTAACGGAAAAAATGGTAGAAGCCGACCTCGGGGAAGATCAGTTTGGATTCCGTAGAAATGCTGGAACACGTGAGGCAGTACTGACCCTACGACTTATTTTAGAAGGTAGATTAAGGAAAGGCAAACCTACGTTCCTAGCATTTGTAGACATAGAGAAAGCTTTTGACAATATTGACTGGAATACTCTCTTTCAAATTCGGAAGGTGTCAGGGGTAAAATACTGGGAGCGAAAGGCTATTTATAATTTGTACAGAAACCAGATGGCAGTTATAAGAGTTGAGGGGCATGAAAGGGAAGCAGCGGTTGGGAAGGGAGTGAGACAGGGTTGTAGCCTCTCCCCGATGTTATTCAATCTGTATATTGAGCAAGCAGTGAAGGAAACAAAACAAAAATTCGGAGTAGGTATTAAAATCCATGGAGAAGAAATAAAAACTTTGAGGTTCGCCGATGACATTGTAATTCTGTCAGAGACAGCAAAGGACTTAGAAGAGCAGTTGAATGGAATGGATAGTGTCTTGGAAAGAAGGATATCAGATGAACATCAACAAAAGCAAAAGTAGGATAATGGAATGTAGTCAAATTAAATCGGGTGTTGCTGAGGGAATTAGATTAGGAAATGAGACACTTAAAGTAGTAAAGTAGTAAAGGAGTTTTGCTATTTGGGGAGCAAAATAACTGATGATGGTCGAAGTAGAGAGGATGTAAAATGTTTCTGAAGACGAGAAATTTGTTAACATCAAGTATAGATTTAAGTGTCAGGAAGTAGTTCCTGAAAGTATTTGTAAGGAGCCGTGTGTGGAAGTGAAACATGGACGATAAATAGTTTGGACACGAAGAGAATAGAAGCTTTCGAAATGTGGTGCTACAGAAGAATGCTGAAGATTAGATAGGTAGACCACATAACTAATGAGGAGATATTGAATAGAATTGGGGAGAAGAGGAATCTGTGGCACAACTTGTCTAGAAGACGGAATCAGTTGGTAGGACATGTTCTGAGGCATCAAGGGATGACCAATTTAGTATTGGAGGGCAGCGTGGAAGGTAAAAATTATAGAGGGAGACCAAGAGATGAATACACTAAGAAGATTCAGAAGGATGTAGGTTGCAGTAAGCACTGGGAGATGAAGAAGCTTGCACAGGATAGAGTAGCATGGAGAGCTGCATCAAACCAGTCTCTGCACTGAAGCCAGTCTCTGGACTGAAGACCACAACAACAACAACAACAACAACAACAACATTGAAAAAATAGCTAAAAAATAAATAGATGTCAGTAACTCATCTCCGAAACAGCATACCATTCTTTTTCGAAACTGGTTGTTGTAGTCTTCAGATCGAAGACAGCTTTGATTCAGTTCTTCCCATTGGTTTGTTTTGTGCAAGTCTCTATTGTGGAAGTCTGTTCGTCGTAGTTACGGTATTTCTGTCCTTTTTGCAAGTAAAATGTGCGATTTATGACTGCTACGTCATCCGCCAGAAACTGTGATTAGT